>NC_089647.1:86748669-87397836 GCF_037042795.1 Molothrus aeneus | reverse complement strand
TCACCACAGATCTTTTCCAAATTACTTATCTAAACATTGAATTACTCAGGTATCTGAGTTGAATGCCCCATAATAACTGTGGTGATTATGATACGCTGTGGCCACAGGAACTGAAAATGTTTTTCTGCCAATTAATGCTAATATTCTGTACCAGTGTAAGAGACACCAGCACATGCTAAAGACAGCTCAGCTGGAAAGCAGATCTGCAGAGAACATTGGGGTCCTGGTAGACCACAAGCTGATCATGAGCCACCAATGCTCCCTCATGGCAAAAGAAGGCTATCAGTGTCCTGGGACACTAGGACACATGAACACATGGACATTAGGACATGCCAGATTTGAATTTACTGGAGAGAGTCCAGCACATAGCTACAAACATGACTAAGGGAGTGGAGCACCTCTCACTTGAGTAGAGGATGAAAGAGCAGGAACTGCTCAGCGTAGAGAAGATCTGAGGAGTGTGTGGGTGGATCTTATCACTGTGTGTAAATACCTGATGGGAAGGAATGCAGAACAAAGAGAGAGACTTTTGCCAGCCTTGCTCACTGCCACGACAAGAGGTAATGAGCACAAATTGAAACATAAAACATTCCATCTGAACACAAAAAAACAACCCTTTTTTATTGTAAGGGTGATCAAACAGTGGAACAAGATGCCCAATGAAGTTGTGGAGTTTCCATTTGCAGAGGTTTTCAAAATCTTGACCCTGTAAAGTTATATGTCAAGAGCTCCTTTCCAACCTAAATGATTGTTATAAGTTAGAACATTAAATACCACATATTATGTTTTATAGGTTCCTGCTCTAGGCACAATTTAAAAGAACCCATTGGCATGCATGTAAATTTCACTATTATGGCCACTTCCACAGAAAGTTAGTATTACTTGTGTGAAAAAAAGTTCCACTAAAAGTTCAGAACAAGACTTCCCATAGCCACTAACAGACTTACTTGCAATAATTAAGGACAGAAATGCTGTTGCAATGTTATATGAAAACAGTGTTTTTGCTGTCATGTTTCCCTGCTGAAATGGAAAGAAAACTTTCAGTTAGTGGTTTCCAATATGAACTTCCACAATTTAAAGTAAACATCTGCATTACATAATTAATATAGGAATTACACAGTTTAAAGAGGACACATGAAATACAGGAATTGTCTTTAACTTGTTTTGAGCCTGTCACCTGCTTGTTTTACCTGACAGCTCCTAAAAAAGAGTGAACATCTCCTATTTCAGCTTGTCAAGCACTTGGGTTTTTTTACATCTCTAGTACACACCTCCCCTTAGTGCTTAGGAAAGCACTTCTTTCCTAAGCTACAGTCATAGATTCTCTAACTCTCACTTAGATGGAATCTGATTTCATAAGTCTGACTTTTTCCCACCCACTTCTGTACTGCATCCAGTTATGCTATAGCCTGTCTGAGATGGGGAGGACAGGACATAACTTGCATACAGTCTTCAAAACATAAGTGCACTATGGATTTATGAACAAAGACAATTATTGATATTTTTTCCGTATTTTTTTCCTAATGATTTCTAACCCTATCTTTGTTCTTTGAGTACTACTGAGTATTGATCTGATATTTCCATAGGCCTATAGTAAAATTTCAAGATCTCATCACTGGGTACTAAGAATCAGGCAAACTCAGTCAGCTGTTGAGCACATGATGTTAGGATTTTGGCCATATGTTTTAATTTTAAATTTTTCTTTTATTTCTCTACAACAATTTTCTTCTGCTATTATTACCCAGTCATTTACTATTGTGACATCTTTGTGCCATTCTTTGCAATTTACACCTCCACGTTCCAGCCTGAATAGCTTTGTATTGTTGGCAAATTCTGCCACTGAAACAGATTCCCTCTGTCTAGATCATCAAAATACATGCTGAAGAGTTGTTTGGGACTCCAGTAGTGATGTTTCTTCACCTAAAATCTAGGCATTTATCTTTTACATGTTTATTTATATATTTGAGAATGATTGTCAGGACTATTTAGCAGTCCTCTGATCCCTAACACATTTGGAGAAGTATCTTTTAGCTGCATGCCTCTGGCAAGCTCCTGCTTAACTTGACCTGCTTTACTGTTTTTGTTTCTATGCAGCCTACCACAGAGCTTCACAGCAGAGTGAGAGGACAAATGCAACGATTCCAACTGAAGTATGAGCAGGAGCACCCAATCCTGTCATGACAAACATTTTTCTCATCATCACTTTCTATAAGAGTCGAAGATGATGCTTCCGGCTGCTGTGTCCCACTTCAGCAGACTGACTCACAAGTGTGCCATCTATTGAGTCATCCACACTGCTTCCTGCAGTGCCTGCTTCCCTTCTTCCCTTTCTCTTTCCTCCTCCCTCTTAGCAAATCTCCACTCAAATTACCAGGCAGGTCTTTTCTTGCCTAGCTCTAAGATGGGATGAGTCCCTGAAAGAATCCTGACACAAAACATTAAAATCTCAGGAGGCAGGTTATATGAGTTCGTACAAAAGCTACAACTTTTACTATTATTCATGATGCACAGAATCTCTTAAAATTTATCATTTTTTATTTTAAAGAAGAGGAAAATATTGTAACATATAATTTAAAGATAAAACAGGATTGAATAGACTCCACTTATGAGCAGGTGTTTCCTTTATGACTTCTCTGAATCACTGCTTTTTCACGAACTCTGCTCTCTTACAAAATTACCTTGCTCTTGTTCTAGTGGTCTGTCTCACAAGAGCTCTCTCAAAAAGTTTTTTGCCCCACCAGTAGATTTAGCAGATGCAGAAGTAGTATTTTACCAAATCCTGAAAGAAAGTCTTGCACAATCCTGCTTGTCTATAATTTCAATGTTCTTTCTATTTAAATTTATAATTTGCCCTTTTGTCAACATAGAAGACTTGCAAACGTATATACAGCCTTGTGCAAGACCATACACACTACTTTGAGGAGATTCCCTCATCTCTCACTTTCCCGGATAAAAAATTTCCATTTCTATGGAAAGTAGACACGATAGTAAAATTAGGCTCTTCTCTGTGCATGCATTCACATAAATAAGGATGAAAATAAAATACACACAACTGCAGAACCAATTGCAAATGTTTTTCCTACCCCATTCTGCCATGATAAACAGTTAAATTTCTCCCTTTCCCCAGCCATTCTGTCCACATCTTGAGCACTCAATCGACCTGTGGAGCTTTTCATTCACAACAGACTTCAGCCCAGATTTCCCAAAGGGGAAAAAATTTCAGGTATGCAAAGCCGTGTCCATAAAGTTTCACTCTGAAAGGAAATATTTTTATCAATTGCAGTTAAAAAAGTCATTACAACCACCCCCCCCAAAAAAACCCCCATCAATTGTCTTCAATGATATGTGCACCTGAATTACAATCACAGCATAGATGATGGCCTGTAGGCATAATTTTCATTAAAATTTCTCATTAAATTGGCATAATCACCTTTGAATCTGCTTTTTAGTCCTTTCAAAGTTGATCTACTCAATTGAAAAAAGAAGTCTCCCTAAAACTTCAAAGGATCACAGGTTTCAGTGATTCTGGCAAACTTGCGGCAGGTTTATTTGAATCTCATTCAAAAGCACAAACTGATTCAAACATGTAACAGTCCTCAGAACTGAGAGAACCAACCAAAAGTCAGAGTATCACACTATTTCTGGTATATAAACCTAGGAATATTTTAAATCATAAAAAATTAGTATGAACTACCTTAAATGCGCCTATTAACTGCAAGGTACACCATGCCTCTTCTAAAGAGATGAATCAAGTCTCTCACTTTTGATCACGAAAGAAATGATGACAGCAAACACATGCATTTCTTCACTGGACATACCCAGTCAAAGTGGAAGAGCTGCGTTAGCCCCGTCAGGATGTAGTGACAGCACTGCGACTATGGTGCTTCTGTGAAACGCTGGCATCCCTCAGTGAGTACAGCAGGAAATCATTCTTTAATACGCTTCATTTAAATTGCGACGTGTTTCTGGAAGCTTCACAGCTTGGAAGGGGCTGTGGCTGCTGGGCGGTGCGGGGAGGCCGGCCCGGGCCGAGGGCTGCGGAGAACAGGCGCTCGCTCGCTTTGGGTCAGGATCCGAGCCGCGGTCAGGGCTGACCCTTTACAAGAGGTCTCACCCCTACTCCCAAAGTGTCCCCAGCCCCAGCTTCCCCAGCAGACAATACCTCGCTCCGAGCCACCTCCCAGCCCCAAAAGCGAGGCGTGGGAGCAAAGTGCGACCCCGGGCGCAGCAGTTCCATGGATGTGCTGCTCGGATCACCCCGGCCCGGCTGAGGCCGCCCGCCCCGTTACCGGAGCCACGGAGCGCAGCGCTCCCGGCCGCACCTCCCCGGCCTCGCCGCCCGGACCCGCGGCCGCCCCCGGCTCTCGGGGCCGGGCGAGACCCTGGGCCCCGTTACACCGAGGGCTCGCTGGGGCCGGGCCAGGGCCCGGGGAGTCCCCTACCTGGTCCTCGGGAGCGGGGCAGCCCCGCTGCCGCCTCCCAGAGAGCCCCGGCAGCCGAGGGAGCGCGGCGGCGCTGCCCCGGCACGGGCGGCTCCTCCCAGCGACGCCTCACCTTCCGCGCCCGCAAACCTGGCTGTCCCCAGAGCGGTGGGGTGGCCCTGGGACAGGGCAGGGCAGGGCCAGCCCCCGTCCCCTCCCTGCTCCGGGTCAGGTAAGCGGTGCTGGTTAAACGCAAGCTCCGAAAAACAAAGCGTTTGAGCAGCCACCCCAGCCCCTCGCTGCTGCGGGATGGGCTCAGCCTCCGCCGCAGGAAATCCTCCAAGACTGCAAGATCTGAGGTGACTGACTTTTGTTTGTTTGTTTGTTTTCAAAGTACGAACAGGTGCAAATCTCCCTAGTTGAAGAGACCGTGTCACTGGAAGAGGAAGAGCCCTTCAGGACTCCGTGGAGGTTGTTGGCAGGAGCATCTCGGGGACATCAGCTGATTTATTTGCTTATTCAGTAGGCGGTTTTGGCTGCTTGGTCTGACCTGCCCAGACTGACGCTGAGATATTTGGAAGTTGAACCTACAGGTTAGTCTCATATAGTCCCTAAGTTTTTATCTACAAACTTAACAGCTACTAAGTAGTCCTGGTATTTTACAGAGATCACTTAACTTCTGGCTGTTCTGGGAACGGTATGTTCTCTAGGTTCTGGCGATTCTTAGTTCTCTGTTTCACAACACAGCTAGAGCCGGAGTTTTTCTAAGCAGAAGTTCCTCAAACTATTTTGTTAATGTGGGCTATTTTAACACTGCACTGCCACTTACTTGTTGACTAACTACTAAACTAGATATTAAGGTAGGGGAAAGCTCTTTATTATGTTCTTCACAAAGCAGGCAACAATCATGAACTACAGAGCTATCAAGGTAGATGTTCTCATTGTTGTTAAAAATACATAATAACATTTGCGAAGCAAATTACAAGTATTCTACAAAAACTGTGGAGAATAATCCAGACATGTCCTGTCCCTTCCACCCCTTTTCATCCTGCTTTGGTACTTCTTTCATTTAATGTTCTGGTACTATTTTATTATTTATTATATTTATCAAATGGAAACGTTCAAACATCCTGCCCACTAGCTGCAGATAAGTGAAGGTGAAAGCTTATGCCCTGCCGTGGCCGCATAAACTGTCTCACATCAATCCAATGTATGTAGTGCTAGCTGGAGGCACATTGTAACACTTCCAAAGCTGTTGGGAGGTACACCGAAAATTAATTCATTCCTGACTTGGCAAACACAGAAGGATTTATACAGTCAGCTTGTTTCTCTTTGGTCACTACTTCTATCCATATTTAATATTGGAAATGTTTCTCATTAATTCTCAAACAGTGCAAGATTATGCAAGATTTTTAGTTTTTGTATTATTTTGCATGACCAGAAAACATCTGTGACCCATCAACAGTACCTGACAGCAGTTAGTCTGAAATTATGTCTTCTCAAGCATGCCTTGTGTGGTCATCAGGTCCTCCACACCAACTGACTTGAACTGCAAAAATCAGGGCAATACTTGCCCTGATTTTTTTAGGACAAGTGCCAATGACAAGCAAATGTAGTTGTTAGGTTTTTTTAAGGCAGTTATAAAATCCAGTAATCTCATGTTTTACCTGCACCTGGTAAATCATCCTTTCTATATGAGAAGAGTCATACCATGTCTCTAAGACAACTACAAGTATATTTAGGGCAAAACTGTGGTTTATAGCAACCATCATATTTTTTTTGGTTTGACTGACATATGAATTCATCCTATATTTTTCTGATCTGAAACTGAGCAGGGCAAATAAAAACTTAACAGAGTTTTAAAGTACTTTATGTAATTTTTTATACCATTTATACTTTAAGCTTTGTTGCACAAGGTAACTTTGATGAAGACATAAGGATTACCATTGTATGTACAAATCTTTTAAAGCTACAGGAATAAAAATATCAAGAAATGTAATTGCAGGTAATTATTTACATAACTTAAAGGTATCTATTTACATAAGTGTACACTTAAATCTGCATAAAACATATGTAATACATGATTTCAGAACAGAAAAATCTTCTATTGAGGACGAAATATTCAAGAACAGTATAATCTGCAGGGTATGCAAATATTTTGATTTAGAGGCATTAAGCTAGGACAGGAAAACTGGAAATTAGAAATATAAAAGTAATGTTGCAATGTTCGGTTGCATCACATTATTCTGTTGTTTTGTTTCAATATCCTTATTGCCTTCATTGTGGTAACCAGTTGTCATGGTGAGCAAAGAAAGTTGAACTTCATTGCAAAGCCAGAGCTGCAGGGCTGACTGGGAAGCCACCTAGCAAAAGATGGCAGCAGATGCTTGAAAAGGGAGAAGCCAAGGTGTGGCACTAGTTACTGCCGTGGAGGGAACTTGCCAGAGGATTAGCCACAGCCTTCATATCAATGTTTTCATTAGTCCTGGCCATACAAAAAAACCAGAAATTTTCCTATGTAATTTACTAATGGCACAGTAGTTAGAAAAGAAGCATGTGACCCTACAGCTTGGCTCATACTGATTTTTACCTATTTACTCCTCCTGCACTCAGAAATTACATCACTATTTTATTTTCTTTAATTTTAAACACAAAAATAACCATTTGTCATCCAGAATCACAGATTAAGGAGAATTGTGGTCAAGATTCCTATGATTCACCAGTACATTATATCTTTTAAATAAAATTTTAAAAAAATATACTAAATGCTGCCTTAAATCAGGTGAACTGTTTCCGGTAGAGTTAGAGAAGTAAAGGCACCTGCAATGCACTGATGCAAGTCATTATTATAGAGTCCAGTGAGAAAAGTGCTCAGAATCCATGAGATATTGGTTAAAATTGGGATTATTGGAGATAATCTGAGAAGGTAAAAGGAGATGATAGCACAGATAATCTCATGTCTCTTCCAATGCTGGGAACCCAGAGCTGTGCAGCCTCAGGCAGAGCTCTCATCAGCACATGCCGCATCATGCAAATCCTATCTGTGAGGACATTTGCCAGCACTGAAGGCTTTAGGGTTTTAAAAGGTGTCCTCAGAAGTAGAAAACTCTATTCATCATCTTCACTGGCACGAAAAAGGACAGTGTATGAAAACAGGCTGTTTTACTTCAAGTTAAGCTGAGACAAAAGGTGGAGCCATCACCAGGTGCAAAGTGCGAGCTGCCTAAAGCTCCCCCACACAGGTGAGCTGGCTCCACCTGTACCTGCAGCACGGGATACATCCAGCACAGCCCAGGGCCTGCACCCACTTGCATCAGCTCTCATGGATCAGTAACTTCTGCATGCCCACACATCCCTGACCACACTCTTGGGGTACTGGCCCACTTTCAGATGAAATGCTGTGCTCTGTCCTGTTAATACGTTCACAAATCCCAAGAGACTTCACTGAACTGTGGTTATACTAGGGGAAATAAGAAGCTTACATCTCAGGAAAGTTTTAAGTTAATTTGGCTTATCTAGGTTAAATTGAAGACAGATTACAACTTCTGCCTATAAAAATACATCCAGTATATACCAATGAACAACTCCTTTTTTAGGACAAAGCATGGTAACTCACAGAGAGAACAATATAACTGGATACCTGAGATAGGAATGAGCTAGCCAAAGGGCAGGGGCAGCCCCTTCCTATCCTGTGTTTCCTAAGCCCAAGCCTTCCAGGTGCTATATATACACATTGCACAGGTATCTACTACCAATTTTTTGGTCACAGACAAGGAAAAAAATGCATTTATAATCAAATACATGTGACACTCGCTGTCATAAAATTGTACCTAGGAGGTTTGAGATTAAGTCCTCTAAAAACTGGAAGGCAGGATTTGGCCTTACCGTTTAAATGATAAAAAGATTACATGAAAATTACCAAACAAAATTCTCCATGAGGTTGCCACCTGCAAGTCTTCACAATTACTTAGCTAAAATGTTCTCAGCAGACATAGGATTGCACTTTATCTGTACATACTGCACTTTATCTGTGCAATTACACAACCATAACCCCTTTCTGCAGGCAGAGGACAGGGTTTAATGCCATCTTGTAAGATTTAAAAATGCTGGTACAAGGAGTCCTACAACCAACTAACAAGAACTTTGAGCTAAATGAGAAACAGGAAAGAAGTACATAATGAAAGTATTGCATCAATCACCGCAACTTTTAAGAAAATGCAAAACAAAATATAGGTCTCTAACTTCCTAAAAGGGTTTCTTTTAGGCAATTCAGGGCAATTCAGAGACAGTCAAATCTCCCCCTTGCAGTGGGTTCTTTTATTATTTAAAACTAGTCAAGAAATTACTCCAGCATCTTTGTAAGAACTTCACTGTAGATCATTAAAACAAGTTTCTACCAGATGCCAGATTTCTAACAGATATCTTTTTGCATGTTCCCCATCAGACATGTCTCCTCTCTGGCATTTCCCCCTTAAGCTCCACTGTAGTTACCAAGTTTAATTTCAATATGATTTCTTGGAAAAAGAAGTTCGTTTTCCTCCTGAAGATGCAAATACAAAATGTTATCTGAGAAAAAAATCACTAGCCTAAAAATATGTACCAAAACAAGTGGGACAGCACTAGCCTAGAAATTTCACTAGCAGATAATAGAGTGACATTGTCTTTTGCTAATGAACAGAAAAAAACAAACAAACAAACAAAAAAACAACAAAAAAAACAGGTGTGCAGATGAATTCTTATTATTTGTTATCATATTTGTGTCTGGTATAGCTATTTTTAAAATATCATTCCATTTGTTTGGGCTGTTATGTTTGAATATAGCATTAAACCAAAAAATCCCTAGGAGATCTAACAAAATTATAATGGACAAGGGAAGAAAAGGAGGATGTTGTAACTCCTTTTGTTGTAACTAGAAATACCTGAACAATATTATTTTATATTAAGATACAGCTTTCTTGTGAAATACTTTACCTATGTAGTAGACAAACATTAAAATTATTCATTTAATAAAAAAAGAAAAAAGAAAAGTAGTCTTTTGACTGTACCTCATCTGCTGATTAGTTTATCATCTCAATCCAGCTACCAAGCTTCCATTATTTTCTTTTTAAGCCAGAAACAAACAAGCTCCAACACTACCACCTTTCACTGTTTGAATAATTACCTATTCTAAGGACCAATATGGTACTGATATGGCATCAAGACTTCTGTAACTCCCTGGTGCCTTTTTCAGTTGCATGAAAAAAAGCCAACAGAAAACATTTCTGTAACATTAGGGAAGATTTTTACAAACAGCTGGTTTCTGTTATTAATTGCTCCGTTTGTAGTCATAGCAGTGGTTGGCTGGAAAAAGTCTGTAACACTGAAACTGTAACCATATTTTTATTTACACTGGTAGTCTAGGCAGAACAGATTGCTCAGGAAAGGAGCAACATTCAGGGTTCCTGAGTGAATCAAGCAAAAGTTGAAAAGAGGGACTGAAAAATGAAGTAGGAGCCTCTGACAGATTGGGTCTTTGTGAAATGGGAATTGAAGGCTGTCAATCTTAATTCTATGTTAATCAAGGGTTTGCACTGGAAATTCTCATAATATTTCAGCCTCTCAAAGCACTGACCATTTGCATGCTGGGGCTCTGCTACAGAGCATGCTCATGACCCCCTTCTGGCTGCAGACTGGGTTTTCTTCCATGAAAAGCCAAAGAGGTGGTTTGAATCCACATGACATCCCAGTGTGGAGTCAGGATACAGCTGTGCTGGGCAGCTAGGCTGAAGAGCACTGAAGAACTAAAACACTCTGTAATACTGGAGTCACAGACAGCTCTCAAAAGTTTTATTTATGGTTCTGCTCATCCCCAGAAGACTTGGCTGCCTGAACCTGCTTTCCTTCCAGCCCTGAGGCAATGAAGGTGTGATGCAGTACTAGCAGGGCACCTAAACTGCCCACATTCACAGCCTTATGAACCACCACATACTGCGACCTGCTTGCTACTCACCAGACTTGCCATCCAAGAACTGATAAGTGTTGATTAAGTTCTGGGATGGTGATTTTCACCTCACATTGTCACTTTCCATTCATAAACAACATCATTTGACTAGAAAAGAGTAACTGGTGGCAAGAGCACTGTTGGATAATGCAAAGCTCAGTAGTCAGAGGAGCCACAATGTAATCACGGAAACTAAAAGGACGTTGTGTGATTTGTCATGGGCGACAAACATGGACTAAGCTGGAAGCCACAGGATCTCATCCTCCTACCTGATACCCTGGAGTATTTTGTACAAACCAAGTACACCTCCTATGGAAAAATATTATGTATAATGCAACAACAAAGAATGCAAGGTTTGACTGCAGCCCCACTTGGAGCACTTTGCAAAATAGTGATTAGTAAGATATGAAACTGAGGTATATTTTATACCTAAGTGGGGGGATGAGAATTTGACACAAAATTGCAGGGACAGGTTTGATGGGTTTGTCCTCCTTGCCCTCCCCAGAAGGGATACTTTCTGGTAAATCTTGTGTCCTCAGCTATGCTGAGTGTTGATCCATGATATTCAGCTTGTGATTGCAATCATATTGTTAGTGCTATATACAGCTATTCTTCAGCTATTAATGCTTTTATCACTGGCAATCCAAAAGAACCAAAGATGTTGCAGCCAATAAATCCTGTTAATTAGTCCAGCTCTCTCTTCTGAATTCAACCAGACCTATAGTCCATAGACTATTTGTGAACTCAGCATCAGGTCCATAGTTACATGTCTGCAAGAAGCACCAGCTAAAGAGCAGCTGAGTAATGTCTGGGTTCCTAGGCTCTGAATTTGAATGTGCTTCTAAACACAAGACTATTAAAAAAGTGTTAGTAATTCTATTACAACTTTATATTTTAGAAAGGATTACTATAATTGAAGAAAACAATTTTCTTGGGTGTTTCAATTCAATATTCCTCGTGAATACAGAGAATCATCACATCAAACTTTTGGATTTAGATAAAGAAATTACAGAAAAAATCAATGGAATTGTATCATGTTTTTACACAAGAGTGAAGATT
Source organism: Molothrus aeneus (assembly GCF_037042795.1). Lineage (NCBI taxonomy): Eukaryota > Metazoa > Chordata > Aves > Passeriformes > Icteridae > Molothrus > Molothrus aeneus. The sequence goes on along the minus strand of NC_089647.1, from coordinate 87,386,376 downwards.
GACTAGTAACTTTTATGTAAATAACATTTTCCCAAGCAACCATATGTGATTTTCATTAAGCAATTCCTTCCACTCCTTTTTCAGTCATATCAGTGTGAGATACTGGAAACCTGAACGAGTTAATTTCTCAAACATTTGGCAGAAGGTAAAAGGAATGTTACCATGCCATCTAGATAAGGTGCAGTTAAAAAAAAGTGGGTCTTGTGGAGGCAGAAGAGTGCTTTTCTGGGGTCAACTTGCTTATTTTGGGAAACTATTTCTAAAAACAAGTCTTAGACAGCAGTGCACTTGTATCTGTCAGGGGAAGGGATGTGAAACCACGAGACCCCCCAGTCTCCTTCTGAAAAGTTCAAGAATTACAAAATGCACATGGGCAAGGACTGGTTTATAAGTAGCAAAACAGAGAGGGGCAGAGTGTGAACCCTGCACTCACCATCCACAGGAACTGGACCAGAGACAGTGCTGGAATTCTGGGTTGTGACCCAGATATTTTCTTCTCTATTTCCCTATCTTTCCTTCTTCTTCTTCCTGAAAGTTTAATTTGTTGTTGCCACTTAGCAATAGCAATTTTCACATTAGCATTTTCACATTAAAACATCTCTGAAAACTGGGTTTTTTTCCCGCTTTGTGTATCATAGTTAACTGCTGGTTTTGCCCACTAGCTGCTGAGAAGCCTGCTACAACCCCTGCAGAGCTGGAGGAGTCCATCAAGACAAGGTGTGTGGGAAAGTTTCTGGGGCTCAGTGATGCTCTTCAGATGCACTGAGCCACCTTTGCTTCTAGAGCCATTCTAGCCAAGACAACTATCACTTTATCACCTACATTTGTGTGTTTATATGGACAAAAAATTAAGGTGTCCTTTTTAAATGCAATTTAGAAATTGAAGAAGGGCAGAGAAAATAACCTAGCATATTTAAACAACCAAGAAATACAAATGCTTGATAAAAAAGTCACTCTTACTTAAACACCTTTGCTTTTTTACAGTAGGATGCATTTACTATTTAAGTAGAAGCTGAAAAGAAAATTGATATGTGTGCTGCCACAATATAGTTTCAACTTAATCACAATTCATTTAGATGACTAAAAATATTTTAATTATGCTATAAAAAAGATCACATGACTATTCATTTCCCCTTTTGTCTAAACATAATAAAATAAATCCCATAATTAAAAATTAGGTAGAGTCAGTCAGATTAATGTCTTGCACCCTGTATCAGTGAATGGGCAGTGTATTCTTTCTCATCTCTGAAACACTACTGATAAGGACATACAATATTCAAGCTTGTCAGTCAAAATAATAAATAATATGGTAATAAAAGCCAGCAGTATTTCTAAGTGCTAATACATTTAAACATATTTTGTTACAGCTTGTCACGTAATGAAGACAAAACCATTACTAAGCATTTTGGTGTGTCACATTTACATTATTTCATCCTTACTTCCTAAAGACTATTTCATCATTAACTTCTAGTGAAATCAGTGCACAAGGTTAGGGAAGTGCATTGCATTTAAAATCAAATTCCCTGCTGTCTGATGTACTAACACAAAACAAGCAATCTTCTAAAAAGGAATAATTACCATTGCCTCCATCCTCCCCTCCATCCTCCCCTCTTCATTTTTCTGGTTTCACTACTTTTTTTTTCTATCATGTAAGAAACTTCAGACATAAGGGAAAAAAAAAAGATGAGGTATAACTTGGGACAAATCACTCATACCTGCTGAAAACCTGAATCCCACAGTGAAACCACTCTGCAGAAGAGACAGGCGCAGGAGCACAGCATTCCCCTCTTCACTGCCCCATATATATGCCCTGGAGCCACTGCAATCAGCATGAGCCTGTGTGAGACTCAGGTTGGGAGGCAAGGACAAGTCAGCCAGACTACTCAGACTCACAAAATCATAGAGATGGTTTGGGTTGCAAGGGATCTTGAAGATTGTCTAGTTCCAAAGCCCCTGCCACAGGCAGGGATACCATCAACTACACCAGGTTGCTCAAAGCTCCATCTAACCTGGCCTTGAACACCTCCAGGGATGGAGCACCCACAGCTTCCCCAGGAAATCTATTCCAGTCCCTCACCACCCTCATTCCTGATATCTGATCTAAACCTACACTCTTTCACTTTGAAGCCACTCCCCCTCGTCCTGTCAGTACATGTTCTTGTAAAGTCTTGCCCCATCTTTTGTGTAAGTTCCTTTCAGGCCCTGGAAGACCTTTATTTGTCCTCCCCAAAGTTTTCTCTTTTCCAGGCTGAACAATCCCAACTCTCTCAGCCTTTCCTTACAGGAGAAGTGCTCCATCTCTCTGACCAACTTGGTGGCCTTCTCTGGACTTGCTCCAGGTCAATGTTGGAGACCCCAGAGCTGGATGCAGCACTCCAGGTCAGGCCGCACCAGAGCAGAGGGGCAGAATCACCTCCCTCACCCTGCTGGCCATGCTGCTTTTGATGCGGCTCAGGACACAATTGGTTTCTGGGCTACCCCAACCCATACAACACAAGGGTCTGGCTTTCCTTGAGCAGATGAGAGAGTAAGCACTTGCCCCAGGGGCTGAGCAGAGAAGGCTGCCTCCCCACTGCTGCTGAGAAGCAATTGATATTGCCCCCATTTGAGGCTTCCTGCATTTCCCCAGCTCCTGAGGAGCTGCAGCAAAAGGCTGCTCAGTGTGGCACTGTTGAGGACCATGCCACTCCCAGAGAGCAATGCAGCAGCCTTGGGGCTGCTGTAGCTTCACCTTGCTGCAAGGAGAGTACCAGAGAGAGCAGAGCCAAGCTCACAGCCTCTCTTTGCCCAGGCAGGGTGAGGTGGTTTGTGCTAGTGTTGTACCACAGCCAGATTGACTGGCAGCAGCCTGAATGAAGATCTATCATAGCTGTCTTGTTAAGCCACTGAGTCACAACTGCTGCTTGCCATTGTCCATTCTCAGTCTGCTTTAGTGGAGAAAGAGGGCAAAAGAAACAGCAGTGTGTATGAAAAAAATATGTAGTGCCTTTATTAAATTTTAAAATGAACTCTTCCTCAAAGTGCCTTTACATAACACACATGAAAACTTTAGCATTATTTATATAAATATATCAAAATGAACAAGTGTTTTTTAAAAACCACTATTTTGGCTCAGTAAAATAACCTTCCATTCCTAAAGTTAGGGATAACAAGTAGCAGTTCTCCTTTCAATCTGTTCCAGTCAGCAGAAGTAATTAGGAGGATTGAGGTCGCTGGAACTCTGTTGGCTGGCCTGCATGACTGTGAGCTGTCAAGGTGAAAGCACAAAGTCAGTGTTACACCCTAGTTCTCAGAGTACAAATACCATAATGTCAGTGTCTGGTCCTCACATTTGATACAGGGATCTTCTTAAAGAAGAATTTTGTGACCAAACCATAGTTTCTGTCCTGTTTGATTATTCTATCAGTGTGAACCATAACAATTAGCCTTGTTCAGATGGTTTTCAGTAACTTCAGGTGGATCTCAAAGCTCTTTTACCCTACAACAGGCTGCCACAGAACACACACCATATATAAAGGCAGACTGCATGAACAGCTAAGTAAATATGGCACTTCATGACTAGGACTGATCATCCTTTGACACTTCTCTTGTGACTAAAACACAGAATGGGAAAAGACTATGAGCATCTGCATAGGTCTGTACATACATGACATTCATCAATAAAACACCTCAGTACCATAACAGTGTGAATTAGTCTGACATTTCAAATGCACTTTCCCCCCTTCCTCTAGAAATTAAGAGATTCTTATTCTATTTTGCCAAACACACACAACTCACAAAGCTCAGAAGGCACTGTCTCTCAAAAGCACTGTTTCTAGTTTCCAGCACACACTTAATTTAGTTGGGAAAAGAACTTACTTCTACTGGCTTTGTCACTTATCACCCAGAACAGTTTTGTTTGGTTGAGTATGGAGGCATAAGAAAATTGTTTGAGCCATGAAAGAAGAAAAGCCAACACTGCAGTGTGTAAATTAATAGATGAATTCTGAAGGTTGCAGAACGTAATTTTTTTCAGACAAAAAAGTGGAGATCCAGAGGGAAAATTTCTGCCTAATACTGTATTAGTAAGAGCCTTCTGTCCGAGCTTGGAAAGTGATGGAGGTTGACACAAAAGCAAGTTGCTTGTTTCAAGATAAAGGAGCTGCAAGAGAAAATATAGGTTGGAGTTTGAATGGGAGGAGAGCAAAAGTGCTGCAAGAAAAAAAGCTAATAGGACACAAAAATTCAGAGTTGTAAGCAGCAGTAACAATCAGTTCCTGAGGCTTCCCTATACAACAAGATCTCACAACCTAAAAGCATAACGTTCAAGGACAGACTGAAATTACAGGGGGAATTTGGCTCTCATCTCCTGTTTCTATAAAAATAATAGCTATAAACATAGCATTAAAGAGGTATGATGATTTTTTCTAATAATAGAAATAAATTCCCTTCCCAAAAAAAAGAACTGATCATTGCAAACTACATCACTGCCTCAAGTCAAACATAACTTTAGAGTTAACACTTCGGGCATACAAAATACTATTAAAAATATTTTAATATGAAAGAGAAAGGATTCAACATTTTACACAACTTCCTTTCCCTTTTGTTTGGAAAGTCATGATTGCAGCCCTCAGCACACAATCATCTCAGATTCCTTACATATCAGAGCAGAGGGAAAGGAGAAAAGCAAGCAGCTGCAGGGGGTAACACAGGGGCATCTCTCTCTCTCTCTGCCCCTTGACATGGTCCTCAAGGTAAGGTGGATGAAGTCAACCATCCTGCACCTCCCATGACAGACTCTGTGTCATTAGCCAATTGTTCCACTTGGGTAAATAAATTTATTAAGCCATTTAACTGGAAAGAAAGTTTTCTGGAGATTAATTTTTTTACTCGATACAGATTACAAAGGTATTTTTACAATATCTGCATGTGACAAAGTGACTCAAAATGGCACTGATCTATCACATGTAAAAGAGATCAAGTAAGAATATTTAAGCTTTGTCAGGTTCAACAGCACTTTTAGAGGGCTGGAATTCTCTTACCTTTTCTCCTGGATGTGAATTCTGTGAATTCTCCTGGATGATAACACACTGATGCAGTAACATGGGGATTTATCTTTCCACAAACTGAACAAGGCAAATAACAAACTTGTAACAAAGAAAATGTTTGTGTCGTTTCATTAAAAAAAAGAAACAAACATTTACTGGCACCAGCCATGCACCTTATCTAATATCACAACAATAATTAGTGTAATTCCCTTCATATTGAAACTTTAATTGCAGAAAAAAAAATCAAATTTTCTTCATTGGCTTCAAGTTTTTGACAATTTTTTGTTAATACAAGGGAATTTCACAGAATCATTCTTGGAAAAGTACTTGTGTGCTTCCTACATGTGCTACTGATATTTCTCAGTGTTCTGTTGATCCAGCCAGAAGTAAAAAACATTCACATCTGTAGATGAAACTATACTACCTTCACCCCAGTAAATCTGGATGAGATTGCACAAAACAGATACATGGGACCTTCAGTCAATCCATCACCAACTGTGTGAACTGAATCAGTCATTAAATTTCTCATTTGTTATTTAAGGCAAATTCAAGTCTTTTGGTAACAAATGCAGCTGTGATAAAGAGCCACTTTTTCTGGATGGCATCTGGTAGCGCACTTTCTTCCAAAACCTGGTTCTTGCTGAGTGGGACCTTTCTGAAAAGTCCCCTTTCCATCGGATAACCCCATGCTTTTGCTTAATATATCTGATGGATTCAGGCATGGTTGTGTAATCTTGTATTTTTTCAAGTTCAATGAGAATTACTTGAATGCCATCTTGGATAAGAGCACTATGCATGGCTAGCTGCTTTTCAGACTCATCTTCCAGAATGCTGTAACAGGAGGGCTCTGGTACTAAAACAATTATCACTCTCCTACTTCGACGGATTTTTTCATCAGCAACGCTGATCACAGCTGTAGAGAAAAAGGTTGTGCAAAATTAAGGTTTTACATTTCTATTTTCTGTTACCAGTATTCTGCAGCTGATTCATCAACTGTTTGATATTTAAGCCAACACACTTTACATCAAAACAGGATGTGAACATGCAAGCAGTTACCTTGGGTTAGCCTACCATAGAAATCTGGCCAATGCAACACAATCTTACCCCATCAGAGTCTATACGTCTATATCCTTGTTTTGCACGAACAGAGAAGAGCTACCAACTATCTACTACTTATCTTGCTAATGCCATTTTATTACCATCATAGGTACAAATGCAAAAAAAACCCCAAGTTCCAGAACCACAGGAGCTTTTCACCTTAAACAGACTGTTTCTGATGTGCTCAACTGGTTTTGTTCTGGTAAGTGGAAGAGGAAAAAAAGATTCCCCCCATCAATGGTATTCCAGTCAGTTAAGTCACAAACAGTGAAATATGGTAAATACCATACAAAAACCCCATGGCTAAACCCTGCGAACAGACTATTGCATTTTTTTCAAGCTGAAAAATTTAAGCAGCACTTTAGATTCTACTTCTCTGGGAACCCTTCCTTCTCAAACCACTACCAAAATCCTTCAATGTAAAAAAAAAAAAAAAAAAAAAAGGTTCATTTGATATTTGATGATGAGAGAGATTTAGATTCCCATCTGACTGCTTGTTTCTCAGGTCAACAAGAAAACTCAAGTCAAATTTGTCTTCAGCTACCTTACCTTCTCCTGGTAAATCATCTCTCCCAAGTATGAAGAGCTTATATCCACACTGCCTTTCTAAGACCTCTGGCAGAATCTTCAGGGCAAAAATATCTGATGAATACAAGCAGCTTTCTCTGTTCTTTGGATACAGAACATAAGCATCATAGATCTTCTCATCTGAAACTAAGGAGTGAACAATAGAACTTCCATAAAAATAAATTCTAAAGATACAAGACCAAGCAAGCAAACAAGGGAAATCTCTAAACTCTGAGGGGTTTTCCCTTACTTGAATCATTGTTTTAGGTCCTAATCCTCCTATATTAGCTAAGCATGTAGGATTATACAAAGCCTGAAATATTTGTAGGATCAGGCCTTCTAGAATTCAGGATGCTGAATCTGAATAGGCAAAAGAGACCTGAAAAATTAAGTTGAAACTTTCTCTTTTGAACAAAAAACAAAAAATTCATCACTGAAATATTTGAAAAACAGTGAACCTAGTGGTACAACTGATACTTAAAATTCCATTTGCCATCATACTCAAGGTGGTGTTGCAACCTGGAGTTTCAACCACAGCGACCACTTAGACATGACAACAAAAACAAATTAAGTGTCAAATTTCAAGATCTTAATTGTTTTGGTTAATTTTGATCAAACTTTTCAGAAAGACATAATTTAAAGGACTTTGAAGAAAATCTAAGAGAATATCAATACCTCCACAAGATACATGGCTAGAGAAACAGAAAGTATCTCCTCTCAGATGGCTGGAAATTACCCATACTTCAGCATACTCTCATAGACAACACCCTTTCAACATTATTTTCAATGCCAGGAAAGCAAAATTTCCAGAAAGTAAAATAATCAGAAGTGCCTTTAAATAGAAAACTACACCAAGTTATATTTTCCCTGTTTCATCTATAGAAAATAAAAAACACATAACACTTCTAATGTGTTATTGCTTTCTGTAACAACAGTAATTAAAAGTGATCTGAAAAACTGCTGTCAGAGCAGTATTCAAACCACTAGGGTGGGTCTTCAGTAAAAGAAATTATAGTTCTGGATGCCTGGGAAGTTGCTCATTTTTTTCCCAGCTTTCTTCATCTGAATTAATTCTAAACATCCTGAAAACAATATTATCCTTTCAAAAACCCCAAGGAAGACCAATCATGATCCATGAGAGTAACTCACTGCTGTGCAAGTAAAGGTGGGAGCTCAGAACAACACTCAGCACTGTTACATAAACATACCTTTTTTCCCCAGGAAAGGATGGCAGGAGTCCCGATACCAAAGCACAATATCAATTTTGAAGATCTTGTAGATAAAGAGAGTAAAAAACACTAAAAATACCAAGGAAATTCCTCCTCCAATTAAGTACCCCTGAATGTTTCGAGCTGCAGCAGCACAGAATAGGAAAGAAAACAAATAAAGTACAACTATAAGCTAGAACCAGGGAAAGACAAGGATTGTACAAAATTGTTTAATCATTAAAATACTTTTGTTTTAAAAAGAGTGAAAAACAGGACAAGCTGTTTAATTTATGCTTTCTGACATTACTGTTATTTGATAAGCCTACTTTTATCTTTCAGAGAAAAAAATACCTCAACAATATGATAAATGAGGCTTCTCTTCAGCTGAAACACCAAAATAAAATATTGACATATAACCCAGCACAGCAGTAGAATGAGAATTCTTGTACAAAATTCTATCAGTCAGAAAGCAAGGAAGTCTGAAAGGTGGGGAGGTGATTTCCTGACCTAATCTCCCCAGACCAGCTAGCATTCCATTGTCTCTGCCTTCAGTGAACCTACTCATTTACTGTCATTAAAACACCCCCCACAAACTGCATGTTTTAGTCAATGCATTAAAGAATTTCTGAAGTTAAATCCTACCCTGACAATCTTTATGAAGAAATTATAGTCATGTAACAAGTTAGAGTTCATATTCACTTTCAGTCCCAAAATACTGAATGAGAGAAGACAAAGCAAATCAAAAGCATTGTTTTCTTTCATTTTGCTAAGAATGTGAGAAAAAAATTCACAAAGAAAGGTACTGAGATGCACTGCCCATTTTACATAAAAGTATATCACACAGCTTTAATTCTAATAGGGCATAGTCAAACTAACTGACAAGTAAGCCAATGATCACCATTTTATCAAGAAGAGATCTCTTACCTGGGTATTCTAATTTGATGTAGGCTGTAAATTGTTGAGAACCATATATGAAGTGGCAGAAGAACTTATGAGCATAGTCCTTTACTGTCACTTTTGAAATGTTAAATTTTGTTCCAGATACAGCAAGTCCATGAGGCAACCCCTCTCTGTCATAAGAAAAGGTACAAGGAAAACATCTGTACATAACTGCATATCTATGCTGAATACGAGACAGATTCATCTATCCACAAATACAAAGATATTAATTTTTTTATCCCTATAAACCTAAGAAGCTAGTGAAGCACAATAAATATACGTCTGTAACTAACAATTTCATGAACTAAAAACATACTGGGATTAATTTTTTCAGTTTTTTTTGGGGTTGAGTTTGTTGAGTTTCCCCCCCCCAAGCTGGACAGAGTGCACCATTAGCAGTGTTGCAGGTGACACAAAACTCAGAGGGATGTCTGATACAACAGCCAGCATCCAGAGGTACCTTAACAGGATGGACAAATGAAAAAAAAAAACTCATGAAGTTCAAAGCAAAATGCAAATCCTTCATATGAGCAGGAATAACCAGATCCCAGGCATCCTGGACTGCATTAGGAAATACGCTGCCAGCAGGGTAAGGGAAATGATCCTTCAGTGATTTTCAGCACTGGTGAGGTCACACCTGGAGTGTAGGGCCAGTTTTGGGCTGCCTAGTACAAGAGATGGATGGATTTGCTGGAGCAAGTCATGTGCAGTGATGTGACAGATAAGGAATTGGAGCATCTGTCATACAAGAGAGCAGGGACTGCTCAGCCTGGAGAAGAGAAGGTTTGGGGGCAGGGGATGGATCTCATCAATGTGAGTTAATGCCTGATGGGGGAAGGCGTGGAGAAGGAGGAGCCAGGCTCCTTTCAGTAGTATCCACTGACTGGACAAGAGGCTATGAACACAAATTGAATGACTTTCCCATCTGAAATTCCATCTGAACACTTTTTTACTTCAGGTTAGTCAAACATTGGAACCTAAATGTCCTGCAACAAGAGTTTCTGCCTTGTGTTCTTGAGGATTAGCAGCTGTGTCTGTACTTTAAAAAGGACCATTTTCACAAATAAAAGTACGTTGGGTGACATTTTATTTTGGAACAATATATCCTTCCCATATTAATGATAGAGGACAGGCTTTAACGTACTATTAAAAAAAAATCACATAAGGAAAAAATACATAAGTATTACAAAATTGTATTTCACAATAGTATTATAAAAATCTACATGATTGCTTCATTCTATTTGTATCAGACACATTATTTATAATAAAATGTTATTATTTTAAAACCAAGCAATAAGAACATACTTGTGTTTGATACAGACTTCTAATCAGCCTTTCAATGACTAGTGGCAAAGTAGTCTACTTTATAATGAATTCTCTGCACATTACTGCAGACTACTTCACCTACATATGCACTACAAATTCAATGTATAAGGATACTTACTCATAAAACTGTTCCATGTAGGTTTCATCAAAGATATCAACATCCTCATCATTAACTTGCCAGAATGGAATCAAGCCATTTATGCCACTTGATATGTTACACTCCATAACTACATGAGAGCCTACAAAAAAACAAATGTAAACACAGAAACTGAAGGTCCTGTAATAGGAGCAGAATCAAGTGATGAGGGAATAGCTGGGAAAAGGAGGGATATAAAAGAAATCTACTTACTTTATGAAAAGCAAAGTCCTTAAAACTCATCCATTTGTAATTCATATTTGGGTGTCTACAATCTGGGTATAAATTCCATCCTAAATATAAGTGTCTAAATGTTCACATCTACATACAAGCTAGGTGTCTAAGCTAGTAACAGCGTTCATCTATGCTGAAGTCCACTCACATTAAAGTAGATACCTTAACTGAATGACTCTCCAGACTCCACTGAAAGATCTCCAGGGCTTGAATCAGTTGCATGTACACCTATGGTGACATCTGAGATGCTCTCAAGCATCCGAGGTATCCATATGGAGTTGTCAGACAGGACTCCAGATCTTTAAGAAAACCGCACTGCTAGAGTAGCCAGACCACCCAAAACAGCACTCTTTGTGTAGGCACTGAATTGAGCTCCTGCTGATACTGGCCTGAGTTAAGGACCTCAGATCATATGCACATACCCATGCGCAGACAACCTACATCTGGGAGCTGAATCCCATTCTTAGTGACCTTGTATATCTTTATACCAAATCAGGATCTTTTGGCCAGCACTGTCCACTGGGTTGGTTTCTGAATATTATCACACTTTACCTCCAGAGCAAGCTCACCTGTCACTCAGCTCCTTTGCCACCAAGAGTCCAGATCTTACAGAACACCTCAGTATTAAGCAAGCCAATTTGCAAAATGTATTTATTGCCAATGTACCTCAGTGAGCTCCATGTACAGGAAGGTAAGCAGCTTTCTTGGATTCCTTTCCTTCTGTATTTTACCCATGGAAGTTAGGATTTGATAGCAGAAGGTGGGCTCTCTCAGCTGGCCTATGTAAAGATCTTAGTCTTTCATTTCCTAGAACCGCATCAGATCTAGATGCTTCCACCAAGGGATGGTCTCTAACAAAAGTATGGAATAAACCTTTAGCTCACATGGAAAGCACTTACTTGAACAAGAGTTCGCACAGAAATCAGAGATGCTCCCCAATCTCTTCCTTCATGTCCTTCTACCACAATAGTTAATTTTTTTTAAGATGTGGTTTAGTGCATTGCACAATTATTCAATAAAACCCCCTCAAGCATTCCATGCCCACACATTCATGAACGCACTGTTAAGTTTCTACACCACCTTCTGCCACTTCTCATTCAAAAAAAATATAGCTGTTTCCATACAAGTGTTCATGCAGCTGCTTAGAGATTCTGCCCCACAGCCAGACATGCAGTAGGAGGTTTTATTTTTTTCCCCCAGTACCCCATTGAAGGTACTGGACAGAGAATATTGAATATTTGAATGGCAACGTCATTTTAAAACAAACAAAACCAAATCTCAAATTCCTTTAAGAAGTGTCCCCCCTATGTGTTCCTGTAATAGGGAATCATTTGTAGATCTCAGTTGTCACAATAAACCCACTTTGTGGCTGGAGTCTCCTTTTAGTCTCACCTGTGGCTATTACTCTAATGTCTGTAAAACAATCAAGGTTTGCTCATCCTAGGTGGTCCAAAGCACCTAACAATACACCAGCACAACTTTTAATTAATGCTGTGTCCAAGCTGTAACAAATATGGACCAAATTCTACAATAAGGAGTCTAAACAAGTTGTCCCATAACACAGTCTTAATGACTCAGGCTGAGAGTCACAGCCAGTCCCTGGACTAATAAATTGCTCAGAAAATACTATCAAGCATTGAAAAAAATCCCTGACACTGCCTTCAGTAAATTTAAAAGCCTGCAGATCAGACTCCTCCTAAGTAGAGGCTGCATCATTAAGAACTTTTCTGAATTAAATAACTACCAGCCAAAACTGGGGATGAGATTTACATGATACTTTCACGGGTGGGAGATACAGTACAGAGAAGTCCGACTGTAACATTACTTCATTTCTTCCATAGTTACAGTTACAAACAAAAAGTCAAGTTTTCACACAAAAATTAGGGTTACATGAGGTAACATAATTACTATGGAAAGTCTCCCTGTATTATCCAAAATCTGGTGAACAAATTTCCTTAACAGTGAAAGAACTGAAAGTTTTTCAGGCATGTATTTTTTGTAATGAAGACAGAGAAGATATAATTACCAGAAAAGAATGGGCTGCTGAGTGATTCTAGATTACTTCAACAGAATTAAATAACCATCTGAAGATCACGGGACTGTAAGCTTTTAAAATAATAGTTTTTGTATCAGATCCTAAATATTCTCACCGTTTAAAAAAAAAGCCTTCTGGACTTTGGAAGATCATAATTTCTGTTAAAGCACAATCACAGTTCTGGTCAAAATCTACCAATCCTCACCAAAACCTGGCAACTTCAGAATAAGTCTTTATCTTTCACAAGCCATTGAGGCCAAAAAGAAAAGAACAGAACAAAAAACCACTAAAACCCCAAAACAACCCTAAACACACACACACACACACACAACCCACTAGTGTTTCAGTGATGTCCAATTTAACAACATACATACTGAAAGTTAGAATTGGGACAGACAAAAATGTTTCACATGATACAAAAAGAAACATGATGCTTTAATAGGAGAAAACAACACTAGCTGCACACAATTTACAAGCTTAATGTCAGAAAAAGCAACAGCAAAAGTAGATGTGTTATGTGAGATTCCAAAAGGGTGATGCACGTAAAAATAATCCACAATGCTCCTGCCTGACCTCCCATGTGGTGTTAAGAGTCCAAATGCAACCTTTGCTCAGAGCTTCTCTAATGATCTAATTCCTCTAAAGATTACAAAACTGTTTCCTGTACTAAGAAATTCTAGTAAATAGCCAATTACGCTTCTCCAAAATCAGTTAATGCCCTTTTAAGTCAAATATTTTGTTTGAAACCACCCCCTTTGATACAAAATGATTTTTAAAAGTGCAGTTTAAGCAGCTCGAATCTCATTCTCCTGGACTTTGTCAGTAGAACACAAGTGTCTGATATGTGGTGCACTTTAAACACGTGTAACTTTACTTGGGAAAAGACTGCAACACCATATACTTGGCCCAGAGAATTACAAAACAATTGAGGTTCTCTTCTGAAAGCGAGGTCTTCAATCTAATTTCCTGCTCAAGGTATGGCCTGATTCTGAGGTCAGATGAGGCTGCTCAGAGACTTATTCAGTCAGGTTCTAAAACCTTTAAAGACAGACATCACAACTTTTCTGGGCAGCCTGCTGCACTGCCCAGCTGTCCTCTCTGTGAAGAAGTTATTCTTTATACCCAGAATCTCTTATTTAATAAATTTCCAAGATAAACAGTACCTGGGATATGCATCAACTAGCAGCTCACTGTTTCACAAAACATCAGTATCCAAAATCTGTATTACCCTAAAACAAGGAATAAAATCCAGGTTGTGGAGAGGGAAGGGAGACAGGAAACATACAGGAAGAAAAAGAGCTACTGAACGGGTCAACGGCCAACAATCCTAATGCGCTACATGTACATAAGCCATATTTCCACAGATACTGAGGATACATCAAGACACAAACACTGAGAAATGGTAAAAAGGATAGATGGAAATAACAGAAAATAAATAAATGCATCCTGCACAACATTGCTGGTCAAGAGACTCCAATCTTAGGCAAAGTTACCTCCCCCCAGAAATTATTTGCGGGAATCACATTCTATTATCTATCCTCTGTCTTCCAGATATTCTCAATCCACATTCTTATCCCCCAGTCTTGCTGAACTCTGTGGAACTGTTCACATATCTTTTTAAAAAGACCAGGAGCTTATTTGTTTCATTAAAGTTAATGATCTCTTAAATAGTCACTACTTACCGAGTTCTACTTCAATTGTATTGTTCCTTGGATAAATAAACTCTGGTTGCATCTGCAGTGGTTTTTCTAACCGCAAAACAAAGAAAAATAAAACCTTCAGGCAGGAAAAGATCCACAACTAAGTTCAACTGACAATAGTTTTGGTTTTACAGTGGGTTTGGTTTTATTGTTTGGTATTATTGTAGTGCCTTACTTACTACAAGTTTCAAATTTACAACAGAAATGTCTCATAAGATATTTGCTCTACTCTCTCCAAGTTATTCTATTTTAGCTTCCAAGGTAACAGAAAAAAAAACAACTTTAAAATGCTTTAAAAAAATCTCAAATTTACTGGCAGCAGACATGAAAGTAGCACAAAACCAACAAACAAAGATAAAACCAAAAAATGCAGTTAACTTCTTTGGAGATGGATAAGGAAGAGGAAAAAGGTTGTATCAATGACTTCCTAGATAAGATGAATATTTTTTTAAATAAAAGTTTAAAAAAACACATACTTAAACTGGGCTGGAATAGTATCATTCTGCACGATATACAGATTTGTTGCAAACAACCCACTGTTCTTATATCTCCTATATAAAGTCAGAATTTTGGTTTAACCTAAAAAGATGGACCTGCTTTCTCCAGACAACTATTCTGATAGGACTTTTATCATGTTACTAGTCAGGTCACCAGCAACATTGCCCACAAAGACATAATCACAATGATAAGTGCAATAAATTACACTACTGGCAGAGTGACAGCAGAAAAGCACAACCAAGTGCCAACAGTAAGCCAACCCCTTCCAGAGGAAGGTTTATTAACTTTTTTATTATTTATACAGCTTATCACATCTCCTTTCCCATCAATGGAGAAGCAAGTTCACCAACAGGGCTTCAAGCAGGTCATTTGCTGTGATAGTCTCGGGAAAAAAAATCATCTATTTTTAAGTTTATTTACTTTAATGGTGCACTATTTGTTTTGACAAAAGCAATACCTCCACACCAGGAACCACTGCTTTCTTCTAATTCTCATTCCTAACCCTGCATTACTCATTTCCCCATGACAATTCTTCTTCAAAAGGAATGCTCAAGGGTAGCAACATACGACACTGTCTTTCAATTTTATGTTCAGGAATAAATTAAAGGCTTACAACTCTAATTTCACAGAGCTGAAAAGTAGCTTGCCAAATATCTTATGCCTGCATACAGATGTTTACAGCAGAACCAAAAAGGAAATAACCTCATGCTCTCACCTTTAACTTCCAGACTTATGGTTCTTGAAACATTAAATTGTTTTCCCATATATTTGTACACCATCTGGCATGTGTAGTTTCCTCTGTCTTGCACAGTTACATTACGAATCAAGACAGCATTTTCACCCTCTGCCAAAAGAAGTCGCTTGTCTTCAAGAAATCCAGGTTTACACTCCTAAACACACCAAAGGTACCTGTGACTTAAAGGGAACTAAAAAAATCTGACAAACCAGTTACTGTACTCTACTGATGATTAAAATATTTGGCAAACACTGAGTTCTTTGAAAGCCATGATGTGGATTCTTTTCCAAGCATTACTACAGTCTAACAAAGTCTGATAACACCTTGCTCATTTGCACTTAAAAAAAAATCACTGCAGCCAACCCTTTAAGTTTTCAGACGCTGTGCTTTAGTTCACAGCTTGACAGTTTTCTATCTCAGGTGTAGTAGAAGTTATTACACATGCAGCAGAGTTTATGAGAACACATTTCTCCACCCCTACTTCTCTATGATGAAAGCGCTGCTGTAGCAGTGCCTCCTGCTGTTTGGGTGTATCCCCATTTCTGTGGCAATAAACTCTGGGAAAAAAGCTTCCTTCTCCTCCTTGACCTGCAAGCAGTGGAGAATCTCTTCACCTCAAAAGATGTATAGGTGCTGCACATAGGTTATTTAACATGTATAGGCCCATATAGCTGCTTTAATACCAGCATCAGAATTAGGAGTTGAACTGTTTAGATTTTTACCTTAAAACAGATAAAATACATGTTTTCAAGCTTGCACAGTCTACAGAGCACTTTTATAGAACCAAAGTAAGCAGCATAAGAATACCACAGCATGATCAACAATGCCTAATATTCTGAGAAACTGAAATAATTATGCAAAGCCTTCTATTTACAGAAACATACAAGTTTTAAAACTTATGATCTACATAAAATCATCAAAGGATAAACCAGAATTGCACAAATCTTATTCATACTCATGCCACACTCAAACTGTAGAGAAAATAAACATTCCCTTCCAAAAGCTGCTTTTCACAGTTACTTCATAAGACATTTTAAATAACACATTTTGTATCTTGTATATATGAAATATACATGCTCAGTACCTTATACCAATGTACTTCAGGCTGATTATTGTCTTCATTTTTAAATTGTTCTAGATCAGGACATATAACCTTTCCAGTATTCGCGCTTGTCACTTTTTGTTCAAACTTCATTTTTCCATTAAAACACAATCCATTATCGTTCTTAAAAACGGTTAAGTTTATAGTTTTTTTGTTAGAGTGGTTAAGGCTCCTGTAATTAGAACAGCAGACAAGTCATGTAATTAATTAATAATTAATTAATTTAATTAATTAATTAATTTCTAGCAAGTCAGGGAGAGAGACTTCAGCATCTCTACCAGCCTTTCCTCTATAACACCCCTGCTATATTCCCTTAGTTTGTAAACACCATCCTCAGCCTCTCAGCTGCTGTTCCAGGTGAAGAGATGAGAATAAGCTCTGAGTTTGTGTTGTGAGCAGAAATGGAATTTGCTTTGGACACATGAGAAGGGACATCAGGACTTCTCAGAGCTGCAGTTAAGGCTTAAGTGTCTGATGCACAAAATGTTGCTTACAGTTAATATGACTGAACCTTAGCAAGTTGTTTGTTCTGCTGATATTATGTAAGCCAAGGATGTGAGGTGCCCACAGGAACACATCTCATATCTCAAGTAACTAAAACCATAGCAGGAAAGGCTAAATTAAAATTATGCAGCTGGGTAGCTTTGCATGGATTACATGTATTCTGACTTCCAATTTTGGTTTCATGGTAAACTCCAGTGAAGGAATGTGCCTGCGACATTGGAAGTTTTTGCTGATCATTCACAGCCCAAACTCCTCCAGCACAACTCTATGCACACCGGAACATGTAACTACACACTCCTAAATCAAATTTAGGGCCATCTGAAAAGTTTGTATTGGCTATTCTCAGTGTGTTGTGGGAACACCAAGAAGAAAGGAACATTTTATGTATGTCTTCCCAAACTTAATTTCCTGTTCAGCACACACTGAATTTCAACCATTGTAAAAAAGATTTGACAACCTAAATAGTGAAGTCCAGTGCTTGGCTAGATTAATCTAGCCAGAGCTTAAAGTACTAAAAAAGCTAGATATAGATACTCTTTAAATAATCTATTCCTTCTTAGTTCTCTGTGCACTCAGATTATTTGAGTAGTAGTAGAGACACATTATTTTCAGTCTCTAAAGCTGTCTAGCACACTGCTTTGCCCTTTTAATGTATTCTCATTTTTGACCAGTAATGAAAATATTTTAAAATAAATCATAAAAACTGTTTTCAGTCTTTTAACTTTTGGACTTCTAGTAAGACTTCCAAAAAGTTGCTAAGCTCTCCAGAAAGTCTGTGTGGTGATAAAATGCACCGTTTGCTCCTCTTAGAACTTTCCTACATTTAGCCTTGTCCTACAAAGAAACCAGTGTTCTTCTGATCTGTCAGTATCAAACAACAGTTTGAACACAGGAAAAGCCAAAGAGGTTAAGGCATTTTCCTGTGACCTTACACTTCATCCAAAACAAAGCAACCAACCACCCCCACAGACCATTTTTAGTACTGTCATGGTTTAAGATAAAGAGAGTCTTCTGTATGAACCACTTTTGTAGTACTAAATGCATGGAATAGCAGAGAAACACAGGCAGCATGCAGAAACTAAAGGCATGGTGAAAACAGCACTTTCAACTGATCCAAGCATTTTACCTAAAACAAGAAGTTTTGTACACTCAAGTTTCACAAATTAATTATCACACTTGCAAATTATCATACTAGCAATCCATTTTTTCCTTCCTTACCTTACATTGCATTCATAAAGTCCAGAATCTTCCAGCATAGCAGGAATAAACCAAAGCAAGCCCTCTCGCTGGTGGATCCTGGCATCTCTCTCTGTGGTCACTGCTGTAGCACTACCATTTTTATACCATGTCAAATTGTAATCAGAGTGAAGCACTGGCAATGTAATTATTGGGCAAGTAATAGCTATAGGCTCTCCAACAAGCACAAAGTAATCACAAATAACGCACCCTTCTGTTAAAAAAAAAAAAGAAAAAAATGAAAAAATAGCAGTACTTTTAATTTCTATACTTTTATGTTTAGGAAGTATTAATGCCCATTCCAAGTTACACAGAATTAGAAAAACTTTCTGTAACAATTTACCATACAAGGCTATTATTTTTTGTTTGTTACCACCTTCCGGTTGAGAACATGATCACATATTTTACAAGCTTAAGGCACAACTTCCCTCTTTGTAGTAGCCAGCAACAAGCACATGCAAGTCAAACAGCCTCATTGCAAAACAGAGTGTAAGATGATCCATGGGATTCATCAGGCAACTCCAAGCTTCCCAACTTACCTGTCATGTCCTTGTTATTTAACCATGCTAGTACTTTTGCAGAATTGCCAGATTCTTAAAGTAAATACTATCTATGTAAAGCACAGTGCAAACAGCAGCAGTGCAGAATTCCTGACAGTATTCTGCCACTAGGACTGTGGGGACAAAAACAAATCAGGGAAAAAAATTTGGAGAGAAAAAGTATTTAGATTAGTAAGTCTTGGCTATAATGTATTATTTCCTTCCTACATTTTCGCCTTTAACCAGAAGGCCCATTTTTCAGAACATCACAGAAAAGGCCAATGTAAACACAGTTTTAATAACTATGCCTGTGTAACAAGCTGACAGGACACAATCATGCAGCTTAGCAAGCATCTCTCTTAACACCAGCCAAAAAAAAAAAATCAGAGAAAAAGGACAGATATTGCAAGAAGTTGCAAGAGTCCAAACATGCAAACAAAAACTTAATGGAGAATATTACTGTAGCACAAACTGAGCTGACCATTTGGCTAAAGCAGATTGTAAAACTGTCAAGCTTCTGCATGCATTTGTCTAGAGAAGCTGTGGATGCCCCATCCCTGGAAATGTTCAAGGCCAGGCTGAATGGGACTTTGAGCAACCTGGTCTAGTGAAAGGTGTCCCTGCTCATGGCAGGGGGGTTGGACTGGTGACTGATCATCTTTAAGGACCCTTCCAATCCAAAGCATTCAGTGATTTTATGTCCAACACTGAATGTTTATGAAACTGCAAAACATCTGGTTGAACTGATTTTACTAAATCTTGCTGAATGGCTGTACAAATACAAAGTTAACATATTCAATTTCAAAATAAATAAAATCTTCACTAATCTTTCTAATATCACTGCCTTCCCATTTAAAGACTTCCAAGTAAGTCTCCAAATAGTTCAATCTAATTCAGACATTAGTATTAGACTGCTTATACCAAGAGTAGCAAGACAAGCATAATTAACTTATGTAGTTTTAAACTTTACTGAAATACTAGACCTATCATTAAAAATATTACTAATTTAATTGTAAAGAAAACTCAGCCTTACTGCTTTCAGAACTAGACATACAGAATGTCTCATGAAGAAGGCACTCTATAGTTAACCTTAGGTCAAGGAAGTTTATCACTTTGGGATTTCTTCATAAGAAACATGGAGAGGCTAATCAAAGCCTCAGAGCCCTAAATTAAAAAAAAAATTATCTCCATTTTTCCATGACATCCCCAGTGAAATTTGAACCCAGCAGAAGCATCCAGCTATTGTCAATATGCTAAAGCAAAAACAAACCCCAAACTCACTACTTGTTCTCAGTAACTCTTTCCTACTAAATACACACAATTCATCTCATGCAAATTTTCTTTTTTAAAATGGCAATTTCAACAGAGCATTTAACCTACCAGCACTGAAAAGAGGTATCAGTACAATGAGATGACCAATGAGCAAAAATATTGATGTCATTTTTTGCTGCGAAGCAGAAGTTTTTTCCATTGGTGTGGTAAGAGTGCTCAAGCTGCACTGCCCTCTGCACCCTGCATTACTCCTTAAGAAAAAAAAATCAGAAGAAGCATTAGTCATCTTGGGGAGGGAAAACATGGATTTGGTAATTTAGCCCCAGTTACTGAAGATTTCAACTACAGCAACTCTTGGCCTTCACAAACAGCTGCTCAGTTTTCAGCTTTCTACTAGAACTTTTCCTGGAACTAGAACTATCCCAATAGAATAACTCTTGCATAAGTGTAATAGTCTTTTACCAGCATAGTTAAACAAAAAAAAAAAACCAAAAACCAAAAAACCAAAACCCTCAAGCAAAGAAAAATTATGCTAGCATAGTGATTTAAGCTATACTGCATAATTTAAAAACAAGCTTGATTAATTTACTCTTCTTTCCAAATGCTTTCAGGAGTCACAATCACAGAGATGTACAAGATTTCCTTCTTTGAACTGCTCTTATACAGCTGAGGCAGCTTTTAAGAACAGTAACTTGCAGTTCTTTGCAGAAGGACAAGCATACTCTAACTTCATTGTCATCTGCCACTTAAAACTGGCATCTAAAGCCAAATATCTGTGGAAACCACAGCTAATATGAATTGCTGCGGTCAGACACAAAAAAAAAAAGTGTCCATAAATTGTAGTTTCAATTCACACCTCAGGTCTTTTTTTCAGTTTTCTCCAACAAAGACATGACTGAACACACAACCACTGCCCTCATAGCCCACAAGTGGATTCTATGAAACTCTGAACCTTAATCAAGCCCTGCTTCCCTCTCAGATACACCAGCATTTTTTTGGTAAGGTGTCATCAGAGATCTCCCCAAGCTTTCTACTGTCAACCAGGTGGCAAACAATTAAATCCTTCCCCTTCTGGCAGTCATTGTAGGCTAAGATCTGCATTCAGTAGCCTTGCCTTTCCTCAGCTTTTGATTGTTTTGCATGCTGCTGTCTCTCACTCTAAAGCAAGCTGGTTTCACATGTAGCATTCCATTGCAAAACATTTATTGCACAGGTCCTAGTTAATATTTGCCTTCTACCCAGCCACAAATGGCAGGAAGCAGATAAGTTATTCCATGAAAAAGTAAGCTGTGACTAACTTTTATATCCAATGTAATTCACTTCAGTCACAAATAAGCCACAGAAGTTCCTTCTTTTGAAGCATTTCATATGCAGAAGTGTTGGGGTATTAGTGAGGGTCACACAGTGCAGAGCTCAGTAATTTAATATAACAGCCTCCAGGTAAATAGCTCTTTTGGACAGTTTATCTGACTAAATCCTCATACCACAGTGCTTATTTAGTTGTCTTGCTTTTCCTGTAACTTGCCAATGAGCAGGTCATCATTTTTGGAGTTTCAGTTTACCTGTAAAAAGCAGAGAAAGGGAAAAAACATTTTACAAAACATGTAGTTTGGACAGCAGCATACACATACAAAACTAGATTTTCTACAGACATCATAAATGTAAAAGCAAGAACATGCCCCTGTACATTAGAGTGATGACTTAAAAGAGCAACAAAACTTGCAGTAGAGAGTGACCAAGAATTCCAAGTATCTTCCAGAGAAGGAGTTTCTGCCAAAAACAACGCAATGTTACACATCTGTCAAGCAATCTTGTAAGAAAGGTTCAACAACTAAAAGGAAATAAATACTTAAATTTAGGGCAAGATAATAATTAGCATTATAATAAGGGTATTGGGACATTGACACAATGACCACAAACTTTAGTTCTTGTGTCTCCTTTCCAGACAATCTTGCAAACTGCAGAAAAGTTGTATCTTTAAGACAAACCCATTATCTAGGGCATTCTGGTGAAGCTACATCAAAATGCAGTCAAAGAAGCCTGCAATAGTTAGGTCTTTGCAAGCTAAATTCCAGTTCAACTTTGAGACAGTATAAACTGTTCTAAATCTGAAGTGTACTTGTTTAAACTGGAGACAAGTGTATCCAAACCCCAGAGAAAAAGGCAGCCTTATCAATATTCAAATAAATTGAAAACAGTACCTTCTTTCAGTATCAAGTGTAAGGAGTTAATTTCACAGTCCATACTTTGAATATTTTTCTATGTCATTTTAACTCCTGATACCTGTCAATATGAAGTAATGAGAATTTTAATGTGACACATTTTTTATTTAAATCCAAATTAAGTTATTAAGTATCCAGTAATATTCTCAATGTGCTGTTAGGAGGCATTTAAAAGAACCTGAATAGCTCATACAGACAAGATTATATTTATCAAAAACAGTGACGTAAAATATTAAAAAAATAATGTCTTAATCTCAGGAGGAGAGAGGAAACCAAGAATACCAAGAAATAAGTAACAGGCATCTCATTTGTCATAAAATATGAGAATTAAAATATCTGAATTAAGGATTCTGCATTCTAAAATACTTTTCTGCAACTTTTGTGCAAGACCTTTTAGCCTGTTTTGTAAGGATCCAAACATGTACAAATGGTCCAAGTCAATTAAGTGGATGGTGCTGCATTTCTGAAAAAGAAAAACAAACACATCCCGCACCTTTCTCGAGTCCCTGAAGAAAATCCTATAAACCTAAGAGCTGCTGCTGGAAGCACACTAGAGCCTTGATTCAGCTCCGTAACTTTTAATGCATCTCTCCTCCCAAGCTGTGGCTCCCCAGGCTGCTGCCAAGCACCATCAAGGCTGTGACCAGCACAGGTCCGGGACTGTCAGAGCAGCAGCTCCTTCCTGGGTTGGACACAGCCATCTCTTTCACCCAAAATCTTGCTCTTGTCACTCAAGCAGTTAATAAAGAGCCCCCGTCTGATCATCGTTATGCAATAAATAAATAGAGAAATAGTTTTTGTAGGGTTTTAGCAGGTCAAGAGGATTTGAGGCAAGCATTATCCCGCTTCCTGTTACAAGTACTTTAAAAAATGTGGTAGCGTTAGCACTCCTACAGCCTTCGTTTGTCCATCGTACTTCCTACCTGAGCTTGTACAATGTGACACACAACGAGGAAGCAGACACAAAAGCAAAATAAAAAATTACTTCCACGGAAGATATTAGGGGCCATAAAAGCTGAGAAACCAGCAGCCAGAGAGACTGGGAGACTGCGCCAACACACCCCGCAGAAATATACACGGCCTCAAAACACAGCTGAAAGCAACAAACCCAGGGGTTCGGTGCTGGTTTTCAGGAAGCCATCAGCACTGCACCTCACCTGGCCAGGGCACCTCACCTGGTCAGGGCACCCCGACCGCCCTGGGGGCGCCGGCCCGGGGGAGCCCCCCAGCCCCGCTCTCCACACAACCAAGGAAGGCAAACGGGCCCCGGCGCGGCAGGACACACGCGGGGAAGGAAAAGCCCGGCCGGCCTCAGCCTGCACCCCTCAGCCCACCCAGCCTCCCTCCCCTCTCCTCTCCTCTCCTCTCCTCCCCGCCACGCAGGCGGCACTGGAAGCCGAGCCCAGCCCAGCTCAGGGACTGAGCGAGGCGCTGTCCCCACAGCGCCCACCGCCCTTCCTCACCTCCCTGCGCTCTCCGCCGGCTGCCCCTGCCCGCTCCACTAGCGGGGCTGGCGGGCAGGCAGCACTCCCCACCTCGCCCGGGAGCCACGGCCACGGCCACCGCCCGTGGACCGCCCCCGGACCGCCTCCGGACTGGCCCCAGACAGACTGTGGACCGCCCCCGGACCGCCTCCGGACCGGCCCCAGACCGCCTGTGGACCGCCTGTGGACCGCCCCTGGACCGCCCCCGGACCGCCCCTGGACCGCCTCCGGACCGGCCCCAGACCGCCTGTGGACCGGCCCTGGACCGCCCCCGGACCGGCCCCAGACCGCCCGTGGACCGCCCCCGGACAATTCCCCAGCCGGCCCGGCCGGGCTCGGCGGAAAGGGTCACAGGCGGTGAATGGCAGCTGGGAGCCGGCCAGCCCTGCGGAGCCCCGCCGAGTGCCGAGGGTGTGCGGCACTTGGCACAGGGCGAGCTGGTCGTCACAGCGACCTCCTTTGTGGCCTCCTGCGGGGCATCTCCCCGCAGCTTGGCTAAGCCCGTTTTCTCGGGCATCAGCACGCTTCCTTTGGCCGTCACTCCAGGGTTTAGCTCCCCTTCAGGCTGTGATTCCCTGGGCTGACGAACTGACTTCAGCGTTGTTTTCGCTCAGGCTGCCCTGGGGGCTCATGGCAAACCTTGCCTGGGCTGACCTTGGAAAGAAAGCGCCCGGCTTTGCTGCAGAGCAGAACTGATGCCCATTCGGCAGCCTGGTGGAAACGGAGGCATTTCATGCATTCAATGAAACAGATTGTACCTGTGCACCCCATTGCACCCAGGGCATGCCAGGTTCTATCATGCCTGCTCTGGGAAACTGTCACACAAGAGAAACCAGTCCCTGGCAATCCATCACCCCACTCATGAAGTGAGTCCAGGCACTGTCACATCTGTCTGGTACTCACCAGAATAGGCAACGTGTCTGCTGCCACCATTCCTGTGTTCCATCACCTGAAGTTGCTCGCCTTCTCTTTTTAGAGCAAAGCTCTATTTGCACTTCACCATGTAAGCTGAACCTGGAAACAGATGATCTTTAAGATTTCTTCCAAGCCAAACCATTCTTTGATTCTATGATTCTAAGTGTTTACTTTTTTTCTGGTCTGATCAGCTATCCCTTCCACTGTGCCAGGATATCACTTTTTTGGTTCAAACAATAGTTTCTTCCTTCAGGTTTGTATAGAAACTCTATACAGTTCTCACTGTTTAGTCTGGTGTTAAAGCTAAACTTATTCAATCAGAAATTGAATTTTCCAGGGTGAAGTTTCCCTGGAATTGTTTCCTTGCCCATAGTTTTCAGAACCTTTTCCCCCTGTGCTTGCTTTCATCTCCTACATTTTGGTTCCCATAAGCTTGCTTTTATTCACTCCTCAATACAGTAGGGTATTCAGTGATTGCTTATCCCCATATCTGCTTTTGTTCAAGATCCACATTCATTAACATTATTTACATTCTAGTTGAAGTAAACATACATTTTAATAGGAATAATAAAAATGCAATGCAACAAGAAGCTTCAACTTGAGGTTTGAACAATTTCCAAATGAGTGTGAAAGGACTGTCCACTTGATTATGAGTTTAAAAAAATGTGGGAAAGCATGTTTTAACTTCTTAAATGGTAAACAAGAGCTGTGATCCAGACTCACAGAACCATTACTCTTTCCAAAGTGGAAAGCTTGGACTTTTTTGTAGTAGATGGGTTAGCTTTCTTCCCTCTTGGTTTCAACACTAATTTGAGGAAAGAAAGCATTCTCACACTGCTTCTTCCCTGTTTTCAGTATCAGGATGAAGGGCTGGCTTGAGCAATGGAGCTCTCAGGGAGGAAAGCTGTGAAATGTTTACCAGCTCATCCGATAATATAAATGGGGAGAAAACCTTTTATGGGCTAAAGGAGTAAACCTCTGTTCATATTACTGTGTGTTTGTAAGCCTTTGCAAACTCTATTTTAGCTGCACAAAATACTTTTTAATCTGCTTTTGCCTTCACTGGTTTTGATGTTAAGGTGACTGGCTCTATCAGGGAAACTTCATAGGCCATAGAAATTTAAAAACAAAGATTTTTCTAAGTGTTTATCTGCCCAATATGTTTCTTCACAATATCTAACTAGAGGATAACATCAGTGCTTCAAATTAAGCTGCAGGAAAGCTCTCCACCATGTAGCAAGAGAACAGGGAGCATGCCAGAAACCCATCAGTCTCAAGGAAGTGTAACAACTTATATAGTGGGTGTCTGGAATATTTGATAAATAGTAGATGAAATGGTTATTTGTAGAATGTGGCACACATCACTATCTCCATATTCTGATATGTGTCATGACCACGCTTTTAAAGTAACTCCCCAAAGTACTCTCTGGCACTCATTTTAGGGAAACTAATCACTATGAACTGAAAGTACATTTCTGAAAGAACACCCGTAACAATCAGTACTGCCAAATTGTGATTCAGGAGCAAAGTATGCCTTTTTCACAGAGCAGAGGATCTTTCCTAGACTTTTTTAAGAATGATGTGAATGAATCAGTTGTGAAACATTAGTAAGATTCCAGTCAGAAAGCAGTAATTTTGCAAAAACAGCTCTTCTTCCACTGTAGAGCTGTTTTTCTCAGTAATTTTACAACCCAACCCATTGCCTCAAGTGCTGCATCAGTTGTCTGAGTGCACTGTGTACTGAACATGTGTACATGTTCACATATAATTGGGAAAAAACGTGTCATTGCATCCAGCTGAAGGCATCTGACGTCTCAATGCCTGTGCTACTATCAAGACCTCATTGCTGAGAAATCAATCAGCACCAAGAGGCCAGGCAGAGGTTTGTGTCATTCAATATTCAGGAGAAACTGTCCAGGGTGAACTTCAGAACAACACAGTAAGATGTTCCAGTTGGCCCTGAAAGGTGCAGCTCCTCTCCCAACACATCAATCACTGATGTTGTACACTGTGACTGTGTCACAGGAGTTAATTCAAAGACTGTTTGGTAATTCCACCAAAGTTCTCCATGGGGTTCTTTTGACTTCTAGTCTAATATAGAAGTGTGGGTTCTCCATGGGGTTCTTTTGACTTCTAGTCTAATGTGGAAAGCAAGCAAGAAACACAAATTTATGTCAGAAAGACTATTTATACTTAGTTAAATCTTGCTACAACTTGCTGCATCACCAAAAGCTAGAAATCATTGGAAACACAAACCAGTTCTGAGTCTCCTACAGTCTGAACACACCTACTTTACCACAACAACAGAAGTTGTGGCCACCAAGATCCTTATTCTGGAAAATCTTAAATCTGGGGGTGGTTGATTTGCTTATTATCTAAGTTTGAAGTCCAAATCAAAACTGGCTACATATCCCAGTAAATCCCATCCATTAATGCCCTCTTGTACAAAGCTCTCTCTTCTTAGAGAGGACAAGGTAGCAACAGAAGCATAAGGAGAGACATGCATAACAGTGCTTTTAGCATTACTCCAGCAAAGACACATCAGACCTATTTTTGGCCACATGGCAGTAACCTAAAACAGATTCTCATGTATTGAGATTTGTTTGTTTAGCATTTCCACATGAAAGAGAACAAGAATTCATATTTGATCAGGTGCATCCATCTGCACTTACAGCAAATTCATACTGGATAGAGCAATAGGTCTCAAACTGACATTTTAAGTAAGTGAAAAGCATGAACATACCAGTTCTCTCAAGAGACAGCTTTTGCACCTGGTTTAAAATAAAAAAAAATCAAGGTTTAGTTTTTCTTTTTTAAAACAGCTAGAAAATCTTCCACCAATTCCACATCATAATCACTTCACATCTTTGCAAGTGCAACTGCTGCTTAAGCAGATGCAGAGGAGGTCGTGGCAGTTATGTGACTGTCTCTGCCACACCTAAGCAGGAATGCATGCTAGGAGCTCCCTTCTCCTTCTGTGCCACCCAAGCTCACTGTGGATTTCTTTGCAGAATGTTTCTCTTCTATCCATTCTGCGACTCTTTTCCATGACTTCTGAGAAAATTGTGGGGAAATTTTCATTTTTGTCTTCAGCACACAGAAGCTCTATAGCTTTGTTCATTTCCACTGTAACTAAATAGGTCCAAAGTTTTACCACATTACTCCTTCAGTAAATCAGCCATCCTTGTATTACTGACATTACCTGAAGAGTTCTAGTTTGAACCAAAGCTGTTCTCAAGGCAGATCCTGGAATGGCTTCAAGATTCTCCTTAAAGCTTCCTTGAGGTGGAGGCAGTTTTTGGCACTAACAAAACTCATCAGAGCCAAAGCAAGTAATGCCTTCACTGAGTCATTGAAATGAAAATCAAGTTTCACAAGTTCGTATCTCTGCCCAACACATCCACCTCAAGATCTTATCCTGTTTTGTGGGTTAGAGCTCTTGGAGTCAGCAGAAGTGCAACTAAACAGGCTGTAATTAATTTGCAGTGAGGTCTGTAAGATGAATGCTGTGGTTTATCCCTCATGTATAAGTGTATGTATACACACATAGTGAGTTTAAAATGTCCTCATCTGTTAACAACCAAGTCTGTCTAAGTCTGTCTGCTGTTATCATGGAGCAGCTCTCTAACTTCTGCTTTCACAATTTGCTCATTAGTTTGTACCATGTGTGCTCAGAAATTATTCTTAAATATTGTACAGTAAGGGCTAAAGTACAGAAAAGAAACCCAGAACTGTGAGCAGAGGATTTCAAGATTTAGCCTTCTCACCCAGCCAGAAAGGTACAGCACACAATAAAACTCTGGACAAACTGTACAGTGGCTGCATGTCTCATCCTCAGATTCCCTGGGCAACAGTAAAGAATTTTTCCTAATTTTTTAAGGAATTTTTCCTAATATCTAATCTAAACCTACTTTCTTTTCAGTTTGAGTCCGTTCCCGCTTGTCCTGTCATTACACGAACAAAAGCAACAAGTAAAATGGAGTAACAAAATGGCCCAAGGAAAGCCATACAAGACTGTTCATCTTTAAATTATTAGAAGAGCACAAAAAGGACATCCACAATTACAGAAGACCCTGAAATATGGTAGCTGAAACAGAAAGAATATTTAAAAGCAGTAACTTTTGAGCTTTGAAAAGGAAAACTCTTATCTCAGCAGATACTAGGGTGTGTTGGTGATTTCACTCTAGGAAGGGTTACTTCCTTAGAAGTATGTAGAAATTATTGTACTGCTGCTTTCTTCTACCAATGCAAAAGCTCAGAACTGTATGAGACAAAGGAAACCAAATTCAAAGCTACTTTTGCCTGAGCTTTCACATTCCTTTCAGCTGAAAGGCAAGAAAATCAAAGTAGCAGCTGTTTGGAAGATAATACTTGTGATAAAAGAATTCATTATCTGTATCAATTGATTTCTCATGACTGCAGCATAAACCCTTTGCCTCTGGAGAGTAATCTGCTGTCTTTCTAAGGCTGATCATGAATCCCTGCACTAAGTGCTGCCTCAAATGTTTCCAGAGACTGGGCAAAATAGTTTGATTAATATTTTTTAAGAAGTCAATTTTTTTGTCTGCCAGACATGTGTTTTGGAGTTTGTGCTGGCATTGCCACTGTGTTCTTGCAGATGCCTTGTTTTTGCTAAAGTGTTGTAACAAATAAATAGCATGGCCACTGTTAGTAATTTTTAATTGATTAGTCATCAGAAGCTTTGTGCACAAGCTAAAGAGGCCTCTGATGTTAAACTAATTGCAAGGAAGTCTTAGGAAAAGCCTAAGTAATTTGGAATGCTAAACACAGCTGGAACTACAACATGCTCATTGACTCAATAATAAGTTATGCTTCCTAGGTTTTTTATTTCTCTATTAATAACACTTATCCATTATTCTTTAGTACATGATCTTTAAGGTCCCTTCCAACTCAAAACATTCTATGATTCTCTGACTATATGTTGTAAAGTTTAAAATAGATTTCTTGGCACAGCACATTGTCTTTGCAACCACTCTGTACCAAAACTACCATAAGCCTAGGGTGCAAAAATAGGAGCCACAGACAAACAGGAAGGACAACAGAAAGAGTCTGGTGAGAAATAAGAAGTAGAAATTGGTTTGCAGTGATCTAATTAGCAATACATGTGGAAGAAGATGAACAAAATCAAATAACTTTAAACAGAAAACTGCTGTGGCTGTGTCATGACAGCTTTTTCTCAGTGCCACTATATCAGGCCTAATTAAGATTGATCTGCCTTTAAAATGGAAATATTTAAAGCCTATCAGACAGATTTTAATTTCCATTCCTGCATTTAAACAAAAAAACCTAATGGCATTCCTGTAATTCATTGTAAGACATTGATCAGAAACAACTGTTTTCTCAGTAGGTTTTTAGTGATCAGCAGCATTCACAACATATAACACTACCATACAATATGGCTTTGCTTCTTCCCTTTTCCTTACATGTGCTTCAAACAGTAACATTAGCTCAAACTTCGTAAGAGTAATTTGCAATCCTCTCATCTTACCAAAGGAGACCAACTCCTTTCAGCACAACAGCTCCTCCTACATCCAGTCTTGTCCTGCAGCTCTCAGCAGGACATAAAACAGTCTCCAGCTTTCTTTCTGTCAAGAGTGCTCCCTGCCAACTTCTCCTAAGATCTTCCTTCTTCCAATTCCCCAGATGCACATGTCACATTCCTCCCTTCCTTTCAGGGCAAGCTCTTCAGACCTCTCAGCTCCCAGGTCTCTCATACTTTCACAAATCCTGACTTAAGCACTTTGAGTTCATCTCATCAGACAATCCATCTGTGGCCAGCAAGAATTGTGGGGAGCAGTTCTCTAAACTGCTCCTCTCTGTCTGCTTCAAAATTATCTCAGCCACAGAAATGTATCTGTACTCTGAATCCGTATGGTGGGGAAGATGAACCCAGACCTCAGACTTTCCTGAACAGCCCACAGGATCTCAAATTCTATGGATTTATTTTAATAATTTGTTTTATGATAATTCCTTTTATTGGGGCATGTTACAGAAGAGAAGGAAAACAATTTCCCTTGTGTGTTGCATTATGTTTTGAGATAGTAATTTCTTGTTGCTCCCAGAAGAACTTGTGAGAACTTTTTCTGTTCTCCTAGGAAACTTTCCATTGCCTGAAGACCTGGCAATTCTCCTCAGCCAAAGGAAAGCAAACAGTAATGTGGAATACAGAAGCAATTCATGAGCTGGTTCTCTGTGAGTGCAACCTTTAAAAATGAGTTGGCAAATGCTGATAGTGGTGTTAAGCAATCCCAGCTGCCACTAATTTTATGTTTTCTCCTTTGGAGACGTTCACTATGTGTGTTTTCATTGCTATAGAACACAACTGGACCACAGCTATAAACTGGTTTTTGAAGATAAGGGGGGGGCAAGAAAAAGATTAAAGAACATTCAAACAAACTTCAATACTGTTCTTTTCAAGAGCCTCAGGAGCTTTTCTCCTCACTTTCATTAAAATTTCTTCTTTTTTCCTGTTGGCAGTCACTCAGGGACTGTCTTGCTATGGGAGTAAAGAACCTTGTGTGTATGCTTTTGTCCAGCTAGTCACATTTTTTCCCATGATCCTTGATTAATTGTGTTAGCAACTGACTTGTGATATGAAAGTTACAGTAAAATACTGGTGCTCTGTTTATTGAGTTATTTGGCATGGATAATATTTTGCCTGGATTTTGGTCATCAAAGTTAGGTCTCCACTCACAGTAAATACAGCTGCAGATGGCACAGTAAGCTGCTACATTCCAAAATACATGAAGTTCATTTTGAAATTCTTTGAATTTGAATATTTTTCTTTTCTGGATTTCCATGTACTCTTTTTGTCCTCTATCTTTTCTCTAGATTCAGTGTGAGTACCTGCAGAGATGGGCATTGCAGCAATTCCTGCCTATGGGGTTACCGGACTCATGGGTGTGTAAAGATGGTGACTGTGGCATTCTCAGGATTCAGCAGTAAACAAGGGCATAGAAGTCAGGGGTTCTGTGAATTTCTTTGTTACAAATTACAACAAAACTTTTACTAATAGTAGTAAAAACAAATATAAATATATGCTAGAAGTCACTACAAAATTACTATGAAAACAAGTATATAAATTACAAGAATAAAGCAAATATAGTTATATTAGAAGCTATTGCAGAATTCCAATGAGTAAAACAAGTCCATACTCACAAACTTTTACCTGTGTGCATGCCTGTAAATATATTATGCAAGGTGCTTACCAGTACGGTGGTCACCAAACCACTCTGAAGAGTGGTTCTGACTGACAATAGAGAAGAAGTTTTACTTCAAAGATCATCCATGCGCACCCCCAGTCTGGGAAATCAAATGCAGAATAAGACTTGCAGAGAAGTTCATTTTGGGTAGGCAGCAAGTTACTTTTTATACCTTTATGGCGTAGGTATCTGTGTGTAGGATGTCAGTTCCTACAACAGTTGTTACTGACTCCTGTTTTCATGGAAGGTCAGTTTCTTTGTTCTGCACCCATCAGGGATTCTTTGTTCTGCTGACTCTCCCCATCAAGGAAGTTTGGACTGAGTTTGTCAGGGTCTGAGTTTATCAGGGATGTCAGTTTATCAGTTTATCTTGGAGCTCTCACTAACCTTTCTTTGTTGGTTTGTTTGCTGGGTTGTCTTTGTGGCGGCTGCACTCAATGCACTCAATGACCATTGAGGCGCCTCAATGGTCAGAACTTCCATTCTGCTGTGCAGTGAAGTGGAGGAGAGAAAGGAGCACACAAAGGCAAAAGGTGCAAGGTGTGAGTGTGAGGGATACCCCACTCTCACTGGGTAAAAACTATTTTGGTTCAGGCATCACCAACAGGTGGGCCTGGCTGAAATCAGCCTTGTTCTGCAAGCCAGGAGAACTGTGCAAAGCTATGTCTTCTCAAAGACTGAGGAGTCTAGGCCGTGTCTTATCAGGAATTAACAGGACTAGCCTAAGCAGGGTCTAGACAAAACTAAAACAACTAACCAGTGTAATGTTTAATGCTGGTGAACTTAGAGGATTAAGATTAAACTTAAGAACACATTTTATATTCAGCTATTTTCTTCACCTCTTCCCAGTGTATCAAGTTACTTCATGCCCCAAGTACCAGGTTCCAATATTGTACAAGTTTTAGAAATAAAAATGAACATATCTCCCATATGCAGCCTGAATTAAAATATTTCATCGTGAAAATAGATGAAAATCATTTAAATAATTTGACTTGTCTCCACAGGAGCTTAAGCCTTTCTTTCTTGAGATGTCAAGGCAAAACAGAGGGTGATAGTATAGGAAAGTTGAAATCTTCCTGCCTCCAAGCATCCTACCAAAGAAACAGCTTCCTCTGAAGCACCCAGACCTTCCTGCAGCAAAGTGCAGAGCTTAAATTAATACTGTAGAAAGCAAAAGAAATTCAAGTGCTGGAATCCCTTAATTACACACCTTTCTGACTCTGGTGTCTCTTGCCTTTTTAACTGAGCATAACCATTATATGCATTACTTATAATCATTCTTTTTATAATATTGCATCTCAGTCACGTCTTGTCCCATTATGCAAAGTAGGGCACAAACATCTGTGATGTACACTTTTGCCCTAAAGGGCATGAAAAACATGTAAAATTAAATTATATTACCAAGAGATTTATATGAGAGGACAGCCTTGGTAATAACAATAAATGAGGACTCTTGCTATAGTCTCCCAAGGGAGACAATGCAGTGTTTTCCAAATCCCCTGTTCTGAGATAAACCTCCTTATATTTTGATAATTTTAATTTTATAGGAAGTATTACTGTCTCAACCTTTGTCTTAGACCTTCAAAGCTTATCAGACCAGCCAGACTTATATAAAGAAGAGAAAAAGGTGAGCAGGACCTACACAGACTGTCAGAGACAGCCTTCTCAAAATTTTAGTGTTATCATGCTGAGTGAATGGCAAGAAGAGAGTTTGTATTAGTAGGAAGAAAGGAGGGTGAGTCAGATTTCTGAGACCACATCTAAAAGCAAGATTTTAAAAAGTGAAGTGAAATATTATTACAAAGTATGGTAAGGCTTGCTTGCAAGGAGAGAAAGGTTTCTTCATGATTTCCTGCAAAAGAGCAATCAAGAGTTTAGAGAATGTGTTTGAGGCAAATATTTGAACTGGAATCCTTATTCAAATCCGTCATTCAGTGTTCATCATGCTGCTGTGGTGAGGGGGTGGAGCAGCATGAACAGCCACAGCTTTGACTGAGAGGTTAACCACTGTTTTACCAGTGTAGCTGGAGAGAGAAACGTGTCACTCTTTCCATTTTCGTTCATTTCAACTGAACTCTCTGGATTTGGAGGCCAGGGTGTTATTATATGTCTACATGAAGCATCAAAAAGTTGTTAAATAATCACGAGGACCAAGTGGGAGCAAATATTGTTTGAGGAGACCTGACCTTATCTACAGGATTCAAAGCAATCAAAAAGAGATCATCATTGATGTGGATTTTTGGGGGGCTTCTTGTCTATCCTTTTGCAAAGAAATCTTGTGACAATAACTTCATAACCTCCAGTCAACTAGCTGCTTTCTTTCATGCCATATAATTGCTTTCTTTTACTGTTTTTATGAAATCCACTTTTGCTGATTTTTTTTTTTGCAGTACTGAATGGAATTAATTCAATGTAATGAATTCAATGTAATGAACTCATTCACCACTGCTCACAGCAGCCTTGATGTTTGTACTGCTCAAAGTGAGCACACTGAAATGGTGAAGGTCAATGCCTGTGAAATTGAGCAATATAATCAGTTTAAGAGAACATTCTGGTCACATCAAAGATTCCTCCTTTGGGGCATTCTCTAAAACTGGTACTAAACTCTCTGAGAAGCTGTTAACTTGACCAGAGTATGATGTAAGAAGAGACAAAAACCTGGACCAGGGTCTAGCATTTAACTGGAGTCAAACTTGTAGTTTGAGCTGATGGTAGTGTAAGCTATTAAGCTGGTAATATAAGCCTCCCATGAGTATTAGACATAGAGCTTCATAGTGAATTCAAATGGACAAAGCAGCTGCACTTTTTCAATGCTTTTTTAAAATGTATTAAAAAGTTTAACTTACTGTAATGACCAGTTCCATCCACACACCTAGAGCGGCCTCTCCAGGTAAAAGAGTGGTCACTCTTTGCAGAACTGGGAAGGTGATGCCATGCAAGGAAGCATCTCTTCCATCCTTGGAGCAAACAGGAGCAGCAGTTCTGAGCTTTGAATGCTCCCAGCCTCCTTATGGCCTCCCTTATGCCACCAGGTGATGACTGAACTTCACATCCTCCTGATTTCAGTTTCCTGAGCTTCAGCCTGAAGTGGAAGAGGAGTCAGACCACAGCACATTGTTGGGGCTTTTTTCTTAAACAGGGACAGACCAAGGGTGGAATTTCATATAACATGCAGGCAAACTGGAAACAGTAATTTTTGTTCACATGATTCAACTGTAAGTCCTCTCTTTATTTCCCCAACCTTTGTCTCTGCATTGTTGTTGCTGTGCTGCTCAGAAGCATTGCAGGGAACAGTTGTAGGATGATGGCATACTTGGGTGGAGGAACAAACAAGGCAAAGGATAAAAAGAATGGCAAGGAAAAGAACAGAGCTAAAGGAGAGAAGCCAAATCTGTGCTTTAGATAAGCTGTCTCCAGCATAGCTCTTATTGTAGAACAGACTTTATCTCCATTTTCAGAAAGTTAAGCGCACAGATTCAACAAGTTACAAAACTTGTGTTTTCCCTTGTTCTTTTAGCAGAAGCTTCTCAAAGCTTTTTTTGCTCTGTTCAAGAGCAGCTCTTCAAGGACATGTTTCAGTTTGCTGAAAACTTTATAAATCTGACATACTTTTGGGCCGACCAGGTGAAGTTGCTTATCCAACATTCAAATGCATCAGGTGGGGAAGGGAAGGAGCATGATTAGCAGGCTGTGTCCCAGTCAGAGGAGGTCTCCTGGCCTTCCAGAAGATTCTGTGCCCAGTACATTCCTCCCTGGACCTCCCCATGACCTTTGCTATCCGTTCCAGCTGTTAACCTTAGAGATCTAATCACTAGGAAAGACACAGCAGAGAAGGGAAAAGAAACAGTGTAAGCAAGGCAGAGTTGTTAGACTGCTGTGAAGGAGCTACTGTTTGGGGAAGCTTTCAGAGGGTTACACA
Organism: Molothrus aeneus; assembly: GCF_037042795.1. Lineage (NCBI taxonomy): Eukaryota > Metazoa > Chordata > Aves > Passeriformes > Icteridae > Molothrus > Molothrus aeneus. The sequence goes on along the minus strand of NC_089647.1, from coordinate 87,350,456 downwards.
AAGGCAACCATGTCTGTCACATCAAATATAGGACACAGTAGCAAGCAGTGCAGCACTAAGGTAGTTTAGACTGGAAAGTTTGTCAAAAGGGGCCAACACACTGTGCTTGGTCCTCTGTGGTTTGCCAGGCTTCCTGCCTCTCCCTGTAACACTCAGTAAAGGAAGAACTGTCATGGTCATAAACAGTAAAAGTACCATCAACGCTTGCACATGTTGCAAATTTGATTTTTGTTAAAGAAGTGCTTTAACATTATCCATTTTTTTCAGTTCAAAATTTTCAGATATTTTATAGTTTTGTCAAGCTGAGTCAAACAGGATGCTAATTTCCTGGTTGTCTACAACAGATACAAGTTAGTTTACGGCTATGCTCGACTGCATATGGGGGGCCCACATATGCAATATGAATGTGACCCATGTGCAGACTAGCAGCTGGGACCCATGGGCAGATGCTGCTTTTCATTCCTAAAGTCATATTTCTCAAGCATCCCCCATTCTGAAGAGATGGGAGCCACTTGCACTCTGTGAATTTCATGTATCTCATCTTTGCTTGGCCTTTTGTAATTTTTATTGTTTAGTTGATATTAAGTTTCTTGATGTTAAGACATATGAGATAGGTAAGTTCTACTGGCAAGTTTATGGTGTGCCCTTCCTTTTTTTGTCAGTGTTGTCAGTAGTTACAAAGATGCATTCAGCACATTAGACCACAATTTCTTTATTGAATTGTAAGTGCCAGTTCTACATTCAGAATTGTGTAGATATGGGCTAGATTATTTTTATCTGTATGTATTATGTTACATCTATCCACGTGACATTTATCTGACCTTTTTTTGCCTACTTTCTCAGTCTTGGGAGATGGAGTTTATTATCATAGTCTCTGTTTTCTTTGATTTCTAACTCCAGTCATAGTCTTCTTTTATGTGCAGTCTAATTCCCTCCTACTCCAAAGCAGGTGTCTCCAGCCTCCCTGTTTCTGGATGCTCCCACAGTACTGCTGTCCATGAGCTCCTTCCTCCCCAGTGACTATCATTCCAAATACATTTACTCACCTCCTCCTTCAAACAATACCTTCACCACACCCTCTCTATATTCTCACCACTTCACAGTTTCCTCTTCTCTAGTTCCTACACACATTTATTCGTCTCCCAATCCCTGTACACCTGTCTCCTGTCAAATTCTCCCCATGTTGCTCTGTCTACCAACAAAAGTGGCTAATACCAGTCTCCCTGGCTAGACAATCTTCACCTGCTTCAAAAATTCCTTCTCTTTATCAGGTTCTCTTTCTACCCACCCTTTTTTTTTGTTCCTTCAAACTCCTCACCAGAATATGAACGACTTGCTCCTAATCGAACTTTAATGGGAGTTAGTTCTCTTCTCAGTCTTAGGCTTCATATTCAGTTTTCCCCAGATCTCCTACTGTGCAGGCACACCCCTCTTCTTTGAGATTCATCATGTATTTCTTTCTTTCACTCCTTTCTCTCTGGCCCAGGTGTAGGCCCCTGTGCACTCAGGGAGATTAATTCCCGCTGCCCACTTTCCAGCTGTGGGATTAGCACCAATATCTGAGGAGAGACCATGTTTACTTCTCTTAATAGTAGTTTTCAGCTTGATTGTCATGTAGTAAATACAAGGAGATGTCCACGTTTCTTCTTAGACTGGAGAGTCCTATTGCTCTTCAGACTTGTTCTATCTCTCAGCACTAAGAGTCACAAAGCAATCGAGCATGTTCATTAAAGCTGAAATCTTTAGAACTGTAGGTTGCTAAACCTCAAAACTCTCTTGAAAACCATATTGGGCAATTTTCCATTTTGTATAAAAGCAGCAATTTGACATTTAACATCTGACATCATCTCACCCTATTTCTCAAATACATTTCATACTTGAGCTAACAACACTGATATTTTGTGGTTTTTTAGGTTCAAAGTTCCTAATTTCTCATATGGATTAAATCAAGATTAAACAAATCAGAGAAGAATGGGAAGGCAAACCTGAGGTAGAAAAGAAGAGGAGAAAGTAAGTATTTTGAGCTTGTAAATAATTGAGGATATAAGTGGAGAAATTGCCATGTGTGCCTGGTTTTATCAGAGAAGCAATATAAAACACAGAGAAATAAGAATTGATAAAACCAAAAAATTGTTTAAAAAAGTTACAGAAAAAGTTGTTATTATAAGAAAAAAACCTCAAAATGTTCCAAATTTCATAGCTGAACATATTAAAGATGAAAAAGTGGAATTTTATTTTACAATTATAAAAATAAAAGGGGGGTAAAGTAGAAAAAAAACAGATAAGAGGGAAAGTGATAACTGCAAAAGGAACATTGATGATGTTTCTGAAGTGTTTCAAAGTATTGCCAGAAAGCTGCAACTTTCTGAGAAGCCACCAAAGGACATGCTTGAAGAGGAAGTGAGGCATGTGCCTTTGTGGTTAGCTGACCCAATTAGTGATGGAAATTTTCCTGATTTAGTAATCAGGATATATACCTTTATAAATCACTGTCTTAAATATAATCAGCAGTTTACCCATTTTAACAACAGAGTTGTGATTCTTTGATGCTTGATTGTCCTTTCTGTTGAAGACAGCTTGTTGGGGCTTCATTTTTCTCATACACAGTGCTAAGCAAGCTAGTATTTTTGTATAAGTGCTCACTTTACAACATCTTTACTAAAAATGATATAGACTGTTTTCACCAGGTGAATTGCTTTGTGAAGTCTTACAGATCAGATTCATTGCTCATTTTGAGCAGGTCAGTACTGAATAAACAGCTGAGCCATCTTCAAATGCAAATGGTTTCTTACCTTAATTTTACAAGAAAATGTGGTGCATTATGGCATCATCTAGTCTGAACTCAAGAGGACAGCCAAGGTCTGCTCAAAGGATTAAAAAGTTCTTCCTTTGTTTACCAGTGAGCATAAGGTCAAAGTTCCATAATTAAAACAGAAACCAGGCAGTCATTTTAATCTAGAATTTCTTTTACAGAATTACACAAAATCACATTAGACAATATTTTTTGGCAAAGAAATGAGATCATTTTTGTATAATATAAAATGCAGCTGTTCAACAGGGAGGGATTTTGTCCAGGTCATAATAGGCACTACTTAAATCATGCTGTGACATTGCCAGCATTCAAACTAGTTTTGGCTAAACCTTGAGACCTGTGCCTGAAATGATTGCCATCATCCCAACCCTTATATAACCTTTTCCTTTCCCACCTAATCCTTTTTCTCTCTCTTTCATGCCTTACAGGTTATAAACCCATGCATAACTTAGAAATACTTATAAATCCATTAGAAGTTGGAAACTGTCATTTTCACTGTGTGAATGTGTCAAATTATGAGCAGCTAAAGTTGTTTTGATGTTTCTGGAGATAGCGTTGGCTTTACCCCTTCACACTTCCAGGCAATTGGAAAAATATATAACAATGAAGGGATGTGCTGAGATTCCTGTTTTATCTTCTTCTGTGTGTGGCTGGGAAGAGGAGAAGATGCTGCCAAACTATCTTCCTCCATTGTCATGTTCTGCATATTTTTAAATTAGAACAATAGCATTCAACTTCAGAGCAATTCTCTAGCTGCCAAAAAATTTCCAGTGTGCCTAAATATTTCCCTAACTCTCACAATATTTACATCCTTTGCAGGTAATTTTTTAGTTCTCTTACAGCTTCAGAATTGGAAAAGTGACTCAGTGCTCCTTGTCTTCTCACACTGTGCATCTCTGCCCTAATGCAGGGGCCCTGGAGGTGTCCCCAAGCTGCCAAGTGAGTGGCACTCCAAGGCTGATGATTCTTCCCAGTGTGCATCAGCTCACTCTTCCCTATAACCTGCTTCAGCCCTGTGAGGGAAACAGGGGCTTCCTAAGAAATTCTGCCTCTAACTGGGGAGAATATTTGCACCTCCTAGCAGCTGTATGTATACACACTTTACAAAGCTGAGTGAAAAACTCTGCTGTGCCCAATCCTGACAGAACTGACCATACCTAGACTAGCTAGGGGTGGAATGTGTTTGGTTTACATGGCCTGTTTTTGGGGGTGGGAGTGCACACAGAGATGGCTTCTGTGAGAAGCTGCTGGGAGCTTCCACCATGTGCAGCAAAGCCAGTCCCTAGCAAAGATGGACATGCTGCTGGCCAAGGCTGGGCCAGCTAGAAATGGTGGCAATGCCTTTGTGATAACATATTTAAGAAAAAATCAAAACAAACATTGTGATGCAATTTTAATTGGGACTAGAGAAGAGTGGCATGAGAACATGTGAGGAGAGCAATCCTGCAGACACCAAGGTCAGTGGAGAAGGAGGGGCAGGAAGTGTTCCAGGTGCTGGAACTGAGATTCCTCTGCAAGTTGTGGTGAGACTATGGTGAAGCAGCTGTGTCCCTGCAGCCCATGGGGATCCACAGGGGACGCAGAGACCCACCTGCAGCCTTTGGGGGAGGTGCCCATGTGGAGTGGGTGGATGCCTGCAGGAGGCTGTGATCCTGTGGGAGTCCCAGTGGAGAGAGGGGGCCCTTGCTCCCATGTTGGAGAAGCCTATCCTTGGAGGACTTCCACCCCATGGAAGAGTGACTATGCTGCAGCAGTTTTGGGAGGACTGTTGCCCATGGGACGAACTCACATTGCAGCAGTTTGCAGAGAACTGCTGCTCGTGAGATGGATCCCCATCTAGAAGTTCATGGAGAACTGTCTCCTGTGGAAGGGACCCCACAGTGCAGCAGGAGAAAGACTCCTCTCCCTGAGCAGCAGGAAAAGCCTTGGGTGATGAACTGACCCTAACGCCCATTCTCTGTCTCCTTGTGCTGCTGGGGTAGGAGGTAGAGCTGGAAGGAGGGAGTAGGGGGGAAAGGTGTTTTTAAGGGCTTATTTCACTTCTCATTATCCTGCTCTGATTTTTTTAGTAATATATTCACTTCATATCTCTAAGTTGAGCCCATTTTGCCTGTGATGGTATTTGATGAGCAATCTCTCCCAGTCCTTATCTCAACCCATGAACCCTCAGTTACATTTTAAGCACTTTTTAAAAAAATATCTGCTCCATTATCCTGGTTTTGGCTGGGATAGAGTTAATCTTCTTCTTACTAGCTGGTACAGTGCTTTGATTCAGTGTGAGAACAGCATTGATAAGTCCCTGATGTCTCAGCTGTTGCTGAGCTTACCTCAAGTCAAGGACTTTTCAGTGTCTCCTGCTCCACCAGTGAGCAGATGCACCAAAAGCTGGGGGAGCCTATGGCCAGGAAAGCTGCCCCAAACTGGCCAAAAGGATTTCCCTTCCACAGAACATCATTTCCAGTACATAAATTGGGGGGAGTTTGCTTGGAGGGGCTGACAGCTGCTTAGGAATGGGCTGGACATTGGTCAGCAAGCAATGAACAATTGTATTGTGCATCACTTGTGCATCTTGGGGTCTATTCCTCTCCCCTTTCCAGTACTATTGTTTTTATCACTATCATTAAAAGGATTAGATTTATATTAGTATTATTATATTAGTAGTAGTAGATCTCTCCTTTTCAGCACTGCTATCTTCATCATCATCATCCTTTTTTTTAAATTATTAAACTGCTGTTATATCAAACCACAAGATTTTCTTTTTTCCAATTCTCCTCCACATCCCACTGGGGGCGGAGTGGAGGAGCCAGCAATTGGCTGCTTGGCACTCAGTTGCAGACTGGGGTTAAACCACAGCACCCATTTATTCCATTTCCTGTTAAACCATGTTTCAACTTATTTAGGAGTTTTCTTGCTAAATGTTAAAAATAACTCAAAGTGATGACTCCCTTTGAGATAACTGAGTGTCAGAATGCTGCCTGCTTGTCCATACTCTCTCCCTCTCTCCCTTGTGTAATCAAAGAGTAATCTCGAGGAGTGGAAGTGCAAAGCATGCAGTCACTTCAAGATTTGCAGGGTGTGTATCTTCTGTGAATCCACATGAGCTGAAGAACTCACAAAACTCTGTTGAAACACCATTGAAAATTAGCAGAGCATTCCATGGGGCACTTCGCTTTTCATTTTGCAACATTCCATATAATTTCTCTGCTTTCCTATCTTAAGTGCACTTAGTGCTTTATCTGATCTATTCTGATTTTTTCAAACATTCATGGTTTTCCTTCTGAAAACATCATTCAGCAAAAAGAAGCCCTTGCTGCTCTGGCTTGCCATTGATTCTCCAGAGCCTGTACATGTGGGTTTTGCTCACAGAAGCCCCCACTGAAGAAGAGGGTGAAGGACTGCTTAAATGCTATATTCAGGGTTTTTTGCCCTTTTATATTTGACCTTTGAACATGTTTTTCTATTCTTCTAGCTAAAAAACTCCTGGTTTTAGTCTCTCTCTTCCCCAGACCTTGTGCAGGACACAGGATATTTCCTGCTGAACAGCATGTGTTTAAAATTCTCTGATTATTCATCCTTGGAGCTCTTCCATGGTCTTTCACAGCCCTGGTTCTGCAGTGTATGAACCACACAGAAAAATACATTCCCAGTCCATATGGTGAGGAGAGCTTGGTCCTTAAGGAGTCCATAAGAGCTCTCATCCATTTTGACTCCAGTTCCATCAGGACCATCCCATGTTTTGTTAACACCTCATGCTCTCAAACACATGCCTGCTGACCCTCCTGGAGGTCAGAATGTCTCTGATCCCTGCCAGCTGTCCACCTGGAAGCCCAACTGAAAAGAGCACTCTGGAACTCAGCCTTGACCCTTTTTGTAGCTGTTGTATTTTACTCACTTCCTGCTATCCCACAGTTCTGTGTCCTTCATCAGAAGAGAGAGTTGGAGCAGAGAGCTTTAGCAGAGCCCTTAGCAGAGCTTTGCAGGACAATGATGACTTTCAATTCTATGGTTATATGCCACACACTACGTAGAAACTGTCATATAAGCAACAAGGCATAGAATTAGTGGAGCTCAAACTATCCAGAAGGAATCACAAAAGCCCTGCAGGTAACAAGGTAGCGACAATGCCTCTGTGGAAAGGTCAGTCATCAGCCTTAGGAGGAATTTATGTCTTCAGGACACTGCACAGATTTTCTTAGACAAACAGATTATTTTTATAATATTATTATTATTATTATTATTATTATTATTATTATTATTATTATTATTATTATTATTATTATTATTATTATTATTATTATTATTATTATATAAGTATCCCTTCTCTATCTCCCTGCTAGCGTCAGCTCTATAAAACCAGAAAATAGGAAGCCAGGTCAACACTGCAGCCTGAAGCCATCAGGTCCTGCAATCGATACCCTCTCCGTCACTTGCAGGAAATATCTATAGGTCTTGGGATGCCAAGTCATACTGGGTAAAGCAAGATTTGTCATACTGGTTTGTTCTGCCTTTTCTTTGTTTTGCAGCCAATTGCTGGTGACTCCAGCAACAGTTTCAGTGCTGCAGGCATTCTACTTTTCTGATTTTTGCTAAGCAAAATACTGCTAGATGATCACTTATGCTTTTGTTCATGTTGTTTCACAACACAGCATTGTATAGCAGTCTCACTCCACAGCAGAAGATGCTTTCCTGTTTTGAAACAATTTTCTGTGAGCCAGCTGGGTAAAAATAATGACCAGTAGTAACCAGTTTGTAGCTCTGCTTTTCTGCAAACTGTTCAAACACAGCAACCATCAAACTGAAGCTTGTTAAGAAGTTATATAGCAGATATGCAGCATATAAAAACAAGCATGCACAGTCACAACTAATCTATAGTTCAAGAATAAATCTCATAAACTATCAAATAAAACTCACATAAAGAGTATTTGGAGCTGTGAGTAAAAACAGTTTCCTACACAAAGCACTCTGTGGTGAAGAAATAAGACTTTATTTGCAAAACAAGAAGTGCATCAAAGATATCTGAGTCCATCATCAACCTCTCCTCGAGACAGAGACAACCCACAGGATGCTGAATTTTGGTTAACCAAGTAGGTCAGAAAAGCAACACAAGTGGGAGGTTTTACAGAACATTTGGAGTTTCAAGAGATAAAGAAATCTTATGTCCCTTCAAACTGAAAAGGGAAATGGAAACAGTAACCCCATGAGGTGGCTTAGACACTACTATCACTCTGTGCTGTCTATTCCCAAGGGGTAGGGTGCTTTTCCTCCTGCAAATAGCTTTTGTAAGGTATCATTCTATAACGTAATCACATTACAGAAATGAGACCACATAAGCCACAGGGAAAAAAAAGTTTTGTTGAAACAGAAATTATTTTGTGTAACATGGCAACTGAGAGCACATTATAGCCCTAAGCATTTGAAGTTTTCTGAGCAATGTGGGCTGATTATTTTGGAGAAAACCACAATTTCTGAAAATTATTTTAAACCTACATTCTAACCATGTTTGTCTTCCCCCTGCTTCCCGTTATCATTTCACATTGGTTTTATGAAGACACCCATAGCTTAACTTGCCTCTAGTGCTGAGGTCTCAGTACCCTAGAACTAGGTCCAGCTACAGGCTTCAGCCATGCTAAAAACATCTTTGGGGAGGCACCTCAGTACATGGTAAGGACCCCTTATCCCTTGTTTTCTATGCGAAATAAACCTCACTTTGAGGGCTGAAGTGATACTCTTCCTTTATTCAAATTCACAGTATAAATATGTATAAACTCAGAATTAAAGGGGATGACACAGCACAAGCTTCCTTTGAGTCTAGAGGCTGAAAATGTTAGTTAATTAAGAGTTCAAGTAGTTGGCTAAACTGTGATTATTATACTGTATGAAGTAGTTCACACTTTCACCCTTAGACTGAATAACTTGATGGAGACTGAGCACCAGGATAAAAAGTTTTAATTGCTTGTGAGATTGAACTCATGTTGGCAATATCAGGGGATTGTTCAGTGCATTTTAATAACACAGCTGCAAGGTTATCCTATATTGACAACTTAAACATAGTAAGGAGTATATAATAAAAGGAAAACAGAGAGTAAATCTCAGCTAACAAGAGGTGACCTATGTGTGAGCCATGCAGATCTAAAGGTCTGGACTACAACACAACTTGGGATTTAAAATTATGCAGTTAATGTTAGATTTTTCCAATTACATGGTTTGTGCAACACCCTTGTGTGGGCCTATCCAGCATCTCTGAAAATCTGTAAATCTCCTGCATCCTTTACTCACTAGGGTGCTGCTTCTAATTTTAGAAAGATGAGTTGAGTCATGTCATTTGGTTTTCACTGGCCGGATGTACAAGAACCCCATTAACAGCTTCCATGTGTTTGGAGCAACGATCCAAGCAAAGGACCTGGTCAGCAGCTGTCATTACTTGGAGGAGACAGTTTCACTCCAGAAAATATTATGGGTATATCTGGTATAATTCTCACTGTTCTTGTATTTATCAGTTTTTCCTATCTCAGTATGCTGAACTATTGTTAATCTTCCTTTCCCCATCCACAGGTAACAAAATTAATTTAACCCAACTAGCTGTATATTCCTGTTATAATGCCTTCAGTGATGAGAAATCACTGGAGAATATAAATTCAACTGTGTATCTATATTTACACCTCGGAGATCTCATCCTAAATTTGCGGTGTGGAAGAGAAATCTACTGTCTTCCACCATCTTAGAAAGATGAGTTGAGTCATGTCATTTGAGTTTCACTGGCCAGATGTACAAAAACAGCATTAAAAACCCCCACTCTGGTTTAGCTCCAAGCCAAGATCCAGAGGACATCCTGTCAGCTTAAAAACACTTACAAAAATGTCAAATATCTGACTAACATTACCTAATCCAAAGACTGGTTTGTCACAAGCAGAGCAGGATCCACATCTTTGCTTCATTGTTTCTTTCTTGCATGAAAGGCGTTAACTTCTGGCAAATAATCACTATCTGTGGCCAGTCGTTTAAAATAAATTAATGGCAGAATTCATGACAAAAGTCCTTTCATTAAAATATCCTGTGTACAAACTTGTGCACTTAGATATTGAAGCACATGGGCAGCATGATATCCCAGTTTTGTGGCTCCTAAAAATTATTGCTATGTTTCAGGAGGAGCCAAAAAAGAAGAAAAGCACTGTCTGGATGATAATCCCTTCATTATGATTCATCATTTACTACTTGTGTCTTTTAGGGAATCCAAACAGGAAACTAAGTAAGCAGCATCCCCAAGGAGCCCCAGAAGGTGTCAGACCATTATGTTTTGATGACCAGGAAGCTGCACATTGTGTTGTCTAAACCCCATTCTCTTATTTTTCCACCAAATAACTCAGTTAGAGCCTGGTTTTGGCACAGACTTATGTCATTAATCATTCATGTCCATTTGAAACCTTTTCATATTCACCTCCACTGCATTGCCTTCCCACTTTTCTTATTATTCATATGTACAAATAGAGCATTATCTGATCTCATGCTGGTGCAGTATCAGTTTATATTAAAAATAATTTTTATTTTCCAGAAGCCACTGGAAAAGAAAATACAGTCCCTACATTTGGTCAACATAGTAACTTGTGGGCTTGCAAAATAAAAGCATTTCAAATTTGCCACTTGTTAGAGGCAATGTGGCAGAGGAACAGACATATAAGGCCAAATTTGGAGGCCATACAACCCTTGAAACAATCTCTTGTCTCACACTATGGCCAGCTGCAGGTACTTGTAAAAACAGCATTTGAACAAGGCTAATGCGGGTTTTGTTTGTGTTTGCTATACTCTCCTGTTTTCCAGTAATAAAATTTCAGGCATCCTGTCAGCAAAAGGTCATGTCCCTGTTCAGTAGCTACAAATTAACTTTCCCTTCATAGCTCTCTCTAGTCTCTATTTAAACTTCTTATCTTTCTTGCCCTCACATCCCATGGAAATGACTTGCACTTTAATCATTCAACACTAGACACACACTATGATTAAAAGGGAACACTGCTGCTTTTTCTTCCTCTGCCCCTCAGTAATAGCTGGGCAGCCTTCACTCTGATTATGTGAGAAAGCATGAACACCTCTTCTCTTGCTCACTTTCTCCATCACCGTTTGTGATTCAGAGGATCCTCTTTGTGTTTCCAAGCTGAAGAGCCTTCTGGTAAAGCCATCCCACACCACCAATCATCTGTGACTCTCCTCTGTGCTGTATTTTGTTAGTGGTTGGAGGACTAGGATTCTGTGCTCTTTCCAAGGCACTGGTGTGCTTGCTTTGGTGCAGCCACTTGTTCTATGTACCTAAACCTACGCTGAGTCTGGATCCTTTTAGTGCCATTCTCCATTCTTTCCTAACAACACCAGAGAGCCGATCTCACAGACTGCTGCTCATCACTGAGCTGTTGCTTTCAGAGAGCTAGTCACAGTGACATCCATGTGAGAACATAGCTAATGAAGATCCAGCTGTTTGGACAGTGATCACTGTCTTTCCAGTACAGCTAATACTGGTTTTTCACAGGATTTCTATTTTTCTACACTAAATTTAAACCTCTCATTTTATCAGATGGTTCTGCAAGATTTAATAAGATCCTTTCACAGCCTTTACAGTATGTTTTAATGTATTTGAGTTGCCTAAGTAATTCTGGAATACATGCAAAGTCTGTCACCTTGCCTTTTTTGAGAAAAACAAACCTCAAGTACCAGCACAGAGGTCAGATCCCTCTGAGATCTCTCCTTATAGGTCAGCAGCATCAGTGACCTGAATCTGCATAAGGCAGTATGAAATACCATCATTTTTTACTTAATAGCACTCAAATAAAACTGCAGACTAAAATATCCCTAACAGTGAGTGAAAAAGCAGATGCTGCTCCCTTCTCTCCCTTGTAGATGGAGAAGGAGAAGGAGAAGGAGAAGGAGAAGGAGAAGGAGAAGGAGAAGAGGGAAGGAGGAGAAGGAGGAGAGGGGAGAAGGATTGATGCTTTCTCATGTGAATTGCATTTGTCCTGCAGCTGACTTGTATAAACGAGTTGGTTTGATGTTGCAAAAGCTCCAGTTTCTCACAGTGCCACTCTGAAGCTGTTCCTGGTCTGTGCCAGTGATGATCAAAATATTGCAGTTTATGAATGAGGAGGCCAAGTGAGTTGTGAAAATATTGTTCTTTCTTCTTGTCTTATCAGTACAGATTGAGAGGAAATCCAAAAAGATCTGTGGCAAGCCACATGCTCCAACAGTATCTTGAATTTGGATATGAATGGGAAGAGTAACTACCAGAGTAATATGTAAATTAGTTCAAAAAGCCTGTGGAATCTCATTCCAAAATCTAAAGGATTTATAAGGAAACAAAAAATCCTTTTGGTGAAGAGATCAAAGCAATGGATTTTTTTTTCTTAGCACATTAGTTTGAAGAATAATTCTTTCTAAGTTTTTCACCAGAAACCTTAATAACATCCTTGTACCTGAAGAAAAGCCAAAAATGCAAGGGTGAGAAAGATTTAATCTCATGCTTCACTCACTTTGGGGCAAAGAATTCAGCCCAGCTCTCTCATTTCCCAGAAAAAAAAAAGATTCTTCACAGAAATTACTTTGGCCAAAATTAATTAATTTTTAAGATAAGTTTAGGTTTTAATAAATCAGTATTTTCCAGTAACTAAAGTTTTAATCAAGAAAACTGTTCTCAGTGAAGGAAAACTTTCTATCTTGTTTTAGGAGGTTGTCTGATTAAGTAAATTCCTGTTTCTTTTTTATTTTTAAAACACTTTCAGTCAGAACAACTTTAATTTGAGCCCAACTATACCAATTTACTCATTGCATTACACAGCCAAAAAGTATCTTAACTGCTTAAGCACTGAGACCAGCTGCTTCTGTCTTTTGCAGAGCATGTTAAAACCAAAAAGACCCCTCTGTGTTTTTATAATTTATTTCATTTGACAGTGACATACAAAAGATAAAACCACTTCTTCCAATGTTATTTGGATTACTGGGACCTTAAATGAGCCACAACAAAACCAAAGCTCTGGTTGGCAGTACATAAACCCATGTTAGGGCAAGTAAAGCCTACCTGGAACAGTAATCACATCTCCTCAAGGCAAAAAGCTTTTATTCTCTTGCTTAGCTTCAGTCTTCATGTAGTGGGAACTTAACAGTTAAATATTTCAAGGATTGGTAAGGAAAAGTGGGAAGCTTCTAAGCCTACGTTTATAGGAGTACAAGTCAAGTGAAATCTTGCTTTTCTGCAATCATATTGTCACATATCTCACTCATACTCAAAATGTGCCAACAGGGCAATTCTCACTGTGCATGCAGAACAGGAGCTTTGACGTTTGTGGAAGCCCTGCCCTTAATCTGAGTGAGAAGAGGATTGTACCCCACTGTATGCCTCAAGTATCACTCATCCCTTTAAATCACATGCTCCATTCAGGTCCATTGCAGCATCTACTCCTGTGTCATGCCAGTGACTGGGAGCAAGCTGTGCTCTCTGGTAGCCAACTGCGTGTGCTAATTATTGAAACAAACCTTTAAACCCCTACTATGCAAGAACTGCATCTGCATGCTGTTTCCAGCATGAGTCCTGTTTGTTGTGAGCCCTTTGTGCAAGAGTTTTGGGCAAATGGATTAACTGGAAAAGGCATCTGCAAGGCCCCCTTATCTCTCTTAAACAGTCATTTAAAGGAAGAGCTGTCACAACCAAATGCTCTTAAGGAAAATCTCCACCCCTGTCCCCGGAAGTGTTTCTTGCTTTTTTACTTCACTTTTGAAAGCCAGTCTCATTGCACATCTTCTCTTTGCACAGGAAAGTGCTATGTATCCCAGTGAAGCATGTATGTGTTTCATGCAGCTTCTGCTTACACACCTGATCTGCTTCTGAATAAACTTATTGGAGAGGGTTGGTTACTTTCAGGGTGATGTTAATAGAAACTTGGAGAAAAAAAATGGAGTTTTAAGTAAGTTTGAAGAGAAACAGATATATGCATATCTGTATAAAGGCAAATCAGTTTCTCTTTTGCTTCATATTCTGAAGTACAGAATATGTAGTACAGAAGACAGCCCTGATTCTGCTTGGGATACTGATATAGCAGAAATAATGACTAACTACCAGACTAGACTGCTTGACTGCAATTACTGATGTATTGTATTTCGTGCAAACTGCAGCCCACAATAACGATTCACAACTGCCCTTGGGAATCTCAGTCTCAGCTGGAAACGGGTGCTACAGTTTCTGCTAAAAATGTTTCCACTAATTTTCAGGAAGCTGCAGCTCTCACTCCTTAGAGTGAATGCTTTTCCTGACCTAACTTTTATAAGGCCATTTCACTTTTGGGTTCAAGTTATCCACTGAGCTCATATGCCCACTGAGCCCTTAATGTGAAGAGGAGCAGCAATGAAGCTAGGACAGTACTAAGAAAAAAAATGCTGAGGGTTAATCAAACAAATATGGGTACCTATACTCTGATCATGCTGCTCCCAACCTGTCTGCCTTTTTCCAGGCATTGCCTCTTTCCAGAATCACAGCTTTGAATCTAAACTTTCAGAATCATAGACTGTCTCAAGTTGGCAGGAAACCATAAGGATCACTGAGTCAACTCCTTGCTCCTTCCAGGATTATCTAAACCTAAATCATAGAACTAAGCATATGCACACTAAATTCTGTTTTGCTTTTGCACAGGGCTGGTTTTGTTCTGTCTGCCTGACCACATCTAGCACAGTTTGTTCTCACAGGTACTTAATTAGGTAGTACTACCAAAGCTGTCAGGGTGGTATGTCCCTGTCTCAGCACCTTCAAAAAGCATGCAGCTTCTTCAAAGCAGCATCCCAAGAGTCTTCTGAGATGTGCTGGGAAGGGATTTGTGCTTGAATGATAGGCACATTTTGGTCACCAGCAACTGGCAGACTAGGTATGAACTGAAAGGACAGCTGTCTGTAATTAGGAATATAGGCAAGCTGTACAAAATGAAGAAAGAGCCAATTAATCTCAGGCCTAATGCTTAGCTTTTAGCCAAATTATTACTGAACAATCTCTCTGAGTGATATCTTATGTCACAGTTCTATTTTTTGAAGAGAAAACTTGATGAAAACTCTAGGATCTTCCCCAGCACACTTCACTGCCATCTGCATTGCTGAATTAAAAGCTGCTCTGTGCTCTCAGACCTTGTTTTTTCCATGGCTGCTGGTGAGGACATCATCACAATACATTTGCCAATAACTGCAAATTTCACCCAGCCTTTGACTAATCCTTACAGGAATTTCAGCCCAGAGTAACACAACATGGATGGTTGCCAACTTTGGCTGGGTGCCAAGCCACGTACTCTCAGCTGACACAGTTATGGTATGTTCAGCAAGGATGTGCAGGTAAAATGTGTGTGGAATGGGAGTGGGTTTTACTCTTTGTGGAGGATCCATCTCCTTGCAGCCTTGCAGAGCCTTCTTGCAGCCTCCCAGTCCAATGGGCCAATTGCCACATGCAGGCAGGAGCTCATGGTTTGTACCATCTCCAGCTATAAAACCACAGGCCAACCTCCATCAATTGACTCCCTTGGAAGTGTGCATGGAAGGCAAGGAAAAGATCTTCTTCCTTATCATATTATAATTGATATTATCCCTAGAATATAACTTGAGTTTCTTCCACCTGATCTTCAACTTTGGCATGTAAAAATCCCATAAACCAACCAAATGTGGAAGAAAAAAAAAGTGAGGGGAATAATTTTTGTTAAAGGAATTTGCTTTACAATTAATTTTATTCAGCAACAATCTGAGTAGCAATTATATTTTTATGGTGAATAACCTTTAGAAAGCTGCACAGTGGCTATGACCTTGTATTTCTGAACTATAAATTTCAGATCTACTTTTTGGAAGACATTTTTATTTCCTTTTTAAATTCTTCCAAGGTGTATCAGTGTTTTACAGTACCTGCTACTGAAAATGGAAATGTGCTTATTTGAGATTGGTTACAAAACTACCAGAGGACAATCAGAACCCTAATTCAATAGAAAAGCCTTGAGCAACTTTCACAGGCTGCATGATCAATATGGGTGTCAATGTGAATAACCCGACCTGTTTGCTAACCAGCTGCTGACGTCCAAATTCCTGCAGACAAAATAGCTGCTTGTAAATCACCCAGAAATCAAACAGTGAAGTAAAGAAACTGCAGTGTTTCCCTGGTTAAAACAAATAACATAGGTCAGAAGCTTAGAAAGAAAGAAGGAAAATGCTTAATAAAGGTCCTTAGGTTCTTTTGGAAATGCAAAATCACAAAGTTTGTTATAGAGCTAATTGTTATTTGATCTGTGGATCTGAGCTAAAATTGAAATGTATGTTTATGCAAAATGTGTATTGGTGTACACAGACTTAGAAAGGCAGCATGAGGAAGAGGTGGTAAGGTGAATTTTGCATCGTCCTATTCATGGAAGTCACTTGAGGCTTCCAGAGAAAACCTCCTGGATTTTATGGCATACTGAGCTCAAACTTCAACAATGAAGCTCAGCCTCAGAGAATAAAAAGCAGACCTGGTATTTCTGTCAAGAGGTTAAACTACATCTCTTCCTCAAGAGAAGCAAAGGGAAAATTTGGTCTACTGGAAGGGACTTAGCTCTCACTTGCAGATTGAGTCTGGTTTCTGCTCACTTAAATTTTTCTGGTTAAGGAATGTTTCCAGCCTGCTCCAGGAAAAGGTCTGATGGATTACTGAGAGGAAAAAAACAAACAAAATTTTCTCTGCTTCAGGGCACACAAAGAAAAGGTTGATTCTGAAGTAGTCCATAAACTCTGATAAAGCTGTTTGAACTACAGAGAGAAGCCTGATACATTAAACTGATGCATGTGTACATTTCTGCTTGCATGAACGGGCAGTGACTCCATAAACCCTTGCACAGGACCCTGAAGGTAAAAGCTGGGATGTAGCTTGGAAGAATGTCACAAGGGCATCTAATCTGTGCTTTTGTCATGAAGTACAGCTGGTAGATCATAATATTCAGATGGATATTTAACATACTCATAAAGAATTCTTAGTGCCCTTGTCATGGTTTAAATACCACCTGGCAACTCAGCCCCACACAGCCACTCACTTCCCCAGGTCCATTGAGATGCAGAAGAAAATTGGAAGAGTCAAAATGAGAAAACCTGTGGGCTGAGATAAAGACAGTTAAACAGGTAAACCATGCTAACAAAGCAGAACAAGAAATCCATTCCCTACTTCCACTGGCAGAGAGGTGCCCAGCAATCTGCAGGAAAACCAGGCTACTTCACAGGTAGTGGTGACTTGGGAAGACAAATGCCATCATCCCAAACATGTCCACTACTTCCTTCTTTTTTCACCAGCTTTTACATGTTGAGTATGATGCCATGTGGTATGGGATATCTCTCTGGATAGCTGGGATCAGCTGTCCTGGCTCCCATCTCCTTATGTATCTCCAGTTCCCCCCTCTTGGGGTGTGATGAGGGGCAGAAAAGGCCTTGATGCTGCATAAGCAATAGCTAAAACATCCCTGTATTCACAGCACTGTTGTGCTCACAAATCCAAAGCACAGCCCCATACTAGCTACTATGAAGAAAATCAACTCCACCCCAGCCAAAACAGTGCACAATCCCTCCCATCATAGTCTGCTTCTGCCCTTAAACTAGAAAAACTTCCTGTAGAGTTTCCCTAATATAGAATATAAATATTTATTTTCCCATGCAAAACTGAAGAGATTACTCCTTGTCTTAATCCAGTTAACATAGAAAATTACTGTTTGCTACCTTCTTGCCATTTTGGAAGTCTGCTATCATTTAAGCAATATTCCCTGAGTCTTTTCTTATATAAACAAACTCAGTTGTTTACATTTGTTCCAAATAAATAATATTTTCCAAAAATCTTCTTCCTGGATATCTGTTCTGGATTGTCTCCAATTTATGTGCATCTTTCTCAAAATGTAATTTTGAAACTCAATAAATTTTCAGTGCCAGATAAAGTCTTCCCAATAAGGATACAGTTGAATAAGTACCTCTCACGTTATATGAACAAGAAGCCTGTTACTATATGCAATGCAAATTGTCTTAGTTGCAACTGCTTTGCATTATTTGCCAACTCCATTTCTGGGTGATTTTGTTTTCCATATGCCTGGCAGAGCTGCTATTGCCTAATCAGTTCCCTAATTGACACTAATTTTTTTCCTGGTATTTTCTTTCTTGGATTTATAGTCACATGCCATCACCCCAACATACCAAACCCACTTTGACCTTTGTGGTTTGTCTCCAGTGCTTCCACCCTTTTCTAATACAATTTGAAGTATAAATTTATTAATCTATTCCTTAGTCCATTACGTACATTGTTAACCTAAATTACTGGATTTGGTAAAGTCAAGCCATTTACAGGAACTAAATTTGCAACATTCCCTTGAAATATCCCTCATTTCACAGAAATCCATTGTTGACTCCTCCATGAGCAGAATTTGCTGTCTGAGCATCAGCCTTTACATTCCCATCATCTCCATCATGTTTTCCAAGCTTACTTATGGCATTCCTCAAAACAATTACTAAAGCTGAGATAATCAAATACTGCCTCCTCTTTAAGCTGTTATCCTGCAAAAGAGGAAACAGAACTGAAAAGGCATGTTATGCTCTTGGCAAATGCACCTTGTTTTTAATCAGCTTTTTGTCTCCTACTTGTGTTCTTGTTCCATAGATACTCTTTGAAATGCCTTCTAAAGATATCCTCCTACATCTCTGCTTTAATTTGATTAAGCACTTCCTTCCTTTATTTGGAACACTATTGTTTTGTAGTCGCCTGTAATTCACATTACTATGTGACTTCTGTCTGAATTTAATTTCAAAGAGATACAATTACTGTCACTTATCTATTAACTTCCTTTGCCTCTGCAATAAGAAGTTGCCACTAACACATTCCCAGAACTTGCTGAATCACCCATGTCCTTCTCTCTTTCTTTCCCAACAGATATTTGAATAGTTCAGGTCTCCAGTTCTGGCAAATCCTTAACTCTGTCTTGACCACGAGAATGATCATATACCATTTTTTACCTGAAAGCATCAAAGTAGTCTGTCTACCATCTTTTTCTGGACTTCAGAAGAATCATATACAATCAAACTGTGCAGCCAAAAACCTCTCATGTGCCTCTCCCACACCCTTATAAATCAGCATGCTTATGATATTAACTGGCCAGATTGTAATAAAATATCCCACACTATATTGTAAAAAAGAAATCACATTAAGGATTATAAGAAACTTCAGAATATTTGTGGTGGATTTATAGCATGCATAAATACATATATATTGTAATAAATTCAGAGAAAATATATTCTATTTGAAGTAATGGAACATCAAATCTTTGTTTTAAAGGGGATATTAACTACTACAGACTTTTTTTATGCTTATGTTAAAAGACTTTTCTCATGTGGAACATATTTATCTCTCTGACACAACCTGTGAGCAGGAAATTAGCTAACACAAAGTATTTCTCACATTTCTTCCATTTTCTCTAATGGTGTTATTAGTATCAGGAATAACATAAGTAAATCTGTACCACAAGTTGCATGAGACCAGAAAAATCTTTGATCCAAAAGAATGCAATTAGCCTACTACCCATTTGGAAGGAAATCTGAGGCTTTGCTATGGAATAAAAAGGAATATGGAAGAGCCAGCAGCTGCAGTCAGAACTGCCAAAACCATCAGTCTCAGTGCATAGGAAGTTCTTACGGTAAGCAAGGACCAACAGATTTGCATAACGTGCTCTCTAAAGAGTTTCAAATACAAAAGGAATTGGATCAACAATCCAAGTGGATCAACAGCCATGGCTATAAATAAATAGGTCTCTGAATTCATAAAACACAAAACGCTAGCAGACAGAACGAGGTGCAACTAGTTTATTTCTTCATGGGAAGGACTGCGGAAGGAGACGTAAGAAGGAAGGGCTAACCCTTCTTCATCCTTCCCAAATCCTCCCACTTCCAGAGAGGCAGAGCCTCTCTGCCTCAATGCATTCCAGGAAATAGACAAAAATGGGCTGGGGGAAAGGAGACAGGCAAGGCTGGGGAGCTGCACTCCCTGCTTGCTGGGATGAACCTGTCTCCTACAATTGCCATTCATCAAAAGCAGCAAACCGTGCCAGTCACTGGAGCAGACACTCACACCCTGTCCTTTCCCCTGGCTGTTTCAGGCAGGAGCAGCCTGGCACACTGCACCACTTTTCTGGGACAAAACATCAGTTTTCTCACTCTAAAATGACATCTTAGATCTGGTCTTTCCCTTTCCCAGGGGTCCTATGTCTATGTCAAATCCCAGATTTTCAGGCTGACCTCAGTGCCAGATGTGTCTCTGTAGAAGTCAGCAGACAATTGGCACAGATTTAACAGCACATCTTTCTGTAATAGGTGCTTCTGTGCACATATCAGCATCCAACTGTAGACACTTAGGAAATTTTCAGACCATATTGAATTAGACTTAGAGGGTTAGAAATGCTAGAAATTAGGAGGTGGAGTTATTGTCATTGTCTTAGACCTATAGACCAAGGTGCAGGATGTGCAGAATTTAGACATGCTGCAAGATCAGTGAGACAGTGTTCACATTTAAAGAAAATTATGGTGCTTCAGCCTGTAGGTCTGGTTGGGCTAGTTCAAGTCAAAATGGAGACGGGCAGATGATCTCTGTCTTGAGAGGTGCATGAAAAAACATATTTCAAAGCAGAACACAATCTCTCCACTTTGTAAGTGCAGAGACATGCTGTGTGGAAGGATGCAAGCTAAGATGCAAAGTGCTTAATAGTTTCTGAAAAAGAAACAGCTCAAAAGCCCAATGACCTTCAACATTAGCTTATGTCTTTCCAGAAAAAGTGTAGGTTTGTTCCCAGACATGAAAGGAAAAGTATTTCTCTATGGAAACCAAGGAGCTAATTTTCAGTTTAAGCAGTCATCAGCTGGCAGATGTTTGTGGAAAAGCTTTCCTTCACAACTGGAGCCAGGGAAGCAGTACAGAGTTACTGACTGGGAACATATGACACAATTTCACAGTCTATCTTCTCATAGCTGAATTGCAAAAGACAGTGTGCCCAAAGACAGGAAGGAGAGATGCAAAGAATATCAGGATGGAGGCTGAGACTCAATGCAGTCAGAAGTGGACCAAGGCAAGTGGTTGAAGGGTCAGGATTGGTGGAAGAAGTAGGGACTCAAGAGACAAACAGTAGAAATAACACCATAATCCCTAGTTTTGAATAACAGTATTTTTCTGTGTCTACTCACAACAAACATGTCATTCACTACAGTACTATTTCTCTAACTCCCATCCTCCATCTCTTTGACATACAAGATACTTAATTGGTTTTTTCCACCTTGGAGAGCACAGAATGCCCCAACCATGGAAAATAATCAGGCCTGTACTACACAGGAGGTTGTTCATGGGATGATTCCTTTCTTATTCACTGTAAAAGCTGGAAGCTAATAAGGGATGAAACAGGGTTTGGAGTAAAAGAGAAGGATTTTTTTTAAGGATGTGAACATTTCCCTTGAGAATAAGATTTCATCCTTAGCTCTGCCACAAAGCTCCTGTGGAATGACAAGAAGTCACTTAAACCATACTTGGGTGATTAGTCCATTCTTTGACAACCAGCTGGATCATTAAATTATTTATTACAAATGTTACAGCAAAGAATCTTTGAATTTACTGGCCAAGCAAGATAAGCTGCATGTATTACTGAGTTATTAATGGTTGTTAATGTCCCTGATAAACTCAAAGACATGGCAGATAAGCAGTAGTTTAGAATACCTTAAGAAAGCTTTCTTAAGGGGTTTTTCTTTCTTCTTCTGCAGTAGTACTAATCAGAGTCATCCTGTTGACAAAAAACTCAAAACACAAAAAAAATCATAAATTTCATCTAGGTTTCATCAAAATTCGGAGAACTGTTGGACACTTTGTTTCTTTCTTTCCATCCTGCTTGTGTGTATTCAGTCTGAGTTATAGGAGCACAGAGCCCATAGTGCAAACACTGCTTTGAAAAACAGCATTTGAGACCCTGCCTTTAAACTATGGAGAGCCACAAGTTCCAGGCAGTGGATACAGGAGATCCAAGCTTTTGTGGTGTTCTGAAATGTTCTCTGGAGCTTTTAAGAGAGCAACAAATAGCTCAAGTTCATTATAATTTTATTTTCAAGAATGTGTTAAGCTATTTAATAATAAGTTGCAAAAGTCTATAATACCTCAGAGTGATGCATATGTCCCTCAGGCTAATGGCATGCCAAGCTAAAATATTCATGGCATGCCAAGCTCTTCTGTTGGGTTTAGTCTAATTTTGCTATGTCCATGAATAAAAATGTAGGCAAAGTCAACAACTTCTGAATGCAAGAGGTCAACAGGTGAGTAAACAAATCACATGCAACAAAAATTAATTGTGCTAACTTCAAAACTGCCCCTTTCTTCAAACAAAATATACACATGTTAACTAGTTGTCCTAAAAGCACAAGCTCAGACCAAGTGAAAAAAGCTGCAGCCATGTTAGTCACTACTTACCTACTGTGTGTCATTAGGAGTCTGGCATTTATTTTCATGATCTAAATTTAGCTGTCTTACATGAATCCGTACATGAATCTGAATCACTCTTACAGAGCTTTAATGACATGAGAAATGTAGGAGATCGAAAATACATTTTTATCAACATCTGCATTTAAAATTAATCCATTACAAATGCCTTGGCGCACATTACTTTATTGTAATATACAAATACTTTTTGAACTCTGAGCTTATCTATTAGAACTTTACTCAGCTCACATGGAAAGGCTGAATGACAGCATAAGACAACGAGCATCCATGGGCTGGTGATATATTTCTGTGGGTGTCAAAAAAAAAAAAATTGTATGTCCAGTTTTAAGTTAGATATATAGCAAGGAGCCAAAGGCTCCCATCTCATGAGCTAATTTGAAGTGGTCCAGCTCCAAGGAAAACATGCCAGGAACTAAACTCAAAGCAGCTGCACCTAAACACTTACACCGGAAGAAGAACAACCAGGCCTGAAGCACTCAGCTGGACATCACCTGGGACTTTGCTGGCCAAAGAAAATAGCCTGAAATTGAGTACAGTGCCACAGAGGTAGAGATGTGCCACTGATATAACTGAGGCAGGGTCTGGAGGGCAGGCAAGGTGCCCTGAGGAAGAGAGGAAGCAAAAGCACTACTGCTCACAGGTGACCTGCACCGAGAGTCATCTCTTTCCTCTCCCTCCCACCCCACCATGCTGAGGGGGCTCATTGTACAGTTGGCTCTCTTGCACCTATTTTGCTCAAATATATGCTACCAACATAATAAATGAAAGAGATGGGGAAAAAGAAATGTTGAAACTGAACCTAGAGAAATCTAGGAACAAGGATATTCTCTGAAAATTAACTTCTGCTTGTGCAAACAAGCTGTGGCATACTCAGACCTCCTCAAAGTATTGCATCATAATAATTTGTTTTCAAGAATAATAAGATTTAAGTCATGATCCACTTTTAAAAGTCATTGTAAAAGAAGGATTTAATTAGTTTGCTTAATAAAAAAGAAACAGAATGAAAGCAAATGCTAAATATCACAAGCACTAAATCGAAAAGACAAATTTGGTGATTGGCATATACAGTCTCGGACTGCCTTTGCACAATCACTGTGTCCCATACTGGGTAGACAATGAAAAACTTGAGTTACTGATTTAAGAGAGATTAGGGGATTGCATTTGGGTAAACCACTATTCTGCTTTTATAATGAAGGTTTTAAAAAACCATTGTGCAGGAACAGGCAAAAATCCTGACATGTAATCCCATAAACTATACAATACCTCTGTCAAGCTTCCAGCAGTCATGGTTTGACAGCTGGTTTCTGTGCTCTAAAGCACTCTTCCAGGGATGGAAGTTGGATGCCACTGCCATGTATCATTACTGCACTCTTTTCTCCCTGCCTCCAGTGACCTGACATCCACAGCAGAGACATCTCTCCTTCTGCTTGCTTGCAGTCTGTGAGATCTGCTGGCCTGAGCCAGGAAGCTCCTGGGGTCCTCACAGGGGTGGGTGGCATTGCTCCATCTTGGCTCCCACTGCATGGCCAAGAGTGAATGCCACAGAAGCAGCCATTAAACAGTAAAATAAAATAAACAAACAGAAAATGACATTTAAGAGAATAAGTGGAAAACAACATAGTAGCATTTAAGGACTTCTTTCTCCTCCTCTGTGCATAACAGAGGCACTTGGGCCATATGAAGAGCTAAATTATCTCTTACATCATGATTTTGTTTAGAGACTGGATCATTCCACCACTAAAGCCAACTCTCATTAAGGGCTTTTTTCCACAGGCAACTGGCATCTCCTGGCAGATTTTAAAAGACTAGAACTTTTGGACATGTCTACAAAGACATATCCAGCAATTGTGTTTAGTGTTTAATTCTTTTATCTTCCAGCCCTTACAAGCTAGTGAGGTCTGTAAATATGAGCAAGGAAGATTTAACTGAAGAAATAATAACACAGTAATTAAACTCTTAGATGGCATTTTTTATCTTCAGCAGTCCAGCCTTTTCCAATGGAGGTAAAGAACACAAAGCCAGAGGACATGATTCAGCCTTGCAGGAAGACCCCCTGCTGCCACACGTCAAATCCTATTCATAGCTGTACCCAGCTCTAGGTTTGAAGTAATTTCTTTTCCTCCCATTACTCCTGCTGAGATGCTTTCTCAGGACCTCACTGCTGCAGTGACTAGAGGCATCTAAATTTTGGTTATGCATTTCTTATGCTAGTCTTATTATGCAGTCTCCTTCATTAGCAGAAATAATTACATGCCCTTACTTTTTTATTCTCCCTTTGGATGAAATTATGGGTAATTATCATGGCCTGATATATCACTGCCCTTCCAGTCAGAAGATGAGCTCGTATTGCTTATTCTCACAAGTTCTCCATTCCCCCACACTCTCCCACCCGAAATTATGTTCTCCTATGCAATTCATATTTCCTAAATGGCGCCACTCAATATGGTGGTGCCATTTAGGCATCAACAAGACAGTAGTAATCATCATCATCTTATATGTTCTTTCCTATTAAAAATCAATCAGTCATAGAGTTCTGCCACTCGTAAGGGGAGAAATGAATCTCAGTTCTTTCTCTACCATGCTTCTTCCTGCATTTTACTGGCTTAGATTCATCTGAAAAACTACCTATCAACTGTGATCAAAGAAAGGGCACTTCTTTCTTCTCTGAGCTGACAGATCTTGTCTACTCACAAGAAGGAGACCTGTAAGAAAGCTGGAGAGGGACTGTTTACAAGACCATGTAGTGACAGGACAAGGGACAATGGCTTTAAACAGAAAGAGTGTAGGGTTAGATTAGATAGTAGGAAGAAATTTGTCGCTGTGAAGGTTGTGAGGCACTGTAACAGGTTGCCCAGAGAAGCTGTGGGTGCCCCATCCCTGAAAGAGTTCAAAGCCAGGTTGGATGGGGCTTTGAGTAATCTTCTAGTGGAAAGTGTCCCTGCCCATGGCAGGGGGGATTGGAACTAAATGATCTTTGAGGTCCCTTCCAATCAAAATCATTCTACAATTTAATGATAAGAAGGAGGACCAAGTCTCCAGCATTCACAGGCTAGCAGAGTAATGATGGTGAGACCAAAGAAACCACTGTGTCTTGCCCACACTCTCCTCTGGAATTTTCTCAAACCGGTTGAAAGATCAGCCATGGTAAGGCCCAGTCAAAGCAAAAATAGGGGTAGTAACATACTGAGGGTACATGCAATCACACCCTTTAATTACTTTGTTCAGCAGTGTCTCCAACTTGAAAGCCACAAGTCACTTGAGAGTCTTTTTTTGCAAGTAAACAAACAGTATCAACTACTTCCAGTCATAGCTTAGCCCCCTCAGCATTTATGACGAAGGACATTTGGGAGCCAAAGCAAGCAAACATTATGATTCATTTATCCCACAGCTTAGCAGATGGATAAATGAACCCTTTATAACCAAGGCAGAACAGGACCTCTACAGCTTTAAATGAATAGCACCATTTAAGCTTCATGAGACAGAAGCACTGGCAATGCCTCATTATCCACAAAGGAATCAAGATGTGCATTTCCATGAAATTTATGTACGTATAAGGGCACAACCCAAAAGATGACAAACTAGTAAAAACAGTGAGTGAGAACCTTCACTTCTTATCAGGACTGAGATACTGACCTTTTCAACATGTTACAAAGGAGTTTGCTGCTTACACCTGAAGTCATTGTCAGGTCCTGGGACAATTTAGACTGGGGCAAAAACTTAAAATGGGTAGAAGGGACACACAACTATAAGAGCCAAACTACATTTGCAGTTAAAGATTCAAAAATGGATGAATTTCCCAAGCTCTAACAAGTGAGCTTGGTTCCGCATGAGTTTTCAGAAGTTTCCTCATTATTATTACTATTATTATTGTTATTATTATTATTATTATTATTATTATTATTATTATTATTATTATTATTATTATTAGTGCCTGGCTGAAGAATTTCAGGAAGATAATATGCTCTTCTTGAAAACCGACTGGAGTTTAATTTCAGTTGTTTTATTAAGCTCTTTACATTGTGTATACTAGGTAATGTATAGACTGATAGAGACTGTGGTTTCCAGTGCAATGAGCACACTAAAACAGAATATATATATACATATATGTATATAAGTGGTTTTCTTATCAATGACATTAGTTTGTCCACTGGAAGCAAGCTAGTTTATATTTCCTTTCCTATGTAACTGTTTTTTCCAGTTTTCTGCTGTAGCCCAGCAGAGCCAGGAAGGAGCAGGCAGACACTGTCAGCCATGGGAGCTGATCTGGCTGAGTGCTGGGGAAAGAGTGACAGGCCCCAGCTCACCTGCAGTCACTCAGCAGACTTCCTCCTGTTCCCAGCAGGGCTCTTGTACTTCAGCCATGCACACAGGACAGCTCATTCTTTTCTTCCTCTAATAGCTGTGGCACTTCATGACCACACAACCTGTGAGCCACAAATGTTTTTCCAAGGCACCAGCTAGATATTTTCAGCCTCTCTCTTATGTTGGATTCCACAATATGTACCTTTGGGCCTGCCTCTCAACCTCTTATAGTATTTTCATTCAGTGCAAGCCTGCGCTTGCTCTGCACAGAGCTGCCAGCATTAAAGTCATTCCCCAAGAAAGCCCAGCAGCTTTGACTACATGACAAGGTGTCTCTGGGCTTTAGACTGATTCTTTTTGTAACCTCTCTGATAACCCGAAATCCAATGATCCACAACCAGTCATTCCTTTATCCATGAATCCATGCATACCTAAACCACTATTCCTGGCATATTTCAACAAGGACGTCCTCATCCTCCTGCATGCATGCCTTCCCTCCCTAGCTACTAGAATTAAAAATGTAATTTTCTTGTCTTGATCAGTGAAGATCAACTCTGTGTGCAGGTCAGCCCTTGTTTTCACTTGCTCCCACATTTATTTAAGGGTTTTGTTTGGGAACCAGCGGATGAAATTATTTGGTGCTCTTCACATTATATTTAGGTTCAGTCTGGGTGCTACTATGATCAAACATCAGTTATGCCACCTATTTAGATGGATAAATGACATCAAGATCACACACATTGAAAACTAGAAAATAGTTGTTAACTCAATTCGTGTTTCCTGAAAATAACTTTTGCACAAGAAGCCTCTATACTGGATGCTAACTCATGCCAAGACCACGGTACACCAGTTTTTTCCTCTCTGTAGGTGTGCCTCTGAAGTTGTTGCAGACAGACTAGCTCTCTGGAAAATGCTATAAACACACACAGTCCCAGGAACGAGGTGACCTTGTCCTCATTACATCCATAATTTTTCCAAAGAGAAACTTTGTTGTGCAGAGCTCTGAATCCTTGATGTTCCCTAATACTGTACTTCTTTTCAGCTGCCATCCTCAAAGAGACATCTCATATCTCACATCTCTCTTCCCATTCAACTCACACACCAGCATTTTGGTTTATTTGTTTACCAGTTTTCCACATAACATTTTCAAAACCTAGATAAAACATGCTGCCCTTGTGTATAAAGACGCAAAGCAGTGTAAAGCATTTACATTATGTAGGTCACTTGTTCAAATCTATTTGTAAAATATTTACATTGTGTAGTTCACCTGAAGACATCTACTTCTGAGGAAAGCCATCAGAATATTGTACTAGTAGTCAGAGAATCAAATGTCACTTCATAAAGGAAAAGCCTACTCTTCTCCACACTTGCATCCACCTTTTTCCCATCTGCCCATAAAACACTGGTGGTCCTTATCATCTTTCATATTCTACACTTGGAAGCAGTGAGTCCTGTGGTGTTCTCTGGATGCCCTTGACCTAGACTGCGTCAGAACTCTAATCTCTGTGCCTGTATCTTCACAACAAGCATTTAGAGTATTTAAAGGGAGGCTTTGGTCAGAATCTCATTACATATGAATGTTCTTGCTAATAGAGTGAAGATTTCTTAACTCAAGCCACATCCTACTCTTCAAAATCCTTCCAGATATTTATTGGGCCAAATTTAGAGCCAACTAGAAGTAGTGATGGAAAGGAAAAAGGTCATGGTCTGTCCCAGATGGATGTGAGCCATTCACTTCTCTAGTGTGTTAAAATTTGGTTTTTGGAGTCAAAGTTTTTCCTGATTTTTTTTTTTCTACAGAGTTTGAAAATCCTCTGGGATGATTTACATGAACAAAAAGCTTTATCTTTGGTGCCTGTGAGAGATGTTGGTATTATTTTAGTATTGGTAGAGGGAGAGGTGTTGATGCAGTTATGGATCTGTACTAATCTAGGCCTTAATGCAGGTTCTCTTCCCTCCGATATAGATGAAGATAATGCACATTATATATCATGTAACGATTTCTCAGCTGTCATGAGTGGTATCTCTTTGAAGAGGATGAGAGGAAGTAACCAAATAATTTTACTCATTCTGACCTTCAAAGTACAACATTGTCACTGATTATTTATTGCTCCCTTATGATTTATGTCAAGACTAGAATCCAGCTAGGTTAATGTAACAGGCAGTGTTTTGCATCCTCTGTAACCAATTTGCATACTGCAATTTAAAGGACACAATCTGAAGCTACACCAGACTGCTCACAAAAGGGCTGGAGGAACAAAAGTGTGAGACTGTTCATTATTACTGGCAATCTGTCCAGTCACTTCCAGGAATAAAACTTTTTATTAGCCAAATCACTCCCAAAACATTTAAACGTCCCTCCAATTCTTTCCTTGGCAAAGATGACAACATGTTACAGCTGCTTATGAATCTCTAGCTACAACATAGTGGTAGATAAAATAGAACTGAATTCCTCTGTGTACAGTTATCTTTTATATAGATAGAGTTATCTCTGGGGGAGGGATATTCTGACAGTCTATTTAAGCAATGTGTAGTCCAAATGGTGAAAAAATTTAGTTTTTCTGTGGAGAAGTTCATAGATATACAGTTGCCATGACAACTGCATTTGGCTCTGAAAAGGGAAAACAAATGTCTCTTTTTAGACTCAAGTGAAGTAAATTTAGTCTGGTTGCATAGAAAAATTGCTTTTTCCCTCTAGTGTCAAATAGTCCTTCTGTAGCAAGCTTCCTTAGCTTCCCTTTTTAGATTTTAGGGGTTTCTTTTACTTTAAAAAAAACAAAAAACAAAAAACAGTACATCTGTTGGAATTACAAAGGGTGAGAGCATCTCCCTCTCCCTACCCTTCCCATATCCACAACATGATTTTGTGTTCCAAAATTCTACAGATGGCACCCTAGTTACAAATAGAACAAATTTCCTGCATCTATGCAGCATAAAAATGCAAACTTATATTCTTAACTTCATCAGATCACAGAAGACTGGGAAAAGTGGGAAAGAGCTGTTATTATTGGTCTGTTGGAAATGAAGTATATCAGGTCTGAAATGCTCGCTGTGTCTGATGTAAAGATAGCCAGGGTGATTTTTTGGTTCTGTTGGTAGTTGGAGAACCCAAGTGGATTTTAAACCTTTGGTATTGTATATCCTTTATCAGATCTACTCTTCCAGCACTTGTGCATGCATATCCCTCCCACGATCAAACAGGCGAGAGCAACAGGAATCATTGCAATGTACCAGGACAGACCAACAGCTGGAAAAGTAAACAAATTAAATATTAGAAAACCAGAAAAAAAAACAATGAACTCCCAGGAACATAGTTCCCTAAGCTCAAGTTGGAAGAGGAGAAATGACAGTAGAAAGGATGTCTGCAAGTTAACCTTCCAGCAGGGCTTATGACCTTTGAAAGGAAGAGATCTATTGATTGAGCACTCTGGGAAATGTGTTCATGAAGATAGGAGGAAGGATTGGAAAGCAACAGAGAGTGAGAATTTAAAGTTCAATCTTTTGCATACACCCCATTTTCTGAACCCCTGATCAGGAGCAGCTGTGTGCTTTCTATCTTGGTTTATTTAAAGCAGAGACATTCCAAGCAGGAAATCCAAGCACCTTGTGGAGCATGAATACTCAACAATTAGTCCACCCTCAAGTTGTGTGAATAATTTTTTCCTACAGAGCAGCTTATAAATTAGTAACAATCGACCCAAGACTCAGAACTTCTTCCTAAATCTGGCTAATTTCCAAGGCAAGTGTCTGTCCAGACCATTCTGGATTATTCCAATGCATATTGCCTCCTGGTGCAGCTCATGGAAGACAAGGGCAGCCCATGATCCAGCAAAATGAGTACAAATCCCTCATCATAGGGTGCTGGAGTGAGTCATAACTGATAATGAAGTCTGAAAGAGTTCATGTGCCTTTCTAAGACAGTGTGAGCAAGCTTTGGTGATTCACCAATGTCATGCAAAGAAACAATTAGCATTGCTTCACATTGTTTGTACAGCTGGCTCTTGGCCAATGGTTTATCACACTGCAACATTAATTGCACCGAGTTTAGGTCTTCTCTTCCCATTATTAGAAGCCAAAGTAACAACACCCATCATAATTTACACTTCTTGTTGTTTTGGCAGCAGTCTGTGCATGAGGAAAAGTAACACTCTAATAATTCATTCTGTTGTTGTCTTTTTTTCTTCCCTACTTGTTGAGGAACTGGAGGAGATTTGGCTCTACTGCAAAGAGAGTTTGCCACTAGTCTCACTGGAGCACTTATTTCACAAAGTGTATCTAAATTGGAGTCTTATTCAATAAAGAGATATACCAGCACAGACAGATCGTTATCCCTGCATAAAATGTCAGTAAATGACCTACAGAAGGTGCATTTTGTGAATGGGCTGTATCAAAGACTACAGGTGAAAGAGGCAACCAGATTTTCCACAGGCAGTAACTTATCCCAACACTAGCTCTTACAGTACAAACAGATCAGATGCTAATTTAGCATTAGAATAATAATAAAAATTATCAAAAATCAGCAGTAAAAATAACTACCTTCCTGCTTGACCCTTGTTGGCAGTTCTTGGTATCCATATCTGTTCTGGGCCAGACAGGTAAAGTCTGTGTAAAAGTCCACTTCTTCAACAGAATCAAAAATCAGTGGTACTTCAATGAAGTTTTCACCATTTTCTACAATTTCTCTGGAAGAATAATAAAGATTAGGTGTTAATTATTTTAATAAGATGGTTTTTCTCTATTTGATATGTTCATTCTAACAGCACATTGCAAGAAAATGCATTGGATATTGCTTCATTTCTGAACCAGCCTCTCAGCATTCAAGGATGCCTGTTGTCTTCAGCCCAGTGGTGCTACTTGAGTCCCAGTGGACAGTACCTATCTTGCAGCTTTTGGAGTCTAGAGGGAAAAAAATACTGGATTTGTCTTGCAAAAATAAAGAAAGGGGAGGGGGAAAAGACAAGTGGAATTCTGTGTATCTTTGATACATTAGCATTGGGCAAGGACCTAGTTCCTTCTCTCTGACCACCTAAGGTTAATTCTTACAATAAGCAAAGGACATATGAAAAACATAACCCTGTAAATGTTCTCTGAGAAAACTGAACCATCATTCCTGTCTATCATGTGCTCAAAGCCAATAGCTCAATGCAAGAAACTGTCCAAGAAGTTTCCAGCCAATTTCAACATGATTATTTTAGGAGTCCCACTATTTGAAAGTGGTTTTTTAGCTGGAGTCAAACATTGCCCCTTGATACCTTTTAGCCATTACCAGAGCAGATGTCCATTATAAGCCTGCAATGCACAGCAGCAATGGAATTCCCTGGGTGCTCCTTCCAGGAGCTCTTTGACAGAGAGTTCTGCAGGGAATTTGTTTTCCCAGGGGCATTTGAGCTATTTTGTCATGCTGCCATAATGAGGGCTTCCAACAGAACTGGGGTATCTCACACACCGTGGGTCCTGCAGGAACCTCATCTGTCACTGTCAGTGTCCTTGTGCAATTGCATTATAATATACAACAGCAATAATGATAGTGGTAAGCATAACAAAAATAATTTTTAAAGTCCAAGTAAGAAAGTTCTGCTCTATTCTAAAGCCTGCAGAGACTATAGCTGCAGCACATTTTTATGGTTCCTGGCCACAAGTTCAATGCATTTTCACTTATCCATATAAACAAGATTATAAATTAATATCCCCAGTCATGCTGTGGGGAATGGGAAAACCCCTAAAGGCTTGGGCATACAATTGAGTTCCTATGTTACCTCTGGCTGCAGCATGGCCAGGCTGTTATCTGGCACTGGTGGCCACAAACTGCCAAAACCATCTCACATCCATAACAGTTAAACATTCTTGTCCATCAAAATACAGATGCCACATCCCCAAACTCTGTTGGAAATGGCCCCTAGCCCATGCTAAACCCTAATCAATAACCAGAAACCCTTTGGGAGGAAGCTAGCTGGTGTGTGACCAGTTTAGCAAGTAACAGCAGAGGCAATGGTATCCCAGATCCAAGGAACCTTCTGGGCTCTGTCCACCAGTACAGGCAGAGCCACTAGGCAAGGGTAATGATCTTTTTGGACACTCTAAGCTACATAAAACAATAAACAAAACAAGCTGATTTGGTCCTTAGTGAAGAGATTTCAGTCAGAAAGTTCAGTTCACATTTACAAAACCACTAGAGGTGTGCCTGGATGTAGTGAGTTACTCAGGTAACACATCACAGGTACAGAAAGCAGGTATCCTTCCCTTTCCTAGTGGTAAAAGCCTTGAAGTATGTAGCTATGAGGCAGCTGAAAGACAGCTCCTCAAGACTGGGAGACACAATGAATCAGGGCAAGAGGATGTGGAACATCCTGTTTCTCCCTCCCACCAGTATTCCCTTCAGTGCTACCCTAGCATCTGTTCTAGCACTCAGCGGGTTCTGAGTGAGTCAGTTTAACTCACTAATGTGGAAAAGAACAAGATTAGGGGGGAAATAGTGCTATTTAGGAAGAAAAAAAAAAAAAACAAACCAAAAACTATCAAACCACTAGGTAATTTTCTGTTGTCTTAGTGTATTCTGAGAACCTCATGAATGTGAGGCAGAGAATGTTGCCACTTTGCTGGCATGGGGTAAGGAGAGAGGTTAAGAGAAGCCCTGGGAAGGATCAAGTCTCCTTGCTTTCCACTGCAGTCAGCCCTCACAACAGCTCAGCTGCTCATGAAAATGTGCTTAAGGTTTGTCTCAAAGTTGCCTCATTTGCGAAATACCACGTCACAAAAAACAGAGATAAAGCATTTATTTCACTGACTGGGTTGGGCTTGGGGGTTTTTTGCTTGTCTGCCTTTTTTTCCCTCAGCTCTCACCTTCACTTCAGATCTGTCCATTTCCCATTTCATTACCTGGCATTCAGCTGCACTGAGAACCCCTGTAGCACTGCAGGTTAGAACAATAAGCACAAGGAAGCACTTTCAGCCAGACTTACTGTCGTTCCCCCTCTGTAACTCTGCTTTGTTTATAAACCACATCAACGCTGCTGTCATTTGCCAGCCATTCCACATCAGTTTGGAAATGGCTGCCCAGCCCAACAAACACTTTGCATGGGAGAGTCATCTTGGAGCCTGTCAAAAAAAAAAAAAAAAAGAAAAAGATTGAAAAACAATTTAGACACATATGAAGAACTACTCTTTCTTTTGGTGAAAGCCAACAACTCCAGGGGGAGATCTCACACAAGTCAAGAACCACTACTTTCAAAACTGAAGTTAATCTCCAGATTGCTTTTGATCCCCTGCTCCTTGGCAGCAAGACCCTTCTGTGCGGCAGTCCTTTCTGCTGCTAACCAAATAATTTCCCTATTGCAACACTTACCAACTCTGGCACTAAACACATTCCCCAGAGGCAAGGCTGTGTCCCTGTGGCCTTGCCCTTTCTGACACAGTGGAAAGGGCGCTGTGTGATTTACCCCTCTGGAGCAGCTGCATTAAACAGCAGCACAGCTTCACTCACACATGCTCTGAGTGAGGACATTCAGCTGAAGGTTGGACCTCCAGGGATAAAGTGATTTTGCAGAAGTTCTGAAATTTTTAATTGCTATAATTACTGTAACTCAAGGATAAAGAGATTTCAGACCGATGCGTATCTATATTTTACAGAAGTATAGCTATATACCCAGAAGACAGCACCTGGTTGTAGATGTTAAAAAGCAAAGAATACTCTAGAACCAACCCTCAGCTAATATAATTGAAATCAAAAACCTACAGCAATTTATGCCAACAAATTACACCATAAGAGGGCCTGCTCTCGTTTTTCTCTGACTAAACGTTTCCAAATATGATGTTGGGTCTTACCAAGAGCAGCTGATGTTGTCTTTTGGGCTGGATACACAATTATCGGGGTAATTCTCTTCTCTTGTTCTTGGCAGAAAAAGAGAACAGAGTCAGTGCTAAGACAAGAGAAAATGCGGGCATGGCCCCAGAACCAGAAACATGCCACTTCAGCCAATATCTGTCGTCTCCTAGGAAAGGATTTATTGCTAAAGACGCTGGCAAGCAGCGATATTGCCGCTCCGAGCTGGAGCCCCGCGGCTGCCGGGCCGGGCAGGGTCCCCCAGCGCCTCGGGGACGGCGTG
Source organism: Molothrus aeneus (assembly GCF_037042795.1). Lineage (NCBI taxonomy): Eukaryota > Metazoa > Chordata > Aves > Passeriformes > Icteridae > Molothrus > Molothrus aeneus. The sequence continues at coordinate 87,315,727 of NC_089647.1, read as the reverse complement.
AGGCCTGCGCGGCAGGGGCGCCCCCTGCCGGCCGCTCTGCACAGCAGCGCGCCGGGCCCCGCCGCCGTCCCCGCGCTGTGGCACAGCGGCCTGTCCTCGTCTGTGACACACGGCCTGTCCCCTCGCTGTGGCACAGCGGCCTGTCCCCGCGCTGGGACGCCGCCAAATGGCTGATCTCTGAGCTCCCCCGAAGGCCTCGGCAGTGACACGGCCCCTCCTGCCCCCAAGACATCAATTATTCCGTTTAACAAACACGGGCACTTGCAGGAGAGATCCCCACCCTGCCGGGAGGGCTGTGGGAGCCCCTTCAGGGCCAGGACAAGCACTCCCTTGGCACGGCTGAAAGGCTGAGCATGAGCTCCTCTCAAGAGTTTCATTAGCAAAGAAGAGGTTTTCTTATGTGTTGTAATGGTTTCATATGGCCATCATTGAATCATAGAGCCACAGAATCTTTTAGGTTGGAAGGAACCTTAAATGTCCCTAAAACCTTTCCTAAAATTTCCTAGGACCACTAGTTCCAACCCTCCTGCCATGGGCATGGACACTTTCCTCAAGACCAGGTTGCTGAAATCCCCATCCAACCTGGCCTTGAACACTTCCAGAGAGCAGGGATGGGGGCATCCACAACTTCTCTGGGCAACCTGTGCGAGTGCTCCACTACCCTCACAGTAAAAACTTCCTCCTAATAGCTAATCTCAACCTGCCCTTTCAGTTTGGAGCCATTTGTCCTTGTCCTGTCACCTCATGCTCTTCTAAGAAGTCTATCCCCATTTTTCTTACAAGTCCCTTTCAGGTATTGGTAGGCCACAATTCACATGGAAGTCTTCTCTTTTCCAGGCTGAATAAACCCAATTCTCTCAGCCTTTCCTTGTAGGAGAGGAAATCCATCCCTTGGATCATCTGATACTATTCTTACCAACAGCCTCCAGTTGAATTGTCCTGGTGATTTCATACTCCACACCTTCAAATGGAAATGACATCTTGCAGGTGTAATACCCTGCATCTGTTGGTAGCACAGATGTCATGATCAGAGACGCTGAGCCATTCAGAATGATGAATCTTTCATTGTCCTCTTCCAAAGGCTGAGCATCCTGGAGAAAGGACAGTAACTGGTGTTATGACTCAGATAGCTACACCCTAATTATCTATTGAGAGAGACAAATTACCTCTGTCTCTCTGTTATTAGAAGTTCACTTATCGCTGTGAAATCTGAGCGGTTCTGCTTTCCCACCAAAGCACAAGTTCTTTTAATGTGTATCCATCTCTAAAATGTCTTGTGGCACTATATGTGTGAAGTGTGAAGAATTGCTATTTTAATCTATCTATAATGTGTGTGCATAGTTCTTCCATAGTGCACATTTTAAGATGGAAAACATATAATAGGCCCATCCTTGAGTCATCTTAGAGCAATCACACAAAATTTTAGTACCCATGGAGTTTTTCACAATGTTATCCATACGTATCCATGTGTATGTATCCATACTTCCCATACATGACCACAGAAGAGTAATATTCTAAGGCATTCTTTGAAGACAAATACTTGTAATCATGCAGGATTTCACATAACTGTTACTTACCCCATAAATTATTAGAAATTCCTGCTCTGTATCCCTAAGGCTCTGTTCATACACAGTCTGGAGACCTGCTAGGAGAAATTATGTTCTCCCTCATGAAGGCAGGGTAGCTCTTTCTTACATTTGTAACAAAATCCATATTGAGGAGGGCAGCCTCTCACTTAGATTAAGTGGGTTATATTCCACTTCTGAAGGGACTCCTGAGCAGCAACATTTTGCTGCTTTAGTACAGATCATAACCTAGGCACTGCAAGCCAGCCTGTATTTTGCATCCTATGGTAAGGCTACAGCTGCACAAGGCAGAGCGTGTGATCACAGTGGGAGTGTAAATAAAAGCTAAACTGAGGTATTATGGAAATGCAAGAAGAATCCCCTGCTCTCCAGTGTGAAACTGAACAGCCAAGGATGTTGTATTTGGTCTTAGTGGCAAAACCAGGCTTGCCTACTTGAAAAGCAGCAAACTGGGCAGTTAGGCAAGAGAACGCTCCAGGCATTATGTAATTCATCCACTATTTCCAAATGGTGTATTCCAGTTGATTCTTGAAAACTACCCCACCTGAACACGGAGGCAGTATCCCTGGTAGGTCCTACTTTATGGGATTCACTAGAGGGGCCATGAAAAGATGCACAGTGCCAAAGAGAAGGGCCTGATATGAGGTGGCAAACCCTGGAGTTGGGTAAATAATCTAGCCTTATAAACAGTTGCACTGCTTGTGAGAGCAGGAAACATGTGATACATTTCACCCTGTGCTGAGTGTGCCCCAGAAAACTTTTCTTAAAATGTATACATCTGCCCCAAAATTCCCAGTATATTACACTATGCTAGTGACTTAAGCAACATGATATTCAGGAGAAACCTTAAGTGAATATTTATGTGCCAAGCTGGGATGAGGCTATGCACAAAGAGGAAGTAAATGTTCTACCTTGTACCACTTGAGCTCCAGGCTTGTCCTATTTGGTGTAAAATCCCACAGATCAGGACAAACAATCTTTCCAGCGGTGAAAGTGAAGAGGACCTGGGGATAGGCAATCTCCCAAGCAGCTGTTTTCTCCACAACTGTGAGGTGGATTGAGACCTCAGCACAGTAGGAGTTGTTCCTGGTGACAAAGCAGGGAGAGGTGAGCCCCCAGGAGAACTCAAATGACACCCTTGGTTTCCTCCTGACTCCATTTCCCTCCTTAACAGAGGCCAAGACTGAGATCACACCAGGCTGGATGTTGGAAAATCACTGGTACTGTTCTTTTGGCACAATCAAAACGTGTTGCTGACACATATCTGCCTCAGACCTTCAGTCTTTTCTTTTTAGTACAAGTTTCTTGTGCACCTTTAGGCTGCAGCATGATTTTAACTGTGTGAGGAGGAGGAACATGTTAACCTGAACAGTAGCAGGTGTGTCATGAACCCTCCCCCATTTCCTTGGAAGAGGTTTTGACTGTGAAAACCCTAATGATTAAATAAAAAGCTTAAAGCATGTACTATGATACATCTGCAGTTACTATTGCACAACCATAGACATTTCTGCAAGTACCTATAATTTTCTGTAGCAAATAAGGGGTTCTGGCTTTGAAAGTTTTGCAATATTCAACTTTTCTTTCTGGCCCCAAGTGACAATCACTTCCAGTCCTAAGGAAGACCACTCTGGGAGAGACAAATGCTTAAATTCCACCCTTTACAACCTCTGGAAGCCTGCTTCAGAGATGCCTTTACTCAGGGCAGTGCATGATCCTGGAAGGGGCCAGTGAAGCCAGGGAGGCTGGGCTGCCACCTCCAGGAGAGCAGCTGTGGGCTGCAAGCAGACAGACTGACACTGTTGCCAGGGCACTGTGGCCATCTGTCACATACAGGCCGGATGCCCAAATCCAAAATATTTGCTCCACAGAACACAGAAGCAGAGATCTGTGATAGTTTGCTGCTACCTTCAAATATAAAAAGATCTGCTGGCTTCCCTGCAGGCTAATTTGTGAAGGAAATGTAACTTGCTTGCGCTTTATTAATCCTGTAATAATCTTAGCAATGAATTTACCTATTTGGGTCTTACATGTCTTTTTCAAACAAACTTCACAGCATTTTGCTAGATCTCTCAGGAACACTGCTATGATGCTATATATTGACAAAGTGAGGCAGAATAGTCCAAAAGGGGATTTAAAAGCACTCTTGAACATCTCAGGCAACTACTCTGTTCTAGAACAGTATTTGCAACCTTTTGCTGTTTGGGCTTCACTATCAGTGTCTTCTCTTCTGCTCCACAACTGAAATTGCTGCTGAGACATGGGAAAAGGCCAACCCAACATGCTGAACATGATTTCTCAACTTGTCCATCTCTTCTACTGCTGACTTGCATTCCTCACAAGGTGTGCTGTGCAAGCAAGGAGACCATGCTATCCACAAGCAGCTCCAGGAATGTAGAGATATGTTCTCCAGTATAAACCCCAGAGCCAAGTGCCAGAGGTTTACTGAGAGGCTGGCTGGCAGCAGGAGATGGCAGGAGACAGGGACCTGGAACATCTGCAGAAGTTCAGGCTCTAAGGGTGATGGGATTTTTTGCCTTCCTTGGTCCTCAACAAATCCAGACCCTGGCACCTCTTTTGACATAGTACAGTGTGCTGTCAGATTGAAAACACTCAGAAAAAAAATTACCAATAGGGCTGAAAAGAGCCATGGCTAAAGTCTCAACTCACTGCAATACCACAAGTCTGGTACTAGCCTAGTAAATACACACTGGGTCTCATGAAAATTCTTGCAACAATATCAAGTCAATCAAATTCTGGCTTAAAACATGACTCGGAAAAAAAGTGAAGACCAGAAATATGGAAGTGGGAAGAGGAAAGCCACTGCAGAGCTACAATGCCTTATATACGCTTCATAAGGCAATCTGCGGTGCAACAAAGGTATTTGTGCTCAGCAAACCCACTGCCTGCAGCATGTCCCACTTGTCATAGCACTGACTGGCTCAGAGCGAATTAGGAAAAACTCTCTATACAATGTTCTCCTATGAGATTGTAGTCAAAGTGGCAAGCCTGTGTCACCATTTTTCCAGATTTCAGTACTGGTAACTATAGGAGACACACAATGCACTCTAAGGGTCCTGACTTCCCATATTTTTTCTCTCTAATAAGGTCAGCAAGGAAATTATCCAGAAATGCTCTGAATATAGCTGGAGTTTACAATCAAGGTTAGAAGACATAGCCATTTTTTAGTGAACTAGATTATCTTTTAAATACCTACCTTCTTGTGCAGATATATACTCCTGAGTCTTCTAGCATCACTGGTAAAAACCAGAGTGCATTTCCTTTTGCCCAGATTCTTGAATCTTCATCTCTTCCTGATATCATGGTGTTTGAACCATTTTTATACCATGTGATATTAGTGGTCAAGGCAGAGAAATCCAAATGTTTGTATCTGGGGGAAGGGCATTTCAGAACCACAGGTTCTCCATGAAGTTCATAGTAGTGTTTGAAAAACACGGTGTGATCTGGGCAGTTTTCTATACAAATCAGAGATATTTTTGCATTACTGTCAGAGAGGAACATTTAAAAGAATGGTGAGGAAAACAGAAGGAAAAAGACAAATGTACACTTACCTGTGTTCTTGACTTGCTGGAGTCTGAAAGCAGATGCACCTACTGTGCACGTCACCAGGACAAGGAAGAGCCCATGCATTTTTTTCCACAAGAAATCAGAAGAAGAGGGCAGAAGGAAAATATTTTGAAATCTACAAGGAAGTTTATTACAAGACAGATTATATAATCAAAATACTCAACATTATCTGAAGAATTAACTGCTATTTTTCTCACTCCAGACCTGGGGAGCTTTGGTCCATCCTCAGTGAGCAGAAAGGTGTCTCCATCCCTAGTTTATGGAGGCTGAACTGTGGAACCAGAACATCTGGCTTGGCAGACACATATCACTTTTGGCCCTTCCCTTTCACTCCAGAATATGAAAACAGCATACCACAAGATGCTGCTGTCCCCCCAGCTTTTCAGAGTGACAACTGTGGGTGGAAAAATTTAGCTCTGCTTATTTTGCAGTAAGATGTGACTGAGGCACAGGTCAGCTGCTTTGAGTGAACTGTAGTGTAGTAGCTTGGGTGGACACAGGGGCAAAGTAGGCCAGCTAGCGTGAATCAGGCTGCAGGAAGATTTCCTGCTACAAGCAGTGCCAAGCTTTCTTGTCTCCAACAAATATTTCTGTTGGGACAGAAAACATTGACTCCTATGGCATGTATACCCATCTTGCTGGTGGTGCACAAGTTTTCAGCATGGACACTATTACCATCTGTTCTAAAAAAAAGATAAAGAAAACCCTGAACAAGCTGTTCTGAAAATCAGACAGGGTGGCTACTAAGGGAAAACAAAATTCTCCTCTGCCAGTCATTCATCAAGTGTCATCTGTATGGACATGAAATGGGCATGGCAGTGTCTGTGTACATCACTGAATGCTTCTGCTCTGCCACGAGACCACAGCTCCTGCTACTCTCTTGATTGATTATGCTTTACCTTGGTGTGCCATGGGCAAAAATATATAAAACATGCTGGATAGAGGCACTAGTTTATGCTCTGTATAAGGAATTTATGAGAAATACAGTACACATATCCACATGATACGTTATACTATTTCCATTTTATATACAGAAATGGAAATTGCATGCATTTAACATTACCTTAAAATTATGATGAATATTAAATGACTATACAACTATTTCAAATCAAAATAAAAAGAAATATTTCTACCAATATAACAAAGACATGTTCATAGGTATACACCTTTGGACATCTTTTTGTATCCCTTCATGCTCATACTTCCATAGTTTTAATCCAAATTTCTTCCTGTTCTAGTAGTTGTACTTACCTGACATCTGATTGTTTGACTACAATAAACTATTTCCAGATTATTGTCATCTGTACAATACCACAAAACCAACCTCTTGCTCAATAACACTCTTTCATAACCATGGGTCATACTCTTAGGTCTGCCCGGGTTTCCAGGGAATTCGTATGGAGCTCTAGCCTCTCAGCTACACCTGAACCAGGTGCTAGAGGCATTAACAAGCCCCACGGTTCACATCAATACCCTGTAGCAGGTGAGTTTCTCTCTCTTCAGATCCTGACAAAAATACTTGGTTATTCTGTTCAGAGCCTTCTGGTCCCTTTGGTTTAGTAACTAACAATCTCCATAAGCCATTTGAGGGTTTAGGGAAGGTTTTCATTCCCAGATTTCAATCAGATTCACTTACCTGTGTTTCTGTAGTCTTTCAGCCATAAGCATCTCACAAAAAGAAACTATCAGACTGAAAATTCCTGGTGAGGATCTTATATAGGGTTGAGCTCAACACACAGCGGAAATTTGTCTCTCATTGCCCAATCAGATTTGTGTCAAAACCAAGTAACGTTTTAGACCCAACTTTCTTTCCTTCCGTAGAGTGAGGATAAGAGAAACAGAGGCACAGGCAGAGAGAAAATATGTGTTTGGATTTCCCAAAAAAAGGGGAAATGACTGCTAAATATATGACTAATTTTCCCCTTTTCTGACGAATGGTAGCTTGCATACACTCATGTCTTCACATGACTATTTCACACACTACCTCAAGTAAAAAATTTCACGGGTAACAAAAGGTGCACTGCAGCATAGTCAGCAGCTACATAATTGCAGTTTTCATATTTTGTGGTTTATCAAACTGTTCATAAATCTTCTGTGATTTCCCAGATCCCTGGTGAATCACAAATGTGCTGATTCCCCTTTCTTCTCATAACATCCATTTTAGTGTGACAGCCTATATTAAGGCTCTCTTGCAATGCAGTATAAAGAAGTAACAGCTAGAAGCAAATTATGGTTTCCAGGCTCATGGGGAGGAGTAAGAAAAGCACTATGAATTGTGGCAATTTTGGCCTTTTAGAAGAGGGTAATCAATTGAGGGACTGCAGTTCCCAGATAGACTAATATCCTCCGATACATCTAAGAAGGATCAACAATTTTCAACAGCTTTCTTCAGAAGGTTTCTACCCTGGCTTTCTTTTTATCCATAAAATATCTTGATCTCATGCAGCAGTGTGAGGACTGCTCAAGCTTCAGTTGTTCTTCAAGTTTCAGTTGTTTATCTGGAGGTGCAAAAGTTTGGTTTAGAATAACTCAGGAAGAAAGGAAAGAGAGCAATAAATTTATATTTTTTTAGTAGATGTCTGCTGAGAAGGCTACGTCATTTTGCGGTTAGCTATCACTGAGTATTTATAAACAGAAATGTGCAAGTCTAGCAGCTATATATATAGAGAAACTCTCTTAGGGAAGCTGGTGTCGTTCTGTGGTTTCGCTCTGCTGATGATTCATTGATACAGCTCAAGATGCTGGAGCATAGCTGTGAAATTCCTGACTTGAAGACCAGACTATTCCCCATACGTCTCACTCGTTGCTCATCTCACTAGATAGATATTTCCCACACCAGGGCTACATGCAGTTCCTTGCCACAGTTGGGTGGATTTTGCTGTCCTTGGACATGCCAATAAAATAATCAAAATATCAAGAAATATCTAGTCTTCTGGAAGTTCCTTGCCACAAAAACTTTCAAAAGGCCTCCACAAGCAAGGTGTGTCTGTTATCCCTAGTCAATGGAAGGGGAAATGAAAATTCAGGCATCAATGGATGGATTCCACCATTTCTGCAAGGGGCAGTTAATGTGCCAGCTTCTTGTAGCAGCTCCCAGATTTTGCTGCTTCTCCTGGAGGAATTTACTCTGTTATAGTGGCTCTGTGGCTGATAATTTTTTGCATCCAAGAGCTGCAATCCCTTGGACTTCATAATATATTTTGTTATCCAGTTTGGCTAAGCAAACTTTGTGCAATTAAAAACTGAAGTAAATTTCTCTGGTTCACATAAGAATAAGGTGACAAGGTATTAAGAAATACTGAATGTTGAAAGCTGACTGGCAAGCAGATGCAAAGTAAACCACAACTATTGCACCAACACATGTTCTTGGGTTATTGATATGAGCAAACCTGGTTTTAATAATTTATAATACCCTTGTGCACAGTTCCAAGATGGGGTCTTGAGGAGCAGAGAATAGGAAAGAAATGGAACTCTTCAACTCTGAGAATCACCAAATAACTGGGATAGAAAGAGAAAAACTAAACAAAGGGATTAGCACAATGCACAACAGACTCCAAGAATACAAGAATTTGCATGCTTAGCCAGAGGAATAAGTGCTGACATACACAACCCAGTTGTGTATGACAAAGTGGGAGAAACAGAAGGCGATGTGCCAAGGGATCCACTTTGTCATGAGGGAGTGCTGGTTTGGCCAGAGCAGCCATGGCTGGGTTACAGATTGTCTCACCACTACAGGTTCCTGGGATTTCCAAAGACCCTTTCACTGCGATAGAAAGCAGGCACACTTGAAAAATAATTATACTCACAAGAGCTGGAAGGGTCAGGGAGGAGGAGACCCTCAGTGTAGAAATCAACAGGGTATAAGGGACAAAGTAATGTCTAGAGAGGCCCAGAGTATCTGTGCACAGGCACACAGCCATAGATTGGTGAAATAAAGAAATTATTTCTGAAAAAGTGGGGTTTGCTGGATTTTATTTAAAGTAGAAAACCATCCCTGAGCACAGCCTACTTGATATATGATGCCATGTGGAAAAGCAGTGATGGAGTACTGTTGCAAAGCTGAGTTTGTTGAAAGCAGTAAAGTGATATTGCTCTCCCTATAAACTGAACTGAGGAGGATAATCTAAACTAAATAGAGACAGTCTAAACATCAATGCATACCAGTGTATCTCTCAAATGACAATAAAAATAAAAAAGATTTCTCTTACTGCTCTTCCTTCTCTTATGGATAAAACAGTGCATAGATACACTGAATGTTGATCAGGGATATGGTTCGGGTTAGGGATCAGAGAGTAAAAAAGCCTAGGGCTCCAGGGACACTAGGAATGGAAAAGGCATGCCAAAAGGACCATAGTAGGGCCTCAAAATTGCTGCCCCTATATCTTTCTCACCTGAGCCATCCACAAAACCATTCAGTTTGGAAAAAACCTCTAAGATTAAGTCCAACCATTAACACAGCACCACCATCCCCAAGTGCCACATCCACACGGCTTTTAAACCCTTCCAGGGATGGTGATTTCACTACTTCCCTGGGCAGCATATTCCAAAGCCTGTCCATCCTTTCAGTGAAGAGATTTTTCATAATATCTAATCTAAACCTTCCCTGCTACAACTTGAGATAATTTCCTCTCATGCTGTCACTTGTTACCTGTGAGAAAAGACCAACCTGCAACTTACTGCTTTGAGGTTCCTTCTTCTTTTCCATGCTACAGCCATCCTCCCTGCTGGGATGGAGCAAGCCCACAGCACGCAGCACCTGCCATGTCTTAGTGCAGGGCTCCAGGCAAGGCTGCAGCACCCACGGTCACTCCCACACCAGGGCTGGGAGATGGGGCTAGCTGGGAGCCAGCAATGCTGAGGAGAACAGCAAGCAGACGTTTCCCACAGCTTTGGTGTCTTCTCAGACCATAGGCAGTGAGTCAGCAGGGGCACTAGGGACATGCTAGGAAAAAAATGAACCTAAGACTGCTGACTAGCTTTTTCTTTTCCACCAGTTCCAAAATCATAGTGTTTGCTTGCAATCATGATTAGTCATTTTATATATGAAAAAATATAATGTGCTCTCTGGTCTTTCATGTGAGAAGTGTTGAGGGATTTAAAAATGCAGCAGTCATTACAAAAAGCCCACAGCAACAGCAGACAGAGGAGGAACTGCGTCCAGTTGAGGATCATGAAATCATATAGGGTTACATGAGCTAGAACGACATGGACAAAAGAAAATTTCTAAACCAGCTACAGTGCTTGGCTTAAGCAGCCAACCCAGCAAACAGGGAATTCAGAGGCAAAGAGAAAAACAGATGACAAAGATTTTTGTTCATAATTGCCTTTTTGTTGATTGAACTTAAATTTAGTAGGTAAAAAGTAACTTCATAGCTATGAAAAACAGTGACAAACATATGGTCTGTGATAAAGGAAAAATTGAGCTGGTACCAATCATACATTATTGTAGGTGTACCAGGAGGTTAATATTAAACATTACTTTTTTATTACATGTTCCTGAATCAAGTATTTGTATCACCAAGAAGATGAAGTAATTTATGTAATACTGGCAGTAAATCTTCCATTTGTCTTGGATTTACGCTCCTTCTGACACACAAGTATATTTCACACACTTGTTTTAAGAAGCAATCATATAAAATACACATAGCAGATCCAATTACACAAGGTATTTGTTCTCTACTCCACTACATTAATGTGTAATTCATAATCACTGGATTTGGAGGGGGCTGGGGTGGGAGACAACACATGAAAGTGGATATGGTATAGAAACAGAGACAACAAATTTGCAGTCATACTTGGCATTCTCTCTTTGTGCTTGTCCTGTGTGCAGTGTCACAATGATCAGTAATTCTGACTGGCATCAAGAGTTGCTTAAGAAAGAATTGAGCAAGACTTGCTCTGGATCTGTGAAATAATAGAAGAGAGGTTTACAAATAAATGGATAGCAAATAATTAGATACAACATATACTGCTTCTAAATGAAGAGGCAGGGGAAGAACCAGTGGATGCAACAGCAGGAATTAGGAGAAATCAGATCAGTTCAGAAGAAATAGAACCAATCCCAACACCATTGTTCTAAAAAAGAAATACAAAAGCAACCAAGTGATGCTGCAAGACTATACGTGCCTGCAATAAAGAGCAGGTAGGCCCAGTCTATCTTTTTATCTTTTATCTGTTCAGTTGGTGGACACATACCATGAAGCACTGAAGAAGGTCAGATTTTGTATCATTATTCAGGTTAATGAACACATTTGTTTTAATAAAAACAGTTACCATCGGCCAAGCTTGGAGTGTTCTGTTACAACAGCTGACTACGTAACAAGAGTACAAATACACATGGGGTAACAAAACTGATCTTGGGAGGATTTCAGCCCTCATATGTCCTTACTTGTGCCCTTCTCCAGCACATAATGTTCTGTACCAGGTTGAAAGGGAACTCATCATTTCAGCAACTGATTTTAAAGACTCTCTGAGGATTTTACAACAAAACAATATTGAATGTTATTTGTTTAAATCATTTCTATCAATCACATTTTGAAAAGAAAAAGAAGATATTTTAACAATAGTAGTTCTTTGCTATGCAAATTATCCTTAATTACAAGCTGGAAGAGTTTTCATTCAGACTTAGTTGATTGGAAGGGTTTACCATTTGTAGGAAAATTTGGGTAACTTTAATGAAAGTTTGCGAGAAACTGGTGGGTGGGTTTCCCTTCAAAACATTCTGGATTGAGACCTTCCTTCTGAATAAAACTCAGATCCCTGCTGGTCCTTCTGGCTGTAGCTTCTAAGACCTGTTATCTCAGAGGCATTTGTTTCACTGGAGACCTCTAGAGCCCTGCACTTACTTTAAGGCCAGTTCATAAGTGCTGAGCCATTCCCCTTGTCTCTGCAGAAAGCTGAAAGATCCCAGGACCTTTACAAGTTACTGTTTTGATTAATGCACAAGTTTTGTGAATAGACTTCCCAGGGAGAAGGGTTTCAGCAGGGTACATGAATAATGGATATAGCTCTTGGCTTGATACCATAGCTATGGGAACAAAAGACCCAAAAAAAGGGGAACTAAATTTAACCATTTCATATCATAATGATATGGCAGCAGTGTTTGGAACCTTAACCATTGCTGGCAGCCTTGAAGTTGCTAATGACAGCTCTGCACAGCAGGGACACAACACCCAGTGGTTCAGAGCTGCTGCCTGTTTCATGATGTGTTTATGATACTGGCCTCAGATGAGAGGCTCAAAATCACTCGTCCCATGCAAAAGTCACAGGACCTTTTGCTGAGCTTTTAAATAGCCAAGTGAAATACTGGAGATAACAGATCAGTAAGAAGGCATATACTTCTTGGCAACTCCCTCCATGCATAGATTGAGACAAATAGAAAGGAAAAATATATTAGAGACATATATGCATCCATACATAGAGAAATTTAGAGGCTGCCATATGCTGAGAGGAAAGAGTTGTATTCAAATTGCAAAAGTCCCCAGAAGAAGGGTAGACAAGAAAGCCCTGCAGGATTTCTGTTCTGCTCTGCAATCTGTTTTTCCATTGCCCCACGCAAAGTGGAACAGCTACAGGATGCTGGCTGTGCTCTGTAGGGACACCACAGTAATCTGGCCAAAACTCCTCCATGTAAACTGGTTAATGTTTGTGATAACTCAAAGCTGTTTTACAACAAAACTCCAGCCAGAAAAAGTTTACTTATTACTAACACAGCTAATAGCATTTCAGTGATGTTTACATGTGTAGGGAGAACCCAAGGGCTATACTAAATACTTACTTTATATAGTAGGGCACCATTAAAAGTTTCAGTAGCAGCAGTGCTGAGTCATTTTAGATCAAAATCCATTAATGAGTTTGCTGATGATATTAGTGGCTGACAATGTCTGGCAGGGCCCCTGCAGCTCAGCATTCACAGAACCATCAGAACTAGGATGGCACCCTCCAGACCTTGCTAAACCCACTTGTCTCTTTGCCTTAGGGTAAATTTAGTTCTTTTTTTCAAATAACTACTATGAAAGAAGAGTATGATTTTTCTAATATATGCTCATGAAATCACTCTTATTTCAGAAGGCTTTGTGGAACAGAGGAAAGGTCTGAAACCTTCTGGCACTGCAATCTGCCAAAGGGAGATTCTTAGTGTTTTCTTAGCAATGTATGCAGCCATCAGTTTTAACACTCTATTTAATTGACCCTTTCAAAACCTTGTAATGCTGTAATGAAGAAAAGTGCCTGGCAGAGCTCCGCCTTAAGGCTGTACTTTCTGAGAAGATGAAGAAATATCACCTTGAGGAGAGGATTCTGTTAATGTGCCAAACTGGATGTTTATGTAAGAGGGCTTTTCATCGGAAGCTGGTGCACAGGAGGAATAATGAACTGAAGAGGCTTTCAACACACCTCATGCCTCATTTAGGATCTGCCATGGGTACGGTCATGTGGCTTTGGGTTCAGCTGTTCCATGTTCAAAAAACAAAATGTTTGCAAACCTTGTAGTATTTATGTGCATTATCAGGCCCCTTTCAGAAACAAACCTTTCTAGATATGAACAAGTTCACCTGCAGCAAGTGGATGCAAATTCATCTACACTCTGAGCCAACTTCTGATGTGCCTCTGATACATGTTCTTGTCCATCTCTTAAACTACTCTAATCCACAGACCTCATCTCTCTGAAGATCTGTGTTCTCCCCATGCCCTTGTCAGTCATGCCCAGGCTGCTATAATCAGATCATGTATTTCGGTGAGCATTTTGTACAGATGTAAATTACCTACTGATATAGCCACTATAAAAGGTAGGTCATGAGGAAATAGGCCAGGATGCAGGAGACAGACAAGGCACAGAGTGGTACAAATGCAGGAGAGGCCGTTGTTCCCATGAGGAGTTTTACTGCTTCATTCTCTCTCCACCTTTGCACCACTGTAGTGCATCCATGAAGATGTTGCCATCTACACTTTCTTCTCCACACTTGTGCTGGAGCAGCGTAATGTTGTGAGGAGTGCATGTACAATACATTCGGTTCTGCAAACTGTGTCCAGAGATTCTGTTTCACTATCTCCCACATGAGCATGGATTGCCAGTAAGTGCTGGGTGTTCTCATCAGCCCTCAAGTGTTGCTCCCACAAGTTTTCAGGAAGCTCATGCAAGTTCCACGCAGTGCCCTACAAAGCACAGGACATCCTGGGCCCACTGGTATTATTCCTGCAACTCCAGTGTTCCTGCAAATGGGTCCTGTTGGATGCCCTGGTTCATCCATGAAGGCTGCCCACATTGCAGCCAGCAGCTCCTGTGATATGAAGATGTTTCTCAGCTGTGTTCAGCAAGGGTCACGAGGATCTCTACTGTTCTGCTCTGAAAATGCATGCATAGAGACACCTATGTACACTCTGCAGCTAACCTTTTTCTAGCACTCTTTTGCTATCAAAAGGCTTTGTAAGACAAGAACAAAAGGTGTTCTGGACCTTTTGGACATCAGGAGAAAAAGCAACACATATATGTATGAGAAAAAGCTCCTTAATAAATAAAGTAGTGGAAAGCACTTCCAGGTCTTCTTAAGACCCTATAATCTGTCACAGGGCATCCAACAGGACCCATTTGCAGGAACATTGGAATTGCAGGAATAATACCAGTGGGCCCAGGACATCCTGTGCTTTGTAGGGCACTGCATGGATCATGCACAAGTTTCCTGAAAACTTACGGGAGCAACACTTGAGGGCTGACGAAAACATCCAGCACTTATCGGCAATCCGTGCTCACGTGGCAGATAGAAACAGAATCTCTGGACACCGATTGCAGAACAGAACGTACTGTACATGCACTCCTCACAACCTTACGCTGCTCCAGCACAAGTGTGCAGCTGAAAGTGTAGATGGCAACATCAGGTTTGAAAAGAGTTCAGCCCTTGCACCCCCAATTCAGCCCACGCCAGACCTCATGCTTTGCACTCTGGCTTATGATGTTGTAGGCCTTAGTTTTTCTAGGTGAGAGAGGTAGCCATGAGGTACCAGAGTTCACTGTGCCAAGAGCATCCCATTACTACTCAAGTAATAGGAAAACACACTTGTGAAATACGATCCCATGACTGTGGTTACTTAGGCAACATCTCCTTGCAAGTGTTCATTGATCTGCCGTCCCTGCTGGGGGTTGTCCAAGATTGCACGTCACCTGCCCTGTTCCGGAAGGATTGCCACACATCAAGGGCTTCAACTTGCTTCCTCTTTACAAAATTGATTTTGATGTGGTTGCTGGTTGTTTGACAACTAGAAGCTCACCCTGGCTGAAATGATCCAGTTTTCAACTAGAGCACGTCAGCCATGCTGTGGAATGAGATAAGAGGAGAGCACCCGAGAACATTTAGAATTCACTCCTGGAAATCCTTCCTGGAAGAAACCAAGCCAAATGGCCATGATAATCACTCATGTCTTAAAGTTTAATGTGGCCTGCTGATGTATATTTTCAATTTTTTCTGCAGTCCCTAGGATATAGGAGTTTGGGAATCCTAGCTCAAATTACTAATTATGACATTTGCAGGACACCTATTGCAACTAACATTACCTGCATCATTTTCTCCTAACGAGGAGATATGATGAGGAATTTGTTCCACATCATGGCATGCTTCCAAACTAATTTTTTTTCCTGGCTCCAAAAACAACGGCTCTCTTTTCCATCTGTCATACATAATAAATATTCATTTTATCAATAATCCAGATGTTTTTCCACAGCACTAGAGACTGAAACAGCTTGAAATGTCTCCCCATTTAAATATTAAAGAAAAACATACTTTACACAGAATATGGCCCTATTGATTAAAAAAAATCTAATTTTCATCTTTTTTATTCTACAGGGTTGGCTGTGTTCAGTTAAAGCACATTCTTCTTTCTCAGTTCATACAGCATATCTTACTATCTACCAAAAAGACAGCTGGTATCCATCTGTCTGTGCCCAATGACACTTACACTGCTAACTTTACCTTTTTTAGCTGCTTGTTCCCTCCTCTTCTTTCGCATATCACATATTGTTCACTTCAAGGATGTGTACTTTCTTTATATATGCTTCAAATGCATCAGTTCTTAAAATTAGTTTCCAACAGTGGTAAAATAAGTTTCAGCCCATCAGTTTAAGTCCCAGCACACCATCACAGACTTGAGGGGGAAAGTCCATTCATGTATCGATTTACTCATACAATATTATGCAACAAGGTTAACTTGAGATGATCCAGAGACATTTGGCCTAAACAGCCTCAGATCTGGGCACTGAAAAAACCTGCCCCTGTGCCAGTACTCCGCTTTTCAGCACTGCACAAGCCAAAGGTGACAGTGGGAGTAACTCAGTCAAGTATGGCCAGACATGTTTGCCCAAGTCCACTTCTTGAAGAATTCAGACATATTCTCTCAATGAGGAAGAGTCTAGGTCTCTAAGCAGGGTCTATTTCCACAGCATTTTGATTTCCCTGTAGTACCTTTTAAAGATCATAAGTAAGCTTAATATAATTTCTCTTGTAATAAAAAAGCAATATAAAACTGTAATAAGTAGAGCAATATAAAAAGTGCAATGTATCTATGTGAAAAGCTACTGACATTTACACTTGCACTATTTCAAGATTAACTTGTGAAATTATACACTCAAAGTTCTACAGTGCTCAAGAAATAGCAGACTGCCAGTTCCTAGATCTGGAGATCAGAGACTTAGCAGAGAACAAAACATAAGATCATTGTACCTCAAAGGGACCCTTTTGGTAAATGACAGCAAAATGGACTACAAATAATTTCAAATCTTGAAGAAATCCAACTGCTGATGCATTCTGCTGAATGCACAAAGGGCTTGCCAGTGTTTGGGTGCTGTAGTAGGTTGTGAGCAGCACATTAAGTCAAAATGTTACGAGATCTCCTGCTCTCTTGAGCAAAATTGGGCACGATGACTTTCCAAGATAGATGGATCTGCCACTCAAATCATACTCAGATGAAGTAGGCTGAAACTTTTAAGTGGAGTGAAGTGAGAATTTTAATCTCTTAACAGATGAAGACATTGAAATGTGTTCCTAACAAATCTAAATGATAGAGACAAAACCTTTGGAGGTTTGGCTTTTTTTTTTTGAAGGGACGAAGAAAGAAGAATCTAAAGGAGAAGTTGAGAGGATGTCTGCAGTCTTACCCAATGTCTCTTTTAGAGGCTGTTCCCTATCAGCTTCTGCAGGCAGTGTTGTTCCACCAGTCTCAGACAAGTATGAATTTTCATGGTTACCAGCTTTCTCTCTTGAAACTTCCTGCCACAATACATCTTAAAAACATGTAGCAAGGAGATGGTTCTACCAATCAACTAAGACTGTACATTAAAAATATGCCATATTTCTACTGCAAAAGGATTATTACTTTCTGTCCATTACTAAGAGTTTGCCTGAAATAATCATTGAAGCAGCAGTATAGCAGTGACACAGAAGGTCATTCCGGGAAAAGTCTCCCTACTTTAGGAAAACCATGGCAGAAGTTCCAAGTGCTAGAATTAATCAAACTGCTTTTTAACTATAGATGGGTGCAATTTTGGGTTTCCTGCAGGCCTTTTTATAGTAGGTTTATATGTTAAAATCTAATGAATCTGAGAATGGATACAGTCATCATTAAAACTTTCCAAGGTGAGATTCAGAGCCTCTTACTGTAAAACAGCAATGAAGCCTTCTTCACCTGAGATGTGAACCTCTTTAGATTATGGATTGAAGCAGGTCATCTTCACATGCTCATTCAAACAAGTAAAAAAAAAAAAAAAAAGAAGTTTGTCCCATACGGAGTTGTCAAGATATTGCAAGAACCAGATTTTTGGCATCACAATTAGAAGCATTTACATGCATAGCATCAGTCACTCACCCAAAAAGGACACACTTTAGTTTTTTATCTCTGACCATGACAGCTTCCAAAATATTTTTACTGCCACTGCCTCTGCAAGCTTCAGAATTTTGAGCATCTCCCAATCTAGTGCCATTGCACAAAACTCCCCCAAGAAGCTATCCTGTGTGCCAGCAAGCACTGAGAGATATGAACTCAACCCACATCTTACAGGAAAGAAACTGCATGCACTTTTCTGATGGCCACATCCTCACAAGAATTTGATGGCCACATATTCACAAGAATGTTTCCTAGGGTGAGATTAGAACTTAGAAAATGAGTTTGCACCATATTTCAAATCCAAAAGGAATTTCTAGGCCTCTGCATTTGGTGTGTGAGCGCCAGACAACAGTTCCCAAAGTAGTGAAGGTGGCTATTACAAAATTCATTAGTCAAGCCTCAGAGTTACCACACTCAACTTGAAGTGTTTCAACTTTCACACTCAATTGTGAATGTGAAAGTATAGCATTTGCTGATACATGTTTTACAAACAGATGGCAAATTTAGAAATAAGATTTAGATTTTGCCTGCTCAAAACCTCTTAGAATCATGGAATCATATAGGCAGACAAGACCCTTAAGGTCATTGAGTCCCACAATATACCTAACACTGCCAAGTCCACCATTAAACCATGTCTCTAATCATCACATCTATACTTCTGATGCTGAGCAGATGTCCTGTGGCGGTTCGCGTTGTGTTTGTTCAGTTCTCTCCTCCCCATTGTTATGTTAGTGGTCTCGCCCAGGGTCCAGTTCATGTCAATCATTGCACCCCTCCCCAGTTTCCGTAGTTACCTAATGTATCTTGTTTGTTCCCCTCCCCTGGCTACCTGCCTATCACTCGGCGCCCCTGCCTCCTTTTCCAGAAGCTTCTGGCTAGGGTGTCAGGTGATTGGTTGAGGGGCCAGGGCTCCACCCGCAACTTTGTTCCATTGGCCCCTTACCAATGTCAATCCTGAATGTATCTCCCTTACCTCGCTTCTGATTTGTTATCCCTAGCCCCTCCTTCTCCCTTTATAACCCGAGGTTTTTCCGGGCCTCGGGGCTCTTGGATTTCTCCTCCCCTACCCTCCACACCTCTCCTCATTAAACCTCTTTACCTGGAGAATCTGAGAGTCGCCTCTTCTTCTTTACCTGCAACTTCGGAGTTCCTAACTGCGGCCACCCGCCCACAAGCATAACACCGCTTAGGCACAGGGCCCTGGCTTCGAGCCGGGGAAGTGCCTGACTGGCTGGAGTCTGGCTGGACACTCTCTCTAGCCTGGGCGTTTATCTCTCACCGGCCACCGCTCCAATGTCCCAGCTGCAGTTTGCTAGGAGAGGTCCTCCTGTTTCTGCAGCACTTACCAATTTGCAAGGCAATTGCTAAGACAATGCTGCATGCAAACATTCAGCCTCCAGGGTATGTCTTGGAACTGGATTTGGAAGAGCGACCACAATGGAAAACTCAGTAATCCACATAAAATCAAACACAATACTGCCATTTTCTGGTCCCCAGTCTCCTGCAGATTCCCTCCAATCTCACTGCAGATCTTTTAGGATGTTATTAAATCTACAGAGTATCTAAACTTCCACAGACAAGAGGGAAACATTTTGTAGCTTCGCCCCTTCGTGAAAATACTCCTTTGCTTGCAGCCTGGAGCTGTTTGATTGAAAGCGGGAGGGTCTGCCCACCTTGGGACAGTTTGCACCAGGATATGTGCACAGTTACACTCTGCAGTGCAGAAATACAGTCCCAGTACCACACAGCTGTGTCTTTGCTAAAAGTAGCCATAACTGCATCCACTTAAAGAACCTCCAGTGTGTTGCTTCAACCCATTACTTTGCAAAACAAACACTGCTTTTTGGGAAAAGAAGTGTGATAGCCAGTTAAGGAAGAAAGGAAAGAAGGAAGAACAGATAGCAGGGGGAAAAAGGAGCTGATAAAAGCAAAAGGGAACAGAAACATTAACACTTCTTCAAATAAGACTGAATTTACAGCAGCCACAAAAATACAAGCCTCTCCAACTTCTGAGAAGTTAATGAGTTCTGCAGAGCCCCTTAAGGCATTGTTGGCAGAGGGAAGAAAGCTGCAGATGCAGCCAGGTGTGAGAAGATCCTACACAAGGTCTCACCCAGCCTTGGGATTTGCTGGTAAGAGTTTTCCCCCCGCTTGGCAAGCCCCAAGGTGCAGTACCAGGTGCAGAGCCTCACCAGCCTGCCCAGACCCTGTGACCTCCAGCTGTGGGGCACAGCTGTGGGCAGCATCCAACCCCAGCTCTGCTGGCATGCAGTCACTGGCATATCTACTCCTTCTTCCAGATGTCTCCAGAGAGTTCTTGTAAATTTGGCCTCATCATGCAAGCATCTAACAGATACTAGGAAATCATGTTTTCTTTCCCCAGTGCTGTTATCACAAAGGAATAGGAAGAAGATGTAAGAGCCCTTTAAGCCATCTCAGTTACAGGAATGGTCTTCATGACTAGAAACAAAACTGAAGCTAAAAGGGTTGGTTCTATTTACAGAAGTGGGGCAAAAAGAGGATAACAGCTTCATTTTGTTCACTGCTGCAGTAAATCTGAGCTGCAAACTGATCCTAGGGGGCCAATACATTGGGCTGATTTCACTTAAGAACCCAAATTGTGAGACATTCTCTATGACAGTGTGATCAATGACAGCTGAATAAAGCCCTGTTTCATTCCTAGACACATGTGCACATGCCACAGGAGGACAAGGAACCTGCTCCTTTTGCCCACATGCTGTGGCATGAGGGGTTATGCACACCTCCCACACCATCAGTGATGCAATTAACTGCTATTTAAAAGCCCCCAAATGGAATTTGTGGGAAGATCTCTTTTGTACTGTCTTCAGAAGATCAAGGCATTCACCTTTAGGAAGAAGACAAGTTTAAAAGCAGTGAATAAAAGCTCTTCCAAAGACAAGCATGAAAAACACATAACCAGGGACCCATTGTAGGTACTGAATTTACAGCATAGCACAACCCTTTTTCCTCATTTTCAGCCTAAACCTCTTTTTGTTCTACTTGTTTTTTTCCCTAAAAAACAACCAGTTTACATCTCCTCTCAAATTATCTGCCACAAGTTCCCTTTTCCCTCAGTGAGCTGGAGACACAGCTGAACCCCAAGGACTTCTCACCGCTTGTGTTTAGTGCACCTGAGGAAGGGCTTGGGTTGTTGATACTTTGAGTTGTTGATGCTTTCCCCCTTCTGCCCCAAGTCTCAGTTACTGTAACAAAAATCAACACTCTGAGGCACCTGCCCAAAATATGGGTGACTGGCACTTGTTTGTCCACAAGTCTGCAGCTGAGATCAGTGGGTGCCATGGCCTGGCAACAATGAGGGGCTTCTCCCCAGGGCCAGATGGGGCAGCTCAGACTGAAAACTTTGGCCAGCTGGATAGAACTTCACTTCAGTGCTTCATATATGAAAATCACAACAGGTTGTGCCTTTTCCATCCTAGCCTTTTCCTTTTTAATGAGAAAATTAATTTGCTATTTTACTGATACTTCTCAGGGGAAAAAATGCTAGTCTTGTGAAATAGATACTCTGGTGTAGAAGGCAAGAGGAGGTCAGCTTGACCAAGACACAATATTTTGTTTGATACACCCTGCAATATTTAATCAATGACATAAAATTTTAACAGCACTTTCATCCAGCACGTTGGGGTTTATACATACACTCAACCCCTCAAAAAAATGTAAATGTAACTTGATACAACACATTTCCCTTGGAGACAAACTTTGTGAGTTGCGCTGTGAGAGAAGTTGTCCATTCAAAATGTACTGTATAGGGATAATGAATTCAGCAGCATGAAAATACCTTAAAAATTTAAATTACAGTTAGCATAATGATATCCTACTGGTTATTACAGAAAGCAAAATATTACAATTATTAGAAATGAAGAAATTATTTTTGGCCAAATACTGCAATGTCTTCCTTTGAATTTTCTGAAACAAAATGCTTTTCAAATTCTCTTTTGTAAAGCAAAAAATAAATCTAACCCTTTGTTCTTTATTTCAAGTTAGGAAAATAAAAAAAAATGCTTCTAACACTACCTCAATAGGAGTGTAGGGAAGTTCATTAGTATTTTTGAACCATACTAAATTGATGTAATTTCTAAGAAGATACAGACTACAGATGCTATCAAGGCATACATAAGACTTCCAGCTAATTAATGACGATAAAGGAAGACTTGAATACTCTTATGAGGACCATCTGTTGTAGAGTGAATATGGCTCTTCAAGATTAGTCTGCTAGGCAGTAGAAAGAGGTGTCTGGATTAAGTTAGGAATATTAGACCCTGGTATATTCCAAATTTTCAGCATTTTTTAAAAATCCCTTTTTTAAAAACATATGAGCCGTTGATGAGCCCTGCACTGAGGAGTTTAGTGTCATGGCAATCACACAAAAAAACCCTTATGGGATGTGGGTACCTAAACCCAAGCGTGCAATGCTCTTACAGAAGTCCACGGTATCTGAGACACCCCCACCTCCCTGGGAACTCCAGAATTTCTGCTGCAGCAGCTAGAAGCCAGCCAGAATACCAAAGGACATGAAGGCTTTAGGAACTCACAAGTAATTCTTCAGCAAATATTCCTACCTTGGGTCATCCATAGAGAGATGGTGTGAGGAGCAAACCTGGAATTCATTTCTTTGCTCCTTTGTGCAGGTTACCATGCAATACAGGCAAAGTTGCCTTCTATCCACATTTTGAGTGGTCACTTCTAACACCTGAATTTGTAGATTGGTACCAGTAAGGAGCTCCTCCTCAGCTGCAAAGTCTCCAGTGCTTGAAGATGAAGAGAAGGTGTCCCACTGCCTTCCTGGCTCATTGTTTGTAGCGCCGCTGCCATCTCAGGTCTCTGATCTCATGAGCAGAACTACTGATCCTTCCCACACCACACCTGCTCACAGAGCACATACTCACCTGGCATGTTTTACAAGGGCCCTTTTAAAGCAAGGTGACACCAATGAGCATTGGTCTCAACTTCATAAACTGCAGCTTCTTAGGAGCTGATTTCCAGGTTCAGCCATCTCAGCACTGCAGACTGAACCAAGAACAATGCTGGCCACTCTAAGCTGTGATGCCCTTGCTCTGAATTGGAGCCCTGGATTTTAGACTTACCAAATCCCTTGATCTTAAACACGTCAAGAACTCTGTTGGAACCTGATTGCTGGCTTCCATGATTGGCAGTGGGCATGGGTTTATGCACTTCACTGAACATGAGTTTAAATGATGCCACTGAACAGCCGTGTGACGTGGAATAAATCATTTCATAAAAGTCCCTGGTGTTCTCACTAATGTAAAACTGAGATCTGTCCCACTGGCACATTTTGAAAAACACTAGAAAAATGTTTTTATCTGAATGGCAAATAATAGATGAATTCATGCTTAACTTGCATTTTTCCATTTTAGAAAAATTAGTTTAAAAAACCCTATCATAGCAGCACAGTAATGATAATTGCAGCTTAATTACCCATAACTGATTCTTTATGCCCTGAAATAATTTATTCTCCTTTTATACTTGTCTCTGATATCCATTAGAGTCATTACAACTGTGAGTCTATAATTACATATTTTGCATTTTAATATTCTATGCCAGTATGTGCTCTCTTCTTATCTTTCAGCTAATTTCATTACCAAAACACCAAGAAAATTTCCATGTGAATTTTCCAGAAGGTTTTGTAGTAGGTCTAGCAGTTAATGAAGCCTAGAGAGACTGTTTAGAACAGAGCTTTTGTATGTGCTCACTAGTCTGGCTTTGCCAAGTGGTCTGTGTAGGCTGCACCATCGTGACGGGAAATCTGCCTTCAGGTCTGGGATTTCACTTTGCCATTGGGTGGACATTAGGACACAACTAAGTGCTTGGGAGAAGAGAGGTTAGATTGTGTCTATGTTATGTTTGAAGATAAAGCTGAGAAAGCTCTTGACAAGGCTCTTCCAGGAGGACCCATGTTCATTTCTGCCTGCTGGCACCACCAGTAGGAGACACAGCACTGCCAAAAGCCAGGGGATTTTTCCTCGTTCCAAGTAGGCATGCTCTATGCCAAGCTACATGCACATGTATCCTTTAGTGGTGGTAGAAAATTTGGTAAAATCATTGCAATAAAGCAGAAAATGTGCTCTTTGCTCTCTCACAGATCTCACCTTGCTAAATGCCTTCCTGTCTCAATTGCCAAAAGGTTAGTCAGCATCTGGCCCAGAAATGTGACCGTGTGGGTCACACTCTATTTCCTTCACCAAACACCAGGGAGACACTCATACCCAAAGGAACCAAGGTGATTTAATGGTTGCCTTGAAGAATCTTAAACTAAAAACCCGTTTTCTAACTATCCCTCTGAGTCACGAAAAGCTGCAAAACACATCATTTACTCTCTCCTTCAGCTTTGCCTGCTTGTAAGACTAGAGGCTTGCTAACTATACTGACAGGATTCTACCAGAAATTGTCTGTAACCTCCCCGTGACAAGAGCCAATGCAGCAATATTTACAATCCCTTCACTCCAACAGCTGTTTCAGAGACAGAAATGCATTTTTTTCCCATGGGTAACATGGCATGGGCAAGATTGCTTGGGAGATGCAAATATTAAAATAAGATGGAAGTATGGTAATGCCTTTTAATGGACAAATTAAGCTGAATGACAAACACAAGATTGTGCAATATAAATTTCACGCAGAGGACAAGTAAAATCTGACTCACATGCAGCAATTGGAACAAATTAATCTGATTTTCCCATGCCACATTTTTATGCCACAGAATCAAAGGAGCCTGTGAATGAAACATTAAAGTGAATTTCCTACTAGAATTTAACAAAGAAAGTACCCTGTCATTTCCTCAGCTGGAAAGGGCATATTTTGATTGAGTCAGGGATTTATTTTCTTAAACAATAAAACACCTTCCTCCCTCCTTCTCTCCCAAGTTTATTATTGTTTAGATCGAGACTGGGATAAATCAGTGAGATAAGGAGAGTAAGATTATCAGTATTTCTGGGGCAGAGTTTTTACCCTTTAGGGGCATATGCTGCATGGAGCCACATGATCATGGAGTGAAAAATTGACTACAATTATTAAAGATGTTCATCTTTAATTCCCCCAACCAGTAACCTTCACAGCAGTCCAAGTGGCTATAGTGGCTGTGCTAGTTTTGGCCTGTCCCTGTGTTTTCACACCTCCCCAGGCAGCACCAACACAGCAGTGTGTTAAAAAAAAAAAACTTGAAAAAAAAGAAGTCAAAATAAGACAGTTGTTACCACCTTTCCTGTTTTAAATGGGTTGGAAACAGGCCAAAAGCTGGGTGCTTGAGCTCAGCAGTGAATTTGTGGAAGACCTACTGGAAGACAGCTACAACTGAACATTATTACAGCTGCTGAGCACACACAGCTCTTTGAACCTGCATCTCTTTACACACCCCGATATCGTCCAGCAGGCAAGGGACACCCTTCATGTGCAGCTGGAATCCCAGCCATAAAGCATATTCCTCATGGGCAAAAGAAGTCTGCTCACAGCTAAGTTCCCAAAATTGTTTCCCTGTGGACTGGTTGTGATTCCCTGGCAAAGTGACATGCAGCAGCAAGTGACCCAGGCTGGCCGTGACAACTGCTCGTTGAATGCTGCTTAGGCAAAGTGGCACAATTCAGTGCTAGT
Organism: Molothrus aeneus; assembly: GCF_037042795.1. Taxonomy (NCBI): domain Eukaryota; kingdom Metazoa; phylum Chordata; class Aves; order Passeriformes; family Icteridae; genus Molothrus; species Molothrus aeneus. Next base: position 87,290,048 of record NC_089647.1, on the reverse strand, counting down.
ATTCCTTTGGTGATTTTAGAAGACTGAAACAGCTTTGGGCTGAGATGCTGGAGCTCACAAGTTAAGACCCTAAGGTGGAAATGCAGTCCCATTACTACTACTGTTTTTGTTGCCAGGGAGCATTTGGAGACTGTGGAGTCCCGTGTTGAAGGCACAGTGCTGAGTCCCATCTCTGCCATCAGCTCTTTTCTTGCATTTAAAGTTTCTGCAACTTCAGTGTCTTTTCAGCAGTATTACAGTCCTCATCCCAGACCACAGCATGAATACAAGTGGAAGAATTAACAAGGTCTCTGCACAAAAGGTAGCAGCCCACAAAGCAGGACTTTCCCACCTTTGTATACAGTTCTATGCAATCTTATTGCTCTAGCACAAGACTTTTAGCAGAGCAACCGGCTCTTGTTATCTTCTCTAATTTAGATTTTTGTTGCTTAAATCTTCTAGGTTAGTGTTCTGCACTTTACTAATATTTAATCTGCATTTTTTAAAGCTTTGTAAAAAATTTTGTTTCAATTTTGACATTTGATGATTTCTTTTTCTGGTTTGACTAATTCAGTTGTTAATTTTAAAGATTTACATGCGCATCCTTTGCTGCACTGTTTGTCCTCTTCTGCCCCATGGACATCCCTCCCTCCCTTCAAAGTAAAAAATCTGTCTCTCTCACCACTGCTACCTACCTAAGTCCCACAGAGGAGTGAGATCTGCTACATGGTTTCCAACGCTCTTATCTTTTTTAATTTTCTTTTACTGTAAGTCACCATAATTGTGCCTTTCTTCAGTGAAGCACAAAGGTTTTCCCTGTTCTTCATTGCCTCTGCCAGCACCTGCTCCAAAACTCACATCTGGGGTTGCTGCTTTCAGGCCCTTACTGCATGCTGGAACAAGCATCAGCTCACATCTGTCTCCACAACCAGCTAACAGTGCTCACCCAACTGCACCTAAGCATGTTCAACAATGGGTCAAGGATGACAGGAAAACCAGCAGCTCTGAAGCAGCAACTGGAGGGGAACCCACAGGAACCTGACCAGCAGTTGGCTGGTCCTGAGTTTTTTAAGCTCAGTCAGTATCTATCCTTGCAGAAGTGGAAAAGCTGTGAAGCTTATGGATTTCAGATACCTTTGTCTATAGGAAGCAAATGAAACCCTGAAACATTTTTCAGCTTACACCACATCCCTATGCCTTCTGCAGATGAAAGGAAAGGCAGAAGTCTGGGACCACAGACTTCCTCCTTCTCTTCCTCCTCCCACAGAGACCAGCTTAGTCGGAAGGAAACTTATCTCCACTGCAGAAAACAGACAGAGCCTCTGGTGGAAAAACACAGGCAAAGCCCAAGGGAAACCCTAGGGGCAAAACCAGCAACTTTGCATCAAACTTCCTCAGCATTTGTGGCTTAGGAGAAGCCTGGTTTTTTTGGAGCCATGCTTTAATGCCGTGCAAGAGTCCAGCTCAGGACTGCTGTTCATGCACTCTTGGCAATAAAGCAATGCCAGCTTACAAAAACCACAGGCCTGAAGGCAGCATGGCAGAAGGGCACGTTCACAATGCACCCAAGCTCTCCTTGTGCAACTTCTTTCCGGGCCTGCACTCACATTTCTATGATTTTCACTCTCCTTTCTCTGTAAAAGCAAAAATTGCAATTCTCAAAAGAGCAACTGCACCAGGAGATCGGGCTTTAAGGAAAAAAAAAAAAAAGAACAACAAAAAAAAAAAAAGCCCTCAAAAGCCCACATTTATTGTCAAAGTCTCTAAAATTATGAGATTTGACAATAAGTCTTTTGTTCTTATGTTAACATGCAACTAGGCAACATGCAGCTTGATTTCTGCAGCCAGTAGATATTCAAAGTACTTTTCACATACAATAGGTGTCAATTTGACTTTATTTAAGGAAAAACGGGGAAAAAACAGTAATTTCCATAATACACAGAAGACAAGTTAGATAGCACTGCAAAAAAAAGGCTGAGTGTTTTACTTGTCACCAGTCTGCTTTGCAGCTCTACGATTAGTAATTTTAATGCAGTTTGTCATTTTGTATTATTGTTTAGCATCTTTATAATCAGCAGAGTTTGGGGTTATAAATCACAAAAAGTGTACTACTACTACTATGAAAAACTAAAAAACCCACAAAAATCACTTTCAAATAAACCATAAATATGTGATGCACATTAGTGTAACAAAACCATTTTTGTAAACATTTTCTCCAACATAACATGTGCATAAGATAAAAAATAAAAACACTGCAGTCATACAAGTTAGGGTTACTTTGACTTAAAGATACAGAAAATTATTACTTATTAAAGCTTAAAACTAAACCTAGGAGCTTTTCTTTTCTTCTTTGCTTACAAAAGCACTGTTTGAAGAGTTCGATGTTGGTATATGAAGTGGTTTTGTAATACTGTTTTTACCTTGCCATGTTGGCACTTCTGTGGAGGCAGAAGCTGCCAGATGGGCAGACCGTCTGAAGGAAGGAGATTTCCACCCTCCCCCAGAGCCTCAAAACTTCAACAGCACATATCCATGACCTGGGCATCCCTATAGCACTGGAGCATCTTCCTCTAGGTGAACAGCAATCAGCTTTCAAGGACTAGATTAATTTTGACCACATAGCACTGGAAGATTTAAATCACGCAGACTGACATTCGATCGAATCAGCTTCGGCAAACTACACTACAGGGCAGCTCTGTGATCACACCCATGTCTACGATCACGTTGTGTCTCCGAGTCCCCTTCAGTTCATTATAGTACAAAAGGTCGATCGTTCTTCTGGCTGACCACACCGGGCCTGAAAAGAACACATCCTTCACCTTCAACACTATCCAAAAGTCATACAATTAAAAAAAAATAGTTCTAGGTATTCCTCCGCCAGCAAATGTAAGGCTTTCTTGAGTTTTGATTCTTTTTGGGGGTGGGGGAGTGGGGGTTGCTGTGTGCACACGCATGTGCTGGAGGTTACGCATTTACCGCTCGCTTTTCAGCCCTCTGCGATGCTCGAAGGAGAGTCCTCAGCAGCAGCGCTGATCGGGGTTGAAGGATTTACAGCAGTCAGATTTGACACCAAAAGAAGGGTCTGTTGAGTCTGAGCTTTGCACACGTGGTGCTCTTGGCTCTTAATTGATTGTGTGACCAGTCGCTCGAGCCATCAGCTTGACTGAATTGAAGAACACGTGTTTAAAAAGCCCTACCTGTCATGCCATGAAGGAAAGTTAACCACAGCAGAAGACAAAGCCCATGAAACACTGAGAGCCTGTTCACTGAATGAACAGCTTAAGGCAGCTGTCAGCAAAATACCCCACCAAAGGAATTAGGGGGGAAAAAAAAAAAAAAAAAAAAAGAAACCAAAAAGAAAAATGGCTGAATCGTGACACTGTGCATTATTACAACACCAACAGATTATTATACACTCAAGATTTCTCAAGTAATGAACATGTAGCCACTAACAAATTATTACTCTCAAGACATTTATTAAAATGTCAGAACTTATTCATAAAATAAAACTGACTTAAAAAAAAGAAAAAAAAAAACAAAAAAAGAAAGGAAAAAAGCCAGAGCTGGGATCTTACATCTAAACACAGGTATACACTGTTTTTATGAATAAGCAGTATTAACTACATTCTTAAAAGAGTTTTAGTGCATTGCATTCTTAAAAAAGAAAAACATCACCGCCCCAAAATGTTTCCTACAACATTTAACAATTTATAGAACTAGCCTAGTTACTTTTACCTGCCTGTTACTAAGCCCATGTGTTAGAAGAGTCAAACCTCTGGTTTAGGCTAAAGTCATACTTCTATTAAGGATGAAACTGGTTTAAAAAATGCTTGCTTTACCAAATTTTGTAAGCAGATTACATTAATCAGTGTCTCACTGCCATACCGCTACGACTATTGCCCCAAGGGACTACTTGCTCCTCCTGCTGAAACTTGCTATGCAATAACAGTCAGAAACCTTTCAATCTGGTAGTTTTGGTATTAAGATTAAATTAGACATTAATGGTTTTCTTCTAAAAACGTATAAACTAAACCACCTCTTTTATTTTATGCATTAAAAACAATGAGGTAGGCACAAAAAAATAAACATATGTAGTTTGGATTTTATTTCTCTTTTTTTTCTTTTTTTTTCTTTTTTTTTTTAGTTCTGCGAGTGCAGACTGTGGTAAAACTGTTGTTGCACTTCTAGGTTTAAACAAAAATTAAACCTTTAACTGAGGCAGTGCTAATACTGTGACATAACCAAGTTCTGGCCTAACACAGAATCATTATAGAAAATGAAATTTTTTTTCCTTTTTTTTTTTTAATCACCTGCACATGTTTCAGGCAACACCTGGTACACAGAAAATTACTAAAGTTATTGGCCAGGCCAAAATAAAACTGCAGAAACAAAAAAACCCTAAGAATTCCACCCCAAGCCCCTTCCCACCCTCCCTGTCCCCAAAAAGAAGTTATCCTAGTCACTGTGTCTTTCACATTTTATAAATATTAACTTCTTAAAACCTGCCCCTTCCTCTTCATCCACATATTGTCACATTACAAAAAAGAAATGTCAATTAAATACATTGTTAACATTACTAGACTAGATCTGCCCTCTGTTTCAGCCAGTCTGACACTCTACACACCACTTCTCACCTTCTCTTGCCTGCCTTCTGTCCACTCAACAAACAGCATGGTCATGGTAAGCCTGGTTTGTTTTTCTTCCGTTTCCCCCCCCTCCCTCCTCTGTTCTAACACTAACAAACAGAGTCCTTCAAATCCTAGGAACACTGGAGCTGAAGGGAAAAGAAGACCTGTAGCTTTCTAGCGTGATCCCATATCTCAAGGACATTGTAGCACCTGATGGCAATATCTTTACAGCACCAGCTGCCTCGCAGCCTCAGTTGAAAAACATAAAGAAACCTAACACCAGTGATGCCTGCACACACATTTACACAGAGTGCTGCACTCGTGCAGGTCTGTACTCCAGTTGAAAGTAATTCCAAGTTATGAAGATCTCAGACTCTGGATGTCAGCAATTCCTCTCCAAATCCCACTGCTTCTACCAACTCAGAAGTGAAGTCCTGCCAAGGGTCATGAAATAGACTTGACTGCTTCCACCTGACCGCACGGAGGCAAAGAAAACCTGCAAAGAAAAGACATTGGCAAATTCAACAGGCAGGACAGCAGTGGTTCCAATGTGCCTTCACTCTCCCAGTATTTGCAGTGCAATTGCAGTGCTGGTCTGGGCTGGTGGGGATGGAGCTGATGCTCCTCATAGCGGCCTGTGGGGTGCAGAGCTCTGCACCTATGTTAAACAGTGTTGTTAACACATCCCTATTTTGGCTACTGCTGAACAACACTGGCACAGTTATCAAGGCTTTCTCTCCAGCTCCCTTGCCCCTAAAAGGCCAGTGGGCTGGGATGGGCAGAAGGCTGGAAGGGGACAATGCTGGGACAGCTGACCCAAACTGACCAAATGGATGTCCCATAACATAAAGCATCGTGTTCACCAATAAAAGCGCAGGGAAAGGAGGGACACTGTGGTGATGACATCTGCCTTCTCAAGCAAGCATTGTGTGTGGAAAACATCTGGACATCCACCTGCCCATGGGAGACTATGTATTAAGTCTTTATTTTATAGACTGGCTTGCACGTAGAAGCTGTGTTATTAAACTGTCCATATCTTGATCCAGGAGTCTTTTTGCCTTCTGACTATTTCCTTTCCCTTCCATGGGTAAGGGGAGAGAGCTTGAGGCTGGCTGGGTGTTTGGCTGCTGCTCAGGGTCACCCCAGCCTGAGCACCCAACTGAAGTACATGTTTATAATCTTGGCAAAAACCTTGGGGGGAGGGAATGTACCTTGTCGTTGCGTTCACATAAGAATTTGAGTCTTTGTGCCCTTTTGTGCATGAACACACCATCCAAGTGTCCAGTTTCCACCGACCGTATTTCGATTGCTTTTTCTCCCCAGCCCATGATCTGGTTAGATCGGATGTATGCTTTGGAAAGAAAACAGCACATTAGGACAGGCAGAGGGCAACAGGAGAAATGAGAAAAGCATGGAATATCCTGACACAGTCTAGTTAAAAATTACCTGCATGTGCGTTATTGTAGCTACACGCATGTTCAGAGGCCTATTTCTGTCCTCAGAATATTCAAGATGCCTAAGAAATTTTTTAAAATTTAATATCTTTTGCATGTTTCCTATGTTATAAACTTCTTCCTTGAGCATTCATAACAAAGGAAACTTTATAACCTTTAATTAAATGGAAGGAACATTGAGTTTTTACACAGGCCTTTTCTTCCAAGTCTGAGACAAAGAGACATATTAATTAGGTGTTGACTAGGAGAAAGCAGAAGCCAAGGTTTAAATAGACTAAGCCCATCCACTACAGTGTGTCCCATGCACCAACTCTGTCTTATGTGTTATTTTCCCTCCTTGATGGAGTTTGTCAGCAAAAACAAAGAATGAGAGGGAAAGGTAAAACTAGAAAAAAATTACCTAGCCTCTCTTAATAGGAGTAATAATTGAAAAACTGATCTCCTTGAGAAAGCCAAATGCAGATCATTCTGTGTGGCTCACAAGAGGCCCACATTAAGCTTTCAATGTAGAAATATTATTATTTGACATACTGCATCCCTTTGTGTACAAATACAACAACAAATCAAACATTTTTCCTTCAAGTGTCACAGGTAACACAGATTAGTAGTAGCATGAGCAAAAAAAAAAAAAACTATTTTTGATAGCAGTAAGCAAATGAAATAAAAAGTGAAGTCACCAACATTATAGAAATGTATATTCACAAAGCAACTTTGTGGATAGTTTCAGGAATGCTGTCAAAAATAACATAAGGGAACTTAATGAAGACTAAGCTATTGCATGCATACTTAACAGAAGAATAAAAAGGACTTCCTGGCCAGCAAAATTCAAAAATATTTACTATTACAGTACTTTCCTTTTATATAACATATTCATAGTAGTTTTCAGTGAAATTAAATCAAATTATCTTCTACAGTAAAATGTACACCAACAGTGCATATACCATCCCGATGTTATAAAGGAAAATTATTCCTTTTTAAATTCTCCACTAGTGCTAACTGGGCCCAATAGTTAATAAAAATTGCCAGATGAGATGTTCAGATGGTGTTGGTGGCCTCAGTGCCATTTACTACTTCACAAGCATTCAAGTATCCAAAGGCTCTGGAATTTGCCAGCTGATATATTCTGCTTGCTTTTAGGATCTAGTCAAGAGTTAATCAGCACAGGAGGGAACACGCTGTGCATGTAACTTCTTTCAATTTCCTCCTGCATTGTTGCTCCTGTTGCTCAAACAGCTATCAGCCATCATCTCCCAATATGTGCAGCCATCCCACAGCCCATTAAATGCAATGTGATTGCCCAACAAAAGGAGGGTCTGCCTACAGCCCTTGCTTTGCTCTGTACTGAATTACAGCAGCACAAGCAGGAGGGACTCTGGTGTGTACTTGTGTACTACACTCACTGTTCTCACTCTCAACACCTTATTTTGAGCTGGAGAGATGAGGGAGGATGGTGCTAGGAGAGATGAGCAATCTGAGGGTGAATTAAAGACATCAAATGAGGTTCACTTTTTGTTATCTACATAGACTTACCCATAGTGTTTTACTCATCTGCCACTTTATATGCCTTTATACTGAAAGGTTTCCACAACTTTGTGGCTGTCTAGCAAAAATTCTGCAGCAGGTCATGGTGAATTTCTACAGAGGTACAGAGGACCTACAGAGGTCATAGTGAATTTCTCAATCATGAACTCCTCAACTTGATTGTTTGGGTTTTATTCACAAAAACTTCAGCACAAAGCAGATCCATATGATTACTCCTCACTTTGCACAGCTGTTTTCCAGAAATAATACAGCACTGCCTTCGATGCAGAAGCAGCACGCTCCATGTTCCCTCCTTCTGCCCACGTGCACACAGACTCACACTCCCTAAGAGCACATGGCTCACCAGAGGCACTTACCAACTGAAGTTGGCATTTCTCCCCACTGCAGAACCACATCCTTGGTTATCCTTCCATATGTGTTGACATAAACTCCTTCATCCTCGTAGCAGACCAGCAGCTCCATCCCATCCGTGTTTGGGAGGATGATGATTGCGTGAGGTTGGATACTACTCTGGATCTACAGAGACAGAAGGGGAAGCGTTTAATGCTGCAGAGCCTGTGCTAGAAGAAAGGGATGGGGGATTCTGGTTTTGGCTGACACATCAGGGATCCACAGAATCATAGGATGGCTTGGATGGAAGGGACCCTAAAGATCATTGAGTCCCAAATTTACTCACTTTACAAGTGCTCTATCTGCTGCCCTCAAGCTAGACACCACAGTGACCAAGACCTGTAAACCCCTGGAGCAGAAATCCTCTTAAGGCAGACATCTAAACTGAGGAAAGATTAATTTCTCTGTAGGGGTCCCCATTTCTTTCCATATGCAGAAAGGGAGCCTGGGGCAAGCAGAGCAGATGCAGATCTCAAATCTCTGCACTGCATTGAACAGCGCTTGGGGTGGCCCATCTGGTGGCCCATTATACCTTTGTGTATAATGAACATCGGGAAACCTTGGCAGCTAAAGTCACCTGGTCTTTGCCAACCCTTTCTTGGGTTGCAAGAACCCAATCCTTGGGTGTTATGTCATTTGTGCTGCTGGGCATTTGCAGGGTACTTGGGCATTTAGCTGCCACCCCTGACACAGTCACACTGGTCCTCATCAGATCTCAGTGAGCAACTCCAAACCATAGAGACACACTGACTATGAGGTGAGGACTGACTGTGAGACAAACTCCACAGCACATGTGGCCATATCTGCTCAGACCCCTGCACCCAATATACCACTGCAAACATCTGGCAGTGATCCCCAGGGACAGCCTGACACATTGGTCATTTGGGGAAAGGAAGGGGTTGGATGTGGGGGGTGACCCACCAGAAAGAAAGAGAAAAAGCCAGACACAACAGCAGCTCTTACATGTGTTGGTAGATAAATATCATAGACCGATCCTGAATCCACATCCACAGCATGGAAGCCAGCGCAGGAGCCATAGATCACTTTTAGTCTCTGACCCTCTTCTACAGTGAGATCCACCAGCAATGGCTTATGTACCAATTCTCCAAATGACTGTGAGACAACCATCAGTGAGATTACTTTACTGCTTAGAACAACAATGGGGTTTATAAAAACATGCTCACATGCACACATTGTGGATTTATTCCTCCACATCCCTCTGGCCCCTGGACACCAGACCCATTAGGCTGACACATCTCTCATGGACAGGCTACTCTGCAAACTGCTGCATTTCAATCACCTAAGCTATTTTCTATAGGGTTTACTCAGTCCATTTGCTTTTTTATTAAGAATTGTTCTCCCCAAAGTCCAGGGCAATTGGGCACTCCTGTAGTACTTCAATCTACAACCCACAGTAACTGTCTGTAAACCAGCCTGGCAATTATACCAAGCCAGCTGATTTCATTCTAGCAATATTCAAAACCAGTCCCATAGCATTGCTGAATATCACTTCATTGCTTGCTCTACTCAGACAAAGCAGCTTAGACTCAGTCCACTTCTCTCTGTCCCATATTTTATTAATAGAGAGAGCAAACAAAAACTTGTGATGTTGTGTCATTATTAGTTTATGCTCAGTTGCAATTTAGAGCTTTAAATGTATTGACTCTTAGAATTAAAAAAAAACCCTCCTAAATTAAAATATAACACTAAGTTTGTGGAGATTTATCAAAGAACTTGGAATATGGTCATGACACAATGTCAGAACATTTTTGTAAAAGGGATAACTGCAGGTGGTTATGAGAAAATCCGATCTATGGCTGAAATATACTGTTACCTTAAAGGCCATAAATTTATGGTATGGCTTTGGTGCCCATGCATAGACTTCCACAGAACTCTTCAATGCAATTACCAAGAACTTGATTCTTTCATATTTTACTGAAATTAAAGAAAACAAACAAGAATTCAGCATAATTCCAAAGTCATTCCAGTTACATCAAGAAAGAAGACAAGTTATGTAAGCATGATATTTTGAGAGTTTAGTAGCATTGCATTTTAGGATTGTACTTCTGTGTAGTGAAGCTCTTTGATACATTTATGCTACATAAGTTATTACTCTTACTAGCAAGTGACCATCTTATAATCTTCAGAATTAACTAGTCACTACTTATTTCCACTTATGTTTTTCCATAGTGGATAGTGCTTAGTCATCAAGCCAAGAAAAGCTGTTTTCAGGAACATTCCAATAAAAGAGGGCCATCCATGACTGTAGAAGAGTCCATTACTGGCAGTTCCAGTCACGACACTGCTAGTCTGAGCTGATGGAAAAATTACCCAGAGGAAAGGAGGAAGAAATGAAAATTACAACATAATTCAATTTCAAAAGCAAAAGACAAGCTTAACAGTGGAGCACTTTCCTTTGTCCCCAAATTCTGAGATAACTCATTTGAGAAAAAGAAAACAAAAATCACATAATTTATCAGAAATAAAGTGTCATTATACTAGTGAACCATGCTACTACTTGCTCTTTGAACTCTGCAGGAAAGAAAGACTGAGCTGTAAGTGTTAAGGGACTTGACACTTCTTCAACAGACAAAAAAAGTCTCTCAACCTCCACAGCTGTTCTGACTAAAAACAGAGCTTTTGTTCGGTCTTGTCTAGCTTACAAGACTTCCTGGAATTTTTTCACGGGGAAGAGGGGGCTGTTGAACAAAACCACCTCATCTGTGAAAGGGGACATTTGATAATTCTTATTATTTACTCTGGGTGCTATTTGGGAATTCACCCAAATCTTAAGTTTCAAAAGAGCAATTTCTCATTTAGAGGAGCCAAAAGTTGCCTGAAGCAACTGAGATCCATAAATACCACTTCACCCTGACATCGGAGACCCCTGTTGCATCAAAGAGACAAGGAAGTGATCAGTGCCAGCTGCCTCGGTGACAGCGTCCAGACCGCAAGCCCAGCTACTGGCAGAGCTCTCCTCCTTGGGAACTGAAGCGCAGCTGTCAGAGGCCTCGCACTACCTGAAAAAATCCACTGTATTTCTGTGGTTCAGAGGGAAGTTCAGTGCCAGGCTGTAGCCCAGGCTAACAAACCCCTCTTCATCAGGAAGAGAATGCTCTTTGTTTCAGACGCTTCCCTGCTGGAAAGCCTCCTTTCAATAGCTGCTGATGTATTGTTAACAGGCCACTTCATTATGCTGCTGACACCCTGGGGTCTGATACCAGAGGAGTGCATTATTAATTGTTTTCGGGGTCAGGCTCCTGGCTCAGCAGTCACTTACTGCCATTGTTATTGATTACGCCCCATTAGCAGGTTTTTCCAAGAGCACACGCATGATAGGAGAAGACTGAGAACAGTTTGATTGCTGCTGCTCCACACTGACTGACACAGCTGGAAAGGAACTGAGCTGGCTCCTGGGAGAAAAATCAAATCAGAGGCAACATCCAGTGCCCATTAGGATGCACCGTGAAACTGAAGCAGCAGAAAGAGCTCTTGGTTCATATTCCCACCTGCAGGGCAGCAGGCTCACTGAATATACTCCACTGGCTGTGAATGCCACATGTCCTTTCACCAGCTTTGGTGGAAGTTTCTATACCCAAATCCATTTAAATTACTTAAAACCACTCAAAGGGCACCTGCCTGGTGAAAACACATTTGATTCTGTAGCTGTACTGCAGCAGATCTGAGATGGCATTAGGGAATTTCATGAGCTAAGAGGAATCAGTTAATCACCCTGGAGTTACAGACATGCTTCTGTGCCCAGGTTCTTCCCCAAAGCTCATCTGCTACCTGGGCTTTCTTTCTCCTCACACTTTTTTTTCTTTCTCCCAGTCTCTAAAATCTACATTAAAGAGAGACTTTTTCAATCTATTCCAGCACGTAAATTCATCATGGTAAAAAATATGGGAAACTCACTAGTAAAGGAAACAGTTGCTGGAATCCCTCTATTACCTAAAGAGGGGGTGAAATGTTACCAGCCCTCACTGCCCAGATCAGCACCCCTCTGGAAGCTGCATCCATTACAGGAAGGAGATAGATGGGATTTGCACACTCTCCAGTTCCCAACCCATCATCCCACCACAAAACCCCCTCTCATCTTCGATTTAACCCTGTAACTTGTCATTTTGGTGCTTTGCCAGCAAGTTCACCCTGAGAAACAGATAAAACAGCTAGAAATAGAACCAACCAAACCATAAATCCAATAGCTTCATGTACTGCAGTTCCCTTTCTCAGCCATCCTTTATCCCAACCATTTGGTTACTTACTGCATTTGCTACTCACCAACTTTATAGTGCACACAGCCTTCCAAGTCGCCCACCGTTGTCCAGCCCTGTTTCTTTTCTACCTCAGGATCATTGTGCAGGATTTTATTTCTCAACCACGACAAATAGTAAACTCGCAACTTGTTCTTCTTACCTGAACACAAAATGAAAAAAAAAAAAAGTTTATCTCCACAGGAAGATACTTGCAAAAAGCCCTACCCAGGCAAACAGAAAGCTCTGCAAAACAAACCAACAATGCAGGAGAAAATGCTGCAACCACAGAAATCTCCCTCAGTTTTTCATCCACAACAGCTTCACTCCAGACTCCACCCAGACATGCCCTTTCCTGTTAATCAATGATAGATACACATGGTAATATCACACAAACATAAATGACAAACTCAAGGGAACAACTCTTCAGCTATCTGGTTCTTAGGACCAAGACAACTTCCACTAGAACAGGGAACTCCCACAACAAAAGCACCAAAGAGTCACGCACTGAGATTTTTATATATATATATATATATATAAAACTGAGTCAGAATGGCTCTTTAACTTCATCTGCTTGCTAAAAGCTGATGACTGCTTTGTCAGCAGCCCTCCCCTTGAGCTGCAAGGGTGTAATACTTAGCAGGCTGCACACAGAAACTGAGAGAGGTGTTTCTTCTCCACAGGTGAAAGAAGCTACCTGCCCAGGCTGCCCTATCTTCAACTGACACAGCATCTGCCACGTCATCAAAATACAGCTCAGACTTTTAACTCTCAATACAGGAAGGCCTCTTAGAATGCAAACCAAGGTTCATGATAAAGTTTACCCCTGATTCTTTAACAATTAATGGCTTACAAAGCATTTACTGAGCTAGTGAGAAGATGGCCCTAAATGCACATACTCAAAGCTTGCATCCTCTTTTTCTCCAGCTGCTTTGCTGCTTGTAACCATTATAGTTTCACAGATTAAGCTGCGGCTGAGGAAGGGAGATCATCCCTGCTTTGACCAGTAGCCATTTAACAAGGCTCCATGAGGTCTCTTGGAAAGGAAGGGCTACAGGAGATGCCCTCAGGGACCCTACTTGTCAGCAGAGCAGCTCCATGCTCTGCTGCACCAGCCACATTGAGGAGCCATGTGTCTTTCCAGTGTTTCAGCTGTTGGAGGTGAGAGGGAGACAGGTGTCCTGTACTGCAGTCACTGCTGGGCTGGCCAAGCAACACCATACTGGTCTGTGCTGCCAAAAGCCACTACCTATCAAGATGCCACACCTGGCAGCCTGCCAGCCAGATCCAGCTATAGAGTTCAGCTAAATGTCTTTAATTTATCATTTACATTTTCACAGGACACAGACAGATTAGTTCACAGGTGGCTGCTCAGGGGATACTGGCTGCAGCAGGACAAGAGGCCTGAGCACTGAGACCATCCTGCTGTGCACAGCCAGCTCCACACTGCGGGGCTGGAGCTGGCACAGATCCCCTACCCTGACAGTAAGGGATCCCCTAACAGAGCCAGGCTTGTCAGGAAAAGCATCTGCAGGAGCTGGGGCAGCAATGTGGGGAAGCACAGCTTGCAAACAGGATTCTCCATGGACTCCAGCACCATAAGCCTTTGCATTAAAAAGACACACGGCCTAAAAGATATTTTTATGATTACTTGGATGGGAAAGGACAGGAGGAAAAGAGGAGGCAATTTCAAAGTAAAAAAATCTGTTCACTAAGCTTAAAGTGGAATTGGAGAGGTAATTGTAAATACGGGATCTGATACTCAATTTTAAAAGCCCTTCTGTTCTGATGCCATGCAATGAAATGTGAAGTAACACTGCACTATCTTTTATCTCCATTACAAATGGGACTATAGATTTGGCAGTAAATGAGTACCCTGATTTACCTCCAGACTTAATATGTAGAAAGCTATGTTTCAGAAAGGGGTAAAGCCCTACCACTCCTGTAGCTTTCTCAAGATCTGGAGGACTAGTGCAGGAAATAGTATTTCCAAAAGTCCCACATGTAACCAAGAAAAGGTCCTTCCATGAAAACACTGCAAATGATAGCCACAAGGGCTCTTTTAAGAACACTGAAAAATAGGAAACATAGTTCAGATCAGAAGCCACTGCAGTTCTGGGCAAGAAAGAGCTCAGAGGGCTCAGGGTCTCTACAATGTACCAAATGCTTTCAAAACCATGCTGAGTCCCTACCCACAAGGAGACAAATTCTGCCTCAGATATTTCCATGGTTGTAGGTTCCCCAGTAGCTTAGTCAAACTTTAAGACTCAGAACAAACAGTGCACATGGGAATTTCCCAGCATGCGGCAACTTTTTCCTTTTAATTCACATGATATGCACCAGGGTATTTCTCTCCAACCAGAAACATTTTTCAAAACAACTGAGAAATATCTCAAATGTGTTCCCATTGTGTTCTGGTGTCTAGACCACAAGGAAAAGTCACAAGACAGGAAATTCCTCTGCCTTTCTGCAGCCTGACATGAAAAGAGCAGAACCGGTTAGTTATATAAACATGGCTATGCATTTATTTCAACAAGTTATGCTGCTCTTAATGCTCACATTTGGAGTGGGGGAGATTAGATCCTTCTCTTTGTAAAGCTCTACCAGTCAGTTAAAACAGCCCTCAAAATTCTGGTATTTTTTATTTTTTGCATGGATCTAATCTTTATGATCATGAAATAAGAAAGAAAACTCTGCTCCAGCCATCAAATGAACTAATCAGACAGCGAATTCTGTGAGAACACCCAGCTTGGATTCTCCCACAGACATAGTTTCAAATGCAAGGTCCTTTTTCCTATACCGAGTTTTTTGTTTTTATTGTCACTGTGGTTTTTAATTATTAAGCAGGCAGATTCCAACCAGTTCTTCCACTCTGTCATCTCTTCCTACCTTCCTGGTGCCACCATCAGCCAGCTGGGCTGGCAAAACCCTCAGGGAGCCACAACTGGAGCGTGTTCTGCATGCACGTTGCCGCTCTCTCCTCCAGCATTTTATGACTCTGCACTGTACCACCTGAGCAGATGAAATTGGTTTTTGCCTCTCAACAGCATGAACTGAAGCACCAATCAACTACTCTTGCTTTACCTGCAAGGCTCTTGTACTATTTCTAGCAGGCTCAGTATCTCAGTATCAAAAGCTTTGTTGTCAGAAAGTTCTGTATTTCAAACATAAATTGGGCCAAGAACTGATTTCATGTTTTCAGACTCTATTGTCTATTCAAAGCAAATTTAGGTGACAATCCTCTCAAAATCCTAACACACTGCAACTTCTTCGCACAACGTGGTGACACCTTTCAAACCCTACCACCATCAGCACATCACTTCCCAAAAAACTCAGGGGGACAAACGGCTGAGTGCACCACAGTGAGCTGAACAATGCTTCCAGCGAGGCTGTAGCAGCGCTGGGACAAAGCTCAGAGACAGTTCCATCACTAATCTGCCAAAACACACCATTTGCAGAAACATACCCTCAACTCCAGCATTCCAATTTTGCCTGGAGAGGTGAAGCAACGCATCATAAATAAAAAGATACTTAGGGAAGTCCAGCATGAGGGTAAAGAACTGAGATGTGCAGCACAGAAGACAAAAGCAGGATATAAGGGGAAGTTTGGGCATAAAAGCATTATATTTTCACTGAATATGCTCCCCCAGCCCTGCCTTTCACTGGGCAAGAATGCCTCTTCTGCCTCATACTCCAGTAACCTCCCATAAAACACAGGAGATGGCACAGACACAAAGGCACAGAACAACCAAGGATCAGCTGATTTCTTAAGGGTTAATGTAGCGTGTCTCCACAGAGGAAGCAATAGTTTTGAAGGAAACAAAGAAAACGGATGTGTCAGGGTACTCCAATTGTGACTGATGCAAAAATAAATAAACTTAAAACAATTATACACAAGACTGAATCACAGACACTTGTGATTTGTATAGGATATGTTTCAAACCAACTGATTTTACACAAGTTGGATTATACAATATTTTTGTTGACAAGGTCTGCTATAAAATAAACTCTATCAAATAGTGCCTTTCAAACAGCTTATATTTTAACATACTGCATTAGACATCAAAAGGACACACAGCAGGTTGTGTATTTTTAAACGCTGCTTGATTCATCTTTTTCTTTTTATAGATTTCACAGCATAGCTGTATCTGAGCATGTAGCAAGTGACAAGCCAATAAAATTCAGTTGTTCCAGACAGAAACAAATCCCGTGTTGATGACAGCAGCATGGGCATGGCTCTTTGGATCTGTGGTAACACATCGCCAATGCACTAAATTCCACTAAATGTCTAATATGTGTCCTTTTGAACAAGTGTTGGGAGAGCCAGAGAGCTCCTCCAGCACACTTAGAGAGGTTCCAGAGCCTCAAAAAAATTTAGGTGGATTTGAAAAACAGCAGCGAATCCAGTGAGAAACCTCACGTAACATCCTCTCCCTGTCACACACACACAACAGAGCAAAGGCTGATTTCCCAAACCAAACAAAACAAAACAAAAGGTAACTGGCTGAACAGCACCTGTGAAGAAAGACCAACAATGCACCACATCAGATTGTTCAACAGCAGGTTAAACTTCTGCCATAACTTATGCCATAACTTTCTGGAGCCAAAGAGTCTGGAACCTCAAGCTTCATAAAACACATTTTTTATCAGCACACACAAAACAAACACAAGCATCACCACCACCCTTCATCTCCCACTGCTTTGCCATTCCCAAGTTGCACCCAGTGAGAGACCAGGCACCAATCTGCCTTCTCACTCTGGTTATTTCCACACCATGTACACACTGTACTACTCACTCTCACACTTTTACTGCACATCACTCTTACTTCCCTATTTTGCAAGAGCTTTCCCCATTCTACAGATATTAACACACAAGAAAAACGTTCTTAAACCCAAGGAGCACTTAATGTTTTAGTTAGAAAGAGGCCAGGTAGAAAGTAATCATGACAGAGGGAAAGAATGCTATTTTCCCAAACTTCACAAACATTAACTTCCAGCTCTCAAATACTGAACAAGGAAACAGAGTCAGACATTTCCCACAAACTCATGCAGCATTTTTAAAGGTCACTCCACAGAAGGAAGGACAGGGAGCAAGCAGGCATGGGTGTTGTGTGGAAAACTTGCAGAAATAAACTGAAGACTCAGAGATGAAATGATGGGAAACCCACTGACTTCAGTCAGGACTTCCCCCTCAAAGCACAGGCTGCCAAGAAAATCTTTCTGCCATACCATGCCACATGGAGGTAAAATATGACATTCAACAGTCAACCTTACCAGAAATTGTCACCAAGACATTCAGCCCTTCAAGTACATCCATTTGCTGGAATCGTCTTCGATTGATGAGTGGATAAACCTTCCCCTGCCCGCTTCTGTCTAGCAGCATCAGACCACTTTCAGTGCCCACCAACAAGTTCACTCCTAGAAAAAACAAAACCAGAGATCCAAGTTAGTAAGCACTTTTTCTCACATATTCTGAGGAAATGATGACTGACAGAGCAACTGTCTTGTTTCAGTCAGGTCTAACCACAGCTGCTTGGGTCTCCATTGCCTGTAGCCTAAAAGATCTCCTGCTGCAGAGGCTCTCTACACTACCTGCCCACAGTGACTACCGACACCAAGCAGTGTTCAAGAGACTGGTAGACCACAGAGAGCTTTCTAGAGCACCCGTTCCCAAAAAATAAGGCATACTAATGTGGAAGGACAGATAAGGCACAAAGAGGTATGCAAGCCTATGCATTCCAAGGATGTGTTAGCTGTTGTTAGGGGGGTGGTAGCAGGATGCTCTTGACAAGGACATGGCAATAAAAACAGTTCCCACTGAGAAAAACAGGTTGTGTTGCAGCCCTTCCACAAAAGGGTAAGCACTGGGTTTGTTCCCAGCTTCACAACAATCTTTTCCATCTGAATGTTAAAACTAGAGGAACTACAGTAATCTTGTGTTTCCAAAGGCTTCTCCTAAAGATCAAGGAAATACAGATGAGAAAAGTCAGTAGGCCAGTTTCTTTACACTAAGTTTCAAAGGTCCACTGGAACACTCCAAGAGTCCATAAAACCTTACTATTTAGAATCAATTACATTTTCTAATATAATAGATATATATGGGACTAAGTTTTAAATATCTATTAATATATTATCACTGTTAAATTTAATAACTATTTCTTTGCAATAGTATTTAAGTCCAGAAGTTCACAAATTTTGCAGAGACAGTTCAAGTACAGTACAGGAAATGGAAATCACATCAATGTATGACTCACTTGATTAGACTTCCATGTTGCAATCCCAATACAAAATTTGCCATGCTTTAGCACAATAAAATAATGAAGTAAGAAAAGCAAAACTCACACAAGATGGTCATAGTTACACTGCTGAATGGTCTTAATCCCTAGTTAGACAATTAACCCCCACATACAACTACACTGGGGCCAACAGGCTCTTTTCTGATAGAGCAGGTGGGCCCAGGGCCAGGTAGGGGTGTGTGTGTGTGTGTGTGTGTGTGTGTATTAGTGCACCTACAGCAGTGATGTGCCTTCTCAGAGTACTGAAAAAGGGCATTATTGCTCACCTAAACACCCCCTGGATACCAGGCATGGGAGAGGCTTGCAAAAAGGAGGGCACATTAAGCCTGACCCAGGGGGCACAAGGTGTCTCTGAAAGGGGAGAGGGTGTTAGGGGGAAGCAGTAGCAATAGGAAGGGGGCTGAGCTGCTGGTGCTGGCTCTTAAAAGCCTCTGGGTGGATGAGAAAAACAGATGTAGCCCATAGTGAGTTCAGAAATCATCATGCATCTCTCCATTATCCTCTCCCTACCCTTTTCAGTAAGAAAACTTCAGAGGTCCCAGCAGTCCCAAGGCATCTTTGCTTAGATTTGCTGTTCTAATACTTCTCCTGGGAGGCCTGTCACCCTCCAGGCTCTCCTTCAGCTGCTGACGCTTCCTTCATCCCTGTGCTGCCCACCTCTCACCTCTGCATCTTGCAACTGGTTTGTACCCACTGGATCCCACCCCACAGCCCCCATAGGCAATGGCCACTTCACCCAAGAGCATTTCACACTGCCTGTCCCTCTTACTGGGACAATATTCAGATTGGGAAGAGGCAGAAGGAAGCAGGGAGAGTGAGCCACACACAAGTCATGCTTAGCACAGGCTGAAGCAGCACCAAGCCAGCCAAGGAAGTGCCCAGCAGCTTGTCTCCTTCCTACAGCTCCAGTACCCACTGAACAAAGCTGTAAGTTTCAAGATGTATTTCTGCACCTTTTCCAGGGTGGGCACAATTCAAAGCAAGCCATATGCAAACTGCTCCCTCAGGGTCCCTTCCCCTCCTTGTTCTCCATCAGGACTCCATTGCTCCTGCCTCCACCCTCACCTCTCCTGCCTCTGCCTTTCTGGTGCAGCTGTTCCTGCTTTGAGCTCTCATGCACACCTGTGCCCAACCCCCTCCCTCAGCTATGTGCACTTTAGATGAAACTAATGAGGTATTACACTGGTGGCAAGCAGGGCTTATATTTTACAGTGCAGACACCCTCCTCACTCACAGACAGCAGAGCTCTTCTACTGCCACCCTACAATTAAGCAGCTCTGGTTTTTTCAAACAAATGGAAATGCTTCCTGAAAAAGTACAGGCTGTCTGTGGAGGCTGGGTGTAAGAATCTGTGTTACTGCATCCATCCATAATTAACATTGGCTTTCACCACTCAGAGCCAGAAGAAACCACATCAGAGACCTAATGCAATTAACAGCTTGCCAGATACTACTGGCATTACCACTGGTAAAGGCAAAGCAAAGCAAGGCCCTCTCTTTTTGAATAGAAAGCATCACCATGAAATGGTTTAATTTTCTTAAGGGTGAAGGAAGTTAAACATTATCAAGAAGTAAGCATGTGTACCAACTTGTATCACCATCAGTTTGGCCCTAAATGTTCAGTGAAGGGCTGTGTTACAGCTGTAAAACACCTCTAGGATTTTACACCTATTCTTTAAACCACCCTAACAGACAGATATATAGATCAAAGAAATATAAAACCATTAACACAAATTGCTACTGGCAAAACAAGGCAGATCAGAGAAATTATGAGTCATCTTTACTGACACCATATGATTTCTCTCTGCCTTTGGCCTCTCACAGCCTGAAAGTTTACATTTGCACAAGTCTTATCTTTATCAGAGAATGTTACACAGGAATTCAAGCAGAAATAGTGTTGAGGTAAAAATTCTTATCTGTAAATTCTGGAAATAAAGAAAATAGCATATAGGAAGACAAGGTGTTGGGAGAGCTATTTCATTGACACAGCTATGCAGGAAAGAAGACTGGAGCAAAGGTGCTGTTCTGAGAAACGGGAAATGCTGGACATAACCCCAAAAGAGAACTAAAGCCTTGGAAAGAGCTATAAAAATGTAAAAAAGAGAGGGGACAGTGTTACCTTTACAATAATCATACACTGCAGGGCAATGGCCAGTTCTCTTCTTCTTAAGTTTTTTAAAGACCTGCATGTGCATTTATAATCTGCCAAGTTTAGGGATACTAGATAACTATGTATGTAACATACACAAGCATCAACTATTAACATTTCGATAATGAAAAAACTAATTCACAGATTCTGTGAAATTCCAGGAAACAAACACCACAGAAAAGCCTTGGCTAGGGGTTGCAGCAGAGATTCTACACTGCAGCAGGCAACAGGCAGTGCTCAAAGCCTGATGAAGTGTGGGATCCTGACTGTCTGATACCAACACAAATTATCCTTAGTGACAAGAAGACCAGACAGACTTGGTCAGCTGACATCTCATACCCAGCTTCTCTCTGCAGTAATCACTCTAAACAAAGCTAAGTCTCAGAATGGGAATTGTTCCTCTATCCTTTTCTCTTCTTACATAAACTGATGACTGAGGCGACAAGTCATCTTACACAACACACCTTAATCAAGCCCTGCAATGATACATTGGCAAGAGCCTGAAGAAGATGATAATTTTTTCAAAAGAATACTCTGTGTGCACCAGGTGTACAGTGCAAGGACTACTACAAGCTCCCAAAAGCTGCAAGAGATGCACCAGCAGGGTTTGGAAAGGGCTGAAAAGAACATCCTGATGAACTGTATGAAGCCCTTCCCAGACAACCTGTGACAGGAAAAGAGGACACAGCCTCAAGCTATGACAGGGCAAGCTCAGGTTGGATACCAGGAAGAACTTTTTCACTGAAAGTATGGTTAAGCATTGGAACAGGCTGCCCACAGAGGTGATAAGAGCTATCATCCTGCTAGAGTTCAAGATACGACTGGATGGGGCACATAGTGCCATGGTCTAGCTGATCCAGTGGTGTTAAGTCAAAGGCTGGACTTGATGATCCCAGAGGTCTTTTCCAACCTTAATGATTCTGTGATTCTCAGTCTAAACTGTGCCATCAGAAGCATATATGTACCAGTGGGAAATCATAACAAAGCAGAAGCAACATACTGTAAAAAAACACAATAATAATCAGGTCTTGCAACAAAAAAAGATGTAAGCAAGCACTGAATAAATGCAGAGAAACAGCTACAGTTTTGGAGATGCATTATCAAAGGCTGAAAGCTCCTACTGGCACATTACATTTCAGGAATGGCAAGGCAAGAACAGGTTTGCATTACCCCATAAGGCCGCACACAGGATCTCGGAATTGAATCTCTTCTTGTATTTGCGAATCTCTGGGGTGTCGCTCTGTGGCCGTGTGTTTGTGGGGTTCACATTGACAACTGATCCTTTCCGTGTAGGGTCTTGCCTTATTGCCTCTGATCTCATTGCTTCACTAGAAAATCCTACTGAAAGAAAAAAAAGTAACGTGCATGTAATACCTTCAAGTGCCGGATTCTGGACATAGATTTTTTATATTATACAAACCAAATCAGTAACTGAGAACAATGAGAGAGTCCTAATTTTTGTAAGAAATGTAAATGGAAAAAGAAAATAAATTATGCAATCCATTGCAAAACAAATAAAAAGCAGGATGGTAACATTCTTAAGTACTTTAAAGAGCCACTGAAGCCACTGAAGCCACTGAACCCTTTTTTAATTGTTGTCTTCAGCTACTTTACTTACCCACAGAAGTCACAGTTGTCCCACTAGATGGAGAAATCTGTAGTAATCTGGGGTCTATAAAAGGTGTAAAGGAGGAGGAAGATTTGTGTTTCTGGAGTGTGTTACTAGCGGACTGAGTCTGCAATGTAAATTTCAACTTTATTAATATTAATGACAATAAAAAGCATGGATAACAAACACCAACATTTAAAGGCACTATGGAATTATGCTACAGAGCCTCCCCAAGCTTTTATACTTCCTTTATAGATACACAAAGCACTGCAGGCACCACACCTGAGCTAGATACATATGCACACTGCACATGTTACAGCAAAATGCAATTTGCTGAATTGTCATCCCTGAACCTCAGCTGCTAGCAAAGCTTTTTAATACAGACCACTACAATCAGGCACAAAGCAAGGGAATGTCTCTCCTTTTGACAATCTGCTTAAATGTATGTATACTGTTTTATCTGCAAGCTGCCCACTACCTACAATTTTTGAATTTATGAAGCATCTCTGAATTGAGGTAGTTAATTAAATTATGAAGTTTGATCTCTTGGCTTGTGCAACAAAATCAGAACCATCTGGGATCAAGCATTCACTTCTATGACGGGTTATGTTTCAGTGTTCACTACTGTTCATTCTCCCTATTTTGTTTAACCTGAGCCTCTTGCCAGAAAGCTGCAGCAGATTCTTCCACCTTTATTTGACAAAGCAACATATTAAACCTGTATCGAACAAAGGGGCTCATTAGTGTGGAAGGTGTAGCAAACAGTGACATGACACTATGAATATGTAGTGGATAAAATCACTGGTGCTTGCTGAGTTATGAAGTCTAAACATGAAAAAACATAAAGAAAGAAAGAAGACAAGTGAAGCAATGAACTGTTAAAAGTGGAAATGGAACAACTTAAAAACCCTTGCCAGTTTAGTATTATAGTGACAACATATCATACTGAAGCAGAATGGGACAAGTGGAAAAAAAAAAAGTGTGTATATATAAAGAATGTGCATGTGGTAAGTTATACTGAACAGTATTGGGTTTTTTGCTCAGTTTTATGCAAATATTGTTACAAGACACTTGTTTAGCATCAACTAATCTTCAACCTCTAATCTTCCTAAGCCTCTACAGAAAGAAATAGCAATGGGTCTTTGGAATTTATCCCTGCCCTGAACAGCCCAACACCAAAAGGCTCCTTCATCACCAGGCACTGCCACAGCCCCCACTTCCCAAGCTGAGTTAACTGAACCCTGCTTACGTATCGCTTAGACCAAAGTAATGAGCAAGCACATGTCTGGATCAATCAACTGATCTCCATAACCTACAAGAGTGCGCTTTTAGAAAGATCAAAGAACAATGAAGCACAGCTGGAAACGATGTATAAAGCTAAATTAATTTCCAGGAGGAAACTCTCCCTCCCACCCACCTGCTATGTGGTTAAGAAGCATTTTTGATAATGTGGTAAGCATGTGCATTGCCATAAACCTACCCAGCTCACTGCAACCTCTCCTCATCACAACACTTGCACACCTCCATGGCAGGACTCTACTCTGAGAAGCAGCAGAAGTTCTTTTCACCAACTTTCACTCACCCTGTACCACCCCCTGCTTCAGAGGCTCTCCTTGTAAGCCAGGCTGGCCGCCCAGCCAGGAGTGGAGCCACCAGACAAGGCTCCCCGCTCACTGCTGGGGCTGGTAAGGGGCAAACAGCCCTTTGTTCATTTGTACATGGATTAACTCCTCTGCTGCAAGGGGCTAACACATGTGAAGGACCAGGCTTTCCCACCTGCACTCAGTAAAGGAAGGCACCATCCTGGGATCAGCCCAGGACAGCAAGAGGGAGCTTCCCCCATGGTAAAGCCTTCTCCACCTGGATATAATCAGTGCTGGTGGATAACAGTCATCTTTACACAGCTGCTTCTCAGAGTACACACATACTTGGAAAAAAACCCAAAGATTTTCGCCCATTCATTATTCCAATATAACAATACCTCAGGCTTTTACAACCCTCCCAGGCAACACCTGATTTGTTCACCCAGCCCACATGGCAAGCTTTAGTGAGCAAAATCCCTCCACAGCCACTTCCTCTCCCATTGGGTGAGTCTCAACAAGCAGCTCCTCATATGTGTGGAGAAACTAGTCCAGCCTTTACTGACAAAGCCAAAATTAACTGCTAATTCTGAAGAGGCACATTGCTTGCAATTAGCCTGCTCCCGGAATAAAACAGAATTAAAAAGAGTATTGGCTTGAAAATGCAGTAGTCAAGTTTAGTTTAAAATGAACGCCATGCAATTAATGACTCACTAAAAGGAAGCAAAAATAGTAAACTGGCAAGTTTGGCGTGGGACTGCTCTAGAGTTAAGGGCTTCTTACACAGAACTGAAATGTGTTATTTGGGAGGTGGGAACAAAGGTGACAGAAAAAAAAAGCAGGGGAGATTGGCTGGAGTTCCTTTGCAAACTAGCTACTAGGCAATGCTGCTATAACCCTATGAAAGCAGCCAGCTGTGGTGTAAGACATACCTCATTAGTAGTTAGCTTGTCCTGGGGTGTCTGTGGGGACATGGTGGGTGTCGGCTGGCTGGAGGATGGGGAGGAGGAGGTGGAGGAAGTGGAGGAGGAATGGCTTTGCTGTAAGAGATCTGGCAAGAGGTGAATGCGACCGGCAAAGCCATTGCTCTCATGATGGCTGGCACGCTTTTTGTCAACTGTACTCTGTAGAAAAAACAGGCACACTTGTCTTGCTCAAGTGCTGCTTAAAAGTCTATATCCCTAACAACCTCTCTCCTTCTCTCCCTCACTTCCTACCTTTTCACTTTTTTTTTTTTTTTTTTATTTTTTAAAAAAGCTTATAATCTGTGCTTTGATGCCTGCATGGAAAGGGAAAGTGGGCAGAGCTACTAGAATTCATGAAATTCCCACCAGCAGGCAAATGCTTGGTTCATGTGGTTGACTTGCACAGCCAGTTCCACAAATTAAGAGAACAGCAACTGCGCTGCTAAGTCCAACACCACAACAGGGACAAGCACATTTTTGGGGGTGGGGTGAGGATTTTTTTCCCTATTGTTTAGTTTAAAACTAACTTAGACCCTATACAGATAGCAGTTTGGACTTTCTGGAGAATCCCTTCAGCTAACTATTTAAAACAATAACCATGAAATCTTAATTTTCAAATAAGAGGACTCAATTAAGAAATTGGCATTCAGTTGTGAAACTCAGAAATGCGATTACTGAGGAAACTCCTATAAGCTAGCACGCTCATTAACACACAAGCTCATTTAAAAACAGGGAACCATTATGTTTCAGAGGCACAAGAACACAATAATTTCAGAATCAAAGGCAACAACACAGCACTCTACTCTGTCCACATTCTCTGCCTCACTGCCTATTTTGCTTCTCCCCACACCAACTCTTGTGTGAATTTGCATGTACATGTGTGTGTATGTTATCTAGGTGGTCTGTATGCCCTAAACTACAGGTTCAAAACAATTTTAAAAAACCTTGAGTGCTCCCACCCCAGCTCCCTCCCAGCCTTACTCCTGAGATACAGATTTGGTTCTGTGCTAAAACTAAGCTTTTGCTCCAGGTACTTGCTCCACACATCTGCAGCTTTTCTACCCTTCTCTCCCACTTGGAGATATTCTGTATGGTGCTGCCATGAGTGTCACTGGAAAGCATGCAAAACAGAAGCAAGGGTGAAGAGCTACACTCCTCTTTGCATGCATCAAACATCTTGCTGATCTGAAATTCTCTACAGCTGAGTCTTGATAATACGAACAACAAATATAATGTAGAAACAGCATGGGTGAATGAGCGAGTGGGTTAATGAGCACAGAAAGGGTGCAGCACTGCACAGGGAAGGAAAAGCAATACCTGTCGAACAATTAAGGTGCCCTCCTTAGAAGGAGTCAAGGCAGGTTCACTCTCCACATCATCATGGACAATCATGGTTTTTACTGACTCTGTTTCACCATTGCTCAAGTTCAACGTTGACCTAATTTGTTAGACAAGAAATAACTGGAGTGAGATAACAGCACTAGTGCCCTGGCTGTCACTGCCCTGCATCAAAGCATACTCAGAATTAATTTGCATTACAGCCAGAGTGGAATATTTACATAAGCTGCCTAGAAAAGCCTCTCTATGAAAAAAAAAAGGCAAGATATTGTTAAACAGTTTCTTGTTTTGGAACAAATGATGGGAGAAGAGGGAAAGGACATTGAGAAGACTATATTTAGTGTTCGAATATATGAACATATGAGGCTGCTATGTCTTGCTCATGGATTGTAGCAATCTGAAAGAACTAGCATACAAGCCAAAATGCTAACGTCCTTTTCCTTCAATCCCCCATAAGGCAAAACAGATGCAAAACACCGTTAGAGGGACTGACACTGCTCGGACATCATCAGGTCCAGAAGTAGATTCATCTGCTCCTTCTTGTTCCATATCATCATCTTCCTCATCTGTTGTCCCTGACTCCTCACTCGAGGATGAGTAATCTGTTACTTTATGTGGAGGTCGCACATCCTCTACGGCTCGCAGCTCCTTCGCCAGAGCAGTTAAATCCTGTTGGGAGAGGGAAGAAAAAAAAAGTTAAAACTGATGTTGCAAGTAAGAGAGAAGAAGAGTTTGCAAGACAAACCCACAGGATTAGTGTCCAAGTTTGTTCACCTCCGTGTTTCCACTGCCCCAGCAGTACTGTTTCCTTTGACTTACTCATTCCTAACAGTTACCAAAACTCACTTTCTCATAAATTCATACACCAGAAAAGCCAACCTAAAGGGGTCTTGCCATATCATAGAAAAATGTGCATACTCTTGAAACCCAACCATCCTGATTTATGACTAACTGCAGTATCATAAGAGATATGGCTACTGAGGAAAGTTTCAAGGAAAGATAGAAATACTGTGAAAAACCAATGAGCTTCCCAAGATACAACTGGACACAGAGCTGTAATCAATTCTAATAGCAGCCAGATGTAGAAAATGTCAGAAATCTTTCACAGAAAGTAGGAAACATTTAAGGTCTTACCACTTCTCCCTGCACCATTCAGCCCAGCATTGGCACATTCAGGTCAAATGCACGATCATTGGTCCAGCCCCAGGAAGGAAGCACAAGATTGAAAGAGAGAAAGGCATGGATTAGGAAGGAAGAAGTCCAGAGAGCAGAAATCAATCCCAGAAGCAGTGCAAAATCTAATGTTTGCAGTACTGATGTGCACAGGCAATTGCACAGCCCAGAACATGCTGCTAGACCCAGCTGATCAACATCAACTCCAGCTGATGTTCACCCTGATGGCACTGAACGAAGCTCTCAGTGTACTTTTTGTCAATCTACCTGAAAGAGAAGGAGGACAGGGGAGGAGGATGCAACTTACAGCAGGCTTGATAGGTCTGAAGACTTCCTTTTTCTCTTCGGGCTTTTTAGGTGCACTTTCATGGCGCTGTGATGGCGAACCCTCTGATTTGGATGACGCTGCACGTGCCAAGACCCCAAAAGGAACACAGAACAAAGTAGATTAAGCACGGAGCTAAAGTATGTTTTCTTACTTTACTCTGGAGTGAGGAAGACATGGGAGGTGACTATTAGGGGTGTCTGACCACAAGACCTAAGTTTCACTGGTTCACCACTACATTGTCCCTGAAGGACTGTACAAAAAACACCATAAGCTGTGATTTGCATAGGTGCAACTGACCTATGTCTGAAGCCAAAGTAAATGGTCACAACAATTGTAAGTCAAAGAGCCAAGTGTGGCCACAAGCTGGAAAACCTCCATCATCATACAATGTAGTCCAGCTGAGACCTATCCATGGCAGTCTGCATGCTGTCAACAACCACCAACAAGTATCAAAATGTGCCCTTGCACACATGAGGAAGGGAGGGAGCTGTGAGGGCATGGAGACTGGGCTGTTTGCACATAGGAAAGTGCAGCAGTGCCTGGATGTGAATTCAAGAACAATGAAACAAACAGTTTGACAACAATTTCTGTGCCTGCTGCCTTTCCCAAGCAAGGATATATGGCCAAGAGGGTACAGAAAGCCAACCCAACTCTGACACCGCATGTTCAAAGGTGGTTTCCTGTGAGGGTTATCATCTTTAATTACTGAGTGCTTCACAGCTTCATAAAATTTGAAACACACTGTTACAGAGGGTAGGAGAAGGACTTACATCTCATCCTGAACCGCTCTCCAGACCCGCTCTGAGAGCCAGGGTGGGAGCCAGGTTGTGAGCCAGAGTTGCTTGAGCCAGAAGAACTGCCACTGCCTGGCCTTGGTACAAGCTTCTCCACCCTTTCCCACAGCAGACGAGGCTCTATATTGCTGTAACAAGGGAGGAAAGAAACTCTTTGTCACACACACTTCAGTCCCAGATTCCCTGCTCTAAAGTGAAGCATCACTCTCTCTCAGTGTTTTGCTAATAAGTCAACTGAAAGAACACTCTAATGCTGAGATCAGGGCATCAGTAATGCTTCACAACCCAGGCAGTAGCTCCCTTTGAAATAACTATTACCGTATTTATGATGGTCAAAAAAACGTTTTGGTGGGTATAAGCTACTCCTTTTATTTGGAGTTATCTACCTGCCTTTCTTATGTATATAACCTGAAGTGGACAATTCTCTCAGCCTGCATGCAGCAGGTTTAAAATTGCATCAGAAGTGTCCTAGGTACTAAACACAAACCAAAAAGAACACCAGAATATCCTCACCCCTATCCAGTGAGCTAATTCCATGGTGGGCTGCCCATGTTGCTCTGTTGAGCTCCAGAGTCAGCTCCCTCCTCCCCCTTCCTGACCTTGGGTGCTCTGTGTAACAGCCCAGGGAGGCTTTTTCCCCCTCTTAAAATCTGGTTCTGGCTAAGAGGCCAGAAAATTTCTGAGCTCTCTTCACTTTAGATGTTACAAGCCCTCCTGCTGCCAGTAATCCCCACGGTATTCCCAAGCTGACGTGTTGCACCAAAAGGCAAGATATTCATAAACAACCACATTTGTTCCAAAATTTGAAAGACATTTGAAATTATTGCAAGAATTACGGGGTAGGCAACTCAAATGAGAAGAGGAAAGAAGAAATTTTGTCAGCATTTGTTGACACATGTGCCACATCAAGAGAAATCAATCATTACTGAAAAGGGATCCAACACCATCTTCTTTTCACATCCTACAAGCATTGCCAAAAGCTGTCTGGAAATGCCTGGCTTCCCATATGCCTTTTCCTTCCAATTCAAGAAAAGCAAGGACACATAGTCTTACAAACCTCGTGGAATTCCTTTGACCTGCTTGGTTATTTTGCTGGCCAGTGCCCTGCAGCGGGGAATCACGGCGGGACAGGACTGGTGATCGGGACGTTGTTCTCACAGGTACCTTGGGAGAAAAAAGGTTCTGTTAAACCCATGAAGAGGACAGACAGGACAGGAAGATAAAACTTCTCCTGCCACAAAATATATTCTTAAGATCTTAACAACATGTTCTAAGTACAAGCTATCATCAATGACCAAAAGCAGTGAACAAACACCCACAAAGCCAAAAGCCTTAGCTGTGATGCTGTTCAGAATTTGAATAGAACTCGATGTTTAGTCTTAACATTAAATAGTGTTTAATGGTTATCACACGAACACGTACACGCCCCGCTACCCTCCCAACTACTGAGACATCTGAAAAGAATATGGCATTTTGACTGAAGCAGGGGAGGCACAAAGCAATTTGCTGAAACAGCATGAGAATTAGGAGAATAAGCTCAAGGGAACCAAACAAATGCCCGGGAATGGATCAGCAGAAGGCAAAGACTGGTGGGGGGGAGCAAGAATATACTCAGAAGAAGCAAATCCCAGTGGATGGGAAGGGGGATGGAAGGGGGAGAGGAGGAGGAAATATATTGAATGTTTCCTTTTTGTTCAGATCCATCTTAATTTTAAATAAGTGTATGATTCATAGTTTGGGTTACAAACCAATGAAGAGGAATATTAACTCTGAGCAATAACCTCAGGGATATTTTGAATTCTTTCCTGAATATGGTAATTATTTGTTAACTTTGCATAATAAATTGTTTCTCTGAAATAGCTGCATTCTATTAATAATTACCAATTTTATATGAAGCTTCAATATTGTACTTCAGGTTGATTATCATTAACCCATTGGCTGAATACCTACATTAAGAACTGCCTTCCAAAATACTGTTACCAGTGCTGGCACAAGGGCACGGTCTTCCCAGTGCCCAGGGCATCACATCCTTAAGAAAACTGTAATTAATAATAAAAAAATAGCACACATCTGTCTTTCTACTCCTTACCCTTGGAGGCACCTCGTCACTGTCTGATCTAGCCCAAGCCTTTTGGGTGGGGTCGGGTACCTCCGACTTAGAGTCAGAACTCTGATTAAGCACTTCACTGCGTGAAGGTGGATATGGGTCCTGGGAACGAAGATGGTGATGAGCAAATTTGGGAGAAGGGTCACTGAAGGAATGGGATCGCGAGACAGGGGAAACATTGTTCTTGAGAGATGCCAGATGGGACCACTGTACCTTACAAGAAAACAAAACATAAAACATTCAATGCGCTCAGTATAACCGGCTTTCCAATTAACACAGAATAAAGGCAGGTGGGGCAGGCAGAGACAAATTGGTTATGGCATTAGGTAAGCGTGGGGTGGAATCGATGCACTTAAAAGCAAGGCAAGCGCCCAAGGAACGTAACAGACTGAAAATACAGCACATATGCAATTTCTGTGTGATGCGCTCTCCACACACACGTACACTGGTGCCCAGAGGGAAAGGAGATCCAATATCTGCACCATGAGCCTGAGTTCAAAGGCCACTCAAGACAGAAGTCACCTTCTGTTCCCTGGTCTTCAGTGGGCTTTGGCCAGGTCTCATGGTGGGCTGGGAAATTTGAAGTGGACATCCAATTGGAGCAATGTACAAAATTAAAGAATGCTGTAAATTGGGTAAACCAACAGACAATTACTTTTTCTAACAAATTCAGGGACTGGATACAGCTTGAAACTTTTGGAGAAAGACCATAACACAAAGCCTTTATTCCTTTACAGTTATTGCAATATATATAAAAAACATAATATATATTGTATATAGTATACATATGTACAATGCATATTATACTTACACCATATATGTACCATATACTGTACATATATACATATTTATACACAAAATACACACACACATTTACATGCACACATATTCAATTACACACACTAAGAAGGCATAACAGTGACTAAGGAGTTAAAACTCCATTAGGATTTCCACTGAAATCCATATTCCCTTCAGCCTACTTCCTCTTTGTGCATAAGCCTGTGTTTCAGAGTTAATTTCTGAAACTAAGGAGGAGAAAAAGTCACAACTGAGGAACATGCTGTTTTCACTCCTAATGATTAAGCAAAACTTTGCTTTCAATCCCAGTTTCAGTAGGCTGGCTGTATTTGTTTTTATATTATTATTATTTCCTCAATTTTAATACACACAGCTGTTGAAGAGCCTGATTATCCTTAATAAGAGTGAAAGACACAGACTTTAAAAGTAATTGGCACAGAGTATGAAGATACAAGTCCAATATTTTGAAATAGTCATAGAGATTTGAATAAAAGCCAGGAAATAATGAGCAAGAGATGAAGTTCTGTCCTGATTTCTCCCACTCTTCCGTCTGTTCATATTCTCCTGTTGTCCAAAAGAGTGGCAATACCTAGTCACAATCAGGGATGGTTTTAGCTTGCACTGTCATCAACAGACTTTATGAAAATTCTGCATGGAAACAGAGGAACTAAATGCAGAACTCTACAGTTTAATTTAGCATACCTACACTGCTCAGAATTCATGGGCTATGTCTAACTTTTAGACAAAGGTTACTTTTTCAATTCATGCCATAACTCCTATGAGATCAGGTGTCATGATCCAAAGGCTCTTGGTTAGAAAACAAAAGAACAATGGCTACCATGCAGCTTAGTGATTTCAACCTCTTCTTGATTTTCCAGGGGTGGTACAGAGTTTTATTTAGCAACTGCAGGCCTACTGACAACAAACTTGCTTTTCTTAGACGTGTTTTGCAAACTCTTTGAAACAGTGCTCACACTGCTAAAACCCACTTGTTTAGTTAGCTTTTTTCTGCAAGAATTTTAAAAACCAAGCAAGTGCACTTTTTTCCTGAGCATCCTTTTTAGTAGTAAAAACCTTGCACAGAGCAAATTCTGAATTGCAAAATGCTCTGCAACTGCCACCAGCATTTAACTCACTGTGTCACTGCTGCACAGATAATAATGGGGTACAACAGTACTAGTCTAGCTCTAACATGAAAAAACCCAAACCAAAAAAATACACAAAACCCACAAATCCATCAGTTTATCAATAAAATCAGCAAAAATAGACATAGAGCAAATCTACACAATAAGCTGTTTTGTGTAATAGTACTACCCTTTACAAAAGGCTTTTTAAGTGCAAAGATCTGCGAATCTGAAGGAAACACGTTAGGACTTCTGCATTCCCTGCAGGCTCACCAAGATTTTCCTGGGCACTTACCTGGGGCTCCATTGGCCTCTGCAGGGCAGGCTGAGCAGGTTCTGAGTTTCCATTGGAAAAGGACTCTGATCTTGAAGGCACTGGTGGCTCCAACACTTTGCCCATCTGTTTAGACTGTGCTTCAGGGGAGCCCTGATTAGTTTTTCTAAATCTCTCCTCCACCTAAGCCAAAATAAATGGAGGTTAAGCCTTGAGTCAGTAAAACCAATTACAGTAGAAATACAAAGGGGAGTACCACCTTTTCTTTACTACAAAGAAAGCAAATACATTTGGGGTTTGGCAGGATTTTTTCCATACCACTTTTGCCAGCAAATTCACTGAGTGAACTATACCAAAGCTCCAAGTAGGCTGATATGGATAATCCATACTAGGGAGAGAGGAGATACAGGAGGTAGCAAGATGTGAGATATGATGAAAGACCATTATGGGCCTTCTTTCTGCCTAGACTAATTTTCCATGAGTACTTTCCTCACAGATAATAAAAAAGATATACCTAAACAGAAACAACTTTACAATATAAAAGTATTTCCCACTGCTATCCCTTACTTTAGCTGTCCACCTTATGCAAGCAATGGTTTTGGATTATCTGCTTTCCTGTGCTTTTCTCTTCAGCAACAGAAGAAGAGACAGGAGATGTTTCTCTACCAGGTAATACTGGAGTCTCTTCAGCTTTAGGCTCAAAAGTGTAGATCTTATCTCTCTTATCAAATACTCTCAGCACAAACTCAAAGGCTGTAGAGGACAGTCCCATCAGTTTGTTTCCTGTTCTCAGGAAGGTGTAAATTGATCTTATGTTAACCTCAAGAGCTTGCTGAAGGGAAGACTAAATCAGAATGTTCTCAGTCCTCAGCAGAGCATCAAGCAAGGTCCCCATGCAGAAATGTCACCTCTATCAAGGCCACAACACTGACAACAAAGTGAGACGTATGAAGGACAATAGATGGAGGGAGGCTACAGGCAGAAAGGAAACAGCCTCTCATTTCCTAAGAAAGTCTGTTGCTAGAACCAAGGCAGCATGTGCCAGGTAAGCTGCCTCTGAGGAATGCTAAACTCCCAGTATTTTATCAAAGCACCAAAGATCAAACTGGAAGCTTGGGATGATTTAATTTGCTTTAGCCCTTGTGCCCAGAGCACAAAACCAGTATTGGGATGATTTCCTAATGCTCCCTAGGAGTGATGGTCTGGAGAGACTGGCCTCCAGAAGACAGGCAAGTTTCCAGACTCCTCGCCTCAGGTGGGCTCCTCTACAAACCCAACCTGTCTCTGCATTCCAAAATTTGAGGATAGTACCAGGTTGCCTATAGGGACAAGCAGACAAGCTTCTGTTAAGGTCTACACAAAAACACAATGTCTTGGGAAGAGTACAACAATAATGGAGGCAAGCATCTTCACCATGCAATCATTTTCACCACTGCGTTCAACTTCATAGAGGCATTCTTTGAAGTCTAAAAAACAGGCCAGACTTCTTGTTATGAATAGAATAAGGAAAAGCCTCAAGTCTTTCTGTCTGAAGCAACAGGTTTTCACATCTCTAGCTGTAGATTATAGGAAGTTTCTTCTACAAAGCACATAAACTGCATGAGCGACATGTCCTCAAAACCAGACTAGTGGCAAGGAAATAGAGTGCATTCCTGGACAGAAACAGGTCCTATTCCAGTCATCTGACTGTCTGTACGTGGAAGTGATATTAAGTTCTAAGCTCCCTGCTGTTTCCCTAAGCCAATCTTAGAATTCCTTTTCCTTATATCCTCACTGCTACTGCAATGAGGAAAGAAAACTAATCACCAATAAACTTTGCCAAGCAGGAAGATCAGTCCACTTCACCTTACCATCCCAATATCAGCATCTCTGTAGGTGGACACTTTTTCTGGCTGAAAGTATGAGGCACAGAACACTCATTCCAATTCACTGTTTTATGTAAAGAATGATGTCAGAGTTAATGCCTGCTGCTAGGATTAAATTGTGCCATTCCCACTGCCAGGTATCAAGACCTTATGGCTATCCTTCTATCACATTTCTTTAAAAGACTATTACACAATGGTCTCTAGGAAGATCTGACTACTAATCAATTTTTCTGTCTTTACTCTTTTGGGCTAGAGCAATCACAAAAGAAAGACTACAACAGGAAAAACAACTGAGTCAGTGGTTCTCCTAAAGGATGGAACACTTGAATCTTTTTCTCTCCTTTTCAGCTCTGAGAAGAAAATGAAGCAGATACAGTTCTGCATCCCTCTAAATCCCAGCCAGCATTCAGGCTGGACAGAAGTGCTAGACTGGCTATGCTTTAATTGAGGTGGGCCAAGAGCATACAACAAGGACAAGAGGGCTGGTTCCATGTCTGCACCATGACATACCAGACAAGTCTGAACTTCTTCCAAGTAAGAAAGACACATCAGATACTGCAACCATCAAACAGAATGGATGAGATAGGGCAAACATAGTTTTTTAAGAACCTGGACAACAGCATCTAGAATAAAATGAGTTTGTGTCCACCAAGCTCAAACAATAATACTTCAAAGACTAAGAGGCACTGCTGGATGAAGCTGAACCAAGAGCTATTTTATCATGTTTAGCAGGCCTAACTATATTTTCTGTTCTTGTTCCAAAATGTATTTATCTAGTTCCCACATGCAGCTGATGAATGCCATTAAGAGCTTGGACTAACATTGCCCAGTCTGGTGGTTTGTGGGCAGTATGGTGCTCAAGGGAAACACAAGAATAAGATCACTGAAAGAGAGCCAATATACATCAAAGAGGTGTTCACTTGCTTACCAATGTTATTCATGGACCAGTGAAGACTCACTGAAAGACACAGCACTTCAGATCAACTTGTAAGTGCCTGAAGTCGAAGAAGGCAGCACCATAGAGTTTCAAAAGAGTGGAACGTGATCTCAGAAAAGAATACTTAACATTTCAGAAATGAAACTAATGAAATTCAGGTTTGTGTTCGTGAGAAGGAAATTTTGAAAAGTGTAAGTTAAAACACCAAATGTGTACAAATGTGCTGAGTGTTAACATCCATCATAGGTTTGTGCTTTCCAACTGCCTCTCAATTTCAAATCACCAGTACTTGCCAGAGACACAGACCACTGGACCAACAGTTCCTAAGAAAGCATGTCTGATGAAGCACAGATACAACTTCCTGACATGATACTTCCAAAACCAGGCCCCTTAGTCTGCAGCCTTCCAGACCTTCTTTCCAACTTTTACACCTCAAAAAGCCTGAACTCCAGTGATTGCAGCAGAAGTACTCGGAAGTTGCCCTAGGGCTTGAAAACCAGTAACCAACAGTTAAAATATCCTGCTCCTTATGGGTGGTGCTTTGGTGTAGCAGAACTGCAGTCATGCTGATGGCAGCAGGCAGAGAAGCAGTTAGCAGACTCCTGTTCACTAGCAGGACTTACCTCACGTGCTCTTTCAGCAGGTTCATAGTGGGATTTTGGCTCAGGGGTATGATAGCTTTGTTTATTTCTTTCTTGCTGCTGCTGCTGTTGCTGCTGCTGCTGTTGCTGCTGCTGCTGCCGCCTGTGGTCGTGCTGCAGTGACAGGAGGTAGGCTTGCTCCTGCTGCAGCTGCCGCTGGAGTCGCTCTGCCTGCCGGTGCTCCTCCATCTCTCGCCATCTGTATTCCTTTGAGAGAACGGGGGAGGAATTCAAGACATGACACTGACTGTAAGGTGGACGTGTCCCTACCAATCCCATTAAAAATGCACCTTTCTGGTTGCTGTTTTGTTTGTTTGTTTGTTTGTTTTATTGTTAACGTGTAACCAAGAGCTAAGTTAGACCCATATGACTTGTGTCTTATGTTGGGAAAGTCATGAGTGTACTGCTAAGCTTGACATGATTGGAGAGTTATGACAAAACTGATTTTTATTAAAGGGAAAAAAAGAGTTGTTTATACTAAATCCAGTGTTAAGTTCATAAAACAATGATTTAGACCAACACTAGGCCATTGTATCCTGGGGTGGATTTACATATCATGTGTGCTTTTGATCTGCAACACAAGCACTCTAGTTCTTCACTGAATGCCAAGGTCTGTTCAGAAACTCGACCACCACACCAGAACTGTTCCACTTTAACATAAAGCCTCCTCTTATTGCCCAGAAAGCAGTGTGACCATACAGCACTTCTCATATGTGCCTGTCAGCCCACAACACTAGCATAAATGGCCTTTTAATCAAGCTCCTTTGTTGTCATACTGTCAGTGCAGCTGTGCCCGACTGAGGGAAGCCTAGGACTGGCTGGATAAATGGATCCTATAGCTACTGAACAAAACAGATACAGTGCTTTACCAGTAACATGGCCTGCTCCTGGAGCAGCTGCTGCTGTAGAATTTCCAAGTGCCGCTGCTCCTCTTCTAGCTGTCGCCTGATATACTCCTGTCACATAGAAATTACCCAGCAATAAATTTATTCAAAAGGAATGCATCAGAACCCCCTGGGTGGAACACCACACGCTACTTCCCCAGTTCAGCTTTAATGAGAAACTCACTTCAGGATGGATTAGTGCCTGCAGAATAATTTAGGAAGCTCTGCCTCCTGAGCATGACATTTTGGCCCCTCCTGTTCTGAAATGTGCACTCCTGCAAATGTTGCCGGCACAGGCCAGTGCTCATTTATGTATTTTGGAAGTGGTTTCAAGAAGCAGCAAAATGCACTTGAAGGTTTTGGTAAGTTAAAACACAGCAAGTCTGACTCAACACAGCCAATACAAAGTCACATGCAAGTTGTATTAAACATTAGTGTGTTGCACTGGTGCGATGAACTGTTAGCAACAGCTAGAGCCAGGCATAGTGTAGGCAGAGCTGGAGCAAGCTCCCCCAAACGGGCTCTGCCAAGTGCAGTTGGGACCTGCCCTGCCGAGTCTCCCCTGCCGCCCTCACCAGAAGCCTCTCCTGAGCAAACACTGCCAGCCTTGCTGAATTATGCGATGGTTATGACACAAACAAACATCCACCAGGAAACAGAAATTAGACCAAACTCGCTTGCTCTTGCCATCTAGCCACCTCTTCACCTGCAGCCTCAACAGATCGAGACATTTACCCTCGCTTCACCTAGCCCCTAGAAGAACTCAAACTCTGAAGCACCAAACCCAAGCCGGTAACATCCTATCATGCAATTAATGGAAGTATGTAACATGTGCATGCGCACACACACAAGCACACGCACACATTTACAGTGTATGCATAAAGAAATTAATGGATCAGTGATACAGTGATGGGAGTTATAGAAAGTCTTGTGACAGACTGATGAGATACACCATACTGCTGTTACGCACATTGGCTGAGCCACAGTTTGAGTTAACAAAAATTCTAAGAGGGAACGTGTCTTTTCTTCTAAAAAAAAGAATAAAAATTCAGAGTGGTTCAGCTTGGCCACACCAATTAACCATTTGTCATTACTGGCACTGTGCGTAATTAGCATTTCAACAGTTTAAAAAGCAGCTGGGGGAATACCCGGTGTCTGCCCAAAAGCAAATTGCTATGCTGTAATTAGAGATTTTCCATATATTTATTCCCATTGGTTAGTCTTCTCTCCTTTTGACTCAAGAATCTTTGAAACATACACAAACACAATAAAATTTCCCAGTAACACAATCATCAGTGATCTCAATACAGTGAATTTATGTAAGAAAAAATTAAGGTATGTCAGGCCAAACCCAGCATTCCTGAAGTTAATGGGAAATTTACAATCAATCAGCCTCTAGGACAAAGTTTTGGCCCTTTATTTGCAATCAGCATTTTGCAGTACATGCACAGTAAGTATTGCTCTGATTATCACCCTGATTGAAGTTATTAAAGGATTTTAAAACATGCAGATTTCATGCATGAATATAGCAGCTGAATTTCACAGTTTAACAAGTTTCTCAGTTGTACTTTCAATGTGTTAAGGGCACACTGGCATAACTTAAGATATACTTGCTGCCTGAATGGGCATACGTTACTGATTTTAAACAGAGTAAGAGAGGGAAATTGCATATTGAAGTTTTAGGATGGAAAATCCTCTGCAGCTCAAAGATTCCATCTCAAATTCAGAGTATTCAAAGTTCATGCCAATGACCAATTCTGTGGGCCAGAAGTTGACACACAACAGAGCTACCCTTCTCTTGGGAGGCCTGATCAGGGGCATGTCCTGCAAGAACCACTGATCCAGCAAGACAAGCCTAGAAACAGTTTTCAGCCCCAGTCATGATTTTGCCAGTTCTGGTGATTTTAGTCCAGCCCAGGGGCATGAACTGAATTTAGAATGAGTACTGCAACAAGACTTCTTTTTTTGAGAGAATATTGAGGCTGCCAGAATTTTCCATAAAGCCCTACAATCCTATGTTAGTACACTTGCTGTCAAAAACAACGAAGATGAAAGAGTTAGTGTTACATTGCCTCTAAGCTGATTTAGGCTTACTACTTTTTTAAAAATTAAATTAGAATTTAGAAGAAACAAACGTATTGCACATATATCTGTATCATGGACTCACCTGCTCCCTTTCTACCCTCCTCTTTTCCTCCTCTGCTCTTCTTCTCTCTTCCTCCTCCTTACGCCTCCTCTCCATTTCTTCCAGACGTCTTTTTTCCTCCTGTTCTCTCCGCCTTTGCTCACGCTCTTGTTGCCTTCGAGCTTCCCTTTCTCTTCTTTGTTGCTACAAAAAGGGAAAAGAAACCACAGAGTTTTACTTTTGTTGTTATCAAAGAAAGAGGTGGGGTTGTTTTCTATGGTGAAGAGCGGGATTTACCAGGACTAGCAAGCTCTGCAACTGAGTGACAAAACAGTTTATGCAAGTGCTCCCTCCACCAGGAAACCAAACTCATACCCAGCACACATCTATCCCTAGAAGCAGCCTCACTTAGACTCTCTGGTTTCTTCATGCACACACACAATGTCATGCACCATATTCCTGATGACAATCGAGGTGTGGAAACTCACTCCTCTCTTCAAGAAAAGCTAACACAAACCCCAGTCCTCAAACAACTGTTGAACTCAGAGATGACAACTTTCTTGACATCAACAATTTACTCGTTGCCAAAAGGGAGTGATCAGCCCTACTAAATCAGCTAACTCAAATGCCAACTATCTGAACTTTCCCTAAGTAGCTTCTCTCTTAAAACAGTTGGTCTGCTAAGAATTTTGTAGTGTTGGCCCAACAATCAAGCTTAATTTAATGCACTGCCCAAAACTTTGCCTAAGAGAGAAGGAAGGCTGGCCAACAGCATCTCAGCTCCTCCCAAAACATCAAATGCACCTTTAAGTAAAAGAGGAAAAGCAGCTAAGTAAGATTTACACTTACACAGATAAGCTTCCACACATGACCCAAATACAAACAGGTGCTGATTAGGTATGCTCAAGTCTGAAAAGAACCTGGAAAACAGCTCTAGAAAGCATGAACTGACTCATTTATGTCTATGGAGCACCATATATGACTTCAGAGAAGACATTTTAAATGCCCATGTAGTCGTGACCAATTCTTCCTGCACTCCAGCATAAGCATCCAGTTACTCCACCTACCTCGAAATCCCAGGCAGCCTCCCACAACTGCCTAAGCGTCAAAAGGCCCAGCTGTCTCCTGTTCAACCATCAGCTGGGAATATCACTACATTTACTTTCTTTATAGGTTTCTATGACATACTAAAAAAACATGGAAGAAATTTAAACCAAAAAATAGCACAAACAATTTTAATCCCAAGAACAAAAATGAAAACCTACATTGGTTTTTCCTTATCACATCTATGTTAAGGTTAATACTATCCCAAATTTCTGTTGAAGCAAAGCTGCCACGGATTTGCCTATCTTAAGGCACTTCAAATAGTCCAGCAAGAAAGAGCACTCACACTAAGCTTTACTTTGGGTTCACAAATCCAGTTACTGGTGTGAGTTTCATAGTTGTGCTCAACTGAAAAAGCAAAGGCTGATCTACACTTGCTGTGTTACTTCGTGGGATGAGCTTTCTCCTGCTTGGAACATTTTCCTGCATTACTATGAAGGAACTGAAATATCAACAGCCTCTCCATCTTCTGGAATCTATTCTGACATGACAGTGGAGAAGAAATACTGGGGGGGAGGAAAAAGATGGTTCTTGGGTTTTCTGAGCTCTTCTGCCAAGAGAAATTGTGGATGTCCCATCCCTGGCAGTCTTCAAGGCTAGGCTGGATGGGGCTTTGAGCACTGAAAGGTGTCCCCTGCCCATGGCTGGGAACTTAGAGCAGAATGGTTTTTAAAGGTCCTTCCTACACAAACCATTCTGTGATTCCAGCAATTAGCAGCACTTAAATAATACAGGCTGCTTTCCAATTCTCTTTCATTAACTACAGTTTGGGGGAAGATGTGACTTTCCTGGAGACCACTGTTGAAACACACCCACGCTGTAACTATCATGCCCTCTTCCCTGGCCCACGGCATCATGCTGGGTTCACTACCACCTTCCTGTGCCACAAGACAAACTCTTTTATCCCCCACACTTTCTTTCTGGATCTTCTCAGAAACACAGCTTCCTTGTTCTTGCATCTCTCCTAACTAAATCCATTTAGCAGCCTTTTCACTCGTGCTTAAGCCAACTCTCTTCAATGAATGTAGATATAAAAATAGCAAAAGCGCTGCAAGGCAGCTACGGCAAGCAGTGCATTTCATA
Organism: Molothrus aeneus; assembly: GCF_037042795.1. NCBI lineage: Eukaryota > Metazoa > Chordata > Aves > Passeriformes > Icteridae > Molothrus > Molothrus aeneus. The sequence goes on along the minus strand of NC_089647.1, from coordinate 87,248,629 downwards.
GGTTTCACTGCTTCCCCTCCTTCATTTTTTAAGCACTGTAAAAGGATTAAGTAGGCGCTTTTATTTCTAAATATATGCCTCAGTGTCAAGCAATTTCTACATTTAAGTCAATATATTCAGGTCCTTCTTGGCTAATCAAGTCTGACAGGCTTTTGTTTAAGAAAACTAAGATGTGAAGTACAATAATTCTGCTGCCTTGAGGATGCAAGAGACAGCACACTGCTGACTGGTTAATATAATATGCACATTTATCAACTCAAACAATATTGTGTTGACATTGTTAAGTGGATATATTGCAGATCTCAGGATGGCATCATTCTCACGACAAGGAAGACGGGCAAATTCACTGCTTCTTGAATTAATTCAGAAGTATTTGGCAATAATTATAAATAACTGAACTTAATATGAGGGAAAATGAGCTACAAACTGATTAAGAGAGCCAGTTTCTCTTGGCAGCACAAAATAAACAAAATCAAATGTCAAAAGATGAGATTTTTGATGAAACCTTGATCCAGATATCTAACTCGGCACATCAGCAGATATTTATTACCCACCAAAGGAATAGGGGGGAAAAATGGATTTAAGACAAATCTCACAAATGTGCTACCGTCTATGTGCCAAAGTAGGCAGGGAGATCAGGATTCTCAGCATCACTTTCACCTTCCCATCAGACACTGTCTCAGCCTCCTGCCAGGTGAGTGGGAAGGGCTGCAGGAGCCTGCACCAGCACTGCAGGAGCCTGCACAAACACACTGCATGATCCCCTTATTCCCAGCCCTAAATGTATAATAAAGGTTTCACTTCCTTTGCACGTGGCCTTTGAAACCTCAGCATCAAACCAGTGGTCATAAATGAAGTGCAATTTACTTTTAACATGCCCAGGGAGAGGAAATCTACAGTGACAACCATCTCTTGGGTCCTAGTGCACATCTTGTCAAAGCAATGCCAAAAGTGGTTTGTAGCAAGTTGAGTTGACCCAACCTGGCTTCAGAGCCAGCCCTATACTGACTTTCTTGCTTCCATCTGTTGGCACAAGGTTGCCTTCCTGACTGGCTCTAGCAACTCTTCTATGAGGACACCAAAACCTGATCATTGTGTGCCTTAGGCCTGCCCACAGGACAGAAATGGGACAGGGAAAACCTGTTAAAATCAATGTCATGTTTCTACATATAAAAATTTGCCTTCTAAATTTAGTTTGTGTGATTGTCAGATACTGTAATTTTTGGTCATGCACTACAAAAACGGCCTGACATAAAACACTGTTGTCCAAGAAACAGCAGGTATAGATCAAGATTCCTGAACTTAGGGATGCATATGCAGATCTTCTAAAGTTGGTATAGTGTTACCAACTTTCTTGCACATGTCAGATGAAAAGCTTATTTCCAAGGAGCAAACTGTTAGCCAGAAAGTAAGGCAAGAACTCTTCAAAGAAATGTCAGACATGCCAAAACAGAATTTTGACAGAGCCCATACTGCCTCAAATTACTGCATTTCACAAAATGGGCATTTACTATGCAAACAACATTTTAAAAACCCACAAAGAAAATACAGTGTCAATACCCTGGCTCCTTATCTGATTTTAGGGTGCAATAATAATGATCTCATAATGGAACCTGACATCTCCAAACTGGAAGTCCATGCAGTAGAGCACGATTTACCAGGAGGGGGCAATGCAACTACACAGGCAGTTTGTCTATACCAACGAATTCAGGCCCTTCTTCCTACAGTGAAATATTCAAGATACAGATCCTCTAATTTTAAATTCCTAAAATATTATTACTATGTCTCATATTCAGAAGAAGATTGATAATACCTATATTAATTATTTCTTTCACAAAGAATTAGGTAGCCTGGTATCAGCTTAGAAAGAGAATCGGCAAGATTAATAAAGAGATTTTTGCTTTGTCCACACTAGAGATAAACCAGAAGTAGAACTTCTTACTCAGTACCAATCCAAGATGCAAGCAATTCAAATTAAGTAGATAAGAATAAGCTCCCCTTCTGTAAAAGAAATAAAGCCCTGGCAAAAATTGCCTGCAGGTACACCTACATTAGCATCTTGGTTCAGATCAGGAGTGCTCTTTTGAAGTGAATCATCCAAACCTCTCCACTTATCCAGTTTTGTTTCGTATTCTGAAGATGTCTTGGAGTGCCAACCACACCTTTTGGATGAAATTAAAAAGGCTGATGCACTCCAACCACAAGCAGGCACAGAGTCTAGACCTCAGCCAGTCCAAAGGAATTCCTCCTGTCTTTAAACACATGAAGTCTTCAGGTCCTCAGCACTTTAATTATTGTGCTCCACAATCTGCTTCTACAGGACTGTACTAATTGCCAGTATAGCTATAACCTACCACTTCAAAAACATCCATCTTAGGTTCTCATAACCAGGGACAGAGACACCATTTAATGAAGCTATCCTGAACTGTGGAGGTCCACAGAGAATGGGATTCCAGCACAGCCAATTTTTAGCTTCCTGAGCCAGACTCAGTTTGCAAGTACAAATTCAAATGCCTTCTCATACTCAGCAGTTGTCTCCATGTTGCTGAATAGAATCACAGAATCCCATTAAAACAGCCAGGAGCAGGTCAGATTTCTTGTTTAAACTATCTAAACACCTACATAGTTGACAGTCTATATATATCTTTTAAACAAGGGTTGGGGGTGGGACAAAATCCTAGTTGCAAAATTCTCATGTAATTTTCTGTAGTTTGACCACATGTCATTTTCACCTCCTCAGTAAGACACAAACTGCAAGGTTCCTGCAACAACGACATTTAGAAGTCACCTATATGCCTTTTAAAAAGTAATCTTTTCTCTAATACTGCTGAGAATTAGAGGTTTTTGGCAGATGTCCTAAACACCGTTCCTGTTACAGTCTCGGTCAAAACTGTCTAGGCTCTGTGCCAGCATTGTAAGAACAAGCCCTCAATTTTAATTTAGGAAGTGGGGAGGGGGGGAAGTATATGCAACTTGTTCAGGAAGATTATCTAATGCATAAAATTCTACCAAAGAATATTAAATAGGTATATGCATACATACTTTACACAAGCAAAAATTACAAGACAGCAAGTCTGGTAAAAATATCAACTTATTTATGAATGCCCTGAGCTTCAATGCCTGACACTAATCTTGACATTATCAAGCTCCTCATTGTTTACTGGCTTCATCAAAACAGGGGGGGTGAGTTAAGGACAAAGTGACAACATTTCAATATTTTGGCCTTCAATTGTGTCACAACACTAATGTTTATCTAAATTTGTGTCTACTACCCTTCCCCCATCTGAAAGAGCTTGTTTTGGCTGCTGTTTTGTTGAAAACCACTTGGGATCATACATTTTTCCAACACAAGATCCAATTAACTAAGTGGGATTTTTTTGAAAGCTAAATGTGAGTCTTTTTTTTAATGCACTTGATGAACAATATGGCTACACCATCACCTGCAAAAGGAAACTTTTTTAGCTCACCTATTTTATAACTCATTCCTATTTATGCCTCCAAGGAACCAGGCAGAGGTTATAGACCCATACAAGGTAAAAAGCTTTGATCTTACAAATTTAACATGTTTTACCATGCAACCTTATTCAGTAATACAATCTACATTACATACTGTCTTGTGGCTGTGGAAGCTGTCAGTTTTATTTTGGACTTTAAAAAGCAGGACTTATTAAACATAACTTTCAGGTAACTGCCTTTTCTTTTTACTTGCTCATTCTGTTATAACTGCAACATCTCCAAAAAGTTCAACCCACACAGAGAAAATGGTGCATTGCTTTGTTTCCCCTAGTAGCAGCAGCAGCTCCTTTATTTTAAAAAGAAAATCCAGATTTTAAGAGTTGCACTGATTACTAAAGTTAAATGACCTAGATAATTTAATTGTAATCCTCTCTTCCTCAACAAAAAAATACTGCCTGCAGAACCTTAGAGATTAAAGGGGCATTTAAAATAAATCATTGACTCCCATACTAAGAAAAATTTGAGCAGTTAAGCAGTAGCTCAACTTTTGCTCACCTTTTATTTTTCTAGTATCTTTATTACTTACTCCACAAACAGTCTAAAACAGTTGGAAGTGCTGTGAGGTTTATCTTGGCATTCTCTGAAGGGTGGGAAAGAAACAGAAGAGAAATGGGGTTTATATGCCTTCCCCTCATCCCTCCTTATGGATTCATGTGTGGCTGAATCTTAGCTACCAATCCCTCCTTATAGCAGCACTAAACTCATTTGCACTTTGGAAAAGAGGGATAACGAGCATAATGTGACCTGGAAAGGTATTTGGAACTTTGTATTACTTGTTATGCAAACAGGTCATGGGATGCAAATCAACATTTGGTCCTGGTTGCATCCTCATTAAACGTTACCAGAATTTGGAAAAACCAGACTGGGTGTAGTTTTTCCATCACTGCTAAGTGAAAGGTTGAAACAGACTCAAGCAAGAGGTCATTTAAGGACAACTGGAATTTGACCCTGCACTTCCTGAAGAGCCAGAGCATTGGTTTCACTTCAACTCTGTGTCATACCCAGCTCTGGCCTGAAGAGCTGTTTTGAAATCCTCCTACTTCTGAAGCTCATGCTGCATATTCCATCTACATATATATATAAATGCACACAAGATCTTAGGAGGTGAAAATATGACAGAACAATATTGTCCACATACATTTCACTTTCTTTTATCTTCCAGTACTGTATAGAAATTGCATACTTACTGTATCACAAAAGTATGATTTACATATTTGTAATTCCTGCAGAATTATAATTTTAACACTGATTTACAAAACATATTTATAGATCTACCTTTAAAGGCCCCTTCCAATCCAAATAATTCTATTATTTTATGATCTAGGTGGTTTTTAGTCACTAAGCTACTGCTCATGAGAGAATAATACATTAAAAAACAGGCTTCCATCTACCATGAATGAGTGTCAAACACATGTTTGAGAAAGCTTTAAAGGGAAATCTGAAAAATGTTATGGCCCCCAAACAGTACTCTTGAGAGAAAAATCCACCTGGGAATAATTTATGTCTCCTCTTCTGTCTACCTACGCCTAGACAAAGACCAAGAATGAGCCTCTTCAACAAAAAATGCCTTCAAACAACCCAGCTCTGGCTCCTGTTGTCTTCATGGGAGCTGCTGGATATTCAAATGCTTTAGAAGACGCCTTATATTCAAGTACCCAAGCATGGATTTAAGTGCTTTGCTCTTTGTTTACAGGTGGATTTTCAGATGATGTTTTCTTTCCTGAGATAACCTGGGGCTACAAAGAATTCTTTTGAAATGGTAGGAATGGGAAACAAGAGGGGGAGAGGGGCTTCTGCCCCCCAAACTCCAGTCTCCTGTTTCTACCTCTTCTAGCCGCCTCCTCTGCTCCTTCTGCTGCTCGATGCGTTTCTGCCTCTCTGCCAGCAGCTGCCTCTTGTACTCCTCCTGCTCACGGAGCTGCTGCTCCTGCAGCAGCTGCTGCCTCCGAAGAGCCTCGGACCGTTCCTTGTTTTCCTGCTGCAGTCTCAGGAAATCACGTCGGAGGGTTGATTCTCCAGGCACATTGACAATGGAACTGCAACAAGAGGAAGTTAAAGCCTTCTGTATGATAAAGCCTGATGGGCCATTAAATACCTTTGCCAAAGCAGGGGAACATTAATAAAATATACCATGATGTTAAAGTTTAATCTTGTTTCTTTTGGAGCAAAGACACTGGATGTATGTCAAATACACGCTCTCAGTGGAAGGCGTGAAATGAGGCCAAGCAAAGTAAGGAGGAATGCTAACACTGTGAAGACCCTGATCAATCATATTTGCCATAAATCCAAAGCTTGTTTGCTCTCAGTCATAGGAAGGGGAGCTTTCAAACCTTCAACAGTCACAGCATAGGTATTCAAACCCTTTGTGTGGTTTGTGCATTCACTTAATAAGAGACAGAAATTTAGCATGCTGATTTATAATCACAGACCTTTGGACTTACTCGGCATGGACTGCCCAAAGCCATCCCAAAAGCCATTATTACCTTGGCTCTCCTTCTTGTTCAGGCACTTCCTCCTCTTCTTCCTCACTTCCACTATATTCATACTCCGTCTCATCTGACAGGAAAGAAACAAAGGCCTGGATAGTACTTTAATTTAGGGCAGTGGGGAGTTGCAGTAGCACCTCAGTAAACCAGTTCCTGTTCCCTTCAGTGAGAAGATCCATCACAGACCCTAGAACTCATTCTATATATATAAGCTCATCTTCCCAGCAGCACAGTGGTTTGGAGATGACTTCCAGCAAACTCTCTAAACAATACCAGGTTCTACATGTAAGACAAGACACCTGGAGAACTCCAGCACCACCTGAATAAGGAGAAAAGGCTGCCCAAAACATTTGCTTCACAGCTCTTGTGATAGGTTATTTCCTGTGAGTCTGATTTATGGCATCATTCCAGGAAATGAATCTACCACAGACTAAAGAAGGGAAAGGCATATATGCCAATATCCTCCTAAATACTGTTTAATACTTGTATGGAAGAGTGGACAGCAAGTGAGCAGATTTAATCTATCAGAAAATACAGCACTTGAAATTTATACTTTCTCTGTAAAGGACAGAACAAAACGGAGCCTTCTGATAGTCAAACTATGAATTAAAAAAGAACTTTATAAGGATTTGGGCTACAGGAGCTTCTTTTGGGGTGGGTATTTAGAATGCAAGGCAGGACAAAAATATGCATTTTTGATAAGTGGCAAAGACTTGATTTTTAGAAGCTGCATACCTTTCTCTCCTCTCTTCTTCCTGGTCCTGTCTATATGGTCCTTAAGCTGGATTCGGACTTGCCTTTCATTTGGCTGGTCACGTATAAAGGGATGTTTCAACAGCTGTTCTGTAGAAGGTCGCTGCATGTAATTCTTCACTAGACAACCTTCTATAAAGCTGAAAAACTTTTTTGACCTGAGAAAGCAGGAAGGGAAAAAAAAGCAAAAGATGAGAGGTAAAACTCAGCTGAAACATTTTTCCTGTCCTTCCTCAAATTAATTACCTCCAAGAGCATCATGTCCCAGAGAACAGTACAAGTGCTGCCTGCAAGTGTACCTCCTAAACATATCTGAGTGTGTTCCAGCTGAGCACTGGGCTGGAGTGACACAGGGCTGGAGGGACACAGGGTGACATGAACATTCCTGGAGCACTCAGGCACAGCCTCACTGTAATGTGCCCTGTTTCAGAGGGATAACTGCTCTGAAAATCAGGATCTATGAGTGAGGTAAATCATGTAAACCCAGCCTAGCTGCTTCTGGATCAGAGCTGAATAGAATCTAGCCTGCTTGGAGGAGGCAGCTCTGGTGTACCTCCACTTACCCATGCTACAGATAGCCATTCCCAAAGTCAGGAGAACTGTGTCAGAACATTCTCCTGACACAAGCAGCACCACACTGCTTTTGCATGCACCTGGGCTCACAGAGTTAGATCTGCCAGAATTTAAGATTATTTTATCCTTTACCTTAAGACACAAAAAAATTTTTACAGAACTAGAGGTGGGTGTTGGTCAGTGCTTTTCTGTTCAACACAGGCACTTAGAGTCTCTGACATAATTTAAGGGCATGAACTAAACTAAACCCCCCTGCACACAGAATAAACTGACAGGGTATGGTAGTTAGCTAAGCTGCAGCACCACCTTTCCAAAATTTGCACTTCATTTGAACTCTTGAAAGGGGATCTCTCCAGAAAGAAGTCACCAAACAAGCCACCTGCCAAAATCCAACAGTGGAAATACTCAAAACTGCAATGAGGCACTGAACAGGTTGCCCAGAGAAGTTCTGGATACTCCATCCCTGGAAGCATGCAATGCCAGGTTGGATGGGTTTCTGAGCTACCTGAACTAGTGGATGGCATCCCTGTCCATGGCAGGGTTTGGAGCTAGATGATTGTTAAGGTCCCAACCCAAGCCGTTCTATGACAATTGCACAACTTGGTCATCATTTGGCCTAACTTCTCATAACCTGCAACTGAGCAAGCTATCAGAACAGCTGAGTGACAGCAACACTGCCTTGGACCAGAGCTGCTTTTTAATTGGTACATGCTCTCAACCTGTTCCAGTGCTTGGACAGCAAACATCCTCACTACATGCTTAAGAGGAAAAAAAATTCTTTCCATCCATCAGTTCACTTCCTTACTGTAATAAAAAAGGCTGAATCCAACATAACTTGGATGTTCAGAATTTTTATTCCTCACACCTTGAATGTTATTCTTTCATATAAAAAGGTCAATGAATGGCTAATGCAAATGGCATATATGCATCTCTATTCCGTTAATATATGCAGAAGGCAAGTAAGAGAGCAATGCCTTGAGTATACAAGTGCATAAATAAGTCAATCCAGGTAAAGACCAAGCCCAGCAAGCAAGACATGTTTATACTATGTTGATATTGAATACACAGTCCAATCACTTCATTATTTTGACAGGATCACAGCATCCCATGATCCGATTCTATCAATAAGAAACCTCTTTCTACAGAGTATTTTTGTTTCATATGTGTCAGTTGTAACCAGTAACTGGGAGGAAATCCTCTGATACTAATGGATTCTTCTCAGCTGGCAAGAAGCAGGCACTCAATTCCAACCGTTTACAATAATTATAGTAAAAGCCTTCATTAGTTTTAATAGCTCCTTTCTATTTAGCAACTAGAACACCATAGCACTGTTCTGTTTCTGTGTTATGATACATCTGAGAAAACACACTGCATATTAAGAGTGCTACAGGAGTCTGTATTTTAAAACATGGATTCATTTGTCACCTTAATACAGATGCTGCTCTACTGAAAAAGAAAAACCAAAAACTTTGGTATTTATTTTCACACAATTTGAGATGGAATTTCTCTGGGACAAACAGAACTAAATAATGCATGCATTTTATTTCATCCTTTGATTCAGAGGCACAAAAGATAACAGAGATTTTGCTAACTTAAATTGCTTTACAATTCTGTGGAAGGGGTAACAAAACTATGTGATATGAGAAAACTTCAGGCTACACAGGACAAGATATAATTAATACATACCATTTCTTGGATTTTAACCGTGGGGGAGGGTTCCTGGGTATCAGAAAGAGTGCCCTCATGGGGTGCATGTCACAAAGTGCTGAAGGGAAGAAAACAAAAGCAATCAGAGACATAGAGACACTGGTTTAGCTGCTCTCTGTCAATGCCATGACTTCAGCTTCCACAACAACTCCCACCATCCTAAACATCCATGCAGTAGGTGTAGACAGCAACACAGCTAAATGGAATTAGGCCAAAATGACAACAATTCCATAGCTCAATGTGCCAATGGCAGCCCAAAAAGAGAAAGAGGTCAAAGCATGGATCAGCCTCCAGAACTGACCAAGATGGGAACATCTGAGCATGGCCTTCCTCCAGCCCCAAGTCATCTGACTTACTTTCTGGTCCACAAAATACTGGGAGATGATGGTGGAAAGGAACAATGATGGTGGAAAGGAACAATACAATCTTCCTTTACCTGCCCTTCCTTCCTCTACCTGCCCTTCTCTACCATTATTGAGGGTGCTTCATTTTAACTCTACAGACCTGATATTTTTGTACTTCAAGGCATGACAGTTTTGAAGCATGGGAGGGTCTGTATCACTCAAAAGGACTGTCTGCAGAACTGAAATGCAAACTCCTAACTTTTGTCAAAAGAAGTCCTGTTTGTTTCAGTGGACATTTAGTGGGAGTCCAGGATCAACGCTGGACAGCTTTTCCTCCTGTTCCATAGTAAAGCAATATGGCAGAGCCAACACAGGGAAACAAGGGAGCAGGGAGAGAGACAGCCCAAGAAAGGTCTCTAGGAGCAATGTTCTAACCATCTTCCTATGTTTGATCTCTTACACCCTCAGTCTCAGCCTGAGTGACCACTGCAGGATGAGGTGACATTTACCACACAACAGATATTCAGGAGAAACAGACTAGTGGGAAGAGAATTCTAGCTCAAAAATAAGGGGCATCAGTCTTGGCAAAGAAGCCCCTTGGATGCCTATGGATCCCTGCAGACCACCAAAGAATCCATAGAGATGGACTCTCAGCTGCCACTGGAGGAGGAGGAGGTAGAGTCCATGTACCAGAGGACAAGAGCTGTTCTGCACTTACAGAGGATCTTTGCTAACATCTTAAATGCTACTCTTGTGCTTTTACACAAAGAAAGGCCAAGCTCTGTTTGGTTTAGAAATGAACAAAATATTGTCCAATTCTAAGCTTATAAAGCCATACAGGCAACCCAATGCACTGAACAAAAAGGGATGGCAAAAAAGAGGGAGTTCACTTAATTCAGTGCTGGCTAAAGTGTCCTGGGAGCAGCTTTCACTTGGACATTCATGCAAACGTGCAATTAGGAAGGAAAAAGAAAACAACCCCAAACTATCAGGCCTCCTAAAACATGAATCAACACATGACCATTGTGATTTGACTTTTAAATCTTACATTAAAGTCAGTAAGAACAACAAGAAAATCAGGCAGTAGCTACAACAAAATGACCAATTTTTACCTGGGATATATAAATACTTTATTTCGACAAGATTATTTCAAAGACATTTCAAGCTGGGCTATGTTGTGGTCATAGATTTTTATGTGCAAAAAAATTTAACTTGATCTTAGGTACCTTAGGCTCTTATTTTTTAAATACAGAGCTCCAGCTGAGGGTGAGGGTAAGTATATTTGCAAGATCAATAAGGACTTTCATAAAAATTATCATTAAAAGTCATAACACCATGCCTAACTTCTTTTCTTTTCAAAGGTTTCTGTCCTCCTCACACATCTGCTGTTTGCCTTTATATTCTGAAAGAACTATGTGAAAGGAAAAGAGCCTATTAAAAAGTTGAGCATTTTTGGTTTCCAGGTTTTCCTCTCAAATCCAAACTAACTGATAATGATCCCTGCTTGAGAATAACTAAGTTCAGTGTTTTGTCCTGAAGAAGGATTTACAGTTTAAGCCATGTCACTGCTAAGGAAGATTAACACCACCCACTGATGAGTGGAAACAAAAGGAGAAGCAATGTTAGCATTATCCAGACCGACAGAAAGCCAACACAGAAATAGCTGCTACAAATGCTTTTTTCATTAAGATCTGTTTCCTCAAGGCCCCACTGACCCTCTCCCCAGCTGAGGTTTCAGTATTCCAGGCCAGTCCATAGACAGAGTGGGACACAGTTCCAAAACACAATATACTACCAATAGGAAGGAAGTCAGACACTCGATTAGCTTCCAAATATTCCTGCTATAGAAATTAAATTACTGCAGTCTGCACTGTAGTGTTTAAACACAACCCTATCTTTATCAAGAGCATTGCTATTTATGGGATTTCATATTTATAGAGCAGGCAAAACCAAAGAGAACAGAAATAACATGGGGATATTTTCAGAAACCTCAAAACTAGGCTTAGATATACGTTTCAGCCTTAAAACGAGCCCACTGGAGAAGCACAGGGATCACTTACGGGGAGCTCCTTCTGCCATCTCTATGGCCGTAATGCCGCAGGACCAAAGGTCACTCTGCAGAAAAACAGACACACCATATGTTAGTAGGTGGATTTACCCATTCACACACTAAGAGAGCACTATTTAGAGAGGCCCTGTAGGTGAGGCTGAAACCAAATACCACGGCTATTTAAATAATATAAGCCTCTTTCATCTTGTAACTGTATCATAAAATCCGACTTTTCACATAATACGTATGTATATGCAGAAACACACGCACATATTCTTACTGAGTAAGCAAACAACCCTTTCCAACAGCACATAAAAATGCATTCACATTATGACAATGGGAAATACATTTGCCAGAAATCTAAGCCTACGAAACAACAGAATTTTCAATATTCCCTTGTCAACAAAGAACTGAACAAGGGCATTCCCAGGGTGTGCAGAGATGCAGTTATAAAAGCAAAAGCTCAGCTCAAATTTAAAGTGGCCAGACTTGTTGAAAACTGCAAGGAAGGGTTCTTCAGGTACATAAACAAACATGCAAGAACAAAAGGAAAATAGAGGCCCACTGAAAGGAGAGGTGTATTAGTCACTAACACCACTGAAAAGGCAGAGGTTCCCAAAACTTACACCTCTGTCTTTACCACAGACTCCCAAAATTTACACCTCTGTCTTTACCACAGGCATTACTTATACCCAAAGCCAACATTCCTCCTTTAGCACCTCAGCTTTGCTTAAAACACTACAGAAAAAGAGCCCTTCAGTGGCAACTTTTCAAGATACCACCTCTGGCCAGCACCTCTGACTCAGGAGAGACCAAACAAGAGCCAGGAAGATCAAACACAGGGAAGAGATGGAGGAGTCCTGGCAAGGAACCAACTTCAGAGAGTGACACAGCTTAATGGGCAAAGTATTGGAGGAGACCGCTGTTGAAGAGAGCTGTTCTTGAGCAAAGCAGTCTTCATTTCTGGTCATAATTGTGATTTTTTTTAAAATTACTTTAATGAGCAAATATGCTCTTCATGCACTACAAGCAAAGAAGCATTTCTAAAGATCATATTTTCAGACCCAGCAAGGCACTCCCCTCTTAGTCAAATGCAGCCATTTAAGCTAAAGTGCACACCCCCATGATCTTAGAGAACCTTTCAAACAATAATTTTTTGTGAACAACCATCCTACAGGCTCCACCAGGAACAATAAACAGGTATTCTCAGAGGAGAGGAGAGTTATTTTTCACATCACTACTGCATTAACAAATGTTGCAGGGAGTTTTTCTGCTTAATTAAATCATTTAATAGCAAACCTTCCTTACTAATAATAACAACTCTATCTGGAAAGATATAAAACATTAGCTTTAGTACAATGAGATGCTGAATGTAAAAAGGAATTAAATCAAGAGAAATAGGATCAATCTGATCAATCTCAGTCAAAATGTCAAATAATCTGGGTGTTTTACGAAGATTTAGACACACACAAATGTACTGATAGCTAACACTATCAGTCTCAGCAAAATTATATAATTGATATTCAGCTCTATAATTCATTGTAATGCCTTAATCTCTGGCTTTCTGATATCCTTGCCCTTGGTTAAAGATGGAACAATACATTAGTCCAAATAAAGGTTTCTTAAAAACCAAGAAAGGTTTCTTTCCCTGTGCTCTCATTAAAGTCAGCTGAGAGGAACTTTCAAGATTACAGTATGCTTTCACTAGATATATTTAACTTTAAGTACATATACCTAATATTCTTAAGGGTAGTGCAAATACCATCAAGCCAATTATGGTTTTGCAGTAATTAAATCCTTCGTTTGCAGCAAGTTACGTAAAGAATGATCTTTGTTAAGAAATGTTGTGATGGATAAATTTCTATCAAAAAAATCATGTATATGCATCCTGAAATCAGAAGTAGTTGAAAGAGTTCTTTCTGTACTTCAGTGGCTCTCCAGACGGTGGTTCTATTTAAGGCAACATCTAAAATGTATTGTTCTGGGTTACCACAATAACTGGCACATCGTGTAACAATTTAAAGTACAATCATTATGCAAATCGAAAACACCAGCATTTCCAGGTAAACTCTTTTTTGCCTTCTCTAAGCACCTACAGCACCCTGAAGTCCTGTATTTACATCTCAAAACTACAATAATACAAGCAGCAGAAAGTGTTAAAGGTCACAATTTGATAGTATCCTTACCTTGTACTTTGGTAATAAGAATGTAACTACACAAAACAGTTATTACTCCTATAAAGCATAAGAAATCTCAAAAACTGCCATAGTCCATGGACATTTATATTGCAACTGTGTGTTTTGGGTTTTTTCTTTGAACAGGACTCTTACTCTGTAATCATATGTAGCATCTGGATTCTCATCACAGGCAATAACTTCTGGAGCCATCCAGTAGGGAGTCCCAATGAAAGTGTTTCTCCTGCCAACTGTCCTGTCCAGCTGAGCACTCACACCAAAATCCACTGTGGGTGGAAAAAGAGCAAAATTAAATAAGAGGGGGAAAATAACACAATGATTACTTTTGCAAAGTGATTTGAAAACAAAGGCCTGTAGATGGGAGGACCATGCTGAAGAGAATTAAGATGATTAATCCTGAGGCAAGTGAGCCCTCATGGTTCACACACAATGTGCTTGGGCACAAGTGTCAAGGGACACAGCAGCACACAATCACCTCTCCTGTACCCCTCACTGGTGTGCCTGGACAGGAGGAGAGCACAGCTGCAGAAGTACTGCCTGGGAGGCTGAGAAAGGGCTGTTTAGACCCTTCCCGCATGGTGAAGGCAAGCACCTCTGCCTATACAAAAAACAGCCACTTCCCAAAGGTACCTCTCATGCTATGGGGAAATGGCATGCATCAACACACCCCTTTCAGCTCACCGCATTTTCTGCTCTAAAATTGGACAGCAAAAATAACCTGTTGTTCAGCTAGCTGCTCTCTGCTTTAATGCACAGAGCAGAAACATCAATGAGAGCAAAAGATGAGAATTATTCAGGAAGTGCTAACTTTGGCCACACATGCACACAGGCTGGGAAAGAGATGCCCATTTCATTACAAAGCAATTACATTACAAAGGTGTTTTCTGCCTTTCATTTTGCCCTGCTCATGACCACAGTGCTATATGTCCCTCTATACCAGTAACTGCATCTGCCCTAAGAGGGCTGTGTCAGCCTCACTGCACCCACCATCTGAGTGGCACTGAGGAACTGGTGGAGGCCAGCTCAGTGGAAGCAGTGGTTTGGAAGCTACTGTGCTCCATTTTGGACCAAATGAAGGAAAGCTCTCCCTAGTGCTTCCTCCTCCAGCAGCCGGGACAACTTCCCATGCCTCATGCTGCAGGAAGGTGTAATGCAAAGCAGAAGGGATGTGGGCTGGGTGGGAGGGCTTCAGCATGGCTCTATATTTAACCAAAAAAAGGTGGCGAGTGTAGCGTGATACAAACACAGAAGGTTGACATGTGCACTAACTGAAAGAGACAAATTAGAGAGGAAATAAAAAAAGAGTATGTCCACTTGGCAGGAGAGAAGAGGCCAAGGATGAGCACGATTTTCAGCAGGCATGCCAGAGCTGGAACTGTGGCTTGAATTCGATGCCACAGCTCCCTTGAGAATGCTGTCCAGATCATATTTTTGTGTCCAGAACCTGAACAGCAGGTGCTATTTTAATTAAAGCTAAATACAAGAGAGACTCCTGTCACTTCCCGAGTCTAGAATAAAGTGAATCAGAACAGACTCAAGTTACACACAGCTCAGTAGGGGAAACAAAATGATCCCTGCACTGATTCTGGCATGAAAACCAACATCTCCAAACCAAATTCAACAACAACCTGTGCTCCATCCTCTCCAAGCAGGAGGAAATACATACAGGCTGTCAATCCACATGGAACCACTGACAGAGTTGCAGGGCTCTTAAAAGATGAAATAATTTGGGAACATCATAAAACCAAAGGCTGAACAAATGAGGAAATGGACATGTGTGCCTACTTACCAAGTTTCACTTCTGCATTCTCTGTTAATAACACATTTTGCCCTTTGATATCCCTGTGAATCACATGATGGGCATGAAGATGTGCCAACCCCTGCATTAAGGAGAAGAGAGGAAGGAGAGAATGTTCAGAGTTAGGCTCTTGGCTCAGCAACAGACTGCCCATACCCAGCCAGCCCCAAAGGTCACAGCACTGTGCCTTGACCTCTTGCAACTGGGTGCAGTGGGACCTGCAGCACACCACCCACACAGCTTTTGGTGATGAAGCAGAGACACAGGCTCAGATCAGGCTCACACAGCACCTAAATACAGCCCAACATCTGCACTGTGCAAACACCTCCCAGCTGTCCTGTGAATAAAGTTCAGCTCCCACAAAGTCTCCAAGTAATTACATTCTAAATGACATCATTGTCAGTGTATGCTACTGACTTCTGATGTGCACAGGGTCACACAGAATTCAGCTGGGAAGGAAGTGGAAGGAGAAAGGAGGCAGCACCCACATGTATATATGCACCCCGAGAAGGAGGTGGGGGGTGATGGACTGGCAGTCATGTTTGAGGGCAAGGGAGGACAAATTACAAAGACATGCTCTACTGCAAAAGTGCAGTTCTCTTCTCTAGCCTCCATAAACATGAAACCAGATAAATGTACCTCAGGAAAAAAAAAAAGCAAAGTGAAAAAAAAAGCATAAGCGTTATACTTTTCCAAAGGAAACAAAACCTCCTGGCATATGGTGCTTTTTGTTGAGACAGCACCTGGATACATGCCCCAAAGCATTAGCCATGTGGAGGGAGGGCCGAGAAAGACATATGTTGCATTTTACTCTCTAATGTAATTGGGAGAACAACAGGCAACCCTCTTAGCAACTGCCTGTATTTTGGGTTCTCCTCAGTTTTCTGCTCGGAAAATTGTAGTCTCCAGTGGGATCATCTTGCCTGTTCGTGTTGCCCTCACAGTCTTTTAATGTTTTGTGAAAAATAAAGGAATAGAACCTTTACAGCTGCAAGAGGTTAAGAGAGTAGTGGTTGCTGTAAAGAAGTATTTCTTAACACATGTTCTTCATTAACTGATCATTGACCAGTTTTCCTACATAACCATTGGGCTGTTTTCCTTTTTTTAAAATAGGTAAGGAGTGTGACAAAAAACCACTATCTACAGCTTCCCTTCCAAAGGTCACAAGCAAATCAAGTGAACAGCTGATGTCCCTGAGACCCTTCACTGACTGCTAATGCTAAGTGTGGTCTTATTTTTCACAGGAATGAAGGCTTTTCCACAGCTTCACACAGGATATTTTTTAAAGCCTTCTGCTACTCCAACCAAGCCAGAGAGATAATCATCTGTTCTCTCCAGAGTACCATTTAACCCAACTGAAAAAACAGATTTGGGGTTGCAAAGGCCTAGCAGGAGACAGAGGGGCACATCTCCACTCTCCTGCAGTCCCCTGACCTTTCCAACTACACAAGGATTCACTGGGGCAACCTTCACCTGTGTCTCCACCTACACCAATCTTTGGCACTTTAGCTCCTTTTAACTTTGTGTTACACCACCTGTCTCCTCCACCTCTGACAAACTTTCTGTTGAATCAGGGTTTGAAACATCTCATTGCAATGTGAGTTTAGCACTCCTTTTTTCCAGATATTCCAGCTCCTGATGGTCAGTAATTAACAGTCTTTTCTCACTGGAATGAGAAAATAGTTCTCCCTCTTTTCTGAGGTAAATATTTTTTTCCTCTTCTCAGCAAGTGTTTGACTGCTTTATCTAAGGAGGATCTAGGATGAATGCAACATAGCATAGAATACCTCTGAGCCCACATGTCTCTCAAGTCAAGGGTAAGATGCTCCTGCAGAAATTAGCTTTCCTCATATTAAAGCATGCTAACCATTTGTTTTGAAATACAACTTCTCCTTTGTAAACAACTTAAAATGTGCCAGTCAAACACCAGCAGCTGGACTGTCCTCTAGCATTTGAAATTAGAGCAAGAGACCAGAACAGCGTGCCTCCCTCCATCCTCATCTTAAAAATTGCCAAGGCAGAGCAAATGTGTAACGCAGACAACAGCAACATTGATTTATGCAAGAGCCAGTGCTCATTTCCTTTAACATAAAGCCCTTCAGAACTTCATTTATGATTAAGCAATTGAACAAACATACTGTGTAGTGGTATGGGTAGGAGGCAATTTGTTTTACAAAGAAGCACGAGGAAAACCATCCCAGATTTACTTAGTGAAGCAAAACAAATGCCAATTCAAAAAGCACTTAAACTGTACCAACTGGAAATTAAATATTAAGAGTAATTAGCTTAAGTTGCAATTTTAGAACAACTGGTAAGCTGCAGACCTCTTCCTGAAAAACTTCTGTAGCACTGCCTGCAAGCACGGCACAGGCACAGCCACACATGACAGAGCTGCTTGCTCTAGACAGACTGCAGGACAACACAGCATCCTGACTGCTGGCCTGAGCCAACAGCTCTTCCTCCATGGACTTGATTAGGAAAGAAAAAGGCAGCTGCAAGCATATTTAGAAAAGCCCATTCTGTACCCTACCGTGCTACAACACTGTTTCAGCCCCAGGTCTCAGGGACACTGTTTCACAGCTTCTGCAGCAGGCAAGGTCACTGGCTCCTCTATTGGCTTCTCATGACTAGAAATTGCAATTTTCTGCAAGGCTTCTGCTACGATACAGCACAACTGACACCAAGTTAAATGATGTGGAGCAGACATCTATCTGCTCCTACGCACTCTCCAAGTGATGACATGGCTAATGGGATTGCTCAGAAACAGCTTCTTGCAGAACCTCAAGCTAGGCTGCATTTCTGTCAGCCTGTTTCTGCGTGGGGCAGGCTGCTTTTCTTACCCGGAGAATCTCTCTGGAGATATAGGCTATCCAGTCTTCTTTCAGGGTATTCCCTTTTGTGTTCTTCACAAGGTCTGTGATAGAGCCAGCTCCACAAAACTCCATAACAAGCTGCAAAACAAATATCCGTGCACAACCAACATTAAACACAGATCTCAGCTGTATAGCAAAGCAAAATAATCAGGTTACAGCATTAATTTGGGAAGCTCTTGTGAAGTAGAGAATGTATTTTACATCTCTGCCTGGAAAATGGATTCAACCAAATGTCTTCAATGTGTGTTAGACATATATGGAATATGTCTCACATTAGTTACCACATTTTCAAGGACTGATTTAATCACTGTAATTTAATGCTGGGAATCTGGATTTGCTCAGCTATGCAAAATACATTAGCAGTAAGAGCACATCCAATGCTGAAGGAATCAAACTCATCACATCACTGCAACACTTCTTATCCTTTAACTTCCATGTATTTATGGAAGAACGTGCTCCCTGCCATTTCAACCCCAAACTTCAGTCCTCTAGAGAGTGTAGATGAGGTGGGATGAAAAATGTAACGGGTACAATCTCAAATGCAGCTTTCTTTTTACAGTCACATATTCTTACTGCTCAGCTGTCTTGTTCCTATGAAACATGTTACTATCCATCTGGGGAAAAAAAAGTTACTTAAAGAACAAATCCACTGCTTATAGCAAATCTTGGTTCAGACATCTCCTTAAGGATGTGTGATTAGCCTCTGTGATTCACTTATCTAGCAGTGCAGGCAAGCACCAAACTCCTTTAGTCTGTCATTCCATAAAGTGGTATTTCTCTCATTATCAATCTATATCCAATAGGGAAACACTTAGGAATATGTTTGAAAAACATCTGCTTACCCACAGTTGGTCATCATGTCCTGGAGGACTTTTCTTAATGAAAGCACCATAATAAGTTGCAATATTTCTATGATGAGAATATTTCTTTAGCATATTAATCTCCAGCTTGATTTCTTCTTCTTCATCCTTTGGAAAAAAAAAAATAAAACAAACCCCCATATGTTTAACATGCCCCATGCATTATTGATTTATTCCTCACTTTCACAAAAGTACATTTTTTCTGAACTTCAATTTATACCAGCACCATGTTCAGTAAACCCCTCTGATGTTCATGCCATCAAAATCCTGTCTATTGAGATGGTCTAAAACAAGTCTTTCCCAGGTTTTTAGTAGCGCAAAGAAACAAATAAAAGATGCAATGGATTTGACCCAGTGATGGAACATGACATAATCTGTTTCAAAAACCCAACGCTTGTAGCAGCTTAAGTAAATCCATAGCTAGCAGGCTGGGAATTTATGACAGAGGAATATTATTTCCATCTTCCTCAATTTTTGTCCTTTAATTTTATTAATTTTAACCAGTTCTATTAAAATGCCAGACAGTGGCTTTGTTAAACCACCTGCCAACGCAGGTTCCCATCTTGGTGCCAGCATTGGACTGACACAGGAAAACAGAGGTGGAGATCAGGAATTCCCCTTACTGCAAGAACAAGGCATTTGCCTCGTGCACAAGCTTCCTTCTCCTCCTCCATCTGCCTCTGTGGAGGAAGAGCAAGTGCATCAGGAAGAATGGGCCAGGAGCCCAGGCAGTAAACAGGATGCTGAGACACAAAGGCGGAGGAAGGATTTCCCCTGGCTCCCCCCGCTCCAGCAAGGTGCCAAGCAAAGAGCAGCTCAGGTGAAGGGAGGTCATCCCTCCAAAGAGCTGAAATGGGTAACATAATGAAACCACTCCTTAAAAGACCCACAACCTGCTTTTGAAGTGACAGTAGGACAAGCTGCATGGAAGGATCCACACGCTTTGAGGTGCTGTGTGAGCAGGCAGACAGCAGATACAAAAGAAGGAGAGGACACCAACCCACCCCCAACTCACTCTTCCCACACCTAGACAGCAGGAGTCTTCTTCAAACACCTAGCAAGGCAACAAATTAAAAGGCAGGTGGATACTCCTTTTTGCTCCATAATTTTATATCCAAGCAGAAAAACATCTACCTTAAATTGATTCCAGGAAGAAGCCAAAACTTCTCCCTAGGGTTGCTGGCTGATGGGAACGGTAGCACATACGCTAATTATTCTGTGATGCCAAAGCTGATTATATGATAAAATTTTAAGCTTAAACTTCCTTGCAATTTGTACCATGCTAGCAATCAAATATCCTATTCATGACATAAGCAGATGTTAATAGTAGCTTTGTGTTAACTCCTTATACACACCCATACACATGGCTTGAACAACAGACACCACTCTCTGCTACAAAGCTAACTACAACCATTAGTACATGCTACGACCATTTCAAACACTCTAATAGTGGGGTGCAACGCTTACTCGTAAATTATTATGACAGAATTCCCAAAATGCACCAGGGATAAACTATTCTTATCTTCTTAAGATGTGCCTTTGAAGTAAAATAGTGGGTATTTCTGGAAGACTGAACAAAATAGCAAGAAAACCTTGTAAATCAAAGTTCCTAGTGAACAGCAGCCCTGGGAGAGAGCGTTGTCAGAAAAGCTTTTTGAGCCAAAAGCTAACTTGGTGCTTCCTCAGCTGCTTCTGTTGTCCTTGCTTTTGAATGATTTTTTATTTATTCAGACTATATGCAAAAAGAAAAAAAAGAGAGGTGGAAGACAGGCTTATATTACACCAAACCTCTAACTGTGCATTTAGGCAAAAAGAAATTAAACAGGAGCATTGTTAAACTTGATGCCTTGGGACTTAATTGCTGATAGGTTAATATGTATAATTGGATTAATCTGCTATTTTGAACTGACTTTTTAGATAAAAATTACTTCCTACCCTCAGCACATGAACACAATAGCTTTTGCAATACAATGGGCAGGATGTCCTAAAGGTTGTTTGTGTTTGTTTATTGTAACAGCAGCCAAAATGACAATACTTAAACAGGATCTATTTCTGAAAAATGAAATAATAAAAATCCCAGCCCCCCTCCCCCCCAAAATAAAAAAAGAGTAAACAACAAAAAAGGAACACACAGAGCCAGCAGACTGCAGACAGTGACTGCTCTTTCAGCCCTCCACTGAGTCTGTGTCACAGCACCTGCTCAAAGGCCTGCAACAGAATCTCCCTGCAGCAATATCTCCCCAAGTACCTCCCTGAACTACAGCTAACAATGGTCCTACATTCATATTTCAGCTGCCTTTGAGCACTTGTCCACAACACAAATAGCTCCTCACCTACAGTTCAATCCAGTACAAAATGCAGTTTACAATAATAAATGGATTCAGTATTTTTTGCCAGGCTTTGGAAGAATCCACTTAGTTAGTATGGATCGATAAGCCCCTGGCAGTGAGTCCTGAAGACTCTGTGGCGACAGGAACTATTATGAGGAATAATCAGCACAGAAAAGGCTGAAGCACCAGTGTGGTACAGCAATTGGTAGAAGACTGAAAAAAGGAAATTAAAACAAAAAGTTGGCAAGATCAAAATTGCTCTGTTCCAGATTCAGGAGCATTTTTTTTTTCCAGGGTACAGGTCATTTCATCCCAATGTGGACATCTGAAAGAGGCCAAACAATGTGCACCCTACCAGTGTTTACTTCTCCCCACTAACTACAAAAGGAGGGTGAGGTCATTAACCAAGATCCAGACACCAATCTTGCAGACATCACCAGATGTCTCGCATCAGGGTGAGATGAGTCCCACCCAAAAATATCGCCAGATAAGTCCCTTTCCACACAGATCCCCTTATGGACACACGTGCCTCAGGGAGGGTACCCTGCAGCCTGCAGCAGGGATCCTCCTGAGGATTGGCAGCCCTCCTGGGATGTGGACATGTGAGTGTGTCAGGGGCACACTTCCTGCCTCAGAGATGGAAGGTCTGTCACCTCCTCCAGACAACACATGCACTGCACCAACACCACTGACAGTGCCTCCATTTGCAGAGGCAAGGGTATCACAAAAGCAGAAAATTAAAACTGATTGAGGCAAGAGACTGTCATTCTCATGAAGTAATACAAAAGTACATCCTTTTTTCTTGAAGGAGAGAGGCAGCTGGTGAGCCCTTCCTAGTGATTTTATGCAGCTGGCATCAATTACCACTTTAAGCCATTATCTGTGAATACAAACTCCCATTGAAACCCTCTTTGTCTTCCCTCTGATGGAGCTGGTGGAAGTGTTTTATACTTATACATTCCCTGTCTGTTTGTGACAGCACGTCTGATTACCAGTAATTTTTGCAGTAAGCTATACTTTTGCAAAACTCATGTGGTTAAATCAAGCTTGGAGCAGCTTTCCTCTCCCTTTTCATGTGTTTCCCTTCAGAGACTAAATGGACGTGCCAGCATCCCTAGGGGTTTCTAACTGCAACACTCTTTTACCAAAATAATCTTGCCTGTAAGATTAAAACCTGCATATGACTCCCACACAGAAATCCACCTATGTACATTCAGATAATTTCTAACCATTTGAATCAGCATACTGAAAATAAACCCACGTGTGTTACCTCTCAGCCCACCACCCAGCAGAACCTGACCAGCTTACTTACTGCTCCACCACAAAGCTCAACATCCCTTGTTCTTCCATTCATCACTGCACAATATCAGCATGGGATTTTGTGCATGCAGATGGCAAATCAATGACTTGTTTTTATTGCTTCAGCAATTACAAAATTGGGATTTAAGTAGCAGAAGATTTAAGTATTTGACCGTGGTTGCCACTGGAGAAACTCGCAGTCAAAAAATGCTACTAGTGCAGATCCATGTAAGGAAGATTATCAGCTGTTTTCCAAAGGTAGCACTCCACCCCCTGAAATATCATGGAAAGAAAACACTGCGTATTTACGCAAATTTTTAGAAGACAAGGAATTCAGAAACACTTTGCTGGCCATTTTTGAGGGATGGAAAAGAAGTAGGCTCTAGAAGTGTCAGGATCAGGGAGGACATAACCAAAGGGAAAGTCACTTCAAGTCTGTCCCTAAACATCACTGTCTAAATGCCTCAGGAGACCAAGCACAACAGTCCTAACCTATTCCAGCACTAAAACAGGTATGAGACCCCTATGAGAAATTGTCTCTGAGAAACACACCTGGAAGAGTAAGGGGGAAATAATACTGTTTCCCAGGCTCTATAGCACAATGAAATTATTTCAGGAGCTGAATTTAAAAAAATAAATAAATAAAACCCCAAATTTCCCAAAGGTAGAGCAAAGACATGTCTCAAGGCATGTAAGTGGTGACTTTCCATTCAAACTCCCTCACCTGGAAGATCTGTCTGACTACTGCTCTTGGCTGGAAGTTTATTCTGCCAACCCAAGGAGGAGAAACTCAGTATTATCTCCAACTACTTATTATGATGATGGGAAATGCGAATGAGAAAACACAGTCCAGCAGGGTTAAAGCAAGACAATGTTCGGTGATAAAGGAGAGAGCAAGTTTACTTATCCTACCAGATGATTTATATGTAGCTCTAAATCAGTGTGAAGCAGAATACAAATTGGTCCTTTCAGTAACTTTGCTTTCTGATTTAAGAAATGAGACATTGACAAATCTCATCTCTCTTCTCACAAATGACATCCAGTCATTTCAAGCTACAATGAAGGGGTTTTTTAGAATTAATATCACTACCAAACAGTGTAAAATCAAACACCAGCAAAACAGAATGGAGTGAGGAAAACTTTCAAATCTCCTCTCCTTTGCTTTCCCAGTACTGCTCACAAAGCTCTGCCTGCCTATACCCATGGAGCTGCCCTGCCTGGAGAATGGCAACTAGCAATACTCTGCCTGAGGCTTCAGAGTAAGCAGAGTTCCTGAGGATCACGAGCTCCAGTGGCAGCTTCTGACATTTTGGAATCTTGAGATCACAGTAGAGTTGGGATCTGTGTAGAGCAGCAGGCAGCAGCCTCAGCCCAGCACTGGAAGTGAAAAGGCACTGCTAACCCATGGACTCCCAGAGCAGTGGAGAGGAAACCAGTCTGCCTTCACAAGCATCAAAATGATAACAACTTTTCCTTTCTTTTACCATCTGCCCCTGACACACTAATTGAAGAAAAACAGGAGAAGTCCAAAAGAAACCCAGTTTATTTTCCTTTCTGCTTCCTCTCACGTTTCACTTCTGCCTTCCACTCACATTTAAAAAAAAAACAAAAAAAGTCCTAGAAGACACCAAAACCACAAACAAAAATCTTCCTGAACAAATCAAATCACAACACCAACTTTTGCAAACCACCATTCTGTTTGAGTGTCACAACCTCCCTCCTCTTTGCACTCCAGACATGGCCAGCATCCATTTGGAGCAGAATCTGTCCAGGACAGAGAAAGTCTGAATAGAGCCTAGCACAATAGGTGACCTTTTCTGCTGCAGGAATCCATAATATATACACTCGTTAATAAAGTTCTCACACACCAGGGAGATGTTCTGGCGAGGAAAGCTGGGGCAGTGTTGCACACAGCACAGCACTTGAAGTGGGAGCTGTGGCGCTGCCTCCAAGCCGGGAAGGAGGCTGTAATTTCAGGAGGAACCAAACCACAAGAGAAACGATACTCCAAGTGGGTAAGCCCCTGCCAGTGACTGCCAAGGTAGGAAGTTTGTATAAAGCAGAGCAGCTTGCAGTGCAGAGAGCGCAACGTGGAAAAACGTGATCCTCTCCAACACCACAACCAAGTGTTGGAATTGGGAATACGACATAAAATAGTTGGTAGAAAAAATATCAAACACAGGCTTCTTGGGAGGGAAAGTCTAAACTGTTTTAAATAAAATACTTTAATCAAGAGATGCAATAAATATTTAACAAGTCCTTATAAAATCCCTTCTAAATCTTAAATTTCTTATTACACCCCATCCTTCTTGAGAGCTTTTTACAAGCCTTTGAGCTTTGTCACCCTCAAGCTAAAGACCTCATGTAAGTTTATTTCCCATCTGTCTCTCTCCTGTGTTACCTTCTCACTCCCAGCATTCTCTGTGCCTGTTTCACTTCACATGCAAGGTCTCTTTTTCACAGACACCTTGCCCACATACTCTTCCCACCTTGGCATCAGCAGGTTAATTTCTCTGCACTGTCCTTCAGGTCCTTCCCAAACAAAGACTTTTCCAAGGCCTTCAGACTGTATCCTCTTAAGAAAGGCATCCATCATGCCACACACTCAGTGACACTGAGGGAGCACTAGCCATCCAGCAAGCAGTGGCACGGGTGCTGAGCATCCCCCACCACTGCTGGGAGGGTGCCTCAGCCTCTGCCCCTCGTATACATAACAGCCCATGCAGAGAAAGGCCTTCCAGGGCTTTACCATTGGTGAGCTTTCTGGAAACCAGGCATCCTGTCACTGGGAGCTGCCCACCAGCCTGCGAGCTGCTGCCAGCACAGAGCCACGCTGCCAGGAACAGCAAAGCAGCAACGCTGCTCAGGCACCATAATTGCAGAAGACGGCTGGGAAGCTTTCTCAAGGGTCAAAAAAAACCTCACTTCTGCAAGGACTGGCTGGCAGAACAGTGCTGTCCTTATGACCACATTCAGTTACCTTCAGTGGCAACATTTCATCAAGCAGGTGAGAAACACTTCCACCAAACACACAAAACAGAAGCTGCTTTGTCTCGCCTTGGCACAACACCCTCTCTACTGCATGCTAAAGGCACTGTTTGAAACAAGAAAGCAAATGAGCCAAGTTGTTCACGACAGTGCCATCACTGAGGCTGCAGCCATAAAGGAACAGTTAAATTAGCTGGACAAAGAGGCATGAGGAAGGACTAGCTCCCAAGCAGGGTCCCAGCACTCCCCAAGGAGCCTGTGTAGCAGCATTGTGCAGGCGCAGGAGACGGAATCACGTGCAGGCAGGAAGGAGCCAAAAACCACGTGAAGACAATACTTTTCTGTTGTCTCCCCCCTAAACCACCTCCTCTGCCAGTCACTGCGACAACAATATTTTCTTTCTTGCCTGATGTGCCTCTGGTGCCTTCACTGGTCACTGAATGAGCTGCTCTGAAGGCACAGAAACCACACCCCACTGCTGACCTCCCTCAGTAAAACCCTGGGATGCCACAGGCTTTTCCAAATAAAACCAAGAGAGAAACCTCCTAAGGGCAAATCACTTCAACTATTTCCAAGGCTAATTCCTTGATCCTAGTCATGATTATTTAAAAGAGTTTCCTGCTCAGATTGAATGTCTGTCTGAGCTATACAATTCAACTGTCCATCCTCATCTAGCCTAAATTACTTAAAAGTTACACAACAAGCCAGCCTTATATTGACATCTTCAGAGCTCTCATAAAAGAGGGAAGGACTAGTCCCCTACTTCCATCACTCTTATTTACACTAAAAATGCCTGTTGCTATACAATTTCTACATCCAGTCTCAGATTTCCTGTGATCAGAACAAGCTCCTCCTAGCAGATATTAAAATTAAGCCTGTGCGTGAAATAAAGAAGCCTCCTTTACGCAAAGCTCCACGCTCAGATAATTAGAGGAGATGGAGATGCTGGAGAGAAAACAGGCTAATGCACAATGCCAAAATGTTGCACAGCTCTTCTACTTCCAATCTCAGCATGCATTTGATGCCAAGGAAAGCAACATCTCAGGGGGTGACAGAGCCAAGGAAGGCATTTGGCCACTGCCTGGTGGTCCCTGCTCTGCCCTGGGCAGTATGAAGCTGCAGCATTCCCACCTGGAGGGCAGATCTCCTTCCCAAAGGGACCAACACATGAGTCCCTCCCCACATATGCAGTCCAGACGCTGCCAGGCTGCAGTTTGGACCTGGGAGATGTAAAAGGCTGCAGGTTTCATGCAGCTGGAGAGATTCAACAAGAAACTGAAGTTCTGGCTTGAGACTAAGCTTTAAACTTAGAGGGAGGCAGAAGGGGAACATCTGAGAGAAGAGAGGAAACAAAAGGTTAAAATGACTGAAAGCAGACTTCCTATGCACCAAATGCCACACAGACATTGTATTAGCAGAAATGTAAGCTGAGAAAGTAAAATACATTAAAAATAGCAGTTCTGGCATAACACTAATGTTCTTCTAGTAGTGAAAACCTATAATTACACAAAGACACTAATTTTCTTAAAGGACAGATTTGTTCAATACACAGCCTCACACCCACACTGACCAACAAGTCTTGTAGATGAACAGGGAAGAGGAATTTATTTACAACCCCTCTTTCATTTCATATTGAAGGAAACCCAAATGCTACAAGACAAACAAAATATCCCAACAGTTTGGGATAACAAACACAAAAGATATAACCATGCACACTCAAACAGGAACAGAACAAATGACAGGACAGGAAAGTAACCCCACTTGGACTTTCCTCAGGGCTGTTTTACATAGGATCTTTTATCAAAATGAGATGGGGCTGGAGAAATAGTTTTCAAGAGAAATTCAGCAACTCTATCACATGCCACCATTTCTTTCCTGAAGGGCCTGCCACTGCTCAATACATTGAATTATTTAGGCCAAAAGCAAACAGATAGATTTGCAAAGCAGAGGGGGCAGACTGACAAAATCAATTGTACATTAAGAAATAAAATTTAAAATAAAAATAAATAAAAATAAAAATAAATAAACAAATTTATAAAAACAAACCAAACAAAGCCCACAAAACAAAACAAACAAACAAAACCAACAAAAACAAACCCAAAATACAGAGCAGCACAAACAAGTACCACCACAATAGCCAGCAGTGAGCAGCTGGTAGCCATGCAGCAAGTACCTCACATTCCAGGAGACACAGTCC
This sequence comes from Molothrus aeneus, assembly GCF_037042795.1. Taxonomy (NCBI): domain Eukaryota; kingdom Metazoa; phylum Chordata; class Aves; order Passeriformes; family Icteridae; genus Molothrus; species Molothrus aeneus. Next base: position 87,220,660 of record NC_089647.1, on the reverse strand, counting down.
CACCAGTGACCTTTACCCCTCTGCAGGACAAATATCACCTCAGGTGGACAGAACTGTCCCTCACAGGCACCCTTCTCCCATGTTAAATTGCAGATCACTTATGCTCCAGGCTTCAGCACAACACTGTGTGCCTAAAATCAGACAGAATGAATCCAGGCTTTGGTCCCTGGTAACATCAATGGTTAAGACAAGCAAACAACTCCTGGAAGACTACAAGTTTTATTATGGTCTTAGTCTTCTGACCCCAAATCAAGTAGTAGGTGGAAGAAGAACTTTGTAACATATTGCTAATCCCTCAGCTGGGCACATTCCCTAAGTTTTCTAATGCTTTAATTAAGGGAACTGTCCTCATTAAAATGCTGCGAATGCAGCAATTTTTCCTTCCAAACATTTAAAATGGTCTGCAACACTAACAAAGCTCTGTATTTTGTCAAAAGATAAGTACTAAGAAAAGGCTCAAACCTGAAATTACTGCATTTTCTTTGCAGGCCATCAATTCACTTCTATAAAGTGACATACATTTCACTGAGCCTGCTACTATGAAGAAACTGATTTAACGCTTCTTTTCTAAAGTGGTGTACCTTTGTCTAATGCCCATTTTTAGTGCAGCCAGTAACCTATGCTCTGTTTCACACCCACAAAAGGAAAACTCAAAATTCTGCACTATGCTACAGCTTCCAAAAATCTTCTTGTAAGCAAGGATTGGTGTGAGATCATGATCTGACTTATTCAACACAAGGTTTCTTTTGTGCAGCAGCCAAAATATGTAAATTGCCCAGGAATAAAAGAAATCATCCGATCTGTACATGTGTCTTACAAACACGACTGGATGACAGTGTGAGAGCACAAGTCTTTACAAGTTTTAATTTCAGGTAATCTTTGCCTGAAGGTTAAACACTTTAGCTCCTCTGGTCCAATATTAGTCACCGCTCAGCCTCTGTCAGTAATTCACAGCCTTCCCCCTGCCTTACGCAGAGAAAGGACTGCAAATCCAAAATGCCAGGTGCCAGCAGGGAGGACCCAAGAGGTTCAAAGTACCCAGAGAGGACCCACTCCTCTCACCTGATGAGGGACAGAAGGGATCACAAAAACAGCTGTGACACCAGCCCACCATCGTGTGTTTGAGAAACAGGCCTGTTTGAACCAGGCAGTGTGTTTGAATAAATCACTGTCTGCGTAGACCATGGGAGGAGGCTGCACCAGGTTTGCCAAAATCAATTTTCAAAATACTCCACAAAATGCCTTTGGTTTCTTACACCAACACTGCAAGCAAGGACTGCTTAAAAAGCTGGAAGGAGGAGGCTCGCTCCTACTCCCTTTGTCACCATCTCCACCTTCTCTTCCTTCTCTCTGTTTTGGTGAGAACTGCTCCTCTTAATGGTGACAGAGCAGAAAACTAATATCAGGTCAGTAGCTGTGACACCATCAGACCTGCACAGACCTACTGAAACCGCTCCAAGCCCTTAAACCACCTGCTACTTTCTTGGGAAGGAATGGGCTCCTTCTGCAAAGGGTAAACCCAGGCCCACGATGGATATCAGACTAGACCTGGGATTTTAGCTCCTCCCTGCTCTTCTTCATTCCCAAAACCTACAATGTAACAGCAGCTTTAAGGGTGAAAAAATACCATGCTCAGCTACTCTGCAGGAATATACACAAGATAAATAACTAGAAATATGTAAGCTGAGAGTAGCTTTCTTGAAGCAGACCTCTCCAACTTGCTTGTTCATGTATGAATGAGATCCATGTTTATAACCCTAGGGGTTTTCAAAGCAAGAAGGAATATGGATATTATATTTTACTTCTAAAATACACTACTGCTCAAAAACGCAGCTCTTTTAAAAATGGGAAATCCATTACCAAATGATTTACAACTGACTGACAAGATGATGATGTCTGTAATTATCAGATCCAATCACTCAAATTACAATTTACCAGCAGACACACAAACTATTTGATTCACAGTTAACATTTTTTATTCAGCAATTGCCAGGTCCTTTCTAAAACAAGAGAGGAGACAGACAATCTCTATCAGTAACAAATGCAGCTGCTGATGAGTGGAATTCAGGGATGTCTGAGAGGGGCAAATTTCCCTTCATGTCTGTGCCAAACCCTCCCAGAGGACAGACGACAACCAGGGCTGCAACCAAAAGGCTTTTCCTTTGTGCTCAGACAGGAACAGCTGTTAGACAGGTACAAAGGTACAGCCACGTCTGGGCATGTGTGATAAGCGAGTTCTTTATAAAATTGGTTGCTGAGGTTTTGATTTTCTTTGGTAGATTAACGCTGACTTATGCACACATTTAAAATCGCCCTGCACTGCCAAAGCTCTATAAAGGCTGTGCACTTTAGTGTACAAGTTAAGTGCATTTGGCACTATACTAGATGTACAAAATCATTTCCATGCAGCTGCCAGCAGAAGGGATCTATATTCTTGGACCAGATGTTTTTGTTGTCGGTGCTGCCAAGCACGCCTGGAAACCTCACAGCTGAGCAGTGCTGCAGGAGTGAATTAACAATGAACAGAGCCACAAGATGCTCATGTCCATCTATTAAATGGGGTGTCACAGTCCCCTCTCTCCCTTACTCCTGCTCTCTGAGCAAGGAAGCCGTGGATGGCCAGCTAATTATTTACCTGTCCTAGAAGAAAAGCCTTTCTGCCTCCATCAGGATAAATAGAAGTAAAAACTGCTTGCAAATATTATACCCCAGCTGCATTTACCCTCAGCTGGGAAGGCGACAAAGAGACCTTGATTAACAGCCAAGAAAATAGGACTGGAAAAAATATAAAACAGTCCTAATGCTACAGTACATGTTTGTTTCTGCTGCTGGGCTGTGAACAGGCAAGCATTTATTAAAAGGTATTTCACTTCAAAAATCAGAGCTGCTACGGCATCTCACTTTCCATTTTAAAAACAAACAGCTCAGATCCCAGCACAAGTCTCCCACTCTTGAGCTGAAATGCTGAGAGCAGGGGACAGAAGTCCACTTCCCAACCTCAACACCAGCTTCCAGTAAGGCTCAGCTGCTCTTTGCCCTGCTGCCCCCATGCTGAAAAGCAGGGGCTCCTGCCAGACCCTAACCTGCCAACTTTGCCTTGTCTGTCACAACTGCACCACAACGAGCAGAGGGGACCTGCAGGGACCAAAATACTGAATGGTCAGACAGCTGCTCAAAACTGCAGGTGTGCATGCACAGCAGGCAACGAGCAGTCCTAACAGGAACAAGGGAGTCAGGCACCAACACTCAGAAGCTGATGAGAAGAAAATGAGATTTACTCAGTCCAAAACTGTCGTGTGGCAGGCCCTACATCGACCACAAAGCCTGCAAGACAAACTGGAGAGGCCAGGCCTTCTCACCCAGAAAGAAAAAGTCCTGCCATAGTCCAGGAAGAGGTGGAAGCACATCCACCACTCCAGGAGGCTGCTGCAACCCTCCCTGGGCAGCGATGGGCAACACCGCTTCCTAGGCTTGTGGTCAGGGGCTGGCTTTGGTTACTCTACTCACTGGGCACCATACATGTTGAGAGAGGAAAGTGACATAGAAAGGCTCTGTGTGTGTGCCCATGTGTGTGTGTATGTGTTATGAGCCTGCTGTGAGCTCTGGAGGCTCTTTTCTCCAGCAGGCAGTTCAGACAGGCACAGCCCACTCCTGTAGCACAAACGCCTGTAAAAAGTGAAACTCAGCAACCTGATTGTAAAATAAAAGCAGGCATAACATGTTTTACTGAAATCCCCCAATACATAATATAATCTGATCTCCCTCAGAAAAAGCATTGGTTTGGTTTCCCCAGCCTGCAGCAGCCACCACATCCCCTGTGCCAAGCATGGCCCCAGCCTGCCCAGCCAGCATCTGCATGGGAGCTACACCCAAAGCAGTGCCTTCCTTAAGGATATATACAAAAGTTTGGAGTTAAAAAAAAAATCCAGCAAAAACCAAGAAACATGGTCTCTCTTGTTCAGATAAATAACTGGTTGCCCTCCCAGGGATTTTTCTGTTAAAATAAAAGCAATACTATCACTACAGAGTCTCAGGGGAAGATGACTCATGAGCAGGAAAGAGCCTGTAATTTTGTGCTCAGGGTATTCACCCCAATAGATATTACAACTTTTTACTATGCTAGTCTGGTAACATGATTAAGTAGCAGTCTGAAGAAATCTTCCCTTAATCACACTTGATTTGAAACCAAACTATGAGCAATTAGCCCAGCCAAAATGCATGAGGGAGACAGGGAAGGCATTTACATCCAAAAGACGAAACCTAGATTGTTTGGAGAGCTTCAAAATTCAGGAGGATAAGGTTGAAGGCACCGGATTTGCTCAGAGCAGAGCTGTGTGACAATGAAGTCATGCACAAAGGGACAGCTGCAGCAACCCTGCCAGGTCCAGCTCTACAACCAAGGCAAGGATCTGCTGGTTGGTTTGGAAACATTACCAAGCAGTATAGAAGCAGCAGAAATCCCACACACAGCAAATCAGACCTCTCCAATAGCTGGAGAGAAGCTGCTAAGTGAAAGACCATGTGTTGCAGAGGTGAGCTTCTGCCAGACTAAGGTATCTGAACAAAGCCTGTCATGGCTGAAGGCTCCTCTCCTGCAGTTTCCTGCAGCCTAGTCCCTTCAAAAGCCACATGTAGAAATCCCAAAGTCCACTCAAAAAGAAAAGTCTCACAGAAACTGATGGTTAAATGGGTTAAGCTTGTCTTTGCTGGTTTACTAAAAAAATTATGCACACCTACAAAAAGCTTTTAGATGTGCTCTGGATGGCATGAATTGAAAAGTGAGGTTCAGAATAAGGAAAGGAAGAATAGGGAGGCTATTTTAAAGACAGAAAAACATAATATTAGTACTACCACCACTGGTACTAATAATAATAATAATAATAATAATAATAATAATAATAATAATAATAATAATAATAATAATAATAATAATAATAATAAAAAATTCTAAGGTTTTGGGTGCCTTTTTATTTTCTTTAACCAAAAAATTCTCCCCAAAACAGCTCCATCTGTAGTCTCTGAGCATCTGGAGCTTTCTGCCAAAGTGATCAGTAGCAGAGAGCTAGCATTTGTCTCTGAATCGCAGCCATTATGTGCTTCAGTGTTCCCACACCACACAGAAACTGGAGGCACTCACCACTCTTCCTGGGCTAAGGCTGAGCCACTGATCCAAAGCACGAAGGATGAGGGCAGAGCATGTGTGCTGCTGCATATAAAGGCAGGGCACGATGGAAAGAAAAGGACATTGCTGGTTTGAATGACCTATAAAACTTCCTGACTGAAAGCAGGCTTGGCTGAGGGCAGCCCTCCAACTTGCTGGCAAGCCTCTTCAAAGCAAGACACCCAGCTAAAGGTTGTCTCTTTCATACAATACATCCCTTATTCCCTCACGCCTCTCGTTCGTGAGCAGACGCTCCTCCTGAGGAAGCCCAGAGAGCACATCCATGCCACAGTCACGGCCCAGTTTTGGCCACCTCTCCACAGTGCTGGCCTGGAGAGTGGGCACATGCCCATGCACACCAACAACCTGCACAGTGCAGTCACATCCCTTCAGGGAAGTGCAGGGCTCTGCAAAACCCTTAAAGTGGTGTCAGCTGCCCACCAGCCCTACTCGCCTCACACCTGTTTTTTCCATTCATCTCATAAAGATAATTAAAAGAGAAGCTTAAAAAAAAAAAGAATTATTGAAAAAGTTCCCTGAACAAAAGATGCAAAAAAACTGCTGAACACCAATAGGTTCCTAGCAGCATAACTAGAACATCTCTGTTATGATGCTGTGTATTAGGTTTCAGAAGAAACATTTGGCTCCTGACATCAGGTAGGAGGCAAGCAGGATTCTCCCTCTGAAGCCCTCTAGTGATGGCCAAAAGCAGAGCAGTCACACATCTATTTGCTTTGAGTGCAATCAGGAGGAAAATGCAGAAAAACACCTGCACAAGATATCCCTGCTCCTTTGCCATGCCAGGAGCACAGAACAGTTCATGGAACCGCCTTGAGCAGAGTGTTTGTGACTGTTTATCCATGCCCTGAGTAGCCATTTGTCCTCCAAAGGCTGATGAATAAGGGTATTTTTGTAAACAATCATGGATTAGACCTCTAATCCAAACAGGAACCAATCTATCCAGAGTGGTTCTTAATCAAGACTCACCAAAAAAAAAAAAAAAAGGAAAATTCGTAAGAATATAGGCTTGATACTAAATGTCTTTTTCCCCCAGTCTCAAACACTGAATTCCAACTTTTTTATCTATATTGACCTGTAGCATTAGGCTCAATTTCTGCTCTCCACTGAATATACAGCTCCTGAATATATGAATTCCCACAAGTGTATATATTCATCCCATGCATTATGAAGCTGCAGAGAAAACCAGCAGAAGAAACATCTTCATTTTTATCTAAGAACATTTCCTATTAGCTGCCAGTCAGTCTTCAACCCATTCTGGATCCAGCACTGCCTCAGAGATTCTAAGATGCAGGCCTTTCCTAGGAAACAGCAACACACTGCCCAAACCCACTGAAACGCACTCCCCTGCTTTATCAACCAGCTGGATGAAATTCACTTATTACAGAACTAGCTATATAATATATATAAAAAGGACATTGAGGTGCTCAAGTGTGTCCAGAGAAGGGCAACAAGGCTTGTGAAGGGTGTAGAAATCATGTCCTAGGAGACACAGCTGAGGGAGGGGGATAAGGAGGCTTGGGGGGACCTCATCGCTCCCTACAACTGCCTGAAAGGAGATGTAGTGAGGTGGGAGCTGATCCCTTCTGCTGTGCCTTCAGTGAGAGGACCAGAGGAAACGGCCTTAAGCTGACACAGGGGAGATTCAGATTACATATTAAAAAGAAAATTTCACTGTTCAGGTGGTCAGGCATTGGACTTGGTTGCCCAGGGAGGTGGTTGAGTTGCCATCCCCAGAGGTGGTCTAACAGCTATGTGGATCTGGTGCTGGATGATGTGAGTTAGTGGTTTAGGGGTTACAGTGATAGTGCCAGGTGAGCAGTCGGACTGGATCATCTTGTAGGTCTCTTCCAACCTTGGTGATTCTTTGATTCCATGACATTTTTTATATGTCAGAGTGGCAAATGATTAGATGCATCATATGCAAACAATGTTAAGATGAGCACTGTTTCCCACAGCAAGGCATGCTCTAACACCTTATATAGCTTAAGAGCACTTTATTGACAAAGAAAATTTAATTCATGCCAATTTAATTCATATCCAACTACTATGTGGAGGAAGAATGAGTGACATTCAGCAAATTAGCAATGGTACCATCCAAGCACACACAGCAAGGGCAGGCTGGGCTTTTGACTCTGGACTTGACTTAAAGCAAACAGATGTCTTTCAGAGGTAGATCTCCTTTGGCTACCTGGATTAGTCCACTAAAGGGTTGTTTTCCTTTGCCATTCACTAACCAAAGCACCATTAAACTCAGGGTTAACGAGGCTCTTTGCCTGCAAACATGGGGCATGATCCACAATGCAGTTCAGCTAAGCCAGCCTCCCACAGGTCACCAGGTCAGAGGCAGCTGGCATCACACATACTCAGCACAGGTTTTCCAGCTCCACCACTGGAACTAAGCTTGCCACACAGCAATTCTTTGCTCTGCTATTATCCTGAACCCTGGAATTCAGAATCCAAATGAATGTTATGGAAATCATCCAAAGCAGAAAGTGAAATAGTTTCTAAGGCAAGCAAACAGACTAAAAATAGCCTGTTACACAGTGGAAAGAATCAGAGGGTAGGGGAATCCCTGCATTGACCTTTACACTTCGTTCTTTATTCCTAAATCTGCAGGTTGAAGCGCTACAAACAGTCCCTCAGCAGTTACAGCAGGTGGCTGAGAAAGATGCAGCCAAGATGCTGGAAAGGCGTTGCAGGTGGCTTTCCTCCTGGATTTGCACTGCAAAGGGATGATGGCTCGGGGTTCCTCATCCAGCCTCACAACTCCAACCCTGTGGAGATGCTGCTTGCAAGCCAGCTCCCAGAAGCTGCCACTTCCATTCCCTGTCCTGCCTGGCCCCTCTCACCCACCCCCTGGCCAGCTTTAGCAAGGGCAAAAACAGTAGAAAGCTAATCTGTATGTATTTTTTAAAATATATATATATATATATTTCCTTACCAGTGAAGCACAGGATGGGACCTGATAGATTCTGGTGTAAGGGAAACTTGGAAGGGAAGGGAAGAGAGGCAGGGCTGTCCCTGCAATAGCATCCAGACACACAATTGTTTCTGTTGTATTGTAAAACCTTATCTCTAGGGAGAAGTACCTAGAAATGGGGAGACACCTATGTCAGGAGGAAGCACTGTTAACACAACAGGATGCTATCTGAACATTTACAAATAGAAAATGCAACTATTCCTCCTTTTTTTCCTGCCAGTGGGAGAAATCCTTTCCTGAGTTTACATATACTTTGTTTACATTTGTAGGCACAGAGGATGAGTTTGCACTTACATGCTAATCCATCCACTTTTACAGTATCAGCGCCAACTCTTAAAATTTGTGTTTGGAAATCAAGACTGGGCTAGGTACATTTCCCAAACTTTTTAATCAGAATTGGGGAGCAGCAGCAATTCTGACATAGAAACAGATATCTCCCCTCAGGGACTCAAATTTGAGTGCAGACTTGTTTGACCATGCAGCCCCCTCTGATCTATAAACCAGTGCAACTCTATTATTTTATAATCAATGCAAAGCTGCACATTTTAAAAATTGCTGCAAAGGAGTGTAGTAAGAGAAGCAGAAAGACAAATTCAGAATGAAAATCAACAAACTCATTTATAAAAATCATTTTGTCCTACAGGCCCAAAGGGAGGCAACTGCAATAAATGCTAGTGAAAAGGGAGCTGAGGTAAAATATGCAAGAGACAACTAAAACCTTCTGTAATAATGCTGCCTTTGCATCAGTGTTTCCACAGCAGTGACTCAGGGCTGCCTGTCCTGCAGCCCCAGCCAGGACAGGTTAACACAGGGGGAGCCAAGCAGGCACCAGGATGCTCTCTCTCCCTGCCCAATTACATCTCCATTCAGTAAAATATTCCACATGAAAAAATTATTTTCAAGGATCATGGATGCTCTCCTTTCTTACTCTTGCAGGCAGAGCCATGGTGCTTAGCCAGGACAGTAAGAGCTATTCCAAAGGTCTGTGGGCTGCTGCATTTACACTAGGATTTCCACTTAGTTCTTACCACATCTAGAATCAAACACTAAAACTCGGTTCAGGAAGAAGGTGCTACAGTGGAAAATATTCCTGCTGAAGAGAAATACTGCAGAAACACCTCATACACCAGCACACAAAAGCTGAGCTCACTTCTGGAACTGGCCCCTCCACTAGGCAGAGAGAGGGATGCTTGTGGAGGCACCCATCATCTTATAGAATGAGGTGCAAAAGAGAGCAAGTATTGGAACTCCCACCTCCGTATTTTGGACCAGTGATGTGCTTAAGTACAAAACTACCATTTTACTTGGTGGATGTGAGGCAAAACACAACACCCATGTGCTTGCTGTCCACACAGGAACAGTAGCACTTCTGATAGTTAGCTTGTTCACTTCTCAGAGATTCATCTTTCAGAACAAAACACTGATGAAGTGTTCAAGAAACAAAGCCTGACATTAAAAAAAAAAATCAACAGGTAAACATCACAGCAAAAATTTAAAAAATGCCTCTGTGGCCAGATTCCCATCACCCTAATCGTGCTTGAAGCAGGGTCTTAATAAAAGAGAGCAAAATTAAACCATGTGCTTATTATGAAGCACCAATCTTTGCAATTTAATGACAACACCGTTGCACTTCTCTCTGAAGTGTTCTCCACACTTTATTTAATGCTTTCTGACAGAGAAACTACTTTCTATCTAGAGGTATGTACACAGGAGCCTTGTTGGAAAGGATTTGAGACACTTAGGGGCTCTGGAGACAAACAGAATCTTCTCCTACACTGATCAACTGAACTAGTTTGCAAAGCGTCTTCAAGGCTCTTTCAACACTAGCTCAGCTGTGTGCTTTCCACTGCATATTTAAGAGATTGGGCACAGGGGAAGCAGAACACTTTAAGCACTGGGGCAGTGTTTATTGTGGTTACAAACCAGCTTAGAGTACAATGAATTCCCAGGTCCTCAAGCATTAGCACTTGCTACCATAATCTCTAGATCCAGGAGCTGGGCTTTAAGACTCTATTTTAGCCAACAATTCCATAGAAAATCATTCAAACTGTGCCTTGCAAAAGAAGCACTGTCAAGGGACTTAGAAAAAACATTTTTGACTCATTAAATATTGGAGAATAAGACTGCTATTTTATCTTTATATATACACACAAGCATGTTAAGAAAGCAGGGGAGAGAGAGATCACACAGGATAATCTCAAATGTACAGTACTAGATTTGTGGACTCATAAACTAAAGAAAGAACCAGAGGAGATTTAAAAATGCTTGAAAGTAATTTTCATGTGCTACACTGCACAGAACTTTTTCCTTAAATAAAAATGAAGTGATCTACTTTCTCCTCATGATTTACTGCAAAACAGTGGCCAGCTGACTGATAATGGAAGGTGGCTAAGGTCTGCCTACCATTTTCAAAGCAGAGGCTATAAATTTCGGCCCCTCCCTTCTCCATGCAGCCTGCCAGTTTTCACATAACTTGTCAGGACTTTGTATCTCCGGAATTTCTCCTCCTCATTAAACTTGGCTGAAGTCGACCAGCAGATCCAAATGGTATTTGGTGGAAAAGAAGGCAGGACATGCTCAGTATCACCAAGAAGCCTCATTTCCTTAGGAAGTCAAGATAAAAATATGGAATGCTGCAGCAAAAACAGGAGGAGCCCAGAGGCAGGTGCAGTTTATAAGAATACAATTAAACACAGTCAAGAGAGATTACATTTCAGGCAGATATATCGCCTTTAATATAAACAGAGAATTAATTTCCCTGACTTTGATCCTAATGCCCAAGCCAGATTTAAAGTGTATCTCTGAAAGATAGCAGTTTATACTGGACCTGGGATCTTTTGGTTGCCTATGCAGACAGGAAGAATACTCAGCAGACCCGAGTTCAGCCTAGAAACCTGCTAAAACGAAAGCACAATGCTCTGTCACAATCCTTATTGGTTTCACTCTGCCCAAACTGGCAAGAGCACACATGCTCTAACACTGTATTGACAGGGCTGCCTTGTTATCCTTGAGTAGACAGTGTGTCTGACTCACTGGGGGTAAATTGAGCTGTGCTGTGTCTGATAGAAATGATAAAAAATGCAGTCCCGTACTTTTTGCTATTATCTGCATACAAAACATTTGTTTCCCATCAGAACTTGAACCTCCTTAGACAGCTGAGACAATCAGAGCTCAGCACTGGGGAAGGCAGCAGCAAATCACCTGCACTGAGGCCACCTGCACAAATGCTCCTCTCAGCTCAGAAGAAATGCTCCATCACTTGAATTTGCACAGGTTATTATTGCTCAAATTCATGTTAGAGCAGGTATGACCTGTAGGGTAAAATATCTCAGCTGTGAAAGCATCTGCATGCTACCCACATTAATGCTAACAGTGGTGAAGGCTCAGAGTCCAGGACACAGACTGATGCCAGCAGTCACTTGTATACATATGAAACCACATGTCATTAGTGACCTCTTTGTCACTGCTAACAGCAGGACTTCAGATGATTGCAGGTATCAAGCCTCATGACTGAAGAAAAATAGGCACAGTATTAGAGCATAAATGCATGAGTATTGCCCACCTGGACAAGTAACAGTGCCCAAGGATGGTAACACGTTTACCTAGATGACTTACTCTTTCTTTCTCAGTGTGTCACTGCAGCTGCACCATCAGATCAAAGGAAAGAAATTTTTTAACAAGTCCAGACTTGTCCAAAGAACTCAAGACTTGCAGAGAAATCTTCTTAATATGCAATCCTATTCTTCTGCCTATAGAAGTCAGCTGCAGCCATTTCCATTATGCTCCAATATTAAACATGTGCTCTCACATACTGATGAGCAATACCAGATCTTGGTGCCACAGCTGAGGAGCATATCCTGAGCATCCTCTGCTATGCTATAGCAGAGTGTTATCTGCTTCTCTTAAAGCCAGGTAGGGAAAATTTTAAAGCCATCTCCCTACAACAAAGGAGATTCTTCTACACTGCAAACTATAGCAAAGTTCCCTTTATGTAAGCATAACTTCAGGTTATGTCATCTAAACTACATTTCAATTTACAGAGCACTGGTAAAACATTTTCTGCTAGACAGGACAAGAACCCTGCACATCAGACGTAAGCATACAGATGAGAAGGCAGAGTCAACACTGCTTTCTTTACACTTCATTCACATTGTGTTCCATAATCAACTTTGAGCATGAAGCCACTGCCCAGCCTCAACTGAAAAAGCCATGCAACAGGAATCCTACTCAATGGGCACCATGAAACCTTTACAGCTAAAGCTCTATGGCTGTTGAGAGGTGCTGCAATGGTGCCCTCGAGGATCTTCATGGCAAAAGGAACATATCTGTTTCTTTCAACCTTGAAACAGTCAGGTTTCCAAAAGAAGCTTGTTAAAATACATAGAGAGGTATGCCCACAAGGACAACTGAGATGGGCTGTGCATGCAAAGTGTCTTCCTCTCAGGTGGAAATCTTGCATAAGGAGAAAACATAGGTTGAAATAAGCACAGAGAAACAAGCACGTATGAATGTTTTACATCCATTTTCTTCTCTTTGCATTGTCCTTTGCCAATTTTCCCCCTCACACAGTATCAGTGCAAAGTTGCTATTCACAGGGACACAGTAATGCAGAGCCTTAGTGCTCAACATCAGCTCTCTCCAGCAGTATAATTTCCCAAGCTGCTTGGTAAGAGCCACAGCTTTTTCCCCTGATCTCAAACTGCCTGTGAAGCTCCCTATTCAGTTTCCTTGCAACTGCATCAAACCAGATATCCTCCCCTTTCCAAATAAGCTTCTCCAGCCTAACAATCTTGCTAACCCCTGAATAATCAGATGAAGAGAGTAGAAGTTTGCCCTTTATCCCAACTGGTGCCAGTACTGCTCCAGGAAATTTCTTGGGTTGAGTCCAGAAATTGAAGCTCTGACTTAAACCAGGTGTTAGATGTGTCTGCCTTGCTGGGAGATAAAGTCCCTGCTCCTTGTAAGGACAAAAGGCTTTTCAGAGTTAAATGTCATTCTACTCTGTTAGAACTATGAGCTGGCAATCCAAGAAATTTCCCAGCCACCCAAGGGCAGGAGTGTTTTGACACATCTGGCACCCCTGCAAGGCTCTATGCCCTGCCCTCGCCCTGCAGATGGACAGGACCACCTCTGCCTGACCCAAACAGGAGTCTTGCAGAATAAAAAGCAGCATGGAGCTGCAGCAGAGCCCAGTCTCACACAAACACCAGCACCCAAGGCTGAACCTCCTGGCATCAGGTCCATGGAAAAGCAGAGGGAAGAACTATGCCAAGCTGCTGGGCAAGGGCAGAGGTAGGTGAGGGATCTCAATTAAAGAAGGAAATAGTCAATTATACAAATGCTCTGCAGTTCAACAAAGGCTGCCCCACTGGCTGCAAGACTATTGTAGCTCTTTTTGACCTCCCCCAAAACCAGATGTTACAGCTCAAGGGACCACTCTGTCCAGCTCTGTTTTCCTCTGAACTGTAATATATAATTCCCAGCAACTTTTTTTTTTTTCCTTAGCCTAATCCCTAGAAGAGATCAGAGGTTAATCAGCTTCAGGAGAACTGGACAGCAGGGCTGTCAAGATTGTAAATAGCTTTCCTTTTTTTTTTCTTTTCCACAGAACACTTCTTTATTTTGCCAGGTAACTGTTTAACCAAAGACTGCAAAATGTTGTACAGATTAGTAGCAAGCAATCTTTCATTGCGGGGACAAGCAAGCAGAGTGCCAGTACTCTCCATGGAACAATCTGGATTTTTAGGTCCCTTATCAATTTTCCCCAATTCACATTAAGAAGAAGTGACTCCCATGAAACACTGGAAGGCCACAGACTTTTGGTAACTCAGGTAACTTTAGGTTTGCTTTGGCTAACTTCACAGTAAGTACAGGCCCGGACTGGTACATAAGTACTTTATCAGGCAGCTGCACTAAGCCAGATAAAGCCAGGTAAAAGCACTGCATTCATATCTCTACACTAAAAGGATGGCCCCTATTCAGCTTCTCCAGGCTGGCTTGACCCAGTTCTGTTGCACTGGGCCACAAGGATCTGTATTACCCAATCTTCCAGAGTGAGCCATCAACTTTTTTTATTTTTCCTTCTTCAAATAGATTGAAATTCATGCATTGTTTTTGAGTTTTCATGGGGAAAACAAGAACATAATATTGCAAACTTTTGGTTTGGCTTATTATGTCATTTTTTCCCTCATTTTGTCTGCTAGTTTATGTGAGAACCCACGTTTTTATTTAACAGCAGTTTTTCTGCAGACTGCTTTGAGATGCCCTATGGAAAATGGACAAATCATCCACATGATTGTAGTTTATGTAGTTTATCTTATGGCCATGTAGGCTGTAAGATAGAGACTCACAACAATCCAAGTGACTTTCCTATTGCAACAGAAATAAGGAGTCAGCAAAGTAAGGAAGATGGCAATGAGTAACTCAGGGAACCTTTCCTGTCTAGGTGTGGGAGATGTGCCATGTTTCTCTGCAGGCCTGGAGGCTTTGGTCTGAGGTTGTTAACTTTTCTGCAGAGGACACACAGAAAGAGCAAGACAGGCAAGCTCTAAAAGCAATCCAACGTCTTTCATAAATCAGCAGGATACAGCATCCAGTTGTTTACTTAGCATAATTTTACACAGACTAGATTGGACAAGTCATGAAACACTGGGCACAAGAGCTGAGAAATGCTGCTATTAAAAAAGGCATGCGGAAAACTTCCCAAGGGATGCCAAGAGCGTGTGTGGGAAGAGGTAGGAGGAAGAAGCAGCAGCGTCAGGGGTTATAACAAACAGAAGAGAAGCAATTGTGTTTTTCCCTCAAAATCAGTTACTAAACTTTTCAAAGAGAAAAGCATTGCTGGAAGTGGAACACAGGAGCGACCCTGGAAACAACCGTGCAGCTGCAAGGAAAGGCTCCAAAGCAGTTAGAGCAGAGTCAGGCTTTAGGGTGTAAAGCAAGTTAACAGCTTGGATGCAGGCAGATTTGCCAAGTAAGCTCTGCTAAGGTTTTAAATGCTATTTGCTTCACAAGAAAACAGATTCTTCTAAGTAAACAGGGACTGCTAAATCTTGGGAGTCATGGTAATCTTATGATGATGGAAACCTAACAGTATGGTCAGTGAGTGGAAGGGATCAACATGGACTGAACACCACCTTCTCCAAACCAGTGTCATAAAAGGAACTGAGACCTTACAATAGAAAGATTAACAACAGACTACATATAATGCCTCCCTCACAAGAAGCATGCAGCGTGAGATTCATCCTACATATGCAGATTTTGTAAAACAATTTTTAAAGCACACATATGCCAATAGCTTGCACTGTTCCCCTTTTACAGTCATTGGGCTCATTGCAACAAGGAATAAGAATAGCTTTCCATTGATGAAAACTGGTGAGGTTTTCAGTTTCATTTGTTCTACACTCCAGTGAAATTTTTTCAGCCTACATGCACTGCAGCTTTGCCCTTCAAAAGTGAAAAGAAGGCCTACCTGTGCACCATTCTGTAGTGATACCTATAGATCTTTAGGTCTTACAGTTCCATTAGCCTTTGCTTTAGTGCTGTAGATCTCAAGATCAGTAAAGATCCAGTCTTCTAAGTATTTTGCTTATTTGTTTAGAAAGGAGGAAATTAGAAGAGGCAGGGAAGTTTTATGCACATCAACAACCCCCAACATTTCAGGCAGCAGAACTAACTAGTCATAATTTATTCAAAGATCAAGCTGATAGGCTTCAGCCTACCTCCTCTTCTCTCATCCTTGCCACCATTCTTTTCAAAATTAAAATCTAAAGAGAAAACCACAAGAAAAGATGAGAAGGATGAAGAGCATTTCCACAGTGCCATGTGCACTCCAGAGTTGTAATATTTCTTCCAATGCCTCGAGTCAGAGGTTATAATACCTCATTTTCTTCACGCCAACCAAAACATTTTAAGGAAAGCCTTCACTCTGACTTTGACATCCCTCCTGTGTGGATGATCAAAGCTTTACAGCCCAGAAATGACATAACTTCACTGATCCTGAGCAATGTGTGAATTGCAGAATCATGGCCTTGAAAACTGAAAATCTGGGGTGTGCCCACAGAGCATGCCAATACATTAGGTTTTCTAATTTGTTAAGCATTTGGCAAAACAAGCACGGGATCAGAGGTATCCCAGAAGAAAGGAAGTCTTGTGTCTGTTCTCAGTTCAGGTTAGTCAGAATAATCAGATATCCCCCATGGCACCGCTTGAATTTAAGCAGAAAGGCATAACGCTGCCAATAAAACACGCACATAGGCACAAATCACCTACAGCTTCAAGCAACCACTCATCAGAAAACCACAATTTCAGTTTTGTGAAAGTTTCCACTCAAGCCTCTTTCTCCATGGGCATGGATATGGTACTACCATTAGCAGTTCATCTAACTGTAGCTCTTAAAGCAGGCAGAGAAGGTGAATTTGTGGCTGTGGTTCCCTCAGCATTTCTTTTGGAAGAGTGCTAAGGGTGGAAGTCACTGCCTTCTCAGTCCCCATGTTCACTCCTCCCACTGTCCCCATAAGTTGTGGTGAGCTAGGACCAGGATGGACCCACATTGTTTGCCAGCAAAGGATGTGTTCATGAAATAAACCCTTGAGGAACTGAGGCTGTGGCTTGAGGATATGGCTGTCTCTGGCAGAAATATCAATTTGAGCTACTGGCCCTTTCCCTGATGGCCAGACTGGATCTTTTCCAGTGTCATGCCACCTTCTTCATAGCAACCACACCAGAGTTTGCAACATCATGTGCTGAACTCAATCAATGAACCAATCCAGCCTATAAGTAACCAGGGGAAGGAGAGGAGTAAGGGTATTTTAAAACTGGAACCAGAGCCTGTTCACTGATCCAGGTCACCACCTGACCCCAAGGCAGCTGTACCTGCACAAGTGTTGGGAAACGGGCAAGGAACCAGCAAACAAGGCTGGACAAGAACATCCTGCAGCCACATCTGCCACTGAGGAAATGGTACATGGACCAGTATCACCCATGCCTGGTGTTAAAAAGTGGAGCTGACTTAGTACAACTGGGAAGAATTTACACATTTTTAGTCTCTGTGAGCTCTCTTCTTTGAAGCGAAAACACATGAGCTCCCCTGGTAGGAATGACAATGCTTTTAAGCTGCATGGGGCTAGCTAAATCTCCAAACTCCTCCCTCTTCATTCCCTAAAAAAGCATTGTACTTATGAGGTGAAAGACAGTGCCAATATACAACTTGCTTTTCAAAACCAGACAAAAATTACAGTAAGTTTCAAAACTTACTCCTGCAATACGAACTTAGCTGTACTAAAGATATACTAAAGACAGCATTTTTCAACTGTTTTCTTTATTCTGTGCAACCTCTCTATTACAACTGTTTGTGATTAATACATGCTATTAAAAACAGAGTGTGCAATAGAGCCAATCTTAGTATTATGGAGGAAGCCATTGTCATGCACAGTCCAGCAAGCTGCCCTGTGTAAAACTGCTGCACAGATGAAAACATTTGCTGTGCAAAGAACATTCACTGTGTGTCAATGTACCTTCATTCCTCTTTGGTTTCTCTGCTTGTTAACTGCAGCAAAAAAAGCATTGCCTCCTCATGAAGGCAGCCTTTGAAAATCTTCAGCTGAAAATTGATCTTTATCAAGCCATCTGACAAAAAAGGAATCTAGCTGTTGGCAGACACAACAGCTGAAGTTAGAGAGCAACAGTCACACTGCCCATCGATCACTAGAGATTCAGAGATAAGACTGAAGCCCTATCAGTTGACCTAACCCTGTCTCTTGTTTTCCTCCTCTCCTGCCTGTTTACCCATTACACCCCACCACTCATCTAGGACCTTGTGTCCAAGGCCATTTTTACTTGCTGCACCTATACCCACACTAAGCTATAAAATATTCTGCAGCAATATCCTTGCAGAAGTTTTGCTTGCTATAACCATCCTGGCCAAAGACCCCCAGCTCTGTACAATATACACGCATTAATGTTATTATTCCCCCTGTGCAAGACTGAGGAGCTCAGAAGAATATGACAGTTTGAAAAGGCACAAACTCTCTCCAGAAGAGCAGTATCAGTCAAGCTTTGCAGATATCACATAGGAGTATCTCATCTGATTTTAAATTTGAAGTTGTTAATTTGTGAATGGAACTCTACATACCACAAATAGAGTAACAGGGAGAAGCCCATGCTTTTCTTCATCTGTTTTGAAAACTTAATTTAAACTGATTGCTTTTTGAACAGCATAAACTGCAAGATGCCCAAGGATTCAAATATAGGCATATATTTTTATTTCTTTGACTGGGTTAATTTCCCCTCTTTCCCATCTAAAGCTCCACAGTAAATCTCCATGGGTCAGTTACTGTAACTACTTTACATTGCTGAATTCTGTTAGCAATCTGCTCATCATTCCTGCAGATGTTTCTGCTTTTAGGCTTCTTGGAACGACAAGGGACTCATTCCTTTGAATAAACATATGCCCTTTGTAGGCTGCAGATGTACCAGGGAGAACACTGTCCTCTACGACAAGCTGACACCTCATCTTCTTCTTTGGTAAAAGCAAGATGATATTTTTCAGAGAAAACAAGTGGGAAGCAAGCAATCTCAACCTTTTCCCCATCTTCTAAGAAATTTCTGTAGCACTAAGAGAGTGCTACATGCATCCAATATGCCTTGGGACTGGACAATGCAATTTGTGGAGGCCAAACGCCCCAACACAGAGGCACACAGAAATCTCAGGCAGATGGACTGGAGAGGTCAGGTCCTGCAAGCAGAGAGCAAACATTCACATGCAAGGACCATGCCTTTCAACAGAAATATGATGTAAGCCTTATACCATCTCATGATTAAATTTTACACAGTTGCTAATGAAGCAGAAGGTTCTTCTACTCACCTCAGTAACGTCCATGACCTTGATGGCTGCCAGCTGACCCGTTTTGACATGGCGACCCTGGTAAGGGAGAGAGAGAGAAAAGTCAGCACCAGCATCTCACCCATCCCTTCAGCTAACACAGAGTAAAACACTTGGACAAGAGTTCCAGTCACTGGGTTTTCCCCAGCAATGATACTTCCCTTCTGATACTTCCTAGGAAATACCACAAAAGCTCTAGATAGCTAAAACAACAATAACAAATTTAAAGTGTTCCTCTTCAAATTGTAGTGCCCATTTCTTTTTCTCCACATTAAAATGATGATTATCAAGTACAAACAGGTTATATTCACAGCTTCCCTTCTGTTTACTTTAACAAAGCTCATAGTCAGTAATGACTGACTATGAGCATGCCAGAATAAATTCCACGTATTGCATGTTTTATTTGTATGAACCAATACCTAGTACCTAGGTGATATATTACATGCTTTACCTAGTAAGCATGATTAGCCCATGATTAGGACTTAGGACATTTTTCACTGGTTGGTCTTTCCAAGTGAAAAAAGTGGGGTTTCTGCAAGGGATGCATCAGACCTGCAAGAGCTCTCTCTGCCTGTCTCACAATGGCTAGACAAGAACAAGACGTCATCTCCCTTCAGCTGCACCACGGTACGGGTACAGTTTCTCAGTACATCTGGAGCTGAGTTAATAGATCCCAGCTCCTGCAGCAGGGAGCTCCTACCCTTCCTTCCTCTGCCTCCTTCCAGCCTCCTGTCACATATTTCTCCCAGGAGCACTGAGCTCCTTCTGGCACTCATTGTATCATATGATAAGCTGATTGAGATCACTAAAATGGCAGAAAGTTAACACAGAAAAAAAGCAAACTGTGGGGTGGGGCAGGGGATTGCAGTCCAGGAAATTAAACTGGTTTGTTCTGCAGTGAAAACAGAGCTGGAGCCAGCAGGATGCAGATCACAGGGCTGGGAGGCAAGCTGCATGGCAGGCCCCTCCAGCCCTGGTGGGCTGTAACTCGCCTCAGCTGACTTCTAACAAAAGCCTTTTTCTCTCCAATGTATGTTTACACGAGGTAGAGACATCAATTAGCTGTTGTGTACTTTTTTTCCTAAACAAGCACTTAGAAATGGTCCCAATATTGGTATTTTCCAACTCTCCATTGTTACACTCAGCAGTGTAACACCCAGCAGTCTATCCTAAACCAGTCAAACAGCCCAGGCTCCCAACCACTTCCCCAAGCACCATCTCCAAATGTTCTTATCTGCATCCGTCAAGCTCTCTAGCAACAGGTATGCCCATTAAATGTCTTTGCTTTTTTCACAAATAATGATAAGAATGCAACTGAACATTTAACTGAAGTCGTAGTTCCTTTATTTCTCTCCTCACCAATTTCTGAGTTTCCTAGGCAGAAACCTATACGATGGACATGAATAGTGTACTTTTTGCCTGGACTAACATTAACCTCTTTACAAGGTCTTTTTAGACTGGCACCCCAGAACTGAAGCACCCCAAACCACTAGTCTCTTTAGAGAAATCCTGACCCTTTCACACCTTACAATGCCCTCCATGGAAGTAATGGCCAGGCATTACTGGTGCACTCAAAAGGATGAAATGCTGCAGAACTCACTGCCTCAGCTTTCTTCCACAACTCTTCTTGTGCTTCACTCTCCCCCTTACTAACCAATCCACGTGCTTTCTATAAATACATTACTGTGCTCAGGCTTTGCTTGCTCTGTAAACTGGCTTTACCACAGGCATTTCTTTTTACAGCTTGGTCTCAAGCTGGTTTTGATTTTGAAACAAAGTTAGGGGTCGTAACGTGTGCAGTAGTCAACACTGACCTGACCTTGACCTTACTACTTCTTGAACCAAAGTCTTTCAGCAAGCCCAGGAGATTTCCAACTCCAATTTCCCACCATGGACGTCTGCCTAATGACAAAAGCCTGTGGTCCTCTCCTCAAGACTTACCATGCCACAAGGAAGGAGGGGAAAATGGCTTACACTGAGGTGGAAAAATGCCTACTCTCAGCTCTGCCCCCATTTTCCAGCTTTGTTGAAGGAAGTTGAAAGCCCAAGGACATGGGAAGAGCAGTTTTAGGTACAAAAAGAATATGCTAAAGATAACAGAGAAACAAAGACATCTCTGAAGAAAAAATGCTCACAACACTAAGGAGGTCTGAGGAGAGAAACTTTTTTTTTTAAAAGCAGTGAAATACAGTTCCCCATTCACTCTGCAGCAAAGTGGAGGTGCTAAAATGGTGGCAGGATATACTCAAGCAGAAAATGTGGCATGCAGAAGAGCAAAGTAGCAGGACAGGATGCCATTTTCATGGAATTTTTACTCTATTTGTCTTTTTAAATCTACTAACTACTGGTGGGCTTGCTATTTCCAGAGAGACACCTAAAATTTCCAAGTGCTCGACTTCACAGCTTTTCTGAAGTCAATGTTCCTCCCTGTGAGACTGGCCCACTCAGGATGACTAATGTGCACCAGCCCCACCACATTTCCCCTGCAGCTTTACGGGATCCTGCTGGTGCCTCCACGAGTGTCCCTATGAAATCTGGGGCCAGCTACAGCAGAACACAGCCACTGCTCATGTTTCACTCTGCTTCTTCTGGGAGAGGAAAAGCTTCCACATAACCCTCCTAAGGGACTGAAAGCAAGGGAACTGCAGAGTGTGGGAAGTGTGGTCTGCTCAGTATCCCAGACCAAATTTAAACCCTGGTCACTTCAGAATATTGTTTAAAATTACTCCAAATACCCTTTTCATAATGTATGGAGCACTCATACTCTAAAAATCTGCAACATATGGGGAGGAGGAGGGATGGCCTGCATGACATTAATTTATATGAGAGAGGTAAAAAAGACATTTGAAGCCACATTCTTTTTTCATTAAAAATATTTTCAGAGGTCGGGAAAAAACAAACACCACAAGCACAGCATATAAGCATGAGCAGAGAGTTTGTTTGTTTGTTTATTTGCTTAACAGCTCTGCTCAAGAACAGACCTGTCAAACTATTAGCATGCTGGTATAATTTTGCTTGCAACATGAAATGGCTAAGCATTCCCATTTTGGAAACCAATCGTCAGATTTTCACGGCCAGCTTTTGCTTTGGAAAAATTTGTCAGTGTTAAAGAGAGCAGTAATAAAATTGCAATGTGATTGAATGTGAAGAAAGAACTGCAGAAATCATAGATGGGAGAAACCCTCTGAACTCAAATCTCCTGGGATTAAAATTTATTTAAATTCTGCTCACAGGGCACTTTACAAATGCAGTAACCATCAAGGCTCCATCCAGACACCACATCTCAGCAACACCTCTCCACTGGGATAGCATTTTTCATGCAGAATGAGGCCTCTGCTTTAGTGCAGTGTGGACACATGGCCCCTCAGGGCATCCAGGCATCCCCATGGCAAGGCAGAGCTTCTTGCAGCTTTGTTTCTCCAGGCAAATTGTTAGCAATTACCATTTAGATATCTGAAAAGCTCTGCAATATGGTTGCAAAATGCAACCCATGCGAACTGAAAACAGCAGGTTCTTAAAATATTGCTAGGCGCCAAATATCAGAGGCTGAGGATCACAAGATACTGTCCCACAGCCAGAATGCTGTGTGGATATGAAACGTGCAATGTAGACAACAGCAACCTAGAAGGATCTTGCTAAGCATAAGGTGACTGTCTCCAAAGCCATTGGACTGAGGAAGCTGCAGAGGTTTCTTCAAACAGTGGCACAGCAACAGGTAGAAAAGGCTACCTCATCCTGGGAGTGAGAGTTTGCCTCTTACTGGGTTTCAGCATGGGAACCACAAGAAAACATCAGCACTGTCAGCTTGTCCCCATGGAAATGAGCCTGCCAACACATTCCCTTCATTTAGACCACATTAAGATTTTATTCACCAAAATTTCTGAACTACTTCTTGTTTCTTACACATTCTCCCCACTTTTCTCTCCCTCATTTCACGGTTCTATTCATATTAAAGCACTTGGTTTATCCTCCCAAGGAAGCAGCCTAAGAATATTTTTAAGAGTGCTACTTGTACCACTGCATTTTTAAATGGCCTTTTGGGATGAGCAAGTCAATGGAATTGAGGCTGCCAACCTCAAATCTTGTCCTCTTTCTTCTCATGCAGATGACTGCAAGTTCATATACATAGAACTGTAGTTCTTCTCATCAACACAGCAATACTGCAGCATTTAACTGGATCTTAAACTGAATCCACTACTTAAGCACATTCCTAGTCATGTCTGATAGCAATATGGTGTTTATTTCTCATCTCAGTGGGCTTTATGCATGTTGAAAAGCAGAGGGGCAAGGGGAATCCGTGGTAGACTGCCAAGATCTGCAGAACATAATAAATTTCAAGTCTTCCCACACCCTCCAAGTCAGTTAATACACCTACTTCTTGCCTCTTTCTTACTTTGCACACATTATTACTGTAAAATTTTTAGTTTAGAAAGGTTCATAGGCAAGTGGTGTTATGTGCTGTTTTTCATGGTGCTCTTTTTCTCTTGTGCCTTAATGTTATCAAAGAACTATGCAAATTAAGTGCAAAAGAAATTCCATCAGTTAATTTACCTCTTTTCCCCACCCTAGCTTCCCCAATTACCCAAGATATTTATGTCACAGTAAGGTATTCTCCTACTAACACAGTTTCAGACCTGTGTATTAACGTGCCTCTGGGAGGCTGTTCCTGGAAGCTTGCTCCCCAGCTAAATGGCATGGAAGCAGCATGTGGGGCAACATCACACATTAAGGAAGGAATGCACCATTTGTGACTCATTACTTGCAAGTTTGGGTTATCCTGTGCCCTGTACACAATTAAGTCTTTGGTAAACTTCTCCCAGCTCCCAGTATTCTTATGCTGACGGTTGCAGAAAGAAGAGGAATTGATTTGAAAAAAACAAACGAACAACTAATCCAATTTCAGTTGCCACGCTGCACACAGAAGCAGCAGATTTAGACATGCCATCAAGTGAAAATAGCACAGCACCACCTCTTAGTAGTGAGTGCTGTACAATGCCCCGATGGCAAACATAACTTTCCATTTCACTTCTCATTCAGTTGATTCTTAACTCCTACCAGCCTGAGGCCACAGGCCATGAAGCAACCCCTCTGTTATTGGGTTGCATGCCCCAGTGCAATAAATGATAACTTATTATTCCAGGGCATGTTTACCATCAGCTCTTTCTGTCACTTGGCAACATAGAAAGGTGTAGACTGATCAACTTTGCATTGTGAAAACTTGGACTCTACGTGGCATTTTTTTCCACCCCCTGAAAAGATCAGGTCTACCCTGTGAAAAGCACTGGGAGTAGTGCTTGTGGAGGAAACAGAACATATTTTTGACAGGCAAAAAGACAGAATGGCACAAAGTGAAAACAACCTCCCTGGTCAAAACCAAAAACTTAAATAATAAATAAATAATAAAGTGTTCTTAAGCAAAAAGTCTACCTAACTACATTTGCAGCCAAAATTATGCTATTTCTACTGATATAGCGTTCTAATAATCATATGTTCCAGCAAAGGAGATGAACTTGTAAACAAAAAGGATAATGTTTATCTGGCATGAAAAGTACTTCCAGAATAAAATCGAGCAAAAAAAACTGACTGCAAAAACAAGGAAAATCACTGCAGAAATACACAAGAAGAAGTCATCCCATTAGATGATTTCTAAACCCAAAGCAACCAGAGCTGTAAAGACTGTCACTATAAAGTCAAAGACAGGACAGAGCTCTTGTGTTTTCCTTCTGTCTAAATCTTGATATCAAATGCCTGGAAAGCAAAACAGAAAATAACATACTCTCTATTCTGCTTTTGATATCCACAGGCTCACTAGCTGCCTATTGAAGAAATAATAATGACAATTTACTCATGCATAGTACTGCATTCTGTGAAATAATGCACAGAAAGATACACAGTTATTATCGGTTTTGTTCTTCTGAGTAGAGAGTGAAAAGATGTTTCCCACTAGGAAGAAAAAAAGAGAGTTCTATTCACTGACTTTTTACTTTGATTCCTAGTTTTGTGGTAGCTTTCCCACTGTGAAAGATGCTGGATATACATTATCAGAGGCATTTCCTTCTCCCAAACAGCTCATTGCCTAAATAGGAAGAAAAGAAAGGGGAGGGGGGAGAAAGGATGGTGGGAAAAGCATGGCAGAAAGCCACAATCTAACTTTCCCAGGATAACAACAGGTCCATTGCAGAGCTCAGTCAGGAGGCATCTCTGCTGACTCCCAGCACACTGCCCAGCAGCCCACCCCCCTCGACACAGCCACCGGCAGGAGATGTTTTGGTCTGATGGGAGAAGACAGAAAGAGAACTGCAAAGGCAGGCAGTTCTCTTGACAATTCACCTGGAAAACAACACCGATTCCCCAAGGAGCTTTGAAAGATTTGCCTGAGGCCTGACGTTCATGCAGGTTTCAGTTCACAGCCACTGAAACACTTCACCTGGCAATAGATTAAAAAAGATAGCAAGAGAAGGGGATGTTGCAGGGGAAAGGGGAGGGTAAGAGGAGTGAAGCTGTGCAGTTTAAGACTATGGATGGTCCTTTGTTAATCCAGTCCTGTCAACTGCAGTCCATTCAGCCAACTGGGATCCCTTCAAGACTGCTCATCTCCTGGCTCAAATGGCACAGAACATTCCCTTACCAAGTGAAGGCTACAGATTTCCCTGTTATTCATTCCTCAAATACCAAGCAGGAAAGGCTGACCAACAGGGGCCTGCTGGCAACACTGGCAGCAAGGCTGCCATGCGTTTTCACAGGAGGCCACAAAAACTTCACACACTTTTTGGAAGATACACTGTGCTGAGTGCTGCCCCTCTGCCAGACACCTCAGTCATCGGCTGGGCGCTGCATCAAGCCCTGCTGCTCTGCAGGTGATCACCATAGCTTCCTGCACCACACCAGATACTGCTTCTAAAGGGGCTCTTGAGCTAACTGGCTTGAGACCCCACTCTGGACGATGCCCTCTTCAAGAGCCATCCTTGAAGTCATCATCCCATTCTTCCAGTCACCACCACACTGTGTCCAGATTTAGTGACCTTTACTGAAACCACCATCACTCATTTTCTCTTAGAATAGAGTCTGCACCCTCAGAAGATAGCCCAAAAAGAAGATTTTATTAATCCTTGTATTTTTTTTTCTGGTTTGAAACCTTCCTAGATTATTTAGTTAGCACACTACTGAAAAACACAAAAAAATCCCCAACTAACTTAAACAAAAGAAAATAATTAAATCAGAATAGAGGCATACCTCCCACGTGGACACAGTTGGCTTAGAGCACATTTGGCTTCCTTTGGAAACATCACCTAAAATCAGCTGGCCCCCATTCAAACCAGTTCTTCACCCTACCTTAATGGCTTTACCAGTCACTAAACACACCCCTCCTAACACCGATTTGTCTGTCTGGATGCCCTGCAATGGTCTCTTTTACGTAGAACAATTTCTTTCTGGCAACTATAATTAAAAATGAGCCAGATGGAGAACATCAAGAAAGTAATTTAGATCAAGATTATAAAACATGTACTTGTAGATACAAAATTACATGGTCTGTTAATGCAGACTGCTGCTGATTTCTCATCTTACACCTTGACAGGCACTTTCACCACAAAAGGCTTTTCATGGAGTCTTGGCCACTGCCTGAAGGAGCATCAGGCCCAGTTTGGTGGCATGGCCAGCAAGTCCCTGCAACAGGGACTGTGTTACTCAGGTTGAAGGGAACCACCCCAAGTGACCAGAGCAAGCCCTGTGCCTGCCACATGGCATCAGAACCACCCAGCATCACTTCAGAGGTGTCCAGCACCACACAGGGTTCCTACCTCAGACCAAGCAGGGCCCAAAGTGACCTACCAAGGCCCCCACTTGGGTGGACAGGGGCTTTAAAACAATGCAGGTGCTTCTGCAGCTGAGAAAGATGGCAGATAAAGGGCAGAGTTTCTCCATCCCTTCTGCAGAGTGACATCAAAATAAGCCTGGATGAATAAAGCCTGGGGCTGCCTCTCTTTGTTTGACTGCTTTTTAAATGAATTCATATTGACATGTAATCATCACCCTGGATGAGCAGAACTTCCCAACTGAAAGGAGCAAGTGACACCTTTTGACCAAGGCCCTCTGCATACCCAGGCAAGTCTGCACCCATTTCATTTTGTGCACACTCACCACCAACTTGCAGAGAAACCACCTCTTTGCTGGCCGCACCCCTTCAGAAAGAGACGGTGAGATGTCCTCAACAATTTTAAATATTTAGGCACTGAGTACACAGAAATGCCACAAAATATATACTTTTATTTGGAGAAAGAAAAGTTAGTACTCAAACCCTAGTTAGTCCCTGCCCCTCCAAGCACCACCACTTTTGTAAGCAGCCTGCATTGTGGTGAGGCATTGTCAGAGGTCGTACACCATGACAGAAGGAAAAATAAGCCCACACACACCCTACCAGCCTTGCTGCATTCCATCCACTGTCAAAAGAGACCCACTGCAAGAAATGGGTGACAGCCATTGCCAGGCAGGGAGAGGTCAGTGTCCCTCCCTGGGCAGCATCCAGCAGTCACTGACAGCAAGTGTCCAGCTATGCTGCTTCAGGTCCTGCTGCCTGAGGCACCATCCTGAAATGTCCAGCAGCCTCCTGGAGAGCAGCAAGGAGCAGTAATAAATGGATATCAACTTTTTCTTTTATTTCGAGAGCGCTAAATGGATGGGGCAATTGTTTAGGAAGGCACAAAACCTCACTGTAAATGCAAAAGACATAGTGGGAAGGGAAAAGGAGGAACTGTTGCCCCTGCTGATTTTTATTTCACTTTTTACTATGTTTTTGGGGTTGCTGCTGCACAGAGGAGCTCAACACACACTGCCTCATAGCTGCCCCCATCAAGAGTGCCACCTTTTGTCTAGCTGCATCCAAGATGCTAACAAACACACTACATGGAGAGGAGCTGCTAGCTTAATATTAGGAGGGGCAAGGGGATGGGGAACTATTTCCATGTAGACCATCCCAGCAAAACAATACAGCTGAGCAGAGCAAGGAAATCAGGCTGTGTAATGAATGTTATCTCAACATGGATGAAATGAGAGATTTCACATTGGCAGCCTTAAAAAAAATCTGGAGCATTAGCATTAAAGAAGGAAAGTTAATGAACTCTTAAATGTACATTTATTTATATATATACACACATATAAAGTAAATTCCAACTGTTAATACTTCTCCAGTGCTATCCCATACAACAAAAAGGGCTGGAATTGCATGGCTTGGAGCTTTTCACTTTTCCTACTGAGGGGAGACACTCCATCAAGAGTTGTGGGTCCCTTCCAACTCAGGATATTCTATTATTTGATTCTCTTTCCTTTAGACGTTACAAACACCATCAGTGCCAGTTCTAATTACATCTCCTTGTCTCTATGGACTAGGAAGCCAGAATTTGCCAGGCAAAAACTGCTGAAACCAAAATACACCTTTGTAGAGCACAAGGTATGCTGCAGGAGGACTAAAGTATGAAGCATTCTTGAAAAGAATGGGGACCATGCCTTATTTTCTAACCCCATACATAAGAACAATTTCAGAAATATTTTACCATGATGCTTACAAGCAACATTTGGCCTAAAGTTTTATGTTTTAATTAAATGAGGACTCGCACCAGGAGACTATTTCCAGCATTTTTATCTTCTGATAACCTGCCAAGTACATCTGTGATTCTAAAGGGAAAAAAAATCTAAACCACCTTGTCCTTGAGAAACTGGCTGGTAGCCAGCGAGTGATCTGTAAACAGCTTTGTGTCCACACAACTATTTTCAAATACTCAGGCAGTATTTTCAGACCTCAAACTATTTCTGCTTTGTCAGCAGGAGTTTGAGTCAGAAATTCAAGCCTGTACTAACAACCCTTTCTATACCAGAGTCAGTAACAACACCTCCCCAGTCTCAGCAATTACAAAGCCATTTATTTATCTATTTATTTATTTATTTAGCAAAAGAAGGACCAAAATAAATGCCATTTCCTCTCTGCTGGTACCTGGGTAGTATGAAAGTTGCATTCCCAAAGTCTGTGGCCAGCATGTTTATTATGTGAAAGGGCCAGAGGACAGAAAAGCCATTATGCAACACATTCAGCACACAGGTTAATCCACTGAAAAAGAACAGCATTAAGGAAATGGAGGCTCTGTGTTCTCCAATAATGATTTTTTTACCAAGTACTCAAGAACACACCAAGCGCCTCACAAAAACTAGTCAAAACACGTTCACCACTCTTAAATAACACACTCCAGGCTTCCACAGACCAAGCTGTGGAAAACAAAAAGGGAAAGAAATCCCTTGGGAGAACTTGCAAAGCAAGCCTGCAGTACTGCTGCCACTGCAGCTGGTCCTTACCTGTCTTGCTGTGAACTCAGGGTACAAATAAAACACAGATTTAGCAGAAGTTATTTTGGTGCAAAAGGCTTTGTTAGGTTTCTTTCTACAGGAAGAGTCAGCAGATCAATACCTGGCTCTGAGCCTGGTGTCCCCAGCAGAATTTTGGGGGTTTTGGACATCGGTTAGTCTATATGACAGCAGACCTGCTGGCAACAGACAGGGTACACCTTTCTCAAAGGGAGAACAGGATCTCTGGGCAGCAGTTAACAGGGCTCATTGAAAGAGCCTTGAACTAGGCTAGAAAGTGGAAAGGGAAAAAACCAGAGTCATTAGAGATAAACCTGGGAGAACCATGCCAGTGTTTGAGGGACAGTGTGCTACCAAGGTCCTTCAGTCTGCTGTCCTAGTGAAGGCTGCAGATAGAGGTTCACA
Source organism: Molothrus aeneus (assembly GCF_037042795.1). Classification (NCBI taxonomy): domain Eukaryota; kingdom Metazoa; phylum Chordata; class Aves; order Passeriformes; family Icteridae; genus Molothrus; species Molothrus aeneus. The sequence goes on along the minus strand of NC_089647.1, from coordinate 87,190,861 downwards.
TGACAGCAAAGATGGAATGGGTTACTGGTGTTTTGGAAACCACAGAAGTATCTGAGAATGGTCACACAAAAATCAGGGCTTTTTCCCATGAAAAGGCAGCAGAATCAGACCAATTGAAGCACATCTACATCAATGCACACAGCAAGGGCAACAAACAGGAGTAACTGGAAGTTACACAGCACGAAAACTATTATAGAGTTGCCATCGCAGAAACATGGTGTGATAACTCATACAATTGGGGAGCTGCAATGGATGGCTATAAACTGCTCAGAAGAGACAGGCAAGGAAGGAGAGGTGGTGGGGTAGCCCTCTGTGTTAGGGAGTGTTTTGACTGCCTAGAGTTTAATGATGGTGATGACAGGGTGGAGTGTTTATGGATAAGAATCAGAGGGAAGGCCTAGACAGATATTCTGGTAGGAGTTATAGACCACCCAACCAGGATGAAGAGACAGATGAAATATTCTACAAGCAGCTGGAAGTCATCTCATTATCACCGGCTCTTATTCTCATGGGGAACTTTAATTTACCAGACGTCCGCTAGAAATACAACACAGCAGAGAAGAAATAGTCTGGGTGGGTCTCAGAGAGTGTGGAAGATTGTAACTTCCTGGTGCAGCTGGCCAAAAGTGGGCAGCTAGGGAAGCTGCCCTGGTAGGACTGCTGTTTGTGAACAGAGAAGGACTGGCAGGTGATGTGATGTGATGGTTGGAGGACTCTTGAGCAAAGCAGTCACAAAATTATAACGAGTGTTCAGTTCTTGAACAAATAAGGGGGAGGGCAGCAGAACTGCCACTTTGGCCTGTCTGAGAAACTGGCTGACAAAGTCCATTGCAAGGGTAGCCCTGATGGGCAAAGGGGTCCAGAAAGGTTGGACATTCTAGAAGAAGCAAATCTCAAAAGCACACGAGCAGCCCATCCCCATGTGATGCAAGACAAACTGGCAGGGAAAAGGAAAAAGCCTGGCTGAATAAAGCACTTTGGGTGGAACTTAGAGAAGAAAGGAGTTTATGATCTTTGGAAGAAGGGTCAGGAAACACAGGAATGTGCCAAGAAAGCCAACAGCACCCTGGCCTATATCAGCAATAGAGTGGTTCACACATCAAATCCTGCGTTCTATTCTGGGCCCCTCACTACAAGAAGGACCTTGAGGTGTTGGAGTGTGCCCAGAGCTGGTGAAGGGTCTGGAGCACAGGTCACATGCTGGGAGAGCTGGGGGTTCTTGGCCTGGGGAAAAAGGCTCAGGGGAGACCTTATTGCTTTCTACAACCACCTGAGAAGAGGCTGTAGCAAGGTGGGGGTCAGTCCCTTCTCCTAAGCAAAAAAGGGACAAAACCAAAGGAAATGGAGCCGAATTGTGCCAAGGGAGGTTTGGATTGAATATTAGGGATAATTTCTTCACAGAATGAGTGGTCAGGCATTGGAACAGGATGCCCAGGGAACTGGTGGATTCACCATCTGTGGAGGTATTCAAAAGAAATGCAGATGTGCACTTGGGGACCTAATTTAGTGGTGGACTTGGCAGTGCTTGATTAATGATTGGACTTGATCTTAAAAATCTTTTTCAACCTAAGCAATTCTATGATTCTATGATTTTAGTCCCCACCACACACACCTTCTGTAGCTGTAGGTAGGATATACACTGAAGAGTTTTTTAGTTTTTCTAGTAACAATTGCACTTTGGGAAAAATAAAAAGCTCTTTTCTCATGACAGCACAACACACACAAAACTGTTATTCAGCTCACAATCCAACATCAGCCATTCCTGCAAACCACAAGTCACTGCTCTGGACCACAACTGCCATTAGATGTAATATAAAAATTGCCAGTCAGAAAGACCAAGCTTTTGGTTGTAAATCATTTGGTAAACTGGAACAAATAAGCCAACTTACTCTTGCCCTAGACTGCAAAAGAGGAGCAAGGATCAAAATTCAGCTGAGGAGCACAACTCATACTTTTGTAGCCAGTTATAGCCAGGCAGTTTAGTTCAGCATTACTATCCATGAAACCTCTGGAATATTGCACTGTCACTGCTGCAGCTAGCCTGTAGTTGCCAAATAAATTTGGTCATATCAGACTCTCAAAACAAGTCCTCAGATGAGGCAAGGATAGGTTGGATTCAAACCTAAACAGAGACTTCACCCAAACGTGTTCCATCCTAAGCTGCAGACATCTCACTGGTCAAAGAGCTGGGTAGTGTTTCAAGCAGACCAATCAGCAGTTTAAACCAGGTGTTTCAAACCCCCTATATAAACTGGGTTTGAACCATAAAACTGGCTGTTGTCACATGGATCTCTGAGAGTGTGTCAGACCTGTTTCTGACCACTGACCCCAGGTAATACTGCACCACTTCTCAGGTGGCAAACAGAAAGGAAGAACATTCCACCCACATGGGCAGCAAAGTTGTCCCTCTGGCCCTGCAAACATCTTGGCAGCCATGCTCACATAAACAGAAGAGGCAGCAGGGGCACTTCTCACTGAGGGCCAGGAAGCAGACAGTGGACCAGCCCTGCTGATGACTACAGCAGGCTCATCATCTCTGGGCCCATCACCTCATCTCCCCTAAATACAGAAATGGGAACCTATAAACAGTTCAGATGGAAAGTCCCAGCCCCCTGCAAACAAAAAAATATTTCTCCAGCAATCAATCAGCCCTGACTGAGGAGCACCCTACACACTCAAAGTTTCCATCCCCAGCTGGCTGGTTTCCAAAGAGGCAGTCATGAAAGATGCCATGTCTCTGCTGATACACTGGTATCTCCAAGAGCAGATGCAGGTGACTGTGAAAGATGCACCCAGACACATCTGGACTGCAGCACAGCTGGAGCCAGCACACTGCCTCCTGCTGCGTGGCTCTTGGCAAAATAACCAGTCATCTCAGCTACTGCAGCTCAGAGACTACAGGAACAGCCTGGAAACCTCCAGCAAGTTTTCGGTTAGAAGTCACAAGTGCAAATACTGCTTAATCCCACTCAGAATTTAAATCTTAAAAAATTTTAATCCTTAAAACACAGATATACATAATGCCAAAGCTGTAGCCAAACTTAATCTTTTCCCATTTGTTCCACCACTTCCAACCTTACAAAAAGGATTGAAGAGGGGTGACTGGAAATAATTTTTTTTTTTTTTAAGACTAGTAGGCTTCCATTTGTTTTAAGCTTTCTGCTCAGTCACTTTCCTAGGACATGTGGAAACCTACCTACAAAGTTTGAGCAACGCTGCCTGAAAAGCTACCCATCATTTAAACAAATCACCGTTTGAATCTGGAAAACAGTTGTGTCAATCAGGTACTCCGACCAAACACTGCAGCCATGACCTAATTACATTATGTGGTATGGTGGTGCAGAACAGCAGTTCCTAGAATTAAGCAATCTTCCAATTAAGTGTCATGCACTGAAAACAAAATTAAATCAGCTGTGATGCTGCCCTACTACTTCTACTCCCTTCTCCCATCAGGGAAAGAAAACAAAGTCCTTTCCACCAGTCTGAATGTTGTATCACCAGCAGGACTGGATTTCCAAGATGCTGGGGAGGGGTCTACACACCCCAGATGTGCCTGTCCCAATTTACACCACTATGAGGACAGCTAAAACAAAGTAACTATTTTTAAATTTGTAATAAAACTGGATTTACAAAAGTTCCAATGTGTTTAAAGTTCGCCTTGTAAGTTTACAGCCACTTGTCTAATTACTGAAAAAGCATTACAGTTTATTATAATCATGTGTCTGCACTGAAAACATGAAGATGGAATGCTGGAATAGATTGCTCAATTATACAGTGCACAGCTATTGCAACTGCTGTCAAAGTAGAATTCAGAACAAGTCCAAGCACTTGTTTTGCAAAACACAAGCACAAGCAATAGTTAACACTTAAAGCAAATTCACTGAACCATGGATCACCAGGCAAAGCACATGCAAGACAAAATTTAGCCAAAAAGTGCTGTCAGTTATGGGCACACACATGGATAGATGCATATTTATGCAAGTGTGGGGCAGCCCCATCAAACACACAGACAAGCCATGGGCTGACTATGGTACCAATACCTGACCCTGAGCATCAATGACCACTTCACCATCCACATCACCTACTCTGACTTTGAAGACCCTGATAAAAGTCAGAATCCCACCCACCAGCCCAGTAGGTGAGCTAAATGACAGCTTCAACACACAGGGAAAATACTGACATCCAGGAACTACAGGGCACAAGGGAAAGGAGAATTGGACACAGCCAGCAAAGCACAGCCCTGGCAGAGCCATCTCTGGCAAAGTTGTTAAACTCTGGCTGGAATGCTGCTCCACTATCACTGAAGATGAAAAACACACAAAGAGTCATATATGTACATGCCAAAACACATTTTCCATCATCACTCACCTCTGCCTGACTTTGTCTGTGGCAGGGAGGCAGGCTCCCACAACCATCTCTTTCCAAGGGAAAGCCAGGGGCTTTCTTACCCTCCCAAGGGTAATACAATCTGAAGGACAGTCAGTTGTGTACCCATAGGTACACAGGTCTGTCCCAAAGGTCGTATTCTACCTAGATCAAGCCCTGAGAGGCTGTTTTAGTGAAAAAAAAAAAAAAGGCAAGTAAAAAACTCAGGGATCTTATGCACTTTCTCATCATCTAGCTACAGCACATCCCAAACTGAGATGCCTGGAAAGAAAATAAACAAAACAAAGCTCAAAGCTGCCAATGAATTTCCATCTGAAACATCAAGAAAACCCCCAAAGCTTAACTGGATGTTATGCTGGGCTTGAGTTCAAATAAACATAAGAATTCAAAGCTGGAAGCATTTAAGATGCCCATATGGCAGAAAGAAGGGAAGGAGCTTGTACCTTCCACCAGCAGAAAGGTAGAAGGACTTCCTTTTCTGACTTTTGCCACAAACCCTAAGTGCAGCCAAGAAAGAGGCAAAGCTAGGAGATCAGAGATAGAATCATCCAAGATGCAAAGAATTAAAACTGAGGAGCCGTAACATCCAAATATCTGCAAGAAGCACGGAGCAAGGGTTCCTCTGTGTGAAACCTAATGACTGGGACAAAGAAAGTAAGCAGATACAAGTTACTGGCAAACATCAGCACTCAATTTAAGAAAAAAAATATAGCAAGTGTTTGGTTTTACTTTAATGGATTTTGATGACTGCTTTTTATTTTCATTTTTACTATCACTTCAGTAGCTTACAAACTATCTTCTATACAAACTTAAAAATGATAATGCCTGGCTTCCATTTAGACTGCTCATTAGTTCAAGAATTTCAGGAGACACTATTTCAGAGGAAAAGGAAAAAATAGAAGAAACCCAACACTTCTCCACTATGTGAATAAGTCTGTAGCTAAGGGAGGTTTAATCTACCTAATTCTAGTGTTTGCCACTTGCATTTATAGCTAGCACTGGAATCAGTGGATGAAATTCAACAAGAGGTGGCAAGCAAGAAAAGTGAAGTCTGGTTGACTGCTGCATTAAAGTCTTCAAAAACCATCCTTAGCTACAGTACAAGCAATTGAAAATTAACAGAAAAACTGACTAGTGGATATTTGAAGTAGATCACTCCAGCTTTCCAGTCTTCATTTTCATGTTCATTGCAGGCAGACATTCTTTTGTTTTTCTTTTATGATTCCTGTGAATGTGTCACACACTTAGCAAAAAAGTACACCCTTACTAATGACAAATTTTAGTATAGAAATCATAGGCAAGCCTGTGCCAATACCTTCCAAGCAAACAAACTAGAGACATACATGACATGCTTACATGAAGTCTGATTCCTTCAAGGAAATTCACTTAAAAAGAAGGCCTTTGGATTACATTTCTCCAGGCTGCACTATGGAGGAGACCTGAGAGAAAGAGTGGGTCAAAAACAGCAGAGAGGACAGATGAGCCCGAGGGAGGAACCAAGATGGAGGTCTGCAAGTCTGGCTTGGCACAGCTACCCTAGGGAGCCATGCCAGCTACAGCTTTGGCAGAACTCTGGAAGATAGGAGGTAACAGCTGTAAACAAAAAGAGACTGTGTTTTTACTTCTGGATGGGTCAATGGCAAGGGAGCTGAATTTATGGCATGTAGGTGCAAGTACAGCCTTATCTTTCATCTCTTCCTCCACATCAGATCTTCAGTACTCCCAGCCATAACGACTCCCTTCATCTCAGAAAACAGAATCTCAAGAAGAGAACACCTAATAAATAAAGTATTGTTAGGATTTCATTTCCCCCAGCTAGAATCACCTCGTGAATGATGAGCAAAGCCTTCCTTTCTTCAATCAAGATTACCTGATACTGGATCCCATGTGACACTCACTCCGAGCAATCTCAAAATCATCCGAGGGAGGGGAGGGTGGCAAAACTCTCCAAGCCAACGGAGCTTCTTTCTTCACATCTCTGCTCTCTTTGAACATCCAAACTTGAACAAAAATCTTTCCCATGCACATGCCATGACAAAGGAGGCGGCATCCCCTCCATAAAGCTAGAAGGAACAGTCAAAGAAAAAGCAAGGAGGGAGGAGGAAAAAGAGGACTTTTTCCAGCACCATTAATCCTCACAAAAGGTCCCTGCCTAGTCACGACTAGGAAGTCAACACAGGACAGCAGGCCCTTACATCAGACAAGTCCAGGAAAAAACTGTGTGCACACAAGAGATTATAAGGATGAGCAGCATTTAGTAATCCCATCTACCATCACAACCTGCTTATGTGCCTTTTGCACAGGGGAGTCTCCCTTTAGAGCGCCAAATTTCATTCCTAATGGGGAAAAAAAAAACAAAACACTGCCTCCAGAGTGTTGGTGCCTTATTGCCAATGTAAGGTTAAGATAATTTGGTTCCTCAAAGCTAGATTTAAGGAAGGCTTATCCATTTATTGATGCTGTTAATGAGAGTTAATGATTATTCTCTCCACCACAGCTAGACACAGACACTTCCAGGACTGGACTGTACTTTGGCTGTACTTTCCTTCCCATCACTTTGGCTGTGATGGAAGGTCTTCATGAAAATACAGGTACCTCAAATTCAGTGAGGCAAAAAATAGGGCCTGATGTTCAAAGATGGGAAGACAAAAAATTTCTGTGTTGTCTATCTGCTGCCATATCCAAAACTTGCTTCTCAAGTCTACAAAACTGAGATAGTTAAGGCCTATGAAAAAGTACAAGTAACAAAAAATTTAAAACTTAAGTAACAAATATCCATTAAATGTTTCCACAAAACTCTGTAGCAGACCATAAGCTCTCTGCCAAATCACTTCTGAAACCAACAGCTGTACCAGAGGACTTCTGCACACATAAAATTACTTGAGGAGAAACTTCTATACACATTAAGATCTTAGCATTGCTACCATTTTTCATCCAGTTCATGCATGCAGTGACAGTCTGACCCAAACAGCATCTGCATTTCTACCCTTCTGACCACTCCTCTAATTCTCGGTTTTCAAAAGTTTGTTTCTACTCTTTTCAAGCCTTATCCTGCTAAATCTGCTACCTTAAAAAAATCGTTTTGTCATACCACCTTTCACTACCTCAGATGTGAAGCATCCAGCAGATAAAGAGCAGACATTTGCACCTTGCCTTTGCATTGAAAAACATGCCAACCATCTCTTTTTCCTGTTAAACCCAGCAGGTAGCTCTAACAGGGCTTACAGGAGAACACAGAAGCATCAGAAAGGTCCTCCCGAAAACAATGGGCCTGGGGTTGGTGACAACATGGAAATGTGCACATTGCCAGGATCCAGTGGAGTGAGTTCCCAGGATAAACTCCAGACCTTGATCTCCCACCCTACCCGCCCCACCCCCTGCCATTTCTAGTTTTCCAGCTTTGCCATGAAAACTAGCAGAAACTTCAAAACATAAATTCAGAAGGGGATTACTGTCTTGAGCAATTTGAGGCACATTGAAAGAGACACCTGAACACACATACAAATCTGGGGTGTCTGTCACCACAAGACAGTGGGAGATGGGACAATGCATGTCAAGAAGAGAGGTCTGGAAGGAGATGACACATTTCCACTTCAGCTGTAGATTTCCTGTGCAATTTTGAAAATGCAACTCAAATTTCTGTTTTGTTTCAGTTGTTTTCCTTTAATCCATAAAAATACTAACTCCATAGTTATGTTGTCAGACGTAATTCATTAATGTTTAGTTTAAAAGTGCTTTGATGTTCTTGAGTGAAAACTGCTCCAGATAGATCACATATTAAAGAACAGCTGAACCAGGACTAATGCCTTACAAAAGAGTATTTGCAATTTCTCTGTACTGAGTGGCCATTTGAGACCAGGAAACAGCATTGGACACATCCATCAGAAGCATCAGGCACATTCAGTGCCATGACAGATCCAGAGGAGAGCAGATGACACCAGAGAAGCAAAGAGACAAAATCATGGGTGCTGAGGGAAAACCAAGGAAGCTGAGTCAGATTTCCTCTTCCTCTAGCATGAGGCTGAGACCAGACTGCCAGCATCCTGCAGTTCAATTTCTGTAGCCTAAATACGGGTGATTGATGCCTTGTGGGACATCCCAGGGCAAGACGAAAAGAACATAAGTCCTGTTAGAGGTCTGTGTCCTTTTGGAGCAGATGCTGGGGGCCAGGCAGGACAGGATGCTCCAGCATACCTCTCCTTGCTGGACAGAAGCAGAGGGGAGAGGGTGGAGGGGAAGAGAGTTGGGCATGGGTCCCATCCCACTGCCCCTGAGGTACGATGGCATCACCAGCAATACCCCGGTACAACAGCTCAAAGGCAGTGTCCCAGCTGGGGGGCACCTTGGTTTTGAAGGCACCTGGGCTGCAGTGACCCCTGAAAGTGGGATCAATCCCTCTGGCTTTGTGGAAGTGCCTCAACATGGCTGGAACAAAGGAGCCAAGAGCAGCTTAACGGCGGGCGTGGCTTCCCAGCTTTCATAGAAAGGCATGCTGCAAACAACGCTGCAGTTTGGCAGACAGGATGAAAAGGAAGAGGAGTGCCTATTCAAAAAGGCACTACTGATTACTACTACCTCACCTGAGATGAGATCTCGCCACCTTTTAATTTCTCACTCTTGATCGCATATATTAAAAAAAAAACCACCAAAAAAACTCCAAACATAACAAAACAAAAACCTAAAAAAACACACACACACACAAAAAACCCTCCTATTCCTGAAAAGGTGGTATGGTTTTTCAAAGAGTATACACACTCTGGCTTTGAGCTTCTGAGTATTAATGTTTTCAATGTTAAATATGGAAAGGAAAGAAGGGGTTACGGGAAGGATTATTCTTAATTCTTGCACTTCCCTTCAGCACAGCAAAAGGGAATGAGCAAGTTAAGACAGTATCCCAAAAAAGTAGCTTTTTTAGTAATGGAAGTTCTGTTTAACAAATATTAACAGCATCATGTGGATGTCTTCAAGAGGCTGTAAATCCAAGATTTGCTGATGCTGAGGAAATTCAGATCTTTATCCATAAGCCTGAAAGCAAAGCAAAACAAAATAAATTTCTGAATTCCCTCTCTGCAGAGACATTTTGTCCTTCAAGACAAAACTCCACTGCTTCAGCACTGTCACTTCTACACCTTGCCTGGCTCGGAGCTGGAGCTTCTGGTGTACTTTCAGATCTAAGGTGTTCTTGTTTCTAAAATTAAAAGTCACTAGATCCTCTGAAGGCTCTGTATTTCAGGGGTGGTGAGAAAAGACTGCCTTTAATGCAGGCCAACTCCTCCCACACTTCGCAACTGATGGCTCACTCTATGCCAAATTATTTTAAAATTCTGCAAATCCAAGAAAGAAGTTTCCAGAAAAAAGGAGCAGCCTGGGGTTGTGCAGCGCCCTCCACCCACAGGGACCCTCTTCTGTACCCCAAAACCCACCTAGCATTTGCTGCAGGTTTACATCCTACCCTCAAATGACAATTTTTGCAGAGCAAGCTGGGACCCCTGAGGAGCTGCACTGAAACAAAAGATCCCCAGCTCCCCAGGTCATGATTCATTCAACGCTGTGACAGAGGACCACCAAGAACTTAGGTGTAGCCCACTCCTCCCGTGACACTTCAGTGGGCACACAGCCTCATCCTCCTTCCTCGCTCAGCTGCAAGAGTTACAGCTATTTAAAGAAACTGCACCACGCATCCAGCAGGAAGGACTTGTCACCCTCTTCCCCTAGGAGCAGCGGACATCATTAATCAGGTCCTAAGATCATCCTCTGCCTGGTGCTTCTGTGTCTCTTCATCATTAGAATATTACTAAGGTATGTTAGCAGGGCAGTTTATAAGATTACCTATAATGAGCATTGGTTAGAGGAAAGTGCATCATGAATTTAACAGAACAGTAAGAAAAAAGAGCAACAGTCTAATTATCTTCTCCCTATGCCGAGTTTCACATAAAGCCCTCTGTGAGGGCCACACTATAGCACAGTAGGGAACAGCACAGTGGGCTAAAATTGTGTTATTCTTCTCTTTGTTGAGAAAGGAGGACTAACAATTTGGACTGGAAGGCATTTAACTATCTATTTGATTAGTCATTCAACAGAATGACAGAGGTCACCAAAGCACCACTCAGCACAAATGCCATATCTGACCTCACATCACATGCAAATGTGAAGTGCAATTCCTCCCTGAGCCCCTTCTCTGTCTCCTTCCAGTGCTGGGTTTGATACCAACAATTTGCTTTATCTCATTTATCTTAAGCTATCAGGTTTCCTGCATTTTAAAAGACCAAGCTTACAGCAAGAAGATGTGGAGGATGTGGAAGTTACATGTGCAGTATTTATAAAGAACTATTTTATACCCCCAATGTTACCCGTTTTTTATTACTATGCCCAAACACCAACAGTTAAAGCAAAGCAAGGGGGAAAATCATGGCAAAAATTAAGCTACTGCAGGAAAAAGAAGACAGAGAGCCTGTTTTATTGAGTAGAACAACCAATTACTTTCAGGTTTACACAGTTCACTCCTTCCTAGGCAAGCCAAGGATCAAAGAGATCCTAAACCTCAGAAAAATGCTAGAAAAAGGAGCAGAGGTTGAGCAAGAGCCTGCCCTGGGTTTGTGGGTAGAACAGACAGACTCCCACTTCTGCAGCTGCAGCAAGCTATAAATTAAATTAATCCATCTAGGCAGAAGCACAGATGGGAGAAACTTCATAGTGGATATCTATAGCATGAGTAAACACACCCCTGCACGCAGATGTTCTGCAGGTTATTTTTCAAGGTACAAGATGTCCATAGGAACAAATGAACAAGGCTGGATTTGCCAGGCAGTTTTTCTGCATCACTGAAAATATAAATGATGTCACCAGCTCCCAACGGGAAACAGTTGAAGAAACCACACAGGGACAGTGTGAGGCAGACATGCCCACATGGGGTGAGCAGGAAGCCTGCAGCTCACACAACTTCCCCACCAGCCACGTCCTAAGGACCCAGCCCAGCATGAAGCACAGGAAGCCAAAGCAGCCCTTCCCTATGGAATTGCACTCCAGGCAGATTAGAGGAGTTTGGGGCATCCCCAGAGCTCAGAGAGGCACAAATTGATGTGCGGCCAATGGGAACTCAACATGAATTCTTCAATTAGGAGCCCAAGGGAACCAGAGAGCTAACTCTGCAAAGGAAGGCAAAAGATAAGGCTGCAGCCTCTCCACCAGCTACCAATGTGGTCTGGGTACTGGGGGAAGCTCACACTGAACAGTAATTAAGGCTGGAACAACAGGCTGTTGGGACTGAATGGATTTACACAGGCTTAGCGTGAGAGTGCGGCTCAGCATCAATTTATTTCTTATTTACACTGCAGTACCACTCAGGGGCCCCAAATCAGCACTGTGTTAGGTACCAAATGCCCAAATCAGCACTGTGTTAGGCACTGTCCAGCCACCCACACAGGCAAACAGCTCAGGTCAAAGCGCTCACGGCCTGGTGCCCTCGCTCAGGAAAGCACATGCACTCCAGCTATCCCAGACAGCAAAGACTCCAAGAGTTTAATCCTGTCCCAGCTAGGGCAGAAATGCCCGGCTGGAAATGCCTGCCCTGAACAAACATTGCTGCAAATTCAGCTCTTTCCTCTGGCTGCCTTTTGTCCAACACTCAGGTCCTGCAAGCTCCCAGCCACTTGGTAGCCTGGAAGGAAAAACCTTAGGATGCTTAGGTGATTAGTAAAATGTTCTCTAAAGTGATCAAAATGCAGCTGTAGCATTCAGAAAGAAACCATACAAACAAGAAAAGTATTAAAATCCATTTAAAAAACCCACATACACTGCCAAAAATACACAAAACAAACACAAAAAACATCACTTCTTGAGGCTTGCTCCTACTGTTGCAGGGCTCAGAGGAGGTACTCCATGACCAAATTTTGACAATGTTTACCAAACACACTATGTCTCCCTATAAACATGATTTTGTTAGAATTGCCACAGCTCTAACCTGTAGTGTTTGTGATACTATTTACAGTCCTTGTTCTAAGAAAATAACGTCAAGTTCTGAGGGAGACAGTTTCTCAGGGCTCTCTTCCACCAAAGGACTGCTTTATCAATACCAAAATATTTCCAGATCTAAAGAGCTATCAAGTTCTCTCTAATGCAAATTTTTCATCTAGCTTGGAATGTTTCCTATAACCCACTATAAAAGAAAGGATAGAATTCAGTCAGATGAGGGAACTAATTCCCATCACCCTCCTGATTTCCAAGGCCAGAACAAAACCACAGAGCACAAACACTCAAAGAAACCTTTAGAGAGAACAAGCCAGATGCAAACTGTCAGCCAAAACAGGAAAGAAAAAATAAACAAAATAATAAAAAAAGGGTCTCCAATCTGAGGCTCATAATGGAAACTGTTTTACAACTTGAATTACAACTTACACTAGAACCCAAAGTTATAGTATTTTCTTAGCATTTGTATATATGCCTAAATCAAATCAATAATTAAGCTTTAGGCTTACAGGATTTACTTTGTTATAGTATTCTACTTGGCAGAATATTTTACAGCAGCAAGTTTACATAGCAGTTCATCCATAACCATGATTTACTTCACTTTCATTGGCTTAAAGACTAAAATCAAAAGACATTTAATTCTATTAATTTAGTATTCATAAATTAAGGAAGTATGTTCATGAGTACTGGGTTGCTAAAAGCCACTTCCATGCCAAAATTCCAACAAGAAAAACTTACTGCTGCCAAGGTCATCACTTTCAGCATGGCTCCACAATTAACTACCATTGTGCTGTGTGACTGGAACTCTGATGAACCTTGTCAGGAGGAGGAAAATATCTACTCCCCTTTTCAGGCGGGTATTCAGTGAGGTGCCAAGGAACTGAGAAGTAATTTGGAAAGGCTAAGACAGACTCCTGGTCTCATGTATTTAGTTGCTATTACCAAAAGTATGGGATGGATGGATGGACGGACGGATGGACGGATGTGCGTGTATTCAGCTGACTTGGAACATAGTGAAGAGGAAGAAAACCATGTTAAGAAGAAGAACAAGCAGATTAGATCACAGGTTGCTAATAAAGATCAGGAGCTCAACAGCAGAGTGGAGTCTCTCCAGCTCTTGTCCCTTTCTTGAAGAAGAGAAATTAGCACTGGACCTTTCTGCTGTGCTCATGCAATGACAATGCCTTGTGCTAGCTCTCAACCACGGAAAAAAAACAGATCCATAAATAAAATAAAATGTTATCTCAGCTGTAGACAATTTTATTACTATTTTACTCCCCACAATTTTACTAAAAATACTGTCATTTAAAAGAAATCCATTTATTCTATCCTCAGCTATGAAAACAAATTCTGGTTTTTTGAGGACAACATAACTGTAACTTAAGCCTTTTCAAAACATGCCTCCACGAAAGCAGGCTCTCTCACAGCAGCCAGATGAATGCAGGACTATTCAGGACGTTCTTTCAGCTAAAGCCAAGGAAACAGAAAGGTTGGTGGTGTTTATGGGTAGAGTAAGTCACCTTTTTTTTGATGCCAGAGGAAATGAAAAGGTCTAGTTTGCCAGAAGTTACTTCTCTTAAAGTACAGGATCACTTGTGTTCATGGGTGACTTGATCACTTTCACTAATTACCATATTTGAAAATAGAAGTATTGATCCCAAAAGAGGAAAGCAAGAGTGGTGCAAATGTTCCTTCACAGAGATTTACCACCTTGCCCACCAAAACCAAATGGGTGTTTAAGAGAAAGTGGTTTTGTTTTCAGCTTCAGCCAAACTGCAAGAAATTAGTTCCTGTCCTTGTCTGGAGGTAAGGAGGCAAAGCAGGGAAGCCGCTATGTGGAAGATGAAACAGGCAAAAGCCAAGGGTAAGAAAGCATCTGAGAACATAAGCAGAAAGCAGGGTGTTGAAGCAGCAGGATGGGAAGCCCATGTATGTGCAACAACTCCTCCTGAGTCCCTCACTGTCCAATTAAGCCCATCTATCCTGAGCAGACCGTAGTGCTGTGAGTCACAGCTTAGAGCCACATTTCGCTCCATCACCAGGGCACCAGCAGTTCAGCCTCACTCAGACCAGACCTGAGCAGATGTCTGTGGGTGTGACTTGGGGATTCAGCTAAAAGCCCATCTAAGGGTGAGCTACTGCCACCAGGAGCAGGCCTGTGACAGCTCCCCTCCTCCCCATACCTCCAGCCCCTGGCCTCAGGCACAGCAGCAGCAGCCACTGCCAGAGCCAGACTGGCAGAAAACTCCCATCATTTTGTCGGGGAGAGGGGGAATAAAAGGAAAACGAACATCCACAGCTCAGACACAGAACCAGTGCTGCTGAGCTAGGAGGCTGAGCACCTGCAGCCAGCAAACAATTAGACAGGGTCAAGGATTCCTGAATAGAAGGAGCAGAGGCAGTGAAGGTTGCAGCATTCCTACTAAAAACCTGAATGTCTCTTGAGGATAAGACACAAATTCCTGATGATTATCATTTATCAGCTGGAAATCAGAGGGCATGCTACTACATACTACAGGGTCCTCCTTATCAATGATGGTTACCTGCAGAAACAGACTGCCTGAGGATGCAGCAGCATGAGAGCAGAGACTACACAAATTAGCCATGAGGAACAACCTAACAGACCAAAAGCTCACCAGTCTCGGGGCATGGGACTGGATGACCTCCTGAGATTCTTTTCCATGAATGGATTGTTTATCTGTAAATGCATACATGTACACACACACACATACATACACACATATATATACACATGAACATGTACACACAAATTATCTATTCCGGGGCAAGAAAAGATGGCATATGTAATTTCCTTAATACAGTTTCCAGCTCACCAATCTTGGCTGGGAGGAGAATAGAAGTCCCAATCCCCTTCAAATGACCTACACTACAAAGAAGTCCCAGTAACACAAGACATTTCCATGCATCTCATATCCAGGGACTGCAGTCAACATCTTTGGTCCCTTACATAAGGTTCGAATCCCACGTTCAGTAAGAAAAGAACAGGCTTCCCCCTCAAACCAGAGGAAATCTTCCTAAGGTTAATCTGCTGGTTGTTAAGTAACTTAGGCCAGCCACGGAAAGGAGAGCGATCACATGCAGGAGATTAGCACACTGCAGACATGAACACAATGGGCCAGGCAAAGGCGCCAAGGGGGATGTGTGTGCAAACCTCTGCTGACACCCTGTCATGCCCAAGGTGCTCTCAATGGGCACTCAGTGGAGAAAAGTGGAGGTGAAGGGGGCAATGAATCCTGTTTTGCTTCCTTTCTTCCTCAGAAAACACATCCATATGGTCTTCCCCCCTTCACACCCCCACTTCCCAGTGGCTTGGGCAGGGCCAGGAGGGTGTAGGGGATCTGAGCTACAAACTTTCCTGAGGAAATGCCACCGAGATGGTATCATCAGATCCTCTGAGAATAGAGAATAGATAAGACAAGCTCTGGGAGATAATTACCCATTTCTGCTAAGAACATGTTTTCCTTTACAATAGCCAGACTTTTATTCTTAAACCTGTTGGCAATTTTTTCCCCTAAGAAAGGTTAGCCTACTATTACAAAAACAATTATGAAAAGTGCCTACTGAAAGCCCAGGATGACACAGATGAATACAGATGACTGTCCCAACTAACACCCAGTGCTAGTGAATCAATCTTCGATGCCAAAGCCCCTCTGCTCCTTCCTCCTGTCTCTGCTCCATCAGCCTGCCCAAGTCCTGTATCATCTCCAAAGCCTCCTTGTCCCTAGAGGGAGGCAGGGCAGCTATCCATGGCACAGAAGGCCAGCAGGCTGGAGCAGGCAGGGCTCAGATGTGGCTGTGGCCAACTCAGGCTGTAACACAGGTCAGCCTGGCCAAGTGTCCCTGACTGCTGCAACTCTCCATCATTTCAAAGCGGGTTTTTTCAGACAGTTCTGACACCATTTGCTCCCACCACAGTGCTGGCAGAAGGGTATTGTAATTTTGCTCAGCCATAAGAATTTTAAACCATGCTTAAGCATGCTTGCTTAACCACACTTAAAAGATCACTTAAAAGTGCAGCCAAAGAGAGCTGAAGCCCTCCAGCCGACCAAAGGGCACCCGGATAAGTAAGTACATAAACAAGCATGCAAACACAGACAATGAGAGCCTATCTGAAATACTTCAAAAACCAAATAGCAGCATAAGAAGTTTCAATGGGATTTGTAAGTCACCATATGGGAGTACTGTGTTTACAGGGATGAAAATTCAAGCACTGATTCATTTCTTAAGGCTAGCACAGGGACTTCTCACAGGAAGAATAGTGGGGAAAAGAAGGGAAAAACTGATTAGTAACAAGACCTGACATTTGCTCAGGTCAGGAGAGGAAGTCTGGTATTTTCCCGAGCAGGGACTGGGAGAGCAATGGGAGATGTGTTGATACAACAGGACCATCAGCAACCTAGTCAGCAGCGATGCCAGTGCATCACGGGACACAAGAGCCTAGGGACTACCAGGTTGGTAACCAGACACAAACTGTGCCTGCCTCCTTTGAGCTAACCACCTTCCTGGGCTTCTGCTGCCCTGCAGGGCACCCCCAAAATCTCCACCACCTTCATTCCCAAGGGCCTGGATCAAAGAGCCTTCTCTGTGGCAGGAGGGAACAAGTCATGTTCCCCAGCAAGAGCACAGCGGGAAGGGAGGGAACCAAAAAAACCACCTGCTGCCTTTAGTCAGGCAGTCCCCAAAACCTCACTGTCTCTGAAATGCTATCACACTAGCAATGGCATTTTTTCATCAGCAGCATAAGACAGATTAAATGGTAACACTCAATGTTACTTCAAAGGTAATTAAAAAAAAAAGGGAAAAAGAAGCAGTCAGTGATTTTCAGAAGATATTCCAAAAAGACAAGTTTCTTTAAGCCTTCTCAAAAACTAAAGGCACATGAGTAGTCACACTTGTCACATCTAAGAGTTTGAGCTGCAGGCCCCACACTCCCTGGGAATTAATTTAGAAACTACAGGAAAGATTCAAAGACTTCTTGTCCAAGCCACATACACAAAATAAAACCCATTCCCTCAGCCTGTGTCCTCAACACCCCTCCAA
This sequence comes from Molothrus aeneus, assembly GCF_037042795.1. Classification (NCBI taxonomy): domain Eukaryota; kingdom Metazoa; phylum Chordata; class Aves; order Passeriformes; family Icteridae; genus Molothrus; species Molothrus aeneus. The sequence continues at coordinate 87,173,449 of NC_089647.1, read as the reverse complement.
ACCCAGGTATTTTATCTGGCATAAATACACTCTAACAACACGAGGGCAGCAATCAAACAAGCACATTTAATGCCATTTACTCATAATGAAGGCTAAGGCTTCCCTACTGCAAGAGAAGCCACAGGTTACTCCTATCCATCAGGGTGCAGTCCCAAACAGTCCCCTCTCCAGGGCTGCTCTGGACACAGGTAAAATGCCAACAGCTCCACAAGGGCAATAGATGGAGGGTGGGGGGAAGAAATGATCACCAGGAGCTACTTCAAGCCTCCCATGAACCATACAGTGACACTTCCAGTAACAGCTACAGGTCACCAAGGGACAATGACATGTAATATTATATATGTAACAACTGGCAATGCCAATGCTAATGAACAGATAATTTTCTCTTCTCTTCTAGAATATCCAAGGTCAATAGCCTGGCTTTTACCCCAAACATAAACCTTCCCATAAGAACCAAGAGCACTGCAAGACTAAGTTGCAAGAAGTTCTGACTAAACTTTAGTATTAAAAGCTGTGAAAAGAGCCTGTTATCTTCATAACTCGTGGCAGGCCTAACCTGTTGTGAGAATCTGCAGTGCTGCAAAGTCAGGACCTCCCTGAAGCCCAGGCAACCAGAGAAAATGATGCACTGAGCAAAACAACACCAATACTCCATGAGGGAGCAGAGCCATCAGTCATTTGTACCTGAAACAGTGCTACATTTCAAAGGTGTGGAAAACTCCTAGGCCAGAGCTGGATCTTGTGTTTGAATAAAAAACAGTAGCTAGGAGCTTTACATAGTATCTGGTTAAGTATGCAATAGGGGAAAGGCTAATCACTGATGGCTACTCACTTCTCCCTTTAAACAAAGAAAGGTTGTGTCCTAAACTCCTACAAAAAGAATTTAAAACAAAACCCAAAAGCCTATGCATAACCTAAAGAAAGTATTTTCACAACTTTTTGAAGCTGCTGCAAGCTCTGTGGATCACCAGCCTGAGACCAGTGATGGCAAGAATTCACCCTCCCTTCATATTTGTATTGTTCCTGGCCTCCAAGAGTGCAAAAGCTTCAGGTAACTCTGAGACACCCATCCCCCAAATTTCTTTCTTGATGTCCTCACAAAACAAAGGGGGGGGGGGGGGGGGGCAGACCAGAACTAAAGAACTGAGCATTTCTATTTCATGCCCTCTTCCTTTCATCAGATAAATGTAGGTAAAAAATGTGCAATGGTCCAGCTCTCTCCATAAAGATAAATGATGGAGCTCAGGGAAATAATACCTGCTGCATTTCTGAAATGGCCATGCAACTTTAAATCCCTTAACACACTTCTGGTAAGTTTAAAATGTTTAAATTGAGTTCAGGGTTGAATAGGCCTAGCCATCTCGTTTCAAACATTTGGCAACTGAGACTTAAAACTGAGCCTTCTAAAAAACAGAAGTAGTAGGAAAAGGTAAAAATACAGGGGCAGCAGTCAAGCCTCAGATCCCAAGGGTAGCTTTCCCCCCCTTTCCCTACAGCCAGTACAAGGTGGTCAGAAAAATGGCCAAAAAAATGAGAAGCCAGCTGGGAGGATTTGTAACATGAGACCACCAGGCACAATACTGAAAAATTTCCTGACTGAGGGAGGGAGGAAAAACAAATTAAAAAAAAAACCAAAACTGCCCAGCTCCCACTAGAAAGGTCACTAAAGACAGCTGGTTCATTTGGAAGGTTGGCAGGCGTGCTCCTCAAACCTGGGCACCAGCACCCATCACCAACACATCTGCTGGCAGAGGAAGATGCCCACAGACAAAGCCGAGGAGCTGTGACCAGGACCATGCGCAGCGCCTGGCCAGGACACAACACCCAGCTCCCAGCGTCCCCACCCACGGCTGCTGCCACGGCGAGCACGTCTGGACCTGGGGAGATGACAGGGAGAAAGAACAACGGTGCAGCCACAAATGACTTTTGCATTTAGGTTTCCTGGACGGGTATCAGCAATCTGTCATAAAAGGAAAGAAAAGCCCTAACCGAGCCATCAGCTACACTCATTAAAATCCTAAAGACGCCTGGAGAATTGCCCTTTCTACAGCATTAGAAAGTCCTTGGCAAGTTCCTCTTAACCGGGATGGAGATTGCCCTCTGCACTCCCCCCTTCCTCCGCTCACCCCCAATTTAACTACAGGAGAAAAAAATGGATCATATTTAACAAAAAAAAAAAAATCCTCCGAGGGCCTGCAGCAGGGTGGGAGGGTGGAGCTGGCAGGGAGGGGGGCTGCAGAGATAAGTCAGGCTTGGCTGTGCACATGTCTTGTCGCTATTTATCCCCTCGCTGCCATCACGTGAGCCTGCACAAGGAACAAAGGCCCTTTGCTCACCCAGCCACAAGGAGCCCTTTAAGCACTTCAGCACAGCCCAAGAGTACCCTTCCAATTAGCCTTTAAACTGTGCCACTAAAATAAATAAAGAAAACCCTTTTATGCAACAATGTTACCCCTTCACCACAGAAAGTGGACCCGCTGGGGCATATACATCCCCCACCCACAGGGAGAGAAAATTCCTAAATTTAGGCATGTTTTCTGCCCTCCTTGTATCCATCAACAGATCAAGCTCTTCATTAATGTTCATCTAACTTTCTAATTTAAAAGATGAAATCACTCCTGCACAGTACGTTAAAGAGGACAGTTATTTTAGATTTTAGACCCCTGTTCCAGAGAAAGCCGTATAAAACAACTTATCCTCATTTCCAACTAGAAGCAATGTTGTAAAAAGCAAATGCCACTCCAGCCTAGACTTCAGAGACTCAGAGGATTTGTGCCCAAGGACCAGTTCAAGGCTCAAATCCTTATGGCTCAGGAGGCGGCAACCTGAGTGTGCATGTCTGTCTGTGTGTCCTGCATCCCTGCGTGTCCGTGTGTCCAGGCATCCCTGTGTGCCTGTGTGCTAGCAAGCCCTGTGCCACAACAGGGAGGCCTGCAGAGCACCAGACCTGCTCCTGAGCACTCAGTCCCGCAGGATGTTCCAGCAACCCCTACCTCACTTGAGCCAAGTCACCTGATTTCAGCACCTCAAAATGAGTCAAAATGTGCAGAATCAGGCTGTACAGCAGAAAATCAGCTCCTCTGCTCGAAACCACAGCAATCCTCGCCTGCCAGTTCTTTTTAATCGCTAGACTGACAGCCATGTGGTAAAGTCGACAGCGCCAAGTACTTGTCATTTCATCGGTGCTGCCAATTCCCATCTTGCTGAGACAATGACACATCAAAAATAGCTTTCATCTGTTTATATACTGCATGCTCGACAAACTATGTCACCAACTGCTGGTGTGGAAAAAAAAAACAAAACCTTTTTTAATCAACTCCATCCTGGAAAAAAAATAAGATTACGCACTCTCTAAAATATACAAAAAATTTATTCCATATCTTGGGAAACCTTCAGTGCATGCCATATTTCATTGCAGATTACTATATCCTGGAAATATTTATTAGAGAAAATCATAATTCTCACTCTTTACTAACCAAGAGCAAAGAAGTAATAACCCAAACCTTATTTCTGCAAAATGTTGGTTTCTGAAGCTGCTGAAAATGTTCAGAAGATAGAAGCAAATAGCCAAAAGCATTCTTCCTAATAAAAATTGAAATCTTTTGCACACCAACCAGATGCCAAAAACAACATATACAAAAATTCAGTCTTTCTTCACAGTTTCACTGGTCTTTTCTGACAGACATATGCAGCAGGAGTCACATCCTTTTGTTCCTGTCTTCCTGGGATATTCAGATTTTCTACTTCTTGGTGGACACCAATTCTAGAAAAAAACTCTCCTCCCTATTGATCTGATGAACACCTGAGCTCACAAGAATATATCAAACATACATGACAGTATACCATGCCTACATGAGAATATACCATGCACACACGAGAATTTACCATGAAACATTAGTAACTGTCGTTTTTGCTTTTTTTCTTCCCTCCTTCCACAAAAAGTAAAAACAGTTTGAAGTACCAAGGAAATCCATACACTTAGAATACAGGATGGAGAGCCAAAATAGAAAATTACATCAGATAACCCTACAGCTGAGAAACTATACCAAACAAACACCATGTGACAAGCAACACCTAAAACTTGCTTTGATTCTTCATAAAACTCATCCTGTACTTTGTTGAGAAACATGAAAGGAATTGCAGAAATTCAGGAGTAAGAGCTCTTTCATGGCTAAAAGGAATTTTAGGCTTAAGACCAAAATTTACTGGTAGCAATTTTCTAATTTTCATCTCAAGTGTTCTTTTTCTAACAGCAGAACTGTTTCAGAAACTGTTTCAGCAAAAATGGGATTCACAGCAGCTTTGGAAGGGAGTCCCAACTGGGATTGCAGGAGACAGCAAGATTCAGGCCTGACTTAGGGAGCCCTCATGACAGCCTAATAAATCAGAAAAACGTAGTTTTCCAACTTGTAGATTAAAACAAATACCAATTTGGTGATAGCATGCTTTTGAGCAGCCGTGCTTTCAAAGGAAAAATGACTGTTTACACTAGCCTGATACTGTAATAGATGGACACACACGGATCGTTAATTATGTCCGGCAGATGGAAGTGGGCTGCGAATCCACGCAACACAACCCACAGGTCATCAAGCTGCTGAGGTGCAGCTTTGCTATCTCAAAATGAGGGGAGAAGAATGGCAGGAAAGATGAGGCTGTGCCAGCTGCAGACGGCTCTCGAGGGCTCCTCCACCCTGAAGAGTCACACCATGGTGCTCCTACCACTGTTTACTGAGTAGCAAGTTCAACCAGTCCTTTTTCACACAGCCAGACTCCTTCCCACTGGATGCCACTGAAGCCAAAGGTGGAATGGAAACATGCTTTACATCATAAGGATTATTAAGTATGGATGAACTGGATGCAATCCCAGTCAAAAAAAAAAAAAAAAAAAAAAAAAAAAAAAAAAAAAAAAAAAAACACCAAAAAACAAAAAATAAACCAAGCACCCAGAGCAAACCCTCAGCATCAGTAGCCAAGGGTTGGGAATATGGGAAGTCTCTCTTTTCGTCTATATGTGTATTTTTAATCCTTTTCTCAATCACTGACAGGTACTAAAGACAGCAGCCTAGGCAGTACAGATCTGCAGCCTGACTCCACATGGAAGCTCTCAGGCTTTCCCAAGTACACTTAGATTTTTCTGTAGAAAAAGCTTAAGTTCTTGGAAACAAGCTTTTACATCAAGAATGGCAGATCACCGGCATCTTAAAAAGTAGGACTCAGCCCTAAGTGCAGTTGAGAAGGTGTAATGCTGACATAAAGCAACTAAGCAAAGGAGCAAGTTCCTGTTTTCTCTCTATCAGGATTTAATATCAAGTTGGCTAAGAGGAGTTGCACAGCTCTATGGAAAAAGCAAGGTTTTTTACCCCCCATCCCCTCCTCTTTTCAGACATTTTCTTTCTTATGAAGAAGCAGCAGGTAAATTGAAACAGCCATCCATGCCCCTCAGAACCAGCTGTCCTGCCAGATTCTGGGAGAAGAGCTCAACTCTGAGCTTAGAAAAGTGCTGTTGAAACACTGCTCTGAACTCCCCCGAGGAGGTGGTGATATGGAAGCAGATATTGATAAACACAGATATTAGATGTTGCTCTGTTCTCGCAGTCCCAATCAAACAAGTGGAAATAGGAGAGAATTATGTATGCATTAAAATTAAATTCATACTTTAAAATACTATTAGCAAAAGACTGGTAAGAGATCAAATGCAATGCACTCCCTCTAATTGCTGAATTCCTTTGGGGTTTGTTTTCTTTTTTTTTTCAGTAAACGTATTCCGTAAGAGGAAAGATATTCACATATGGTTAAATTTTAATTTGGTTAGTTATATAAACTACATGCCACTATAAAAATTCTCACCAGTAGTTTCAATTCCATAATCACAAGCTGCTATTCAGTTTTCCTGATTACACGTTCTGCCCGCTCAGGAGTTTGTCCTTCCACTTCAATCATGGGTTAAGCAACTAACAGATACACTTAAATCAGACTGTAAAAGAACTTAGTGAACTTTCCAAGTACAAAATATACTAAAATTAAGCCTCACTTTGTCGTCATACTTCATCAACTTGTCATCACCTTCATCGTGTACCCAAAGGTATCATTGTTCAAAATCACGATAGAGCACAAGAACATTGCATTAAAAAGACAAAGTAAATTATCTCTCCGTTTAATATTCCTTAATGCCTCCATTAAAGATAGTATTTTTCAAAATAAAAACACAAAGCAAAGCTTCTACAGAAAAAAATTCCCCATTTAAAGCTATCTTGAAATGCCATGCAGCAATCACTCAAAATGCAATCTTACTATAAAAACACAAATCATGCTCTTCACATAAAAATAAAGATCATCATGAGATGGGGTTTTATTCCAAATTTAAAATTAATTAAAACTTATTATATCCAAGTGTTGGATGGGGCTGAGTATATGACTCAGTCCTCATGTCACCTTCAATCACAGTGACGAATCTGCTCTTCAAGACAAAGTCTGAGAGCTATGGGTAAAATAATTTATTACTGTTAGCTCTAATGAATCCAAACCCAAATGTTTCTAGTTCTTCAGTACACAGAATAAACTAGATACAGGCTTCTTCCAAGCATCTAATTAAAACAGGAAAGTCTTCAAATCTAGGGTTACAAAAATGTAATGAATAAATTCAAATAATTTACCCTTTAGGGCCCTTTAGGCCCCTAATCAATGGAATTATTTGTGAATGCAAATCTGAGAGCACGTCTGTATTTTCTTCAGTATCCACACCCTAGAACATCCATCCAAAACTAAAGATAACTCTTCATACAGCAGCCTCCTACATACACCAGAAAAAGGCATGTTCTCAAGCAATCAAGGTGAACAAGCATCAGGAGGAGAAATGTAAGTGAGAAGGAATAAGAGACCAAAATTCCCACGTTAGCAAAGATTATAGCATTTTCTCAATAGTGCTTTCCACAGTAAGGTGTTTCCAAGGAGTGGTTAACATGTGCATGCAATTCCCAAGAATACAGGCTACAATAAAAATATTTACTTTTAGGCTACAAAGGCAACCCAAATAATACTGACAGTTTCAACCTCGTGGCAATCAGCAAAGCTTAAAGCAGAGTAAATAATCTCCAAGGAGAGTGATAACATACAGCCATCCCAAGAACTGTGAACAGGGTTCAGGGGACAAAGACTACCCATGTTAAGAACAGGCATCTCCAAAAGAACAGCTTCCCACTCCATACAATATACATTGACACATGACCTGTAGCACTCTGCCCAACGCCAGAGCTGGAATTCTCATCTCACTAAATGTTGGAGATTATTTGGGATTTGGCCAGCATGGTCCAGAGCAGAGTTGAACAGTAAATCATAATGACCCCTCAGATCAAGGTTAGCCTAAGGAATCGTTATTTCTAAAAGACACACAAAAAAAAAAAAAAAAAAAAAAAAAAAAAGTCTGTGACAGCTATGCTGTCAAAAACCAGTACTTTTCAATCACTGAAAAATGAAAAGCCCCCACCATTTTCTACTTAAGCCTACAGCAGAAACTTTTTTCTTTGTGCTGAAGTTAGCCAATTCTCAGATCCAAATTTTGTACCAGCTGGGACTATTCTTTGATCCACACAAGCTTCCATTCAGTTTTCCTACATTACAATAAAGTGCCACCACACTCCACCTGCCCATGTTTTAGGCTACACTGCAAAAAGAGAACTGCTGCAAGAATAACTGCACACCTACTAATTCCCAACTTCTGAGCAAAGAAATCCAACATATTAACTTAGGTTTTGGGTATTTTTGTGGGGTGGAAGATAACTTCTCATTTCCATCAATGTTACCAAAACACACTTACTCACAGACTCAAGGCAGAAGAGCTCTGGCTGGTGAGACACTGCTTGCTGAAGGTCCTCCTTGCTCCAGGTGTCCACCACCAATCCCTGCCTCTGCAGCCAAATTCACCCACTGAAACCCACCTACATGCTTTTTGCCTGCTCTACATTAGAGAGGCATCAGAGCTCCAGCTACCTGTGTCCATTGCTGTGTGACACTAAAACTCTGGGGCAGGCACTCCTTCCCCTCTTTCTGGCTGCCACCAAGGACACACTTCCAGCAGCACACCACCTACCCCATGGCTCACCTGCAAGCACTCAAGGAGGTGCCTGGCTGTCCCCCCATAATTCAGTTTCCTTGTGTACCATAAATGAACTGAAAAGGCAATCACAAATGCTAGCTCAGTTAGCTGTTTTGCCAAAAAGCTGAGCGGAGGAATTTAGTTAGAAGTCCAAAGGTCTTTATCCTAGAACCCTGAATCATCCATCAGAGCTGAGCACTAGCAACTGAACACACCAGCAACTACACTTTTCAAGCTGAAAATGGGAAGCATAATAATTTTCCAAGCAAAACAGAGGATACTGACCACATGACCCCTCTTCATGTGATTAATCAAAGCATGTTTTGAATTTAAATAAAACTACAGCAGAAATTCCCTTGAGTCACTCAAATCTCACCATAAAAGCAAATTATGGTTTGCTGCAGGCAAAGCATGCAAATATCCTTGAAGAACCATAACAAGCAAGCAAAGAAAAGGTTGGCCAAAAACCCAGTGCCATCTGCACTCCTTTATACAGCTGGACAGGACTTGAAAGAATTGGAGGGTCACAGTTATGCCAGACTTGCTTTTCCATTGTTTTTTCAATCACCTTTTCTCACAGAAAAATTACCTCATGCTAGCAGGTTTGGGGTTTCTTTGTTTTTTAATCTGTAATATGGCTACAGCAGTTCTACATCTACAAGACACCCCATAATTTGCTCCCCTTCTGAATTCTGTGAGCAAGCAGACCTCAACAGAGATCTATTAACACACACATGATTCATGGCACCAGTCAGAAAGCAGAGCAAAGCCATCATTAAGAAAGATAGAGGAGAGACACTATGGGGATATTCCCCTAAATAAAGGGATCCATCTAGAAGGTGTTTTATCATACAATAAATAGTGCAGATACAACAAACTGGAAAACAAAAAAAGGCAAAAAAGAACAGTAAACTTTGTAACTTGGGGGAAAATCAATTTCTGTGAATCACTGCCAGCCAGTATAAATGATGCTGCTTCAGACTGTTGTTTTTTGTTTGTAACTAAAGACTTGTGTTAGCACTTTTTTCAGAGAAACCCAAGAAGCACTTCTAGTTGAACACATAGAGGCTGTTCTGTGTACAGGGATGCCTGGTGCTTTGAAGCAGGCTGCACAGTAACAAGCACCCCAGAGCATGCACAGGCTTCACTCCCTTCACTGGGGCGGGGCTTCCTGCAGGTGTGCTTGAAAAGCAGGGGGAAAGCAGGTACCAGGGGGAAGAATGATTGAGCAGACAGGCCTTTGCATCCTGCAGCCACACTGTGGGAGGGGCAGCTGCCTGCTGCCCTGCTGGGCTCCGCTTCTAGCTGCAAAACCAAACAGCAATGACAGCAGCAGACCACTATTTTTAATTACACAGCTAGGATAATCTGCTCCCTGAAGAATTCTTTCATTGCTCTTTGCTTGATAACCTCACCCCCCTTCCACTGCCATCAGGTCTTGAGCACCTCACCATAACAGCAAAACACAAGCACACCATTTTTGCGGTCCTTTACTCAGGTTCTTTCTTTCTGGAATCAAGGAACTCTAGACACATAAGGACTGAATAAGTCATCACAGACCCACATACATGAAAAAAATAAAATAAAAAAAGTGGAACACTTTCCATCCAAATATTTCAATACTAATCCACATTAGTATGACAATTAGAGGGGCAGAGAAGCCTCACAACAGCACAACCTGCACCATGTGCTTCAGTTCCAGAGCACCTGGCTCTGCTGGGTCACACACCTGCTACTACCAGGGCCCCATCTGTGCACCCTGTGGCTTACAGGGAGCACAAGGAAAGCACTTGATGAGGGACCTCTGACACCCCTACAGAAGCAGAAAACAGCTAACCTATTCATGCCTACCTATGGGAGAAGATAATGCACACACTGTATCTGAGAAAACACTGAAGCATTTTGAACACTAACACTTCCACCTTAGTACACTCCCTATGAAAACCCAAAGTGAAGGCGCCTACAGAGTAAAAGGTGTTTCAAAGAGGATTCCTTGTGGGCAGTCCCAGGAATGGAGAGCTGCCTATCCTGCAGGGTAACCCAGCATAAGGGAGGTGACACGGTGGGAGCCACCTGACCCTGCACCTTCAAAGTGCCAGCAAGGTAGCCCAGACTTCCAGGGCAGGTTGCAAAACTTGTCAACCCCCACTGCAAATGGCCATTCCTCCAAAGCCTGTGAAACTACCAAGCTAATCCTCTGTGACAGGTAGCATTGGTAAAGCACCTATAGGAAAATGAAGTGCCAAGGAAGAAAAATATTTGGCAAACACCCTTGCTGTTTATAGCAAAGTAAGTTCATAAATCATATGAAATTAACTTTGGGGTTTTTTTTGTTCCGTTTAAACACCCACTCACATATTCATGGAACAATTCATGAATATCATTCTTCCCTTTCCCTCTGCCCCCAGCCCTTTTCCACTAGCTCTGGAGGTAGTAAATTAAATATTAAGAAAGTTTCCACTGTAAGTTTCGGTTTCTGACTTCATTTAAACTTCATCATGCTCCAGCTATTTCAAAAATCCCCAGCCAGTCCAGAGCTGCAAATGACACCCATCCATAATGGGAAAATTAAGTGCTTAAAATTAAGTACCTCTCACTTAAGGCAATGAAAATATAAAGTCCAATCACAAAATGTTTGGCATGTTCTTTCTCACTCTATGTTTCTGTAGCTTCTTGCTTTGAATGAACCTTGGGGAGAGATGGTGCTTATTAGCATCCTCTGCTCTAGCATTAATTATTCCCAAACCATCACCTAAGTATGCACCCACTCCACTGCAAGAGCTTTCCTCTGTTATATGAAGACTGTCAATCTGTTTAGTTACTCTCTGGTCACCCTGCTGTCTAATATGTTACTGGGGACATGAGGACAACATGAAGTCTCAACTTTGATCCCCCTCATTATCTTGAAGAGCTGCCAAGTCTCCTTCAAAAATGTGGCTGCACACAAGCTGGGAAAAGAATATTTCAGCTTAGAAAATCACTTTGAGCTGCACCTTCAGGGAACACAGGGCTGCACAGGCCTATCAAAATGGAAGTCTTCAACTCAGTCATGCAAGAATTGTGGGAATACATAGTCAACATGTGTGTTATAGACACATGGACATATGTCTTTATACATATGTACATACCTGTATGTACATATATAGACATATGTCTATAAAATATGTAGAGGCACACATGTACACCACATACCAGGATGGGAAGGGAAGCACAAAGGCATCTTGCCCCACTGCTGTGAGCAGGAGCAGTGCAGGTTTGCACAGACATATTTTCACCAACCTACCACAAGAATATTAATGCATAAATGCCAAGACCAAAAATACTAATGAGTACAAAAGCCGTGTCATCATTTTCCCAGATTAAATCCATCTGTCCAACAGAATCCATCTGTCCAAGGAGCTTATTAAGGCTGGAATAAGTCTTTTATTAGTCGGGTTACTAGGATCCAAGCCTTATCTCTGTCACCTTCAAGTCCCTCCCAGGCTGCCAGCCGGTGTGCAGCTCTAGCTGCCCCACACACAATGAGGCTGTGCCATGGCTCCTGCTGCAGCACAGCATCCCTTGCACCTCCCAGCTCCAGGGAGGAAAACTAGGAAAGTAAAGAGTCCCTTCTCCCTTCTCCTTCTTGCCCTGCTTAATTGTGTTCAGGAGTCTGATGCTCAAACAGCAAAAGTAATGCTCTGAATGACTCTTCTCACCCATAAAACACAGGGAGAACTCGAGTGCAAACTCCCCAGCCTCAGCAGAGCCCAGGCTTTCAGGTGTGGCACAATCCCACCTCTGTGCCCCGCTAGCTATGAAGGGAGTCCCTCAAACCCAAACTTGGGCAAAGAGAAGGTGAGTAATGTCTCCATAAGCCTGCAAGGGCACAGTCCCAGCAGCCAGGCTTGCCTGCCTAAGCACAGTGAAGCAGGAGGCGAACAGTGCCTCATCAGTCTCCCCAGCTGCTATTCAAAGCAGGCAGGCACCTGGAAAGCCAAGAGACTGCTAAAGTTCAGCTTTGTTTGCTGCTTGGCATGGTCCAGAGCAGCAGCCCAGGGAAGCTGGCACTGGGAGCATTTACAGGAGAAGGGTCTCCCAAAAATGGAAAGGAGGGGAGGAGCAGCTAAACAGAGACATATTCCCACCATGGATGCCAGAAAATAAAGGAAATGACCAGACATATTTAAAAAAAAAAAAAGTTGCTCAAAGCAATTTATGCGAGGTTACACCAGGCAAGAAAAAAAGGGCATAGATCAGTTTAATTTGGAAGGGAAACTGCAGCAAGAGCACCAACCACGTCACTTTTTTTTTTTTCCAGGCTTGTTTATATAAAAGACATCCATCAACAATATGTTACAATTATAATACAAGGAACAACTCCTGCTCCTTTGCAGATATACATTGGGGGTTTATTTATTCTTCTCACACACTACAGGAACTTATTCCTGTGGTTTATAAACTCTCTATAAAATAAATATATGCTTACAGGCTGACAAAGTACCAGCTGATACACTGCAGCAGACAAGAAACAGTGGTAAGGAAGAATTAAGTCAAAACATCCCAACACATTGCTGTATCCGTGTTTACTGCTCGTGATCTCTTGTACAGGAGGCCCAAGTCCACTTCACTAACTCACTGCCACATGAGCCAGGACACCAAGCAGAAGCCAACACCATAATCTCTGTACTTTATACACAAACTACATAATAGAAATGCACATTCTGTTGAAAAGAGGAGGATGAAAAAACTGCTTCCAACCTCTGTGGCAGTACCTCTAAGTCATTACAAGTGTGGACCATTAAGACAGCATAGATGGGGAGGATCTATAAAACCAAAGGAAGCTCTGAACACAGCCTGTTTTCCTTCATTGAGTGCAAATCCTTAAAACAAGATCTCTATATCAAAGACAGCCCTAGAACTTCACTTTTACCTCCTAGACACTCACCCTCCTTTGCATTTGGAAACACTGTATGAAATGTACTGCATCCAGCATAACCACACACACACAAACAGTGCGTGAGCACATGCACACTGCAGAGAGGGAGGAGGGAAGAGCCTGTATCTCCCTCCTCATCAGGGCTGGGGCAGGCATGTTGGAAAAGCTCTCTGAGAAACTCCACCACAAACCAGGATAAGTGAAAAGCCAGTATGGCGCAACATTGTACCTGACCTATTTCACCCGTTTGACTGGGCTTATTTTAGCACAGTGAGATGAGCTGCAGAAGAGTTTGTTTTCACACATGTACGTAACCACACCTCACCCTCCCAATTAAGAAGAAGAAACACTAATTTTCCTTCCGTTATTTAAGTCACCAAAACAACCTATTTCTCAGAAATCTAGATAGAAAGTATCAGTATGAGATAGCCTAAATTTCATATGCTAAACCATCTCAAAAATGAAAAGGACTGATGGCTCTGCATTCTGTACCAGAACATACAATTTTCCTTCTCACATTTCCTACCTCCCAAGAGAAAATAAACGGAGATAATAGGCAGTGAAATGTGCTGAGAGTAATAACCATCAGTGAGTATAACCTATTAAAAAATTAATTTGTTTCTATAATTTCCACAACACTAATCTGCCCTGATACCTCAGGAATCAGTAAGAGAATTACTGCCTGTACTTGTTAGAAGAGGGGCTTTTTATGGGACCCCTAATTGCTGCAAATTAAAGAAACCTAATGTGTCTACAAAACATACAATTTCAAGTATAAATAGCTTCTCATCTTCTAAGCAAGGGGAAGTACTTTTCTCCAAATGACTTTGCTCTCCTCCTGCTTTTTGGTTAAACTGTTTAAGCTGAGACAAGCACACCTTATGCTTTGGAGGACATGCCCCCTTGTGCATCTGGTAAAACAGCATTTTACACTTGCACATGATACACCTTCAGGCCTCCCTCTGAAGTCATTCCCTCATTGTCCCCAAATTTATGTGTACAGAGAGTCTTCACCAGGATGACAAAGCTCCAGTTATATTTAATCTTCACTGAAAGGAGAAAAGAAGGAGAAAAAATGAAGAGGAAAGACAAGGGAGAAAAAACAGAGGGAGAATTGGGAGAGAAGAGAAAGAGGAAAGAACAATGAAGAAACAACAAAGCAGAAAGAATTTAAGCCAGACCTCTGAACAAGGACTTACTTACTTTAGCCTTACTAAGGGCTTGTCTACATGGGAAAGTCAGGGCAAAGGAAGTGGCAATGTGAATTTTCAGCACACTTTCTTTCAGCAGACTAAGTTAACCTGCCCAACAGGCGCTCTTAGTGCACACTCAGCATCCACAGGGGGAGTTAGTGCAGAGCAGCTAGCGTGCTGTAAATTCACACCCTAGCTTACTGCGCACTAACTTCCCCATGTAGACAAGCACTAAGCTGCTGAAGCCTTCATTTGCCTAAACACTTTTTTTTTCCCCTCCTCTCAGTGGACTAGTTCTGGAAAACTCAGGCCATCACTATTCTAAAGCAGGAAAAAAAAAGGTCAAACACTTATTCTTCCAGTAAACTAAATTAGAAGCACACACAGAAGTGCCTGAAATGATCCACAGGCTAATTTGTTCCTCCCAAGCCTAACCCAAGACCCAGAACCCATGCAGATGAAAGCCCCCAGCACAAATGGCACCAGTAAGAACTCACAGGCCAAACTACTGGGTTTGGGTGGCAAGGTACTGATAGCCAAGGGCTTATAGGGATTTCTTCTCTGAGAAGCTGCCAGAAGCTTCCCCTGTCTGACAGAGCCAACACCAGTCAGCTCCAAAACAGATCTGCTGCTGGCTAAGGCTCAGCCCAGCAGAAATGTTAGTAATGACTCCAGGATAACACATTTAAGGGGAAAAAAATTATTGCAACTTTCCAGACACCAACAGGTCAGTGAAGGAAAGGGAGAAAGTGGTGCTGGGAAAGACTCACATGCAGACCATGGTGAAGACCACAGTGAGGCAGCTGAGCCCCTGCAGTCCTTGGAGGTCCATGGTGGAGTAGACACCCACCTGCAGCCCCTGCAGACTCCACATTGGAGCAGATGGATGCCCAGAAGAGGCTGTGACCCTGTGGGGAAGCCCACACTAGAGGAGGCTCCTGGCATGGAGGACTTATGGAGCGGGTTTGAGGGCAGAACCTGTGACCCTGTGGTGGACCCAGCTTGAAGGACTGGGGCCCATGGGAAGGGACTCATGCTGAAGCAGTTCATGAAGAACTGCAACCCATGGGAAGAACTCACATTGGAGGAGTTTGAGGAGGACTGCCTTCTTACCCTGAGGAGGAAGCAGTGGCAGAATCAACCAATGCTGAACTGACCACAGCTCCCACTGTCCATCTCCCTACACTGTCACGCTGAGGAGGTAGAAAATAACTAATAAAGTTAAGCCTGGGAAGGAGAGAGCGCTGGCAGGAAAGTGTTCTTAGAATTTGTTTTGCTACTCATTATCCTACACTGATTTGATTGTTAATAAATTCAATTAATTTCCCTAAGCTGAGTCTGTTTTGTCTGTGATGGTAACTGGTGAGTTATCTCTTCCCATCCTCATCTTGACCCATGAGCCTTTTGTTATATTTTCTCTGCCCTGTCCAGTTGGGGAGGGGAATGATAAAGTGACTTTGGTGGGCACCTTCATCCAGCCAAGGTCAAACCACCACAGCCAACAACTGGTCTGCAGCTTCTCCCAGGTTCTGTCTGTCACACCAATGCAGAAAATCCCTGAGAGCAGTAGGGAAACAGGCTGCACCCCATCAGTGTGGAAGCAAGATGCAATCTCCCAGTGCCAGCAGGCTAAGCTGATGATGCCTGAGAAAAGGTCTACACCATGGACACAGTTCAGAACTAGTTGTTTCTCTCTCTGTTCGTTAAAGAGGAGTTTTTTCCCCATATTGGGTGATTCATATGAAACTTTTCAGCCTTTCCTTAACAGCTGCCTCCAGCGCAGTAAGGTACCAACATGGATGGCTCTGAGCAGGCCCTGACACCCTGATGTCACTGTCCCAGAAGCTGCCTGCACCAAGAAGGGACTTCTCCTGCCTCAGTCCCTTCCTGCTTTTGGGTCCCAACTCATTGCACCTTGTTTGCAGTCCCACTGGGGAACAGCCAGGCACCCCACAGCAGTGACAGATTAACCAGGGGTCTAGGAAAGCAAAGCAGCTTAGCAAGCCCCAGCTCTGTCCTCTTGCCTGTCACCAGACAGAGTGACCACAGCAAAACAAAGTGACCAGACTTCAGACTAATGAACCAGCACTTGTTTATCCCTAAGAAAATTACAATGTTAATATTGCATGGGAAACGACAGAGAACATCTCCTGGCTCACAACTCTAATTTTACATGTTTTTTACTTTTTGTGCCTTACTTTCTCCTCCATAGTGAGAAGAAGAATAAGCAAAAACACAAAGTGTGACTAAAGGTGTACATGCCTCAAGAGCTGGATGATCTGTATTCTGAACAGAAAGTAGCTGGTGCCATCTTTGACCTCCCACACCATCAAGAATCATATTTCTCATTTACTATTGGCAGAACAGAGCTAGAGCAGAGACCAGAAAAACTATAGGACAGATGTAGCCCTACACAAAGTTTTCATCATTTCAAGAATCACTGCCACGGCCTCAGTCCCATGAGGACACCACCTTCAAGGAGGGACACCACCAAGGCAAGGCCACCAGTGAAGAGCTCAAGCACCACTGCCACCAAGGGTAAGTCAGACTTCCCCTCTTAAGCCTTAAAAAACTTTCCTTCAAACCAAATCAACACAAACAAGGAAGCCAACAGGTTGACTTCAAGTTTACCTCTTCATTAAAAGTTCAGTAATTTTTAGGGCATGAACTGGAAAGGCAGGAAAGGCAGGAAAACTAATTCCTCTGAACATGATTAAAAAAAAAAAAAAACCACCCAGACAGAGGTAAGTGATAAACCTCATGTTTTTCACACAGCTCTGCTGCCTTCTCTCTGCAATACCCTGAGCTCTAAATGACCTGCAAATTAACCAAAACATGAAACCTGACTCCATGCCCATGCTCTGCACAATACAATCAGCCTGCCAGACAGCCCAACCATGACAAAAAGGTTTCAAGGAAAGTTGTTTAAATATATTACTGCCTGTCAACATTAGATTTTCTACAAATACTGCACTAAACATGGCAGTCCCTTTTAAATTGGGTGGGAAAGACTACCCAAGGAGGAGAAAAACTCCAATAAAAAGCAACAGTCAGGGAAAACAAAGGATGGCAAAGTGGCTTTCAGCTCTTCTACCTCAAGCTATAAACAAGCTAATCAGATCAAAACCAGATCTAGTCCTTGCATGCATCACAGACTGTCCGTGAACTCTCAGCGCAGAAATTGATGTCAACAATTGTTCTTCTATAGACTTCTCTGGAACTAACAAAATCCTGATGCTCAGAAACAGTCCTAGCAAGCACACTACCATTGGAAGTATCCAAAATCAAGTGAACACATACTAGAGACTGCTACCAATCTCATCTTGGCTTTAAAAAATATAAAAGCACAGCAAGTTAGAGAATAATAATCTCAGCATTTTGACTCAACGCCAAATGCTTCTGGTTTCCATCAGTCTTCATAGCAAAACTCCAGGAGAAATTTTGCAGTAGTAGGTGAAGAATTTTGTGACACACTGTGACATCTCCATCAGTAGGAGCCCATTCCTACAGGCACATCTCTCTCAGGACACCAAAGAGCCACCTCACCACCTCAGTGGAACGGATATCCTCATTTCATGCAAGCTCCACTTTAGGAAATGAGCACCACCACCCTTTAAAGAATCGTTTTCTTTGCAAGAGATAACTTGTCTAGAGCCCACTGCACAGTTTCCTGTTTGGCCTCAGGCAAACAAATCTGGTCCACTCCAGATTCAACATGTCACTCCTTACTTTCTTAGGAGGTCCTAATGGAAAGAGAACAGCCTAAAATAAGGGCTTACACTTTTTCAACAATAGAGAGAATGAAAGGAGAGGATCCACACATAGGCTCATGTACGAACAAAGCTACCAACCAGGTATCCTTGAATCTTACACTTTTTCCATCTCAAAGTTTCCTGGAGCAGATGCACACACACACGGAATTGAAAGCAGGTATTTAGGCCTTCATTCCTGTCCTTCATTAGATGTCCTGTTCTGGGAAGCAGTGTTCCCTGGCCCATTGTCACCCTGAACTACAAGCCTGTCCTTCCATCCATCAGTGACAAGGAAGGCATTCAGGCAAATACGCCAGGTGATCAAAACAAGTTTTTCATTAATTTCCACAGCTAAGAACCAAGGTGGGAGCTCTAATGTGAAACAAGTTCTTCCAATTTTTCTTGGCAGCCCATAGGAATGCTCAAATTTTCTTTCAAATTAAAGCCTCCTATGAAAGCAAGGGCTAGGCAGCAGTTTGAGCTTCCTAGTGGGGTAGCAAACATACCATTTGCTGTGAGAATATGCAAAAACATAAAAGAAAAAAAATCCATACAGAATTTAAGAAGAAAGGAATACAAGCAATCATAGGAGTGCAGGACTTTCACTTCTAGTTTGTTTTCTGGTTTTAACTTCCAATGAAAAATGCCTCCTATGAAGGGATTTTGGATTATACAGCATAGTATGGTGAAGGTTACAATACAGACCCTTAACACACAAACAAGAGAAGGATTTTTCTTCATGGTGAGAGACCAAAACCTATCTTCAAACATTTATTTTCACATTGTGAATGTCAACATTCTTTTCTGTCTTCAGGACAAGTGGGTAAGGTACAGCCACTGCACAAACCAAGGTCAAACAACCCTTCAAGGTTTCATTTGGCAGAGTAACACTGAAGGACTTATTTGGGCAAGCTTGGAGATACACAATCAATCAGGAGACTGCAGAAATTCCTGAGAATTTGGGGAGAGAAGGGTGTATTTATTAGTGTTTTGAATTATAAATGGGTGAAAGATTAGTTGTTAAAACAATAAGGGGACTAGAGCAGACCCACAAGCGCCTGTGCAGCAGGGTTCCCCCTGAAAGCACAGCCACACACATATATGCCCTGACCTCCCAGCCCAGGGAGGGAGAGAAGGCTTGTCTAAGGCGAGGACAAAATAAATATCTGAGGTATTTAAACTGTATTTTTTCTACACTTAGATTTCTTTCATGACAGCGGGGCTGTAAAACAAGACCTTTCTGGCTTGAGCCCACCATTCTTTAGAAGGCTTTCAAGAAGCATATTTTCAGAAAGGGTTTTACAGTTGACCCTCTGCAAGGCAAATAAATAGCTTTCAAAAGTACATGCACATGCTTGTACTTTTCCATGGGGGGGAGGGGGGTGTCAATCGAATGATTTCTCAGCAGAGAGCCCATGTGCATGCCTTCCCACCGTGGGGATTTCTGCACTCCAACAGATCCCAACAGCTAAACTGCAAGGGCTGTCAGAATGAAAAGAATTCAAGTGCAATGGCTACATCGTGGCTACACTGTCTGGAAGCACAGGAGCGACATACCAGGATCCTGACAGCTGCAATCAACTTAACACAGTGCAATTTTTTTTTTAAACAGTACTCCCTCCACCAAAAAAAAAAAAAAAAAAAAAGGACACAGAGATACCTAGCATTTGCCCTTGTTTAAAATTATTTCATAATAAAATAACAGGCTTTGGTTTCCAAAGGTGTTCAATATTAAAAGCTGCATTCAGTGTCAAAATCTTTTAGCAAAACTTGCAATTACACACTTTCACTGACAACTTGACCTTAAGCAGAGGCATAAACTTAAGGGTATAAAACACAAAAATACAAAATTGCACACTGTGAGGTTTTTTTTAGTTTTGTTTTATGTGGGGTCCAGTGGCAGAGCACACACATCCCATGTCTCAACTTCCCACGCACACACAGCACTTGGATTCGTACTATCCTGAGATACCTCTACTTAAGAATTGTTGAGGATTCAGGAACCCAAAACTTTTCTTCAAAAAAATGTGAACACTTCCAATGCTTCACTGGGGGAACTTATTAACAAAAACAGCAAAGGAAACCTCCAGCCATTAAGTTTAGCCAACACATTTATTTCAACCAGCTACGGGTCAGACCTTTTCACCTTTAGCTGATCCTACCAGCAAAGCCTTCCCGGTACAAACTCTGTCAGAGCCTCCAGTCCCTTTTCTGTTTCACCTATGTTTGAAGAGGACTACTCCAGGAAATAAAAACTATGTTGACATTTCCAGTGTTTGTCCAGCATATAATTCATTTTCAGAGCATTTACTAATACAGACACACACAATGTCTCCAGCTGGCACATGGCTAAGCAGGCAAGGCACAGAGCAGCAGAAATGGGATCTCCTCTCATAACCAGAAACTCCAAGCAGATGTTTTGTCAGCAGCACTCCCTCTGAATCACCCGCCTGAGACTCACAACACAGGGTCATCGCCCTGAGCAAGTCAAGAGTGATGTCTAAAGGAAAAAGTGAGTATTTCAAGGCCTTTTTTTTTTTTTGGTTAGTTGGTTGGTTGGGGTTTTTTCTGGTGTGTGCATGTGTGTTAATCATCTTATTTATGAGGGGTAGTCAGTCACTCCATCTACAGACAAGATCAGCTTTGGCTTTTCTCCTAATACTGCTATATCAAGCATGTCTTTCAGCAGTATTTACTGATCCACCACGTGAAACAGCAATAAATAAGTCAGATGGGCAAGTGTAACGCTACCTAAATCCAGATATGTGCAATTTGAAGCTGAAACTGCACAATAACCTGTACAAAGGGTTGGCTGTATGAGAGGCACACCACAATGCACAGGCACAAGAAACTCAGAACTGTGACAGAAACTCAGCACACAAGAAGACACATCCTTGGGTGACACAGCACAGGAGGAACCCAACTCACACTGCAATGCTTCTAATAGTTTTTCTTTTGCTAGTGTTGCCATGACATCACCACCTGCAGGTACTGAGTTGTGAAACAATCCCCTCTCAAAGGTGTTCCTGAGCGATGCCAAGGATGCCTTAAGCTAACTAAGTACAACAGATCAGAAACCTTGACTTTAAAGGAAACATGAAGGCTGTGTTTCTAGGAATGTAAATGAGACACCTGCACATGCAGAAAAATGGGAACGTTATAAAAACATGGAGAAAGTATAAAGCTCCCTCCCCCACTGGAGTATTTTATGTTTTGTTTTTTTTAAATGAATATGCAATGCAATATTGGGGTTTTTTTAATGAATATGCAATGCAATATGCAGTGAAATGGTAACTGGTTAAAAATAAGTCCCAGTTAGCTGTATGATTTCTTTTGAGAGTGCTCAGTGCCACATGCAGCATAAAACTCAGCAAGCAGAGTTACACGGTACTACACAGCCCTGTTAGGCCCAAACACGTGCTATAGCAATCCAGGCAGGAAACAAAGGCATCTAAGACTGAAGCCTGAGGCTTGAAGCTCCAGGCTCCGGGCAGTAGGGAGCCTACAGCGCTCATGCTTCTTTCTGTGAGCTGTGCAAGACCTCCCAGGGACCACCCCGGAGGGCTGCCACCTCCCAGGCGCGTTTGCTGGGAATCGGACAGCAGAACGGGCACGTTTCCACGTTCTGATGGGATTTGAGCTCTAGGGTGGCTGCCTTTTTTCCACTGAGTGAGCCATCTGACACCAGGTGAGAAGCCTCACACTCCAAACTGCATGCAAGGTTAAAAGCTGAGTTAAACTGCACAGCATTTATGAAACACTGCAGGGAAAAAAAATCAATAGCATCACATTCCAAGCCATTGTTCATGGCCTCATATGCAAAATCCTTACAACTGCCAAGCTGGGCAACTATGGCAGTAGGCTCCAGCTCTGTCTTGTCTTCCCCAATGTACTATATAGTCAAACTTAGTCCTAAAACCACAAACTAGGATTTGTTTATATCCTCATACCCAGACAGTACACAAGCACCTCCTGTGTAACAATCCCTTTTACAGATTATCTGGTATTTGGCATGTGGCTATAGATCATCTTTTTAAAGTTCACAATAAGAAGAGAAAAATAGTAAGGTAATTCACAAGTTTTGTCCAATACTAACAAAAAACATAGCCTTATCTTTTTCTGCAACCCTGAGGCTCAGATGTTTAGACCTTAATCA
Source organism: Molothrus aeneus (assembly GCF_037042795.1). Lineage (NCBI taxonomy): Eukaryota > Metazoa > Chordata > Aves > Passeriformes > Icteridae > Molothrus > Molothrus aeneus. The sequence continues at coordinate 87,151,338 of NC_089647.1, read as the reverse complement.
TGAAAAGGCTCTCCAGTGGGAAAAAAAGAGATGTAAGGAATAGACAAAACTCTATTTGTAACTTGCCTGTTTTGCCTTAACTACCAGTGATTACTCATCTCCACAGCAGGAATCCAGAATATGTCTCTTCCTGTATATGCTTGTCCTCCTCTTGCCTTCAGTCCCACCCACCCAATCTGGCTCAGCTGCACACCTGAGGGATGTTTGACTTGCAAAAGGAAAAAACAGTAAACATAAGGAGGGAGCACCCTTGGTTCAAACAAATGTAAGAGCTGCACAGCCAAAATACAATTTCAAGGAAAGACTTAGCAAGAAAGTTGCATACCCTTACTACAACTTCTGGGTAAAATTAAATGTTCTATCACTCTATTTTCTGATGTTGTGCTTGCATCTTGATTTAACCTCCCACCAAGAAACAACAATAAATCAAAAAGAATGGACTGGGTATTGCACTGGCCAGTACATCTTCTGCCCCACAGGGACTGGGAGGAGGAGGGACAAGAAGAGGCACAGGTTTTCTTACCTCACTTTGGGGCAGGAGAAGCTAGCAACTAAATAGGATTTTGCCTCATTTCAACAGGCCCCATGTGCTGCTCACTCAGAATCAGCAGCATACAGGGGAAACTGTTCAAGACAAAGCTGAAAGCATCTGCAAGCCCTGTGGCCCCCTTTGATGGAGACAGGCTGTGGGGTGTTCCTCCTCAGCACTGTGAAGAACCATTTACTCAGGCTGTGCTGCTCTCTGGGGAAAGAAGCCTGGATGGTTATCATCTCCACAGCACAGGTGAGACTTGAGGGATCTCCTGTCAGCACTCCAGCCCAACATTTTCAGTCTGTTTTATGTTTTTGCATGTGCTCTGACTCCCAAGCTAACAGTTTCCAGCTGACAGCAGTGAGGATGGTGGGGACATCATCTGCAGAGGGAGCACCTTGCCAGGACATGCAGCCAGGCACACTGTGCCCCCAACATGCCCACAGAGGTAGGTGGAACCCTCTTTTGGCTGGCTACACGCCATGGTGGCTGTCCCTGGGCCAGACAAGCCGAGTATGAAGCGCCACAGCTTTGCCAGCACGCCGGTGCCAGCTGGGGACCGTCCGGACTCTCCCCAGCAGCTGCCAGCGCCAGCCAGCAGGCACCCGTGGGGCAAGCAAGGCTGCAGCCCCACCCCAAAATGCCAGCAAGAAGCCAGTAGCCAGCCAGCCACATGACTCTTGCACTAGCCAAAGCTTGGACACCCTGCCAGCTTTCCACTGGCTGCAGGAGGAGGACACCCAAACCAGCACAAAGACCCATCAGCAGGAAGTTAATCTGTTTAAACTAAATAAAAAAATAAATGCTAAGAGATTTGAACCAGTTGAGTTTGCACAGCGAAGATTCAGATCTGATGAGAATGCTTCTGATCCAGTATTAAAAAGCCCTAAAACCAGCTTACACAAACTGACAGCCTTCAACCACAAGCTCTTGTTTCGACAGCACAGCCAAGCCCAGCATCCCTCCTCCTCCTCCCTCCCCACTGCTCTGGCACCTGGAGCCACTTTGGGCAGCTGGACAGGGACTGAAATTCAGCCGCTGCCAGGGCTGTACCAGCCCGGCCAAAGAGATAGTGGTGGGGAGGGCTGAGCTCTCCCAACTGACAAATCTGCTGAAAGAAATGCTGGAGAAACACCCAGGTTTAAATTTAGGGAATCCAATTTTGAGAGTCCCCTCCAAAGAGAAGCACATGACTAACAGTATCCCCTCACTCTGCCACTTGAACCCTCCAAGAGTAAAACCCTAGCAGAAAAATTGAATGAGAACCAAGAGAAGCCGACCCCATTGTACAACAAATCCCTCACAGATTGAATTATTCCCTGTGCTCCACCCCTTTCCAAGCTTGCTTAGGCTGTAATTATTTGCAAGGTAGGTACCAGCTTTCCTCCACAGACACACCTTGCACGTCACAGGGGCTGTGTCCCTCACTACTCCCAGCCTGCACAAAAATAAGGCAACAGAGTGCTGCTTCTTACCTAACCATTAGTAATTTCCTCCTTCCTAAATCATGCTAAAAATCACAGAAACAGAATATCCTGAGTTGGAAATGACCCACAAGAACCACTGAGTCCAACTCCTGCCTCTGGACAGGACAACCCCAAAAATGTTCACAGCATTCCTTTATTATTTTTTTTTTTAATGCTTGGAAACTGCTGCTGCTCTCAAGGACAGGAAACCGGGAACAACCAGAATACAGACATGGCAAGAGGGTACAAAGCTGTAAATGGGCACATAGGCTTCTGAATGCAGTAGCTGATCACAGCAGAGGGCACATCTTTGTGAAATAACCATGCCATCTATTATTATAATTATACTCAGAATTTATAATGTTGAAAATCCCATACAGATAAACAAACAAACAATCTCATCATGAGGAGACACAGACAACCAGTTGTCCCAGCCAAGTCAGAGGGAGTGGATTTGCATATCTAAGAAACAGCTGAGCTCCACAGACAGCATCATGCTGTATCTCTGAAAGCCCCTTGGTCTAAATCACCACCTCCCAAGCACACTTACCCCCAAAACTCACCTAACAGCTGTGGACCTGGATTGGAAATTACCAGAAATAGACCAACGCCACCCTCCTCATCCTCTTCACAGTGTGACGGGAGCTGGGGATATCATGCAGGTGGAGAGAAGGAACACATCTGTCCCAATCCAGGGCACCTAACTTCTAGTGTCAGCTAGTCACCTTTTCATCAGGGTCTAAGACAGGTCAAATGAATCACCTGCAAGCACTTATTCATCTCTCAACCACAGATGCAACTAAGTCTGAGTAAATAGGTAAGCCTTAGACATTAATCGGAGGTGTCTGAAATGAAAAAACTGAGGAGGCTGTGTGCATAAGGTGCCAAATTACACCACTGTAAATAGCAAAACAAAAATGGAAAACAGACAAAGGAAAAAAAAGGGGGGGGAGGAACAGCTAATTGCTCTCCATTGAATGAAAAAGCATATAGTTACATCAGGCAGATTTTTTTTTTAACACATTCATTATTTTCCACCTTTTTTCTGCCCTAAGTGCAAATATACTGGGCTCACTATAGCTTCCAAAATGTTGTACCTCTATATTAAGCTGTTTCAGTGGGTCAATGCACTTTATCCATGACTCCCATGAAGGGACAATGCATATTACAAAGATAGCTATGTTTAAATAAGCATGGTTGTGTAACATTATGTAGTGAAGCTCCAGTATAACCTGGTTTCTTTTTGCTAGCCTGGATAGAAGAGACAGGTTATAATTACATTAAGAAACCTCTTCCTTAACCCTGATAGAGACCTAAAGAAGATAAGCCTTGTCGACATTCAGGCTTTCTACTCTGGTTTTCTGTTTTGATTCTGACATAATTTAAGGCAGAAATGTGTATCACAGCACTTAAGCCAACCCATAATTCATGGCAGCATCCCGAGCTGATTAGTCCTGTTGTATAATCAGGTCTCCTTGATATATCAGGGGACTGCTGTTCATGCAGGAGGAACTTACTGTGCCACTTTCACTGTAAGCTGTGTTAGATGGATCCTTTTTTTTTGTCTTTTATCAACCTGATCAAGCCTTGCATAAAGCTAGTGATTGATACAGGAACTAAAAATGAACACACAGAGAAGAATGTCCAAGGGACAGCTGTCATAGCTCCATACTTTGAGGAGAGGACATTGATTTAGAAGTCCTGATTATAAAGACACTATCAGCCTGACAGAACAGTTAGTATTATCCCTTTTGTATGTTAACATGCATGATTTATATTATTCTGATGTGCAGTACACACACAGCTCTCTCACACACTGAAAAATTCATGGTAATGACACAGAGGAGACCAAGCAACAACATGGTAGTGAGAGCTCTTAGAAGCTGCCTGAAATGCCTGAATAGGAATATTCTGCATGTGGCTTTAACACACTTATTCAAAATCTCTGCATTATGTCCACGCTTCTCTTCATCTTCCTTTTGTTGCCTTACCTCTTGAGCCAAAATTAGCAACTCATGTGATTTCAACATTGAAACCCTGGTTAAGATTTAGCTCAACATTTTCAGGAAAGAAAATAATGCCTAAAAGCAGAACACAAGCCCCAAGACCATTCCAGCAAGCTTCTATTTGCTTTTTGCTATTTTTCTAGCCCACGTGAATTTGCCACCTCTAGGAAAAAAAGAAAATAAAAAACAATACAACCATTCCTGGTGTAATTTCTGTAATTTTGTAAAAAAAATTGCTGAACAGAGATAGAGAGATAGATAACTAGTTTTTAAAGATACAGGAAGAATCTGACATGTACAGAGCACAGCATCACTCTGCTGAAAAATTCCACTCTGTGCATCACAGTACTTCAGCACTATCACATGAATGATTCTGGGCCTGATCTCATAAGCACACCCATGTGCCAGCAAACAGTTCTCTGTCCCAATCCTCACCTTTCTGAATAAAACATTTAAGCAAAAAATCAAGCCCAGATCTCAGCTCCCAAATGAAGATGTAACAGTAGCTGAATGTCACTCAGCTTCAGTGCTGGGGTCAGTACAGCAAAACTTCAGAGCAGATGAAATAAAAAGAGTGACAACCACCTGAAACAATTTTTGACCCTCCTTCAGTCCATCTTCCTGACTTAATGAATTGGGGCAAACAAGTATTTTCTGCTCCCAAAGCATCACTGAAAAAGGATCCACCAGGACAAGCACCAGCCTCTCCAGGAAAACAGTTACAAAGCCTTCTCCCAGTTTCCATCTTTCATTTCTGTTTAAGTTGATTAGATCTGTGATTTGGGAGTGGGAAGAATCCAAAATGAAAAGGAAAATGCTAGACTCCAGGTCAGGATTAACCTCAATGCAACACTGCAAAATAAAGGAGTTAGTTTCTAAAGTAGCAATGTCCTTTGGAGCAGGCTGTTTAAAATCACTGACTAGTATTTCAGCTTCCTCATTAAGTAAAAAAGAAACAAAGTAACATTTCAACACAAGGAAAGTAGATAAACCTAATTAACAGTCACCATGGTGATCCTTGATTTTTCCCCTAGTCTGGGAGAAGAAATGTTTTTTTCTTAGCTTACACAAAGACAGTTTGGATTTACAAACCACTGGGCCCCACTGGCCTGATAAGGGAGGGAGCTTTCTGCTCCCATCAAGGACAGTTTCTACAAAGTATTTGACTCCCTCTGTTCCTCAGTCCATCACTGGGGGTAAAACTGGTACCCACCAACAGCCACTCCTCGTGTCAGCCTGCCCTCCCCTGTTACCCCTCAGCAGCACTAAGGCACTCTGCTTTTCCTGAAAGTACACTGCTGGGAGGGGGCTGAAGTAGGTAACAGCATCTCCACCTCTACTCTTCCAAGTGGAAGAAGTGTCAGTAACAACCAACCCACCATCCTCTCTTCACCTGAACAATACTTCAGCCTTGTTGGGTGTGCAGACACGGAACTTTTGAGGAGACAGTCCACATGATGATGTATCACACAAAGCCATATGCATTGTATCACCTCCTTCCCAAACCAATCAGACTTCATTCACACAAGTATTAAACCTTCAGAAAGAGAGCAGGATCAAACCTATTGACTTTCCTACATCACAGGAGCTGGAGTAGGGGGAAGAAGAGATCACATCCCAAAGGAAGAGCTTACATCCCAACTCCCTACTTGCCAAATGCTCTTGCTAAGAAACTACAGAATTGTTAGCATTCCCTGCACTTGGTGAGCACTCACACCACTGCTCTTCAGTTGGGAAACTCCAACCTAGACTTCACAGTTCCTCAAACCAATGGCTACTACGCTTTCCGTGACCATATTAATGACAATAGACACTGATGAGCAAGAAGAACCAATATCCTGCTTTCCAGTTCCCCTTTTCTGATCTGTATTTTCCAGTCCCACTCCCAGGAACAGCAGTCCTCTCCAAAGTGGAAGAAATTCCCTGCACAAGCAGAAGAAACTGCCAGGCAGCACGTTTTGCAGCCCAGGCCCAGGAAGCCCACAGAACTCTGGGAGCAGGGCACGCAGTACAGCAAATTGTGCTACAAACTCAGGATCACAGTCCACAGAAGTCTGGCTGTGACCTTAAAAGTTTATTTCATGAGTAATTCTACCTTGACCGGTGTGCACCCACATGCGAACTTGGCACAGCATGATCAAAGCAGTTACAGGATGGCTGTTATCAAGATGAAAGTGGCACCACCAGACTCTGCCTATAAGCAAAGGCAACAATCACCTTATACAGTTATCATTTATTATGGCTATTACAGATGAAAGTTAAAAGTGCCGATCACACTTCCAGGCATGAAAGCACAAAGAAAGAAATTATTTGCAAGGACCACCACAAAAAAAAAAAAAAATCCCACAAAACCAAAAAAACCCAAACCAAACAAAACAACCCAAAACAATTCATATTGATGCATATAGCTGCATTAATGTAAAGAAAAAAACCCTTACTCCCTAAGGCAGAAGTCAAATGTTGAGCAAACAGCTAGGCTCTGTATTTTGAAAGTGTATTAGGCAAGTGTGCTAAATTGACAGGGCCTCTGTGGCAGGATGCTATGCTTCTTAGGGGTATCCTTACGAGGTTGAGTTGACATTGCCTTCTCAGAGGAAAGAAGAGCTTGCTTGAACAATTTGCCTAATGCTGAATCTATTTTAAGAGCAGTGACCCAGATCTTTGTTTTGTCAGCAAATGACTCGTATAACAGAGATGAATTGACAAGGAGTTGAACCAGCATTGGGCAACACCGAGGAGCTGACGGGCATCGGCCGAGGCAGGCGATGGACAAAGACAGCACCAACAGGCTCTCCCACCTGAGCTCAGCTTTGAAACCTGCAGTCAGCCAGAGGGTCATCCCTGGCTAACACCAGTCCTGAAAGACCAACCCTCATCAGCTATGTGACCCTATGACCCACATCCATGCTGAGAGCAGCTTTCCATGGCTGTCCACCCATAGTAGTAGAACCTCCTTAAAACACATCTGGTCTCAGAGTAAGGAGCAGGGTGAGCTGCAGCCCTTCAGCAGAAGTTTCACTAGTGCTGTGTGCACACACCAAACATCCTCTACCCAGCCATACAGAACACAACCTCCCTGATGTCTCCCGAAAAATGAGCATCTGCCTGATGCCTGTCTCTGTGCAAAGCAGGGGGTAACAGGGACATGGCCAAGCCTGTACCCACAGGCAAGCTGCTGGCTCAGCTGCACTTTGGGGGTCTGAGTCACTCCATCCACACTCATTGCTGGAAAAAGCTGCAGAGACTGAGGAGCCATAGAGTCTTGACAAGAATCCCGAGACATCCACCTGATCTTAAACATGCTTTTTATTACAGTGATTAACAGGCAACCAAGCACTTGGCAAATCTGATGGGGAGAGACTTCATGGAGGTCCTGAGACTGAGGGAAAAAAAGGAGGGTTGCTAGCAGGCAGCTAGACAAGACCAAGCTATTCAGGTGGCTTGTATTATATTTCTTGTCTGGGAAGGTCTTTTGTTTTAGCTGTCTCCAGCATTTCTTACATACCTATAACCTTATGGAAAACAGACTGAAGAAAGACTAATGTCTCAAGTATTAAATATTCTGAAGAATGGAAAATGCAAACTGAGAAACCAAGAAAATACGACTGGGGAGGGGGGAAAATTAAGTCACAGAAAACATCTCCAGAAAGGGTCTCTCAAAAGACAAATAGCTGCCATCCTGGTTAAAATAAGGAGAAATGGGGGAAGGCCACCAAACACCAGCCTGCACCCCTAGGTGGGTGAAAGAATTTTTTATCAGTTCTGCTTTGCAAAGGAACGTATTCATCATTACTCACAACAAAATATCCCAATTGCTCACACAGAATCAGCGTTTTTCCCTTAAAAAAAAATCTGTGCTCTTGCTAGGAAAGATATCTGTACTGTGAATAAGCAAATCAAGTTCTCTCTGGAGTGGATTTATTTTTTTTTTTTTCTTATCCTCTGCAGTCCAGAATCTGCAGGCCCCAAGCACATGAGTGATAAAGCAGCAGCAAGGCTGCCTGAAACAGCCACAAACAACTGCTCAAGGCTGGGCTGGTTGAGTTCTTTTCCCCTTGACCTCCCTCCTCTCCATTCAGTGTTTTGAGAACACCACTGCACTGGCTGATACAAATTACACAGGAATACAATGCAGGTGCATCTACTCAACAGAAATCACCTGTGCCCACGGCTACCTGACAAGCCAAGTTCATCCAAAGGCTGGGAATGCAATACAGGAGGCAGGTGAAAAGTCTGGGCTGTGTCCAGCTGGGAGTGGGGGGAAGAAAGCAAACAGGCACAGAGGCCAGTGGCACCTACATACTTACAGCACACAGATGGGCAAATATGCCCCAAATATAACTCAACAAGAGAGGAAGATCCAGACTCCTGCTCTGGAATGCACAGGGAGAAATGACCTCTCTCCAGCTAAAAAAAAAAAAAAAAAAAAACAAACAAAACCAAACAAAACAAACAAACAAAAAAAACCCTAAATATTTTCTGATAAAATAAAATATTAAAAAAAAAAAGGAGGAGCACCACTCCTCGCTCCTCATCCCACCATGCCTGGAAGCACTGGCTGCTAACAATCCTATAGCAAACTGCTGCAAAAAAATAGCAGAAAAATAACAGCAGAAAAATAGAGGGTTCATTACAAGGAAATACATATGTTTGCACTTTTAATAATAGATTTTTAATAAAGTATGGGAAATAGCAATAAAACCAACCTTATGATAATACAACAAATTTAACCAAATATATTTCTGAAGCAACAAATGTCAAGACCAGAGCTTTCTGGACCTCCCAGAGGTGAAAATGTAGCCCTATGGCCAGCTCCACAGGGACCACTCTGTCCATCACCAGGATGTGGCTATAAATGATTATACCCAAGTACTCATTTCACAATGATCACGATGAAAAAAAAGATGTCAGAGTCCTGCAGACTTAAAAAATCAAAAGTAATTAAAACCATGCAGAATTCAAGTCTACTAGATATTTATCAAATATTTAATACAGAAAACCCTGAAGCGTAATGCTGTCAACTGAGCTTGAGAGAAATGTGCTCCTTTCCCAGCCATACAGCTTAATCTGTTCCCAGGATGCATTTCTTTACTCAGTAATTTCAATTTAAACAGAAAGGAACTGTGGATGTATATTTTAGTTAAATTACTGCCTTTCTTTAAACAGACCCTGGGTAGAAAGGGCATTAACCCCCTCTCCCTCCTGTGTGCTCAGTGCCTCTTATCAGCACGATGAGGTGGTATCTTTCCAAAGCATGCCCTTTAATCCTTCTGGTGCCTAATGGGAAGCCCCAGCAGTCCAATGCCCTCAGAGTGGGGCATGTGTGGTGTGTCCACACAGCTCTAATCTTCAATCAATTCCAGCACAGAGAGCATGAAACACAGCCAGTTAAATTCAGCAGAGCAGGACTAACAAGATCCATGTCCGAGGGCAAGAGCCAAACACTTCAAGGGGTCAAGTTGGAAATACACTACATTTTAAACTCTTCCCAAGAGCCCAAGCTGTTTTCAGCAATTCCTCTATGGGACAGGTACAGGTACAGGACTGGAAGGAAAAAGTGATTCCCAGGTACCTGACCACCAATATTATTAGTGAATTTGCCATATAGGAGTAATTAACAATGATTAGAGTCCTTGGCCTACCCAGAACATTACTTGGTCAGCACTAAGCCCAAATGCAATGACTACTTGCTTTTTTTCATCCAGTAAAAACTTCAAGAAACACAGTGTCCTAAAGTAACCATAGAATGGCCGGTATCTTCCCTTACTGTCCTTTCAGCCTGCTGGCACCACACACACCCCATGTAAAGAGTCCTCCCCTGGAACCACTGCAGCTCCTCGGTAAATGAATCTTTGTCCAGATGGCAGTCTCAGCAGAAACTGCTCTAAGTACCTCCTAATACCTAAAAAACCAGACTTGGCTCAATCCTTCCACAATTGTCACCTCCTTGGAGATCAAGGGGGAATGGGGAGGGGGGAAGCAGAGCGGAGGGAATCTTAAAAAATAGATGCAATTATGGTTTTCCTGGGGAAAAGAGGCTATGTAAGTACATTCAAAACTGCAGATATCCAAGTGACAGAGTTTTGATCTTTAAAATTTGTTGTCTGCTGCTACCAGAGAGACCACTGCATTACTATCCAGCACCTGAAAGACTGAACTGGGGATACAGCAGCAATCAAGTATGAGGAAGGCTGGAGACGAGACCTACAGCAGTTTCTTCATCCTCCACTGCTCACTGTATGGCACAAGGCCATAGACACCCTAACACACCTCTCAATTCATCCATGAGGTGAAAAAACTCTGGAAAGATAACTAATTTCACTTCATCTGGTAAACCTGGCAGGCTGGGAAACTGAGTATAATAAGCCTGCTGTGTGTCCCTGCTCTCCCATCCACTCCACACCCAGGAAGGACAGGAAAAGCAGCTCCTGGGGAGCAGGGTCTGAATCAAAGCAAAGTGGTGAATGGCTCCCAAGGGGAGAGCATCGCTCCTGTGCATGGAGCAGATCACCCAAACACATCTGGGGAAGAGAAGAACAACCAGCAAGGAAAACTGTGACTAAGCTCCAGGCTCCAAAGGCAGTAACTCCACATTCAAAGCTTCCCCCATCAAATGCTATTATCATCTAGACAAATTAAATGGACCATTTCTTAAGGCCATGATGCCCACACAGTCCCAGGGGGACAATCACAGGGCTAACCCACAGAGCCAGACAGGATGTGGTGACGGTCCACGTGAAAGCTTCAAGCCAAGCTAAAGAAGGCAGACCCACAGAGATAACCTGATTTCCTCCCTCGGTTCCCCCACTTCCTCTTTAACCTAGCACCTATTGTCTTTTACACTGCCATTCAGTATTTACAGAGCCACCTGGCACCTCCTTACACCTAGAGGAGCAAGAAACAAAAGTTCATGTATATCAAAGGTCCTACAGTGAACGGTGCAATACATTTTGAAAACACAGAAGTGCTGCAACAAAAAAATCAAAGCAGGATATCAGGGGGTGACAGTGCTCTCCAGATGGCAGTGCTGGTAATTTACCTTGCAGGAGAAAATTTCAGAAAAGGTTGTTAAAAAATCGTTGTCACAAAATTGAAACCAGTCTTTCTTCTTTCATGTTTCTGATAGAATGTCTTTTTACCTGCCACACCCAATCTCAAAATAAGTATCAGCTAAACTACAGTTTATCCAGCTCAACCCTGCATTTTCCTCTCCTGAATAAAATTAACAGCCACCCCCAGTTTAAAAAGAGATTTCTTAAACTAACAGCTGCATCAGAACCAGCACTGAAATGCCTTGAGAGTTTCTGCTTAAACCCACACTTTGAAAAGTCATGATGGAGCTCATTTTCATAAATCTGAAGAGAGAAGAAAGCGAAATGCTTTGCTAAAATTTGTTTTGCATAAGTATAAGAAAGGTACCCTCTGGAAATGCTTTTTGCAGGATCATAGAGAGAAAGAGTATGAGGCCATTCTCTTTGTTAAAGAGCAAACTGATTTTCAGAGACTGTGTTTTAGGCTTAAAGGGGCAGTTCAGAAATAAGATGGCACTCCAATTTTGTTTTTTACAGTAAGAGTTTCCCAGAACTCTGTAATACACGTGTCCTAAATATGTATTTACACATTGGTTAAAGCCTTTGCTTTGTTTCTACTCTGTGCCAACACTTGCATGGACTAGTTTTATTAAAAAAAAAAAAAAAAAAAAAAAAAACGAAACAAAAATTCTAGGAAAGTCCACTTGATAACTTCGTAGAAGGCTGTATTTTAGCAATGACTGCAAGCAGAGCAGAATAGAACCAGCTACTGGCTAGCCCACAGGTGGGCTGCTCTTGGATCAAACAAAGGTCAGAATCTGATAGCAAGCCTTGTAGTCAAGGAGAGGTGCCTGCATCAGAAGGCTGAGCTGAGACCCATCCAATTGGCACCAGTCACAAGGGGCTGCAATTCCTCTCTGAACAGATTTGAAGCAGACTTCACAATGTTTTGCCACCACAGGCAGAGAGCAGGGGCTGGGGTTTGACTCTGCACTCTTGGGGCAGGGTGGTAGTGCCTGTCCTGGGGGCACTGCACCATCACACCTCTCCCCTGCTCGGCGCCCTTTTGTCCTTCCCACACCAAAGCCGGTCGTGCCCCATTTCTTCCCTCCTCCCCACCGAGAGAGAAACAAAGGGTGGCAGTCTCTAATGGCTCCAGAGAGAGATCTGCGGCTTGGTTTATTACATGCTTAACAGAGCACTGAATTACTGGTAGTTATTGCCTAGTTTAACTGCTTTCCTTAAAAGAGAAACATGAGCAAACAAGCATGTGTCATGAAAAAGCCCCTATTCAGACAGGAGCTGACAAGAGAAAAAGCATCCAGGGTTTATGACTGTTTACTACTAGCTGTGCATTCAGGCACCAGCTGAAGTCACAATAAATGCAAAGAAATCCCTACCTTGTCCTCCACCTCCTTAGGGGGCTTGTCTAGCCCTGGATTTACCTCCCGAGGTTAGCAAACACTAAGTACCCAGGCTTTAAACCACACCAACTTAGCATGTGTCAAGGGCAGCATGCCTTGTCTAGACAAAGACTTTCAATGCACTTTAGTGAGCATATCCAGATCTCACATCTTCAATCCCAGTGGAGACAGAAGCCCTGAGAGAGCAGAGACCATCCCCACCACCAGAGCTCCTCTGACTGATGGGGGATGGAACACCCGAACTTCAGAAAATGGTACCAGCCTTTTCCTCTGAAAGACCAGGGTAAAAAAAATACCCCACTCGAGCAGAAGACAGATCTGCAAGCAGGGGTAACCTGAAGTTTGGCTACACACCACCCAATGACCAACAATGAGGGGGTTTAACTGAGAAGCAGGGGGGATGAGAAGAGCAAACAGGCTCTCTCGCTCCCATCTATCTACCCACCTACTCATCTATTTTTTTAATGAAACTTGTAAGGATTTCAGACCCATAACTCAAATCAAAACTCAGCTGAAGTCCACCCTGAGGCTGAAAAAGTGTTGAGGACAAAATGATGTGGACAAAGCTTCATTCCTTCAGAAACCCAGGGTAAAAAGAGACCACAAAAAAAAAATTAAAGCAGGTACAGAATGCATGTGGAGCAACACACTAATGTAAAAACAAATATATTTCATTCATCTTGACAGAACTACAGCCCATATACCAGAGGTCATGTGGATTTAACCATATCCTTTCTATTTGTTAGTTACTTTTAGACAAAAATATAAAGCCTCAGACAAGCCTAGAGGAAGAAATGAAAAAGATGATGAGTATAGAGTTTAGAGGAAGGGAGACTAGCAGGAGGAATTCACCCACATCAGATGAGTATGAAGGAAGACAGCAAGGACAAAACAAACCACACAAAGAGAAAGAAACCTGCCATCACTAAGAAAAAGGGCAAAATTACAAAATTTATTATACAAGAAAATATTAAAGAATAAATCAAAGAAGTTAAGGACCTGAGACACTTTCAAAAAGTGTTATTTCTAGAAAGAATACTTCTTTCTCACAAGTCTGACAAGTGAACATTGTCTCAAACCAAAAATGTGCCAGCCTTTGCCCACACAGCTCTAACCACAAGCTCCAGAGCCAGGCTGACTCTCAGTTTAGTTCCTCTGACTTCAGCAGACAGGGTCTGCTCCTGGAGAGTCAAAGTACTTCTAGCTTTACAAAAGTAATCTAAGCTAAACCAATATACAACTCTGCACAGGGATTTGCTTCTATCATGCTCTTATTCCACCACACTTCTTTATCTTTCAAATGACATTTACATCTCTTAAATCCTGAGCATACAGGGGGTGTCATAATCTGTTAAGGTGTGCACTTCTGCTGGCCTAAGACAGCAAAGATGTTTGGAACATTTCTCTCAAAACATTCAAACCATGAAATCTCAGATTTGTTGAAGAGAAGTTTGGCTTGGGCGCTCACAAGACTTTCTGCCGTCACGCAGAACCGTTCCCGAAACGAGGTGGTTTTGCTGACGGCTGTGATTCAGTCCCCAGTCATTTCAGCATGTTGTTTTTATCATCTTTCAAAGCTGTCCATAGTCACTATTAAAAGAAACCCACAAAATCCAGCACAGCAGAGGCAAACTCAATCTCTGCCTAGCAAAGGCACTCAGGACTGAGCATCTTTGGAACAACCCTGTCCTTATCTTGGAAAGAGCAGCATCTCAAGGTCAGGTTATAAACACATCTCTCAGGGAAACACTCTGTACTGCTGCTGGGTGCACAATCTGCACAGGAGAAAAAGGAATGGCCTTTAAAGACAAAGCTATAAAATTTTACTAGGTGAAATGTTTACTGAAATAAATCTAGTCTTTTGCACTCTCGGTTATTATCGTAACACATACAGAAACTGACACACAATTAATGGAGCTTTAAACCAAGAGCTCTTGCAAGAAAAACACAACCCAAACTTTTCAGCTAACCTTGACAAAAAGAGAGGTTTTGGTAAATTTCAGCAACACAAGTGGCTTTGTGATATTCCCTGTTTATTGGGCACCTCTCACTCCCACAAATGAGCAGCATCTCCGAGCAGAGGAGGTGAGAAGAGGCACTGCCAAGTCAGCAGCATCCACCACCACTGACAAAGACCCACAAGCAGTCAAGGCTCAGCAGACACAGCTACCACCCCAGAGGTACTGTACCACCCACACCCTCTTCAGTGGGTTTTCATCCACATGTGCCATCTCACAACAGCCAACAGCTGAGACAATGGCACCCACAAAGAGAATTCATAAAGAAGAGGATTTGGGATTCTTCCCTTAAGAAGAATCTCCTCTTTTCCTAAGCATAGGAATCCTACAGGGTGAACAGATTTTAGCAGTAACAAAACACTTTAATACTCAGGTCTAATGGCTTTGCTTCCGAACTCACAAGGATCTACAAACCGCTTTGACGCCATCTTTATAGATTTGAAATGCTGTTTATATTTCTTTTTCCCATCTTCTCCTGAGATGAAAATCCACATTATGGTGCTACTGGGTCAAGAGATTCTCCAGCAATCCCAGGTATCTCCCAAGACCCAGTGCTTTCAGCACAGCTCTGAATCATGTAAGCCAGCAGGATCCCTCTCCCTGCAGGAATAAAGCAACCAGATACCACCCAAGGTATTCCATCTGTCTGCCTAACCTTCTTCTTTCTGCAACAGGAAATCCTTCTGATGGGGAGCACAAAATATAACCTTCCCCTTTCCCACACAGCCCAGTGCAACCATAGCATATGTATACAAAACATGCTTTCTTAAAACTCCAGCATGCACTGACTACACACTCTGCTAGCAAAGAGCTCAGAGGTGGAGAGCAGCAGCAGATGAGGACACTCCAAAGCCAAGGTACCTGACCTGTGAACAAAGCAGCAGTGTCAACAGCAGTGGTTTCACTGCTCGTTTCTCTCATCCTTTCCCAAAGCCCAGCACAAGCACTGCCACAACACTTGGTCCATGAGGGGGCACCTCCAAACTCAGCAATTAGCCCAAAGGAAGTCTTCTCAATAACAAATATATCTTTATTCCTGAAGAAGAAACTAGAGCACTCCTCCATTACCTCAGAGGAAACCTAAGGAGAGGTAACATTACTCAGAATTGATTTAGTGCCTCAAGCCATTCAGAAGACCACTGACAGACAAGACAAGCAACTCATTCACAAAGGCTCTTTGATCTTAAATACAAATAAAATTAGGTCAATATTAAAGATTTTCATTCCTTGCCATTTAAGATTGCAAAAAGGCTAAGAAAAGCTTTTCCCATTTCTTCTTTTAACATTCAAGTTATTTAGCAAGTAATATTTCTTTCACATGACTTGAAACATTTTCTCCATATTCACTTGTCATCACCCCAGAACTTAACTCTTGGTG
This sequence comes from Molothrus aeneus, assembly GCF_037042795.1. NCBI lineage: Eukaryota > Metazoa > Chordata > Aves > Passeriformes > Icteridae > Molothrus > Molothrus aeneus. The sequence continues at coordinate 87,135,483 of NC_089647.1, read as the reverse complement.
AAAATGCACAGGGGGAGCTGTACAGAGTGTTCTCCATAGTCCCCAAGGACAAGTCAGGTCAGAGAATTTCAGTGTATTCCACATGGGGGAAAGAAAAGAAGAGCAAAGTACACCTTTCACAACACCCGGATTAAAAACAAAAAAAAAAAAAAAAGGAAAAAAAAGAAAGTAAGATTTTTCATTTATTTGTTATTCAAAGCATTCCAGTGATTTTTAAGAGATGAAGATGAGAAAGCCTGTGCTGTCACTATTAATAGGCTGACATTCTTTCTTCCCCCACAAGACCACACCAGAAACACAGGCGAAGGCGAGAAGTTAAGGGAGCCTGGAGTCATGCCAGCTCTGCCAAATCCCAACTCTGCAGCACAGGGACTACTCCAAAGAGATCCCAGGACAAGCTCTCACATCCCAGACTCCCCATAGCTCTCAATGATGCACCTTTTGTTCCTTCTCCTGCAACAGTACATCATTAACTTCATCTGCTGAAATAGCAGTGGTTGACAGGATAATCTAAGGATACAGCATCACCTTGCATTTTCCATTTAACATGCTTAGCTGTGCTAGGGTACCTTTAAAATCTTATTTATTTGCTTTCTAAAGCAACCAAGAGCTCTCATATGCAGCAGAAGGCCCCTGAAGCTATCACTGTAATGTGATATCTGCTCATAAATGCCAATATACCAATTTGAAAGGTCTTAAAGCTGCTGTTTAGTCATGGTAAAATAACCTAATACCTTCCTCACCTCCGTTACAGACAGCAATACAGTTACATGTGAGCAATCCAGTTCAGGCCCTTCTGCAAAAGACAGTTAAGCAGAAACCTCACCAACTGCATGCCATCACATAATTCCACCACAAATACAAGTAAAACAAGCAGGGGTACCATGAGACTCGCTCTGTGAGATCCACACACTCAGTCACCTCAGGACATTTAGACCCTTTCTCTAGGCAGTTTTTAAGATACCACAGGGTCAGCATGCAAAGTCTTCCCTCTCTTTGGCATGGGTAAGCACAAAAACTGACCCCAGCCCATACTAAGGCAAAAGAAGGAGTCTCTTTTGATTAAAGCACATAACTAATCTGTGTTCAGAGATTTAGATTGTACCTCTGTCACATATTTCCTGGATGGCTGGGAATAAACTACATCAGTTCCCCACCATACTTCCCTCCCACCTCCTCGCCCTGTAGTAAAGCACAGTGGATAACTTGAGTATCAGAGAAGCACGTGAGAGTTCCACTTCCTTCTGTGTTTGTACAGGAGATTACCATGCAACTGAAAGTTCAGTTTAACAAATGATGTGGAATCTGAAACTTCAAATACTTCAGGAATGTCTGCTGTAGCTGCTGAAGGAATATCCAGGATATTGTCTCAAAAAAACCCCAAGTGTTAATCAGAGAAAAGATACTTGGATTTACAACAGGTTGAGATTTAAACACAAGATTCGCAACCAGACTAAACTCTACTAGCTGAGCCTACAGACAGGAAGAAGCAATTACAACAACACAGGTGGGAAAAATAAATAAATAAACAAACAAACAGGTTTGATGAGAAAGGATACCTTACAGAGAAGCACACATTTGAAAAAAACAGTTTGAACGTCAGGCACTTAATTACAACCCTTATCAAGATCATCAAAAAACTAAAGTACTTGTATAATTCTCACCTGACAAACAGTAACCCAGATTAAATGTGTGCTCCGTAGATGTATAATCTACATGAACAGGAACGACCCCACTGCTTACTGCTGAAGCACAGAGAGGAGACACAAGGCACTGACTGCTTTTCACACTGATAGATTTATTTCTGCAAAACTTCTGAGGGATCTGATTGAGAAAAACTGTCTCGTTTAAGTTACCATGCTTCACTTAAGAGTGCAGAGAATCCTAACTGAGAGCAAGCACATTCACCTCTTGGTACATGCAAAAACAGGTCACTAATGAGCTTTTTGAGAACATTTCCCTCCCAGGATGGGCAAGTGGGGTTTTACATGTCACTCACTTTCATACATTCACTTACAAAGACATCTTCACTCTTACTATATACCCCACAAAGAACATGGACTGCAAGAGTTGCTACATGCATGGTACAGAGTGAGGTCAACCCGTCCAATCTTAGATATTCAGACAACATAAAACTGAGATACTCATCGAAAGTTCCCATTTTAACAAATAGACAAAAACTCAGGTAAAGAGCAATTTATCTCATCCTAGGGTAGTTATCTCCAGAGGCCACTCTGTGTTCTATTTCTCTCCACTGAGTCCAAGAGCACACAGCTCAGATCAGACAGCAAAAGGACAGTAAGCAGCCCACCTACTTAAGCATCTTCAGAAGTAGCATCCAGGCCCCCTCCACAGAAACAAACTATAAATTACTGAGCATCTGTGTATAAAAGCAGCTCTCACTAAAAAATGCATTTTTCAGCTTTCAGGCCACTGTAACATAACTGGAGATACACAGCACTATCAGTTTTTTGGGAAGCACAAAACAAACTTAATTAGGACTTCCAGTCAGCAAATACCTCACCATTATTTCTGCTGCACCAGTTCCCCCAAGAATTATTTTGATTATTGCAGTAGCTCATGGTAGTGGATTATAGCAAGGGTTCACCAGCATGCTTTCCTTCTGCACCTCTATCCTGTAAGGGTTTATAACTCAGTTAAAAGTGTTCCCTTTTGAAAACAGCCTTGTAAGATGGGTACAGCTGCATTTCCTTTTAAGTTTTCTACTGATTTTTCTTTGGAAATCACAAAATTAAAGAAAAATAATGAACAAAAACAATATTGGGGGTCCCTGACTCTAAGATACATAAACCCAAGCAGGGCATAGAACACTTTACGGTAACGCATTAAGACCCATAGACCTTAAGCTTTTTTGCGTTTGAAAACAAAACAACCCAATACCATTAGATAGCTCAAAGTTTAGGGAGCAAGTTTTGAGAAAGGTTTATTTTGTTTTGAGCTTAGAGTTTAAATTAGAATCATGAACTCTTGCCCACTGTCATTCCCTACAGCTACTCTCTCTCAATCCTGGGAAGAAGCTCTTGAAACTGCCAGAGCTTAGCTGAAATTGTCATATTTTTGAGACTTCAAGTAATTTTTAACAGTGCCAGTTCCAAGGTGCATCAGCTATGAGGTAAACCAGCAAGAATAAACTATTGCCTTGGTAGTCCACAGGGAGTCAATAAAACAGATTTAATTCAACTGATTCTTTTGAGCTGCTGCCATTCTTTTACCTATCTAAGTAACACTTTCCCATTTCACCTCTGTCCTCTGGTGAAGTTTCCAAGTGCAGGAACTACAGCCAACAAGTCCATACCATGGACTGGTACAACATCAGAAGATGCTAACCCAAATATTCACACATAAAACCAGCACAACTTTCAGAGCCCTAAAATATCCAGTGAAGTAAGGGGAACTCCATGTATAGACAAACAAAAGGAAAAGCCATTCTGGGGGATAAGACATCACAGAGTAAGTAGTCAAAGAAGAAGCAGAGGGATGCCACAGATGATGTGTGGACCTGCACTTCCATGTGCAGAGTGACACTAGAAGGAAAGCCAGGTACAGAGTGGAGCAGCACCGCACCTCCAAAGCTGCAAACCTGTGGTGCCCAGAGGGATCTTTTAGGACCTTCTCAACCAGGGTGGTGAGAAAAGCACTAAGCAAGTGGACCTGACCAGCAGCCCCAGAGCCAGGGAGCTACTGGGGTGCTCAAGGCACAGAGGGGCAGGGGAGGAAGCAGACAAATACCCGTGGCACACCACCAACAGCCCCAGCAGCCACATCCTGACCGCAGCCCACAGCAGACCTTCTCCAGGGGTAGCACTACCTCGCTCCAAGAAGAGAGTGGCTAAGTTCATGTGGCTCCTTCAGCCACAGGTACAAAGCCATGAGTCACTGCAATCCCTGCACGGAGTGCAGCTGTTATCAATGCGCCACGGGACAGCTCCAAAGGGAGGTGACAGAGACATTACTAGATAAGCCTTACAATACCAGTATAACTGCATCTATGTTAGGAGTTTTACCACGTTAGCTGTTTTATTGCTAGACAGGCCAATCAAGACCTGTTGGCACTTGCAGTGTCCTATTTGTACAGTGATAATGACAGCCACAGTGCCAGAGCAAGCCAGGGAGGTGCGGCTCCAGTGAGAAAGAAGCATTCTGCCAGGAGTGTGAAACAATCTCCCCCAAAAGACATCCCTTATTCTGGCACATGGTCACAACACAGCTAGGTGGGCTAAAGGAGGTCTCCTCAGCCTGGGCCATGCTGAAATCAGCACAAAAACCAGTGTCAATGAACATTCCCTTGGTGTGCATAAGCCCAAAGCCTGGCTGACTAGCCAGATGCCACAGCTAAAAGCTAATCTCTTTCATAATATATGTATTTTACTATAAATTATATGTGCTAATATGTTTCTACTAACAACTAAAGTGTCCCTTACTTTTTCTTATATTAAGCACTTTCCTGACTCCACCCTACTTTTTCTTGCCCACAACTACAAATAGTCATCTAATTCATTCTCTGCATTTAAGCCATATTCTCCTTCATCTTCTGACTTCCTCTGTAAATTCACCTTCAGCAGACTGCTTCTCTCTGAATTGTCCTACTATCTCTTCCTAACTCCAAATCTTCCCATAGATTTCACCTTTCACTTGCAACTATGATGCAAGATCAAGCAGGATGCCATTTGATCAAGCAGAAGAACCTTTGGAAGATTGTTAACAACCTTTATGCCCAGTTGAGCTGCACAGGACATTAGAGGAGGACTTAGTTGCACCGATTTCAAAGTAAAGTGGAGAGAAGCATACTCCATCCATACCTCTATCTGATCCTTATGTGCCTCAAAAGCGCAAATTCTCTGAAAGGGTGAGCATCTCCACTCCCCTGTCTCTGTGATTTCATCCTTCTTTAGCGGTGCTTTTCACAGATTTTCCAATCAGCAGCAAATTAAAACCAACACCACTGAGGTCAAATTGTAATTATTAATTACACTCAGATTTCACTCTGCTGCAGGACAGCAAAGCCTGGGAGAGCAGGGCAGTGCTTTGCCAGCAATACTATCAAGTCTCTAGTCAGTATTTGCTCCTCTTTCAAAAAGCTGCCCTGTCCTTTTTCTAACACTGAAATAGGTACATGAGTTAGGACTACAGGGCCCCATGGCCACCTTGGAGGAGATACATCAAGCCTTGCTCAGATATGACAAGGGACCAGGAATGAGGCTTAGGTGGAGGTATCATGAGGTTCACAGCAGCATATTAGCTATTCAGTAATACTCCACAGCTTGTAACTAGTGTCATATTTTATGTGCCTCTGTGAAAGTGTTTCACAACACATCCAAAGCAGAAAACACATTTTAGAAATAATATTGAGATGCAATGTCAAAATCCCCTAGCCCTCTACAATCAAAGCTGCCTCAAGGTTCCCAAGAGGTATACACAATTGTGGGCTTTTTCCTCCTCCTTCCCATAGCTGTCTGATTTTAGAGCCAACAGTATCTTTTCTTGAGCCTGTGCAAACCAGAGAAATAATAAGGGACCCACAATGTTACAAACATAAAGTATTTGATAAGAGAACTCTTGTGCAAAGCTATGAGATCCCCTCCCAAATCCACCTCTCATTCAAGCAAGCTGAATTCTTTCCACCACTTTCTGTGGGCTGAGACCTAAAATAACGATGCAGATAAGGATCTGACTGTAACTTTGACTACAGTCAAGCTCACATTGTGCAAGTCAATGCTATTGAGCTTAAATATCAATGTCATCCAAAGCCTGGTGGAGCCAGAGTGTACAGTCAGAAATGTAAAATGGAAAAAACAAAAATACCACTTTCCTCCACAGAGGAGGGTAGGGATACAATGTACCGGGCTAAAATTGCTCTTGCAAAGGCAAGTACCACTTGAAAAGATGACTAGAACATAATGTGTATATACCAACACATGCTAAACCACATGAGAAAAGTCAGCTAGCATTCTCGTCCAAAAAATTTATACGAAAAAATGTATATGCTGAAGGCAAGGAAATGCAAAGGGTGAGCACCTCTTATAATGCTGCATTGCCTTTGGGGATGCTCCTCTACATCATTCCCTTGGGTGGGAGGTGCAGACCTGCCATCATCACAGAGACCAAAAGAAGGATTTCTGCACACTATCAAGCCAAGGCTCTGGTGCTTGGAAGTTGACAACAACATGTCAGCAAACTACATGACACTGCTAGGAGAGAATAAAAATTAAGTAAGGAATGGAAGCTGTACATTCATCCTTTCTTCACTATCCCAAAATGACTAAAAGCCCCTGCCCCAGGCCATACGGATAAAGCTCACCTTCCTCATGCCTGGTGCAAGAAGAAGAGACCTTGATAGGAAAAACCATCCACCCACACAAGCCACACAACCCCCACCATTGCCAAGGAGGAGAGAGCCCACACATGCAAAAAGCAAGGAGAGAGTACCAGATGATTTCAACTGAAATTTTATCCACACCAGTTGAAATATCTTCCGATAGAAAGCTGAAAAAAATTTCTAGGAGTCAGCACAAAACTCTGGGCTGGATCTTGTTACATCCATCACCTCGAAGCCCTGCACACACCCAAGTCCCAGACCACTGAGTCCTCTTCTAATTAGAAGAGTAAGGAGTCCCTGCCCTAGGAGTTTGCAAAACCCCCACATTTTGCAAACAGACAGATGGGACTGGGGGAGGAAGAACAAGAGGGACATGTGGTTACCCACAACTGGCACATTGCTTTCTTTTCTCTTTTTCTTTTTTTTTTTTTTTAATAAAAATAAATATCAGTAATCCCTACTGGCCACCTGCCTAGCTTTTGTGTATTTAATTAAGAAGGATTTGGGTGATGGAGAACTGGTCAAAAGTTCAGCCAGTTTAGGGGAGGACAGGAGAGTAAACATCTAGCTGAAGGATCCAAAAAAATGCCAACATTCCAGCTGCTGCCTGGTCCTTCACCATTTCTAAAACAGCAAGGTCTCACTTTGCAACACAATCCACAAAAAATCAGAGGAGTAAGGGAAGAAGTGCAATTCATACTTAAGAGAGCTGGTCTGGACCAGTTCCTGAAAGCCAGTGACCTCACTGATCCCCAGTACAGTTTGTCTTTATAGTGATAAGACTGGAATTGTATTCATGTTTAACAAAATCATTTGAATCCACAATGACGTCCCTTTAGCAGTGAGAGAAACAAAGGGGAAAGAGCAGAAAAAACACCCTTAACTGAGTTTCTAGAGAATACCAAGAGCTGTCCTATCTTCCTAACCCCCCAACACAGTCACCTTGTAAGACAGAAAGTCCATTAAGACAAAAATAGGGTATCCTTAGCGTGGGAAAACATTTAGCAAAGTTGTAATTTACTTTCAAATCAGCATTTAAACGATCTCATCTTACATCACTTCCTTTTACGAGCCAGCAGTTAGACAATACACATCATTTACATGCAGTTTTGGAAGGCTGCAACATAGATCAACAAAAGAAGCCTTCACTATGAATTAACTATTACAAGACTCTTGGAAAAAGTCACTCCAGCCTGCCTTGAGGGCAATTAGGAGTATCATCCCCTAATTCTCATCTTTCTGGTGCACTCCTACTATGCCTCAGAACTCCCACAAATACATCCTTCCACCCAAGTCATTGCTGCCACAAGAGAATTACGATGTCTGTGAGATGTAACAGCACACTCTCAATGGTTAAAGTGTCAGATGTCTTTAAAAACAGACACATACACAACAAAAGAGAAAGTGACTAAGCAAGTTAACACAGTTCAGTATCAATAGCAAAATTACAATGTTTTATGCCTCTACGAATGATCGGATGGTAGAAATTTTAAAATTTCAAAAGTATTAACCTATTGCCTTTAGGTCACAGGTAACTTTTGCATTAAAAACGCAAAATACCAAAAACCAGAATGGAAGCAAACACCCAGTTCAGACCTTATCTTGAGACAAATTTCAGGAGTGTTCTCATTTAGTGCAAGCCAAACTTCATTTTAAGCTTACTGCTGGATGTGAAAAACTAAAATCTAACCGCAGCAATGCTAAAAATGCTTCTCCCACTACGTGCAAAAGATCAAAAAAAGCCCTTAAGGCAACCGATCCCTCGGTGAGCTGGCTGCGAGTCCCAGTTACACGGCAGCGGGACCGGGCTGACTCAAGAGGGAAGGAGAGGGCAGCACACCCGTGCGCCATCCCAGCGGCACCACACGCCAGCGGCAGCACGGCGAGCGCCGGCCGGGCCGAACCCCCACGAGCCGGGCCGGGCCGGGCCGGGCCGGGCCGAGCCCAGCGCCTCCGCCCTGCCCGCCGCGGGCCCAGCGGCGCGGGCAGCGAGAGGGCGGCCCGGGGCTCCCCGCCCGCCGCGGGCACAGGCGCGGCCCGGGCCGGCCCGCACACGCCGCTCGGCTGCCGCCAGCTGATACCGACCTACCCAAGGGAAATCTCCCCCTCCCAACTCCAGCACCGGCCTGGGACTCCTTAAAAGCGTGAGAAGGAGCGAGCCAGGGGGTTCTGCGGCCGGTCCTTCCCGCCTCGGCGCGGAGGGAACGCTGCCGGCCGCGCTGGGCAGCGTTTAACCCTTTGCTTTCTCTCTAACCCAAGTGGTGCAACTTCCACGCCATCGTTGTTGGGTTTCGAACCAACTACGAAAGGCAAAACAACTCTCATTCCCCAGGGTTTCTGAGCAGCAGTAGAGCTCTGCTTGGCCCCAGGACGAATGAGTCAAGGCCCACTGCCCCTTCCCCTGTGCTGGCCAAATGCTTCCCCAAACATCCCTTCCTTTCTTTTACATACCCAGGGCTGGAGAACCTCCGTTTTTTGGGGTTTTTTTGCCTCCCATTAATTCACCACTGCATAACAAGCTGCTCTTGACACACAAGGCTTCTTCACACAGGAGAGGTGTAAGCAAGGTTATGAAGATTAAAATAATAAAACCTCTCTAGATTTCAGAATCACAGAACTGTTTGGGTTGGAAGTGATCTCAAAGATGATCTAGCTCCAACCCCTTTGTCATAGGCAGAAACACCTTCCACTAGACCAGGCTGCACAAAGCCCCATCCAACCCAGCCTTGAATGCTTGAAGGGATGGGGCATCCACAAGTTCTCTGGGCAACTTGTTCCTGTGCCTCACTACCCTCACAGTAAAGGATTTATTCCCCATACCTAATCTAAACCAACTCTCAGTTTAAAGCCATTACCCCAATTCAAGCACAGCAACATAAAACTTAGTATTTTTATCACCTCACCGCTGAGGTCCCAGGCCCACAGTAACACTAAGCCAACCCATTCAATGCATAAAATGCGGGAGTAACTCCACTGCATTTAGGTGCCAAACATCCAAGGGCCGCCCTCACATTTCATACATGTATAAACATCTACACACCTACATGTAGCTAAATAAATAGCTAAGGTAGAACTAACTACAGAAATATCTCCAGCCCGATAGATGAGCTATTTCCAGCTAGCTCAGCTAAGGCAAAGAGGAGGAAAAACAGGGCTATTTTCTGCTTTTCAACAGGTTGGCGCCGTCCCCTTCGCAGCGCTGCTGGAGAGCTGACTGCCCAGCCGGGCAAACGACCTTCGGCATCATCGGCGGGTGTATGAGCTAGACAAAGAGATAACGTCATGGCCTCTCGGCTCCCTCCGTGTCCTCCCCGCAGTGGCAGGTAGCCAGCCAATCCCGCTCCCGGGTGACATCATCGCTGATGCCTGTACACGAATGTGGAAGTGCATCAAACTGCAGCTCGCAGCTCGGCGGCTCCTCAAAAGCAAGCGGCACGCCACCCCCAGCCCCTCGGGATGACAGACCGCTTACAAGGGAAATAAAACCATCCAGGAAGAGGGATTTCAAGAAGTGGTTGCTGGGTAGAAGGAAAGCGGAAGGCAACGAGCAAACACGGCGTAAACACGTTTTTCCCTCGGTTATGCAGTTCCTATGAAAGCCCTCAAAACATACACATACAGTCTCATCTTTGGGTGTCACTGAAAAGTGGCCAAGAAAAGTTGGGGGTTTTTTGCAACAACTTTTGCAACAACTGTTTTTTTTGTTTGTTTTTTTTTTAACATAACTTCATTAGTTTAAAAAGAAAGATGTTTATCGCAGCAAGGAAGTTTTTTGGTTAGGTATTATTTGTTTATATTCAGCCCTGTTAGGTGTCCACATTATCAGTGTATGTACACAAATGTGGGCAAATACCTAGGAAGAAGCAGTGCCAACCCAAACCTAAACACCTGTCAATTCATTACTGTCTAGCAGGCTCAATAGTAAGAAGAGGCTGCCTGTTGCTCCCCAGTGCTCCCCACTGCTATCACAGTGACACCAATGCCCTTAGACATCAGGTATTCGTTCAACTCTTCTAAGACAATAAAAACATGTGCCCATGCATTTATATTTCATTTCTAACTAATTTCATCCATATTCTGGGAGAGCTCTATCTTATTTAAAGAAAACGATATTTAACATTTCTGTTGTCAAGACTGTTAAACTAAGGAGAACTTTGCTCATTAACTCAAAAGCATTAACAAGTACACTGAGAAACAATGCACTAAATTGCAATAATTAACAGGAGAGTTTCAAGTCCCACATTCACACCCTATTAATTTTTTTTTAATAAGGGCTCAGATGATGCAAGCTCTGGGAACAAATGATTACAGAAAAAAATTGTGTCCTTTGAAATGGCAGAAAAAAATTAAATAGTTGAGGTTGTGTCCAAATGCAGCTTTTTACTCATCTTCCCCCTCTCCTGTGGCCCTTTGAGCCACATTCTTTTTTCCGGCTTTATACCAACAGCAGCAGCCTGCCTATTCCAGCTCAAGTCTTAAAAAGCAACGAATACAGGCAGACTAATTCTCCATCAGGAAGGCTGAGGTTCACGCCCTCAAAACTGACATGTGTTTCATTTGCAGAAGAGGCAGCAAAGCGCTTTATTTAGTTACTGGAGCTGCAAGCAGCAGTATCTTGCCATCAGGGAAACTCAGACCAATTACACTCCCTTGTTTATAAGCAAAAACAAAAACAAAACAACAAAAAAGCAACCAAAAACCCAAACAAGCAGCTAAGCATCTTCACCTCTCTCCTTCTCTCTCCAAATGCATCTTGCATTTCTATAGTTTAAGGCTAGAGCCTTCAATCTTTAGCCAAGTATTGTCTGTGCAAATAATTAGTCATCCTGGTAGCTAGCACTCACTGCAAAGTCATGCAAGCTCAAGATTTGTTTGTTACACTGACTACACACAAAAGGGTAAAAAAAAGAAAAAAAGGAAAAGTAGGCTAGTTTCACACCCACATGAGCACTCTCTGATTTCTATTTTTTAAAGTCATACACTTGTCAAACAGGTTATTCTGGGAATTCTGATTTCCACAAAATAAGTTTCTCTGCTTTGGTCACTTATTATTGTCACTCTGCACCCCTCATCTCTGCACAGCCCATCAGATGCACTCGCCTCCAACTCCACAGCTTCAACACTCACAAGGAAACCGGGTGACAATTTTAATTAAGGCCAATGTCTTTGTCTAAAGTCACTGCAGCAGCAGCAACTTCCATAAGGATTTCCAGCAGCAAAGCTGAGTAAGCCTGTGGACGTGTTTGTATAACCGAGCCAGACTCTGACAGCGTCCACTTGGTTTGGCCCTTTCTCTGGAAGGAGCACAGAGAGGAATAAGGACAATAAAGGCGTATTTCATCATTACAGGATGGGTACTTAGGAAAGTAATTTGTACTCATCCGAAAAAGCAGAAGCCAAGGGGCTGACAAACTTGACAAGGCCAGCAACAATGACAAGGGCAACACTTCTACCACCCCTCACTGGTCCGGTGGCCAGTGCGGGTGGCTCGCCTTCAGCCGTGTGCTCAACCCGGCGCAGGCACCGGGTACCCTCTGGGAAATCGGCAACAATAAAAGGAGAAGAAATTCTGACACAAACCTTGTAGACTTGCCCGTACGTGCCATTGCCAACCACTTCCACCAGTTCAAAAATCCCAGCGGGGTCCTAGGGGGAGGAAGGGGCAGAAGGGGCGGGGGAGGAAAGGGGAGAAGAGAAGCGGGGTTACATTTTTGTTCAGGCGATGGCCGCTGGCAGAGCCCAGCCAGCGAACCCGGCTGCTGGCGGCGTGCAGCTGTTGCGCCCTGTTTTTCCACGCACATGCCAATACATGCAAACAAAGGAAAACCAGCCCAGGGCCGCGGTCCCCCCGCCCGCCCCCGCGGGAGGGCTCCCCCCATGCGGCCGCGGCCCCCCGCGCCCCGGCACCGGGCCCGGGCCCGGCCGCTCCCACCCCACCGGCCCCGCAGCCCCGGCAAGGGGCGCGCCGGCCCCGGGGGGCCCCCGCCCCGGCCCCCGGCACCGGCACTCACCCGCAGGGAGGAAAGGTCGATATCCACCAGACTTTTTGCAGGAGAATCGTTCGCCATTTTCCCGTCTCTTCTTTTTTTTTTCCTTTAAATATTTTTTTTCTTCTCTGTTAAATAATAGCGAGGCCGCTCCCCCCTCCCTGGAGCAGCTGTGAATTGCGCGGAGCTCCGCTCTTCTCCTCCCTTCCGCCCTTCCCTTCTTCACTCCAGCCCCGCCGGGTTGAAACTCTTCAGCATTGGGAGGGGTTGGCGGGGGGGGTGATGGATAGATAGATGGATGGTGGGAAGAGGAGGAGAGAAAGGGAGGTGAAGGAAGGGAAGGAAGAAGGAGAAGGGGTGCTGCGGTTTGTCCGTCCGTCCGTGTCCCCGCGCTGCAGTGCGGGGCTGGATCCCCCCGAGGATCCCGGCCGGCCGGTCGGTAGGTGAGCGGGTGAGTCGGTGGCTGCCCGCGCGTCCCCGGCGGCAGCGGGCTCACACCATGTCGCCGCGGCGGCGGCAGGAGCGGCGCCGGTACCGGCAGCCTCTGGCACCCTCACGATGCGCTCCGCACCCGGGCATGGCACGGCACGGCTCGGCCCGGCCGGCGGCGCTCACGCCGGGAGCCGGCAGTGGCAGCCGCGGCCCCGCTCTCGCATGGAGGGGCGGCTCACGCCCAGCGCCGCGGCGGAGCCCCCGCCGCCTCCGAGCCCTTCCCGCGGCGCTGCCCTCGCATCAAACGGCGCCGGGCACCGGCGGGCAGGGGCTGCGCGTCCCGGCGGCGGCGGGGCAGGGGCGCGGGGCTGGAGCGGGGTGCTGCGAGCCAGACAAAGATAGCCGGGGAGGAGGAGGAGGAGGAGAAGGAGGAGGAGAAAAAATATACTGCGAGCGGAGAGAGAGAGAGAGAACAGCTCCCCCTTCCCTTCTCCAACAGGAAAAACCGGCGGAAACGCGCCCGCACCAGAGCACTGCTGGGTAAACTCGCGGGGAGAGAGAAAGAGAGAGGGAGGGGGCCAGCGAGCGCGGGCGGGGAGAGAACCGGCTGCGCAGCCTGCCCGCCCCGCCGCCCAACAATAGCCCCGCGGGGCGGGGGCGGCCCAGGGCGGCCCTTCCCCGCCGCCCCCGGCGCTGGGCCCTGCCGGCGGGAGCCCCACGCGTGTCCGTGCCAGGGTCAGGCGGCCGCGCCACCGCCGGCTGCCGTGACCAGCCCACGCTGCCGCTGCCCCACCGCCGGCTGCCGGGACCAGCCCACGCTGCCGTGACCAGCCCACGCTGGCGCTGCCCCACCGCCGGCTGCCGGGACCAGCCCACGCTGCCGTGACCAGCCCACGCTGCCGCTGCCCGCGCCCAGGGCAAGGACGGGCCCACAGCCCCCGGCGCGCCTCTGCGGGGCAGCGCGGTCACTGTGGGTCTGTCACGGCTGGTATTCACCGTACGGTGGGGTTATTTTCTCTTCCCATCCCCGGTGAGACGACCAGGAAAATGTCACAGTTCCCCCCTGCCCCGAGACCCCAGGCCCACAGGAAAAACATTTGTGTCTCATGAAGAGATTTCTTCAGAACGAGACCCAAATCCTGGCCCAGAGAACCAGACCCATCCCTCCTATTTTAACACATCGTTTACTGACAGAGCTGTCTCAGGCCCCCTTCCCGCCCAGAATAATCCTCTAGAAGAATTTGAATCGCGGAAAAATCTCATTAACCTCACTTGAGCAAGACACATCAGGCGGTTGCACACAGGTGTAAACCTTGGCAGGATTTGTTTCTCATTGAAGTTCTTTATCACACTGATATGGCAAAAATGTTACCTGCTTGCAAGAGGTCAAGTTATGTTTCCTGTGGGAACCAGGGTTTTCCTCTCTCTTCTAATTTAACCACAAAATTACATATACATAGCTATAAGTATCACAGAAACATACTTTTGAAACAAAGCAAACCTGTTGAGCAGAAAGTGTAAGGATAAATTACCATAACAGTTTAATGGCATACTTCATTTTCACTTTAAGTGTAGATACAAAGAAAGGAAACTCCAGCCTAGACCAGGAAACTTTGTTCTCTGTACAGGAACCTATAGTCGGGAAAAGGCAAATAATTTCAAATGGATTCAATGCTGTGTCTGCCTGAGTGCATGTACAGGAATAAGGTCAAGTCTAGAGGTGCAGTAGGTTTTGAAAAGTGGATTTCCAAAAAGATTTATTATTATTGGCCTGGTTTGCATTACATGGCTTATTTAACTCAGCCTTTTTATGTGTAAGGGAAGCCTTGGTAGGTTAGATCCATTGCCCATCTGTCCCAGCATCCATCTCCAGATGCAGCCAGCAGTAAATGCTGAGAGAAGATCAATGGGATACTTTAACCATCCAGTAATACTTCCCTGGCTTATCTTACCTACTCTCAACAGCTCCGGGAGTTCTTTAGCAGCATTTGGTGTCACTGCATTTCATATTTTTTGATCATGTTTTTCTTCCATTAGATTGGCAATTTACTTTGTGGATTCATACATGCCTGTGGTTCTTACAGTGTCCTCTGGCAGGGAGTTCCAAAGCTGAGCTAGCATGTTGTGTGGAGACCACTTTTTGCTAGACTGAACAAAGAAAATCCTGATGGTTCTTGTTTTGGAAGAGACACCAATCGTTTTCTATTCATTTTCTTCATTATGTTCATTTTTTAGACTTCTGGTGTGTTTTCCCCTTGATTTTTGCCAGTTAGCAAGTTTTGGTCTTTTTAGTGATACCGTGAATGGAGCTCTTTCCATATTTACCCTTCACTGAACCATTTCTGCTTTCCATCTAATGTTCATGCTGGGTTCCCCATGCAGCATCATAGTGATGTCCTCATTTGTAGTCCTCTCCTGATCCTTCCTTTCTTCACTGTTGTTGAGTATGAATATGACATTCTTGTGGCATATGTCTATTATAACTCCAGAATCCCTTTCTGTAATATTAATACTACCTCAGAAACTGTTACTATATATTTCTGAATGCTGAAAGATTTTCAAGCCCAAACTCTGAACTGTAAATTTTCCAAGCCCAGGATGAAACAACTTCCTTGTGCCTCTGAAAAGTACAGCCCAGGATTTTAGAGATGAGGATCTGAGCCTGTATACACATTTTCACCATTCATATTTTCACCAACACACATCATTTCACCAGACCTCTGATGTGGCTCCACCACAGTGGCCCCTCTCTGCTTTAAGTTTATTTTTTATTACAGTGAGATCAGTTCTTTGGTGTGTTTTAGTATTATACTAAAGACTGCTAAAGTGCTAGCAACAAGACTGTGAATTCTTGAAAAGTAAGGCATCCACTAACTTTAGGGAAAAATAGTTTTCATAAAGCAATAAATGCCACAAGAGAGCTTCCTACTAGCTCCCAGAGCAAAGCACCACGACGCCTCACCTTCCTTTTCCTTCCTACTCAAGTGGAGGGATGAAAGGCTTGCTTTTTTGAGGAAGAAGCCTCTTCAGCTGCGGCCAAAACCACTCGGTTCACATGTTCCTCATGCTCTTCACCACCTCAGTGTTCTTACCCAGTTTGAAAGTCCAAAGGTTGAAAGACCAAACCTAAAATTACTGGAAAGATGAGCAGTCTGTTTTAACTCTTCCTCATAGTGAAACCAGCAATCCTGAAGTGAGACGGAGTGAGACAGCCATCAAAAATCATAATGAAGACTAAATGCAAGGAAAGGCATTTTCACCCCTGTGGATTGTCACCCCACAGAGCACACACAGTGTTTCTAATGACAAACTTCAGTAGAAGCATAAAAAAATCTGACTCCACTCCATCCATTGGGGAACAAAGCAGGAGAAGGCTGGGGCCTATGTGATTCTTTCCATCATCCTCAGACTCAGTTGCACCCATTCCTGTTCAAACTGCTCATAGCAGTGAAGGGAACACAGAAGTTGTAGCTCCCCCAGCAGTTTCAGCATCCCTGAAAGAGGGGTGCTGAGCCTCCCTTTCTCTGGGCATTTTTTTCCTATTGAATGGCACCTCATCTCTTGTGAGGGTATGAGCAGTCCTACAGCTGTGTAGTGAGCCAGGACTCATAGCAAAGCTAGCCCACAAAAGGAAAATAACTTCTAATGTTACTATTGATCAGTTCCCTGGGTTGGTTCATCACGTGTTCTCCTTGAGCTGTTGTGTTAACAAAAGGGAAATAGAGGGGTCAGAAACTAAGTGGAGGGCAGGAAGTGTAACCATAGCATTGCCTCTTGGTTGTGGCTGTGGTTTAAGCCAATTTCAACTCTCAGTGGACCCATAGGAGTAAAACTACAGAAACTTCCTTCCTTACTGGAAGAGACACTGTGGGAATGATGGGAACCCAACATTTATATTGTAGCCACAAAAGAAATTCCTTGCCTTCTATTTTTTTAAGTTCTTTGAAATTGTCTTTGTTCTATAATTTTCCACTTTTAATATGCCCGGGCCCTAATCACTGACCAGAGATGCAGAGGTCATCAACTGCATTAACTTTTTATGAGCTTAATCATCAACAGTATTCAAAGAGATGAGTAAAGAGACAGGAAGTTCTGAATTTTCATTTTGTTCTGCTCCTGATTCATCCCACAGCCTTGGGGCATCTCATTTCCTGCTTCCACTCCCGTTCTCTGTGTGGAAAATGGGAGTGATTTTGACCTCCTTTATAGTGTGAAGTGTTAGACATGTGCCCCATCATACTCTGGGGAAATGGTTCTCTCCTTGGCTGAAAAAATCCCTGAGGGAGGCTCAAGCTAGGGTGATAAGTAACAGAGGACAGGCTAGTGAGTGGGGCTGAGTGAGGCTTTGCATAGTCCAGCGTTCCTGCCGCAAATGGAGCAGAAGGAGGCTGGAGACAGTTCTCCTCATGCTATTTATTACAACACATACTGGGAGTAGATCAGTTACAAAAGGATGCCACACAGTCAGCCTCCCTCCGGCTTAGGCTCCTCTCCTCCTCTGCTGTTTCCACCAGCCCTATCTCTCACCTCCATGTGAAAGCTGCTCTGTGTGATCACTGCTGGCGCACCCAGGTTTTCCCATGCTGCATCTTAATAATGTCATATGGGCTGGACATGTTCCTGCAGCTCTGCTTGCCCAGTTGCACACACGCTGCTGCTGGTGACTTCCTGCTGCTTCCTGCTCCTCAGGATACTGCACTGCCTCCCACACTGATGGGTTTCCCTCGTTCCAGCACACAGCCAAGGCTCAGGAACGTAGCTGGACCCAAGCCTGGGGTCGCACATGTAGATGATGATGTAGGTGACATAAGGGCCAAAAAGGAGCAGCTTTCTACCAGCTGTACTCTTTGAGACCATCACTGCCCACACTCTGGCTGGCTTCATCTGTTAGCATTTTGGGGACTGGATTGAAAGGATCCTGAAACATAGGGGCTGCCTAAATATAGCAGTCCCACTAGTGCAGGAAGAGTGGCAAAGTGAGTCAGAGCCCTCTCCACAGCTGCTCGGTACCATGCGGGAAGGCACAGTACAGTCAGCACTGTCAGCACTTTGGAGGTGCCCACCTTTCTCCATCTCCTGCCAGGCTCCACATCTGTGCTGTTTTTTCAGCTGTGCTGGTATGGCTTCCCTGTATTGTGGTTTGGCTAGGCTGATCTTAGCAAAAAAGAATACACCATCTTTATTTTTTTGCAAGTTTGGCTTTACCTCCCATTAACACCCTGCTTTAAATGAGTGGTGGGCAGTTATGTGAGAGTGGGAATGTCTCAAGTTATTGCAAAGAGATCTAGGTACCACGAAACCATGTCCTGAAAGTAATTTTGGGAAGAGTTGCCTCAAATGGCACTGCAGTACAGCCTAAGGGGAAGTTAACCTTAGTTCTATAATAATTAATATCCCACTTGTGCAGTACTGGAGCACCCAGCCATTCTAACTTAATCCAGATGACAAATGAACATATGAAAATTTTCTTATGAAAATAACATAATACAATTTTTATGTCATTTGTTTATGCTGGCTGTGATGAAGAAAGATGGTACCTGGTCCATCTAGAGTCATAGGACATGAGAAGCTGATGGCTGAAATGGTATGAAGTTTACCAGGACAACATGCTTCCAGAGACATCTGTTAACAAATTTAAACCAGCAGAGTGAAATTCAGAAATTTGCATCACCTAGCTGGGGCATTTTGAATCTGACTCTGAACATGCCCACACAGGATTTGCATCCATGGAGCCATAGCCTCTGTGAGGAGACTGCTTCTGCACAGAAGAAAGGGTGATTTCATGTTGCCACAGTCTTTCAGACTCCACATCCCTAACTGATCTACCCAGACTGAACTCACAGTACAGTCCAGAATCTTATACTTCATATCAGACAGTTGTCAGTCCTGCAGCTAGACTGAAACCAGGCAACGATGCAAAAACCTGCCATAAAAAAAACCACTGTTGCATGCTTGGGCTAATTGAGAAGATCCCATGTATATTTTTGTACACTGCCCATGCTCGAGGGTTTTAACAAGCTCGCTGTTTCTGGGTCTGCTATCTGTCACACAAAGCACGAAATTACTGAGTGTGACTGGCTGTCACAGGCTATCTCTGCTTGTAGCTAAGCTGGCTTGTAGCTATCTTCCCATGACCCAAGTGTGACACTTATTTCACCTCTTATACAGGCCCTGAGCCATATCTGTAGTGGCTGTGAGCAAACTCTTTTCCTACACATCTGAGTCAGAACTCCTCAGAGAATATTGTCTCTCCTCACATTTGTCTCGATGCACTTTATCTCACAAAAGGGCACCTGGGGATGCTCATCCAGAGTTTCTGGGATCTGTCTTCAGGAGAGAGAAAACCTGCTTATGCCACATTTGCGCCCTGGAATAAGAAAAGATGCTTTGCCAACATGATGGTGGCTGTGGCTATGCAGGCATTTACAGGCAGTGCTTGTGCAAGGATCTCCCAGGCCTTCCCCACAAAGCACATGGGCATGTATCCTATGCTTTTCCTCCTGCTCTTTGGCTCCTGTCACTACGTCATCCTTACAAGAGCTATGCCATCAAACAGATAATTATTGGAAATAACACCTGTTTTCAGATTTTATTTTGTTTTTTATCCAGCTCTGTTGTGTCCACAGTGTGGTAAAAGGAGAAAGGCAGTGAGTGTGGAGGTAATCGTGTTCTTTCAGAGCCCTTCAGCTTATATAAACAGAGTTCAAGTTGAGTCTGCAAGCCTGCCAGGCTCGTGAGCAGATCAGTGGGGATCACATTTCAAGAACTTGGGCCTCGTTTTGGCATCACCCTGAACATAGTCTTGATGTGCCATATAATGAGTCAGAAATGCCATGACGACGTGATACAAATCACTGAACGTTTATGAACTTATTCTGTCAATTCAAATGTGTTCAAAAAATTCTGAGGGAGTCATTTTGTCACAGAACATCTAACAGAGAAGATACTGAAGTCAGCTTAAACTTGATAAAAAAGGCATAAAGCTCGCACAGAAATACTTCTCTGTACTTGGGCTAACTGCAAGGTTTGTGTCTGCATCTGATGCAGAGCAAGCTGATCCAAAAAAGTTTACATATCTGGTAATAAGCAACCTTCAACATGGCCTGAGCTGGTACAGAAGTCATTGTGTCCCCAGAATGAAGCTAATGCAGTTCCACAAACAGTGGGCTTCTGCAAGAAGTCTGTGACAGCATAAATTCCTGCAGTGCCCCTGGTCTGAGTACAGCTGTCTTTAATTCTGAAAATGTATCCCCATGTTGAACTTCATGCCTTGTGCAAGCTCCCTGTGAATTCATGCACCTTTGAGAATTGTGACTTAGTGAGGTAAATTATAGAAGTTGAAATTAAAGTATAGAGCATGTATTTTAAACAAACATTAAAGCTACTGAAGTCTGCCCTTTGAAAGCTTTCTTCTTCAGTTTCCAAGTCACTTTTGTTTGAACGTTGAAGGGATTTTCATTTTGTGTTATATTTTACAATGAGTAGAGTTGTGTTTGGAAAGTAACTTTAAAATTGAGAGTGAATTAGCATGAAAATGCAAAAGAAAGGGGGGGAAAAAGCTTAGGTGAGAATTAACTATCCTTTCAAATGAAAAATTAAAACCCCAGAGCTGTTAAAGGAAATTTAGAACCACGTAAGAATTTCCACAATTAATACACAGGCTTAATTGGTTTAAGTTTCCCTTTCATTTTATACAGCATGAGGTCCACAGAGGCCATAATTTCAGGAAACTCTGGCTTTGTCAGTGAAACTAACTTAAAATGTTTCCTCTGCTCCCTTCCCTGGTGCCCTGTACCTGGCTTCACACCTCTCCATGGGCAATTGGTATTGCCAGAACAAGGATTTTCCAGGCTAAGCCTATATCATCTGAAAAATAACATTCCCCAGAAAGAGTGAATCAGTTCTGATGCCTGGCAGTGACATCACCAAGAAGGCCATGACAGCAAAGTGGCACAAGTGAAATGGTGAAATGGCATTGGCAACTTCCCAAGTTACCTCCAACAACAAAGCCAAGATTTCATGAGGCTGCTGCTGACAGGTCAATAGAAATACCAAAGAAAGGTCCAAGGGAAGGGACAAAGCCTCTAGGCCGATATCACCTTAGAGGGTATAATTTGGAAAAAAAAGACACCCACTGGTCATACTCAATGGCTGAAATGGAGAGGGCTGCTGATTGACATAAGATAATCCTCCAGGTGTTGTTTCTTAAACAAAAAGTTGTCATCAAAATACATTAAAATGTTGAATGTTATGGGGCATTGCTGGGTTTGGATAGAAGGCAAAGTATTTTAGCTACAGTTTGGCTTTCAGAGGCATTTTCTGTCTATTTCTAGTTCTTGCTAATTTATCAGGGGGCTCTTCTGTATGATACATTTACCCTCTGTGATCTGGTTTTAAGTAAGCCAAATATCAGGGCTGCTGTAACACAGCAGTTTGGTAAAGTTCCTTGGTGTAACTCTTAGTAAAGAACTCCTAATCAATGTAATAACTTTTGAAATGTGAACATTTTAGGAGTCTTCTGGTCATAACAGAAGCACTGAATAGAGAAGGTCTACAGAGAGCTGTTACTTACAGATAAAACACTTGGGCTTCACCTGTCCATTTGAAGAAGTGAGCACTTCCAGGGTGAACCTTCAGGTTCCTCTCATCATGAAACAAAGATTGAAGTGGTACAGAGGAATGGGGTCTTAGCAGTCATGGCTTGTTTGGAGGCTGAAGCCTGTGCTGGAGACATCTCAGGCTGGTGTGATGAATCCCTTGTATCCAGGCAATGCTTTTTCATGCAATGCCAGTTTTTAAGATTTTCAATGCAGTTGTGCATGCTTTGGAAACTATTTACCTATTTAAGTAGCAAAGTGAAATCAGGGGGACAGATATTTAACTGCTGTTAATTAGGGTAGCTCTTCTGAAACTGCCTGGAAGCTCTGATGACCAACTTCTCCCATTAAAGACTGCTGTTTTTACTATACACAGTCATCATCAGAAACAAGGATGTTGTTAGGCTGTGGTGAATAGGTGATTTGGCTCAATTAGCCAAGAAATAGAAAAAGCAGGGAAATTTATACAAAAAAAAGAAAAACAGCATACAGTTTCCCAACAGCACTCTGAAAACTTTTTCTGCTGCTTTGATCATTGTTGTTCCCTCCTCTCACAAGCCCATCCTGGAGCTGTTATTTGAACTAGGTGTAAATACATAGGAGAAATTATGAGATGAAGGCATACACCACAGGAGGAAGTCCCACTGCAGGAGACAGCTCAAGTACTGAAGGTGGTAGGGTGGCATGCAAATGTGCACTTCAGAAGAAGGGCGTTCCCCCAGATCAGATCCTAAGTACTTGGCAAGAGGTTTTGCAGAGTTCCCCAGAACACTGCCAGGTGTACTCAAACCCTGCCTGATTAAGTCCTTGATTTCCTCCAGGAAACAAAAGTTGTCTGTACACTGATGTTGGGATCTGAAGGTCAGCTCACTGAGGATGAATGTAAGTTCACCAAAATAGTTTTCTCTTGCACATGAATTTTGACAAGACTGAGGGTAAAAACCTCTGGAGCTGGACTGTTCTTGACCTACATGGAATCACAGCACTGCAAGAAGATCATGCGTCTCCGCCGAGATGGACACCTGTGCAGCAGAGAAAAAAAGGTCCTGTCTTGCTGTTCACTGGGCTCAGCTGGAAGAAAAAAAATGTATTTTCATACTATTGAAAAGGCAGTACAAAATGAGGGAAGTTAATGAGTTTTAAATAAGGGCCACCAACCTTAGCACTAGGTATTTCAAGTATTTTGTTACAGTTAGTCACTTTCCTCTCACCACCAAAATAACATAAGACAGAAACATTTTATGACTTTTTTGATTATGAAATTTTACATTGTCAAGGTGTAAAATTATATTTAAAGATCAACCTTTTCCCTGCATCCTACAGCAGTTTCCAGCATGTTTGCATACTGCATTTTACAGGACAGCAGCTAATATCTACACTTAATAACACTTAAATCTTATATAGTTGTCTGACATCTCTAAGCACTTCAGAAAAAAAAATCAAAAACGTATTATTGTCTTTATCAAAGTTCTGAGAAATTTGAGGTCACAAGTTTTTTATACCAGGAATTTAATTTGGGATTTGAAATACCTAATTTGAGATGAACTATTTTCATTCACACTTCGCCTGTTATTTTTCTTGGCAGTTTATTTTTCTGCAATGTTAACATTCCAAAATGATGCAGCTGTCTAGAAGTTGTGGCTTCCCTTGAAAAATCCTGAGGCTAAGCATCTTGCCCAAAGATCACTTGCCTGATGAAATCTGGAGCTATACTGCCTTTTCCCAGAGCCCTTGGTGCAGCATTAGGGTCAAGCCCCTAGACTGGCTGTCTGAGGCACCCAGGACCACGCTGCACCCCAGCACCCTTAGCACCACCACAGCGTATCAATGCAGTCTGGCCTCCTATAGTGCATGGAGGCATCATGCTACACAGCCAAACCACCTCTGCGAAGTCTGATCAGTCTTCTGTCTAGATGCTGTCCAGATGTGTGCCAGACAGTGCAAAAAGGGAAAACAGTTTTATGCTGTGTTGTCTCATCATATTTCAAAAGTAAAAACAAGACAGGTTGTGTGTTCTTGCCGTGCCTTTCAAGCCTTTGACCCAGCCTAGGGCCTGTCACTGCTAAGGACACACATTACCTCCTTGCTGCTTGTCATTGCAGGCCAAGGATAGTTTATGACTAAGAAAGTTCAATCAACAGTGTGATGAGGTGAAGATCCGCCCTGGAAGATCCTATTGATGGATGTATGCAAAGAAATCTGCAAAAATTGCAAAGAATTATCTAAGACATTATCAAGCCATCTTGTCCACAGCCTTCTTCTGTCCATCCCAGAAACAATAGCAATTCTGATCAAGTAAACAGCTCTCTAGACTGCCCTGGACTGTAAGGAGCCCAGCTACACAAGGAATTTGTAGGGTTGGGTTTAGGGCCCTTGACTTTGGTCCAATGTACTAGTTGAAGTCCCATTACTCAAAGTGCCCTTGACCTGTACCCCTAAAATACTCAGTCTTGGAATAAAATGATAGGATTCCATCCAGGATTCCATCCCCTAGATCACTTGCATGAACTTTTAATCTGCAGCACTCTGGGGTTTGCCTGTCCTTATCAGTTGTCTGTTTTTTTAGTCCTCTTTGTAGGCAAAGAGATATTCATCAAATTTGACTGCATTTTATGGTGTGTAAAAATTTACTCTAGGCAATAACAGACTTCTGCACAAGTATCAGAGGTGGGAATCATCCTAAATGTTGTAAAATACCTACAGTATAGAAGTCCAAACTTGATCTCTTCATTCCTCACTGTATTCATAGTAGTCAGCAAAGAAAGAGGGGCAGCTCTTGGCTATGATTCATCTCATGTGAAATAGGTTACATGAGTCACTCTAGAAATTCCTATTTCTCTGTGTTGACTCCAAAGGGAGTCTAGATACACTACTCAGACATAAATGGTGACACTGCAAATGCCCAGAGTTAGATGGGATGAATCCCCTTGTCTGGAGTTAATGCCTTTTGTGGAAAGACCTTTTTTCTCATGTACTCCCCATATCAGCTGTGCATTTGACAGCTGGTCAGGTGTCTCTGAGTATCTGCTGCAGAAGAGCTAATTTGCTTCTTCACCCAGGAATGCCAAACAACACTTCATCAAGATGGTTAAGGATAAGGATAGTGGGATTGACTGCAAGACATGGGAATCAGCAAATAGGATCACAGAACTGTTAAGGCTGGGAGGAAGGTGCCTCAGAGAATTGTCTAGTCTGACACCTGGTCAGAGCAGAGTCAGCTAGTGCAGGTTGCATAGGAGTGGGTACAGTCAGATTTTGACTGTTTCCAAGGATGGAGACTCCACAGCCTGTCTGGGTGCTCACCCTTTTAGTAGAGAAGTGGAGGAGGGGTGGGGGGCAGTTAATGTTGATATTGTATTTCTTGTATTTCCATTTCTGCCAATTCCTCTTGTCCTTTAACTGGACACCACTTAGAGTCTGACTTCATGTTCTGTAGTCACCCCACTGAGTATTCATACACAAGGGTCAGGTCCCCCTGAGCCTTCTCTTTTCCAGGCTGAACAATCCCAGCTCTCTCAACATCTTTCATCATCTTCATGGCCCTTCACTGACTTGCTGCAGCAAGTTCCTGTCTGTGTTGTGCTGGGGAGCTGAGAACTGGACCCAGAACCTCTCACGTGTCTGTCTACCAGTGCTGAACTGAATGGGAATAATCACCTCCCTCGACCTGCTGGTGACCCTCCTCCTAATGCAGCCCAGGGCCTGCTGGCATCATCTTGAGGTATTGCAATAGACAGGGGCAGAGGGCAGCTGCCAACGTGACTAATTCACTGCCCAGGAATGCCAGAAGCCTGTCTTCCAGTTAAAGAGGAGCAGCCTTTAGGCAAGCCAAGTGCAGGATGCTAGGGATGATGCTTCACAGGGAAACTGTCTGGGAGGGCAGGTAGGAAGTTTGTGGGGAGAGCCACTATTCCAGTACTAGCCTTCTGTTGCTAGTGAAAGAAGAGCTGTTAATATCATGGAATCATTTAGGATGGAAAAGATCCATCACTGTGGGTGATGGATTTGTGGTAGGGAAGCAGCAGCTGCTCTCCATACAAAAGAATTTTTGCCCTGTTGCTGGCAGATGGGGTAAAAATAAAAAAAAAAAAAAAAAAAAAAAGGAGAGAGGTTAAGTGTGAAGGGAGGAGAAAGGAGTGACCAGACATGAGCAGGTATATCCAGGATCTCCAGGAGAGTGAAGCCTCTGACATTTATGCAGATGGAATTGCATGTGGTCTTTCTTGCTCTAGAGCCACATTTCCTAAAGGCTCTGCCATGACTGAAGGTGAATGGAGTGTCCTTCTAAACATTATTTTAAGGATCCTGTTGGAGCTACTTGTATTGGAAGGAGCCACCCCTGCCCTTGCCTGGACTGTGAAAAATGCAGATTTACCATGCTGATCTGAAGGATGTTCTCCACTCTGGCTTTGGAGTTGTATTGCATTGTACACAGTACTAGGAAACCTTCAGCCTCTCTTAAAGATCTGTAAGACAGATAAAAATGGAGCTCTTATTCTTGTGGAGATCCTCAGGGAACAAGTGCAGAATGTAAAGGATCAACAGCCATAGCAGACCACTATTTCTGTTTTCTGAAACACATTCCTTTGCCCTAGAAGTGGGTCACAGTGCATAAGGGACCAAGCTTCCATTATCTAAAGCACAGGATTATCCAAACAAATATAGCACACAAGTAATTTTTTTGATAGTTTGGTACAACAGTCACAAGCAAAACTTGTCAGAAAAGCTGGGTTTGTTACATTATGACTTCCAGCAGGTCATCGAAGCTCTCCTTGGGCCTTTGTTTCTCATCTCTTCCAGAAAGGCACTGTGATAAGGAACACGTGGCTGGTGAGTGGTGCTGGCAGATGGACGGGGCTGCTGCTCTACAGTGATCAAACATCTTCCCAAACAGGTGGGCTCATTTCTCCTCCCTCACAGCCCAATTGGTCTTGGGGCAAAACACTAACAGGACATAGCTCTGTGTTTCCATCCAGTTGGAATGGTGATGTGGCTGTGGGGAGGACCCAGAGAGCACCAAAGCTGGCACCAAGATGGAGCCTGGGCAGGGAAGAGCTGGGTGGTGGCAGTTCTCTGGCAGAGGCCTGCACACCCTTGCAGAAGTGACCCAGCAAAACACCATCTCCATTCTTCTGCACACAGGCTATTTGCCAGTGTGTCCTCTTAGCTGTGAGGGGACATTTGTAAAAGCTTTAGCCACCTGAATGGGGTCATGGAAGAATGTTGCCAGGGATTATTTTTTTCCTGATTTTCCTAGTCCACTGAAAAATTACTCATGTATTGGTGGAGATAACAAGAAGTGCTCACTGAAATAAAAATTTCCAGCATTCAGCAGGGTGGCACCCCTGCTCAGTGCATGCTGTAAAATTCCAGCAGGCAAGGAATGCCACTTGGCTCTTGTTCAGGAGCTGGCAGGAAACAACCCCCACTATGCTGTGATTCAACACCAAGGCAAAAAAAAAAAAAAAAAAGAAATCTCTTTCTCTGTAACAAGGAGCATGGATGATCACAGTTAGGTTAATAAAGCTATGCTGCCCTGTCACATCTGGAGACCCAGGCTGAGGGGGGGGAGAAAAATCCAATTAGCTCCAACTGGCCTTACTGTAGTGGCCCTAAATCAGTCCCTAGAGAGCTGTTGCACCACATAACTGCATCCCGCAGTGATTGACTACATGCTCTGCAACGTTTGCCACAGATGGCAGCCACCAGCCAGCAGAGAGGGTGCCCATTAGCAGAGAGGCAGAACTCAGCTAAAAGTGCCTCCCCCAGCCTCAGAAAGGTGGTAATGGCATGCAGCAGAGCTGCTTCCTTGCAGATGCCCTTCCCATGCAAAAGAGGTTGCTGGTCTAAATTAAAAGGAAAAAACAAACAAACAAAAAAAACAACAAACAAACAAACAAAAAAAAACCAAAAAAAAAAAAAAAATGAGAGAAAAAAGGGAAGAAAACAGACCCTACAAAATATTATTCCCCCCCTCTGCCTTTTTTTTTACCTCACTATAAGCCACCCAGGCAAAGTGAGAGCTTATAACCTTCCCTTATTCCAGGTGCTAAAGCTTGCTGTGTGCAAGAAAAAAAGAAAAAAACAAAAAACCACCGTGAGAGCCTGGCTGCATTCTCTGTTAGCAGGTGTTGGAAGCCTGCAGGGATCTGCAGGTTAATTAATACTGACTTACCAGGGTTGGGGAGCTTATTAGCCTCCACCCTAAAAACGAGGAAGACAGGAGGAGCCCTCTGGGGGAAAGGCAGGTAATGTTTGTGGGGAGGGAGGGAGGCTGAGGCAGAGCCAACACTGGGGAAGAGGCTTTAGGTGGGGCTTATGAATTAGGTTTTTATCCCTTTTCTCTCAATAAAAGCAAACTTGAGAATAAATATATTTTTACACTTTAAAACAAGCCTCTAATTTGTCAATGGCTGGCAGGAGCTCTGGTAGCTGCTGTGCAGAAGCCAGATGAAACTTCTCCACTCTGTACCTCCAAAGAGCCGGGTGAACACTTTGGTGTTGCTCACCTTGGCGCTAAAAGAGGAATTTTTGCCATCTTGGCGCTAAAAGAGGAATTTTTACAGCCCATAATGGTGTGGGGGGATACATTTGACTTGCTGCCAGGGTCTGTGAGACCACATGCTTGACTTGCCAGCGTTGCTGTGCTCACCTGCCTGCATGTCATAGTTTAGCGTTGCTTTCCAATCAAATCCAAAATGTCAGGGAAAGCACTGCTGGCCAGAGCCCTGTTGACTGTGGATGAGAGAAGGTGGAATGGGAATAGCACAGGAGGTGGATGGGCCAACTGTTTAGCATAGCTACAGCTCCCAGCATCTCTGCAGTTGTTTATAGTTCAAACAACTGGCTGATGGCACCCACTTGCACCTTCTTGCTCAACGGTGTCTCCACCTCCTCTTTCCCCCTCCTCCTTGCCTTTGAGGCGTTGACACCCTGACAAACTCAGCCCTGGCCTCCCCAGGGAGCAGGGCGAGGTTTTCCAGGCAGCTCTGGGCCGTGCATCCCACCTTCCCTGCTCCTCCCAGCTCTTGCCCGCAGCATCCTCTCACCCGGCCCAGGGGTCTGGGGCAGCTCCGGGTGCGAGGTGGGTGGGAGATGTCCCTCCACTGCCACAGGGGGTGTCTGCCAAACTGCAGGTCTGATGCCCAGATAGGTATCAGTGAGGCAGGGGGACACGGAGCACCCTGGAATGAGAGTGAGCAAGAATGGGTAGAAAACACAGAGCTGTGGTATGGAGGGAAGTGAGAAATGGGGAGTAATCCATTACTTCAGGGCACCTCTGAGAAAGAGGTTAGGAGGGTGACAGGCATAAAACTGATGCCTGTGGATCACCCTTGTCATCTGCTGGGCACGTGAAAGCCCTTTTCTCCTCCAGTATGTCTCATCCATGGTGAGTTCTCAAAGCTAACCGGTGTCAAAATAAGCCCCTGATGATGGTAACAATTGCCTTTGAAAAAGTTTAAAAGAGAAGAACAATACACATTTTTATCTGGGGCGGCGGCGGGGCTGGTGTTCCGGGGAGTACTACTAGGCTCCAGGCTATCACCAGTTCCAATTCTCAAGAGAAAAACTTAGCGTTTCATTTCACGTGAGAAATAAGAATGAACTCGTTCCCATTTCAGAGGGTTTGCTGGGATGCCCCTTTCCCTCCTCCAGCATCTGCAACCAAGATCTAAAAATCCCAGAAGCGCTGAGGGTGGTGCGCACCGCCCAAGGATAATTCCCAAATTCCTGCCCCTCACACACGCACATCCCACTGAAAGCTGTTGCCTGCAGACGTTCAATCCCGGGCCACCTAGCGGCACTTCACAGAAATCGGTATTACAGGCAGCTTCAGGATGTGAAGTCCCCAAAAAAGGCAGGAGATTGAGAAGTTGTTTGGGTTGCGCCGAAAGCGCTTTTTGGTGTCGGCGGTGCCATCCTTTGGGGCGCGGAGCAAACGCTGGGAATCTCAGCAGGAGGAGCGGGGGTGCAAAGCCGTGCAGCTGCTCCCTCTCCTAAACCCTGGCTTGCCTTGGGTCCTCTGCTCCGGGCTGAAAGCACTCGTGCTGCAAGATGAACAGAATCATGCATCATGCCTCGGATGAACAGAAAGCCCTCTCTCCTGCATAGAAGATGTACAGGGAATTTGCAGGGGTCTTTGTGGGGCTCTGAGCAAAGGACTGGGGCGGGGGGAAAGGTTTTAGGGAAGGGGGAGCATGTCTGGTGCCATATCCCTGCAGGCACTGCTGGGGGGGAAGTGGAAGTCAGTGAAAAGGAAGTCCAGGCAGCCCCAGGGTATTTCCTAGAGTCATAAAGTGCTGTGGAATTGACATCTGAGCCTGGAAGTAGCCAGTTTGCATTACTAAGTTCTGAAACACGCAAAGCAAAATTAAATTAATCATTCTGACTGCTATTCTTTGCATCATGTCATCATGCTTGACTACTTCTTTTTTTCTTCTGCTTTCTTGAGAGGGAAACCCAAATCTGCAAAAAACATAATTCATTCCCCCTAAAAGCAGCAGGTCCCCCCCAAAAGGCAGATCTTTAAATTTCTTTTGTGTTTAACATTCCATAGCTAGGAAGCTTTAAACACTGCAAATACTTGTTTTGCATGAGAAGATGCTAAGAATCTCCCAAAGTCATTGCTTGCCAGAGCTAGGAGTTAATAAGAACAACAAATGTCAGAGGTTTACAGTAAAATCATGGATATTCACAGTGTGAATACAGGTAACTTTTGAATTAGTTTCAGTCTTCTCAAAGCCAAAGTTTTCTTTTTTCTTTTCTTTCCTTTGTATGTTTCATTGTTATTGTCTCTGCAGAACATAACCCAAAATATCAAAAAATCAACTAAAGGTCTGGTTTAGAGGGCAAAATACATAATATGTAGAGGGAAGGGTATGGCAAGAATGCAATGGTTGGGCATATCAATCATTTCTATGGCAACAGAGGAGGATATAACAGTGCTGTAGAACTGAGCAGAAGAGACTGAGCAAAAAGAGATCATTATTTTACACTACCAATATTTTCATTTACTTAGAGAGATAGAATCACAGAATGCAGAAAACCATATGTGAACTATCTCAAATTATTATTTATAATCTCACATTAACAGTTTACAGAAGTAAAAAATATATTGTATACAAGGAGTGTGTCCCTGTTCTTCCAGGAAGTGTTTGTAAATCCATATGACGGTAAACAAAGGATGTGTTTTGTGAGAGTGCATGTAATACTCTTGGAGTGTGTGACTGCATGTACAGACACAGTGACTGAACTTTAAATATCCACAAAGCTTTTGCCTTTCTATACCTTTCAGATGAAAATCATAATTTTTAACACAAAGAGTGATCATTTTGATATTTTTCTCATAAATGTATTTATTTCTTCTCCTTTTAGTCACCATGGGTGGGATTTAGCTTGCCTAAATTATAGTGCCTGAATGTGAGATACAGCGTAAACTCCATTGGTAGACAAGGAACACCAAGCCCATACAGTTGGTTGAGCCTAGCAAGCTACTTTCTTCCTGAGGTTGGTCCCAACATTTGGTCAGCTAAATTGGTCTCCAGACCCCACTAACTACATGGTCTTATGATCCTTCCTGCCTGTACCAAGAGCTTAGACACCTTGCTCTCAGGCAGACACTTGGGCTTTGGACACCTGAGGTGCAGTACAGCTGCCTGCCCATTGATGTCTGACACCTTTTCAGACTCCCCTGGGCTGTTGTGAAATCCCTGGGGGCTGGTGCCAGACCTGTGTGAGACTAGTGGAGCATCAGCTCCCCACCGAGCGAGATAACCAGCACCAAATGGCATTAGAGCTGAGGTGATTGGATCAAGCCCTTCAGAGGTAGCAGCAGGCAAGGAGTCGGGTGTGAAGTCAACGTGGGGAGTCCAGAGAGCGAGTCTGGGTCAGCAGGGGATGGGCCAGAGGGCACAGGGACAACTACAGCATAGCTGGGGCCAGGGCTGGGCACCAGGGCCTGAACTCACACACAGCCCCTGCCACAGAGGGCACAGGGTGCCTGTCTGGGGGTCCTGTGGGAGGCCAGTCAGGGCAATTACTCTAACACCCTAAAATCAGGGTGAGATGAATCTGCACTTTGGATGTTCACAATGAAGACATCTGCATTTGAGCCAGTCACCCACACTTCCTTTTCAGTAGCTGAAAAGAAACAGGAAGTTGTAAAATCTGTTCTGATGATCCGCTATCAAAAGAAAGAAAACACCTATAACTAATTCCCTGAAAACACCTGTATCTCTTCTCTAACCACAGAGGGAATCTCAGTGCAGATGGGTTGGCTGTAAAATGGGTCAGAAGCACCCTCCTAGATGTACCTCCAAGATCCAGAGTGAGCACAGATTGGAGTGCTTATGTCATCAGAGATGAGATAAAATGTACACGGATGTAGCCCCACAATGTGGAGCCTTCCTATCCATTCACAGGCATTATCTCTATCATGATATTGGAGGTAATATCAACATTAGTTGTTTAGATTAAACACTGATGATGTCACAAAAATATTTGTTGACTGAGCTCTTAAAGGTTATTCTGATTCCTGTCTGGAGGACAGAGAAAGTACATACTACCCTTCACAGCTGTTCCCCATGGGTGTATCCTTGCTGTTGATTCTCTTTAGCCGTTTCTGCATGGCAAGAACATGTTGAAATATTATTATCTTTAATTTTAGAGCAGGGTCAGGCATGGAGCAAATACCAATTCACACACAAAACCGAGATGTGTATAAGGGATGATAAGCAGTAGGCTGACAGCTTTGTTCTTCAGCTCTTCTTTTGCAGGAGAGCACAGACTTCCTCCCATTGCCCAGACAGCTTCCACACCTGACCTTGTAAGAAGGCAATACAGCCCCATATTCCTTTTCTCAAATAGGCAGTAATTAATCTTGCACACAGTGGTAACTTTCACGATTCTGACATCTCCCTAACAGAAGTGGAAACAAAAACACCAGCTTCCAGAAGGTTGTCTCTTCTCTTGGAGAAAGCCAGACACAACTGTTTTGAATTAAGGTACAAAACAGCCTCCCACACAAGGCCAGGGAGATGGTGCTGGAAGTCTCTGCACACCTACGTAAAAACACATACTATAATCCAGTGTAGATCATAGAATAATTCAGTTTGGAAAGGACCTGTCTGGGTGCCTTCCATCCATCTGGGCCACCCCTTCACTGGAATGCGGCTCTCTCAGAACATGTTGCTCAGGGCCTTGGATGGCTGTGTTATCAGCATCTCTAAGGACAGGGGTTCCCAAATAAGAATCAACCCCCCTTACCCCCTAACAAGGTTTGGTTTTCTTTTTATCTGATTGGGATTGCCTTTGTTGCAACCTCTGCCAGCTGCCTCTTGATTTGATCTTGACCTTCGCTGTAGCTTCTCACAGTATCCTTGGAGCCAAACTGCTGAAACAAATGAGCAGAGTGCATGGTGGGTGGAAAGCTGGCTGCATTAAAGGTGCATTGCTGAGCTGTGGTCAGAGGTACACAGTTCCACAGGCAGCTGGCTGCTAGTGGCCTCCCTCAGAGGTCAGTGCTGGGGCCAGCACTGCTTAACACCTTTGTAATGAGCCTTGCTCTCCCCTTGTTCACAGTCTGCCACTGCAGCACAGAAGGCAGGCAGGGAGGGCAGGCAGGACTTGTCCTTGCTAAGCCCATGCTGGCTGTTCCCAGTTACCTGTCTGTTCCTCATGTGGCCAGTCACAGCTTCCAGGAGATCTGCTTGTAATCTTTCCAGGTTAGGCCAACCAGCCTGCAGTTCCTTGAATCCTTTCTCACACTTCAGAGGTGACATTTGCAAGGCCTCCTTGGAGGCCTTCCTGAATGACCACAGCCTTCCAAAGATGGCAGGGAGCCAGAGCTGTCCCTCTCAGCACCCTCGGATGCACCCCGAGTCCCACGGGCTTCTGTGCTGCCTGTCTGCAGGCCACAGACATTTTACAGTATCAAAGCACGGCCACCTATAATTTGATGTTCCTTAGCCAGTGCCAGGAAGTGCAATCTTTTAGCTGTGTTTTTCTAGAGAACTATTCATGTGTTTGTAGTTTTGGCTGGGAGATTAAACAGGAAACCTTTCTGGTCTCCATACCACTGCTTCACAACTGAAAGTGGCACTGTCTGCAGAGAGATACAAATCAAGCTTTTCTTTCCTAAAAGACTTGCAAACACCATCCACCTCACCTTTAGAAACTCTGCAGTCCTTAAAGGAAACTTTAAATCCTTCCTCATAAATGTCTCCAAAACCAACACAACACTCCCTGGAGAATCAGGAACTGGAAAGCAGGTCTGAAAGCTTTGCTGTTCTTTTCTTCCTTCACACTTCCTGCTACTGTAAATAACATAGTTGTTGTATCAAATCCTGCTTCTTCCTCAGCAGCACAGGGTAGGATGTCTACTGGCCATAGTGGCTGCAGGGTGCTGAATGGATCCCTTCACAGCTGACCTATGGAAGCAGCTTTCCTACCTTTCTTCAGAAGGCAGGCTTCTAAAACAGGTCGGATGTTTCTCACAGGTACTGTTAGTTGAGATGGATGCTGCCTGGAATGCATGTTAAAAAGTGGCACAGGTCTCTCTAGAAGTGTATGTCTGGCCCCTAGACCAGCCCTCCAACTAAACTCTGAGTGAGTCACCAGACAGGGCCTGCTAGAAATATTATATCTTTGGACATTGTTAAACCAATCTGGAGGGAAGCAAATTCTAATTCTTTCCTAAAAGCACCAAGCCATCAGTGCTAAAACCAAGATGTTAGCCTGACTACCTCAGATGATTTTGAAGACAACCTAATTTCTTAGAAGCTGCAAATTTGCAAAAAGGTTTTATGTGAAAATATGTTTTTTTGTGCTAGCTATGTCCTGATGCCAACTGTCAGAACATTTCACTGTACACTACAAGTTCTCTCTTTCACTGGCTTGCATATCACCATATTTAGTTAGAAAATAAGTGTAAAAACTGTGGGTGCCTATACCTCCATAGGTTCAGCATAGGAGAGAAGACATAAAGGAATCCAACCCCTTGCTCCCAACAAACATGTTGAGAAGTTGAATGCAGGGATTAGCCTAGATACTCCCTACAACATTGCATCAATGTCATGTTTGCATAGTTACTCCCAGTCCCAAAACAAACAGTAAGGAAATAGTGAATCAGACCACAGAGGTTTCCAGAAACCTGAGCAGACAGACTGACTGAGGTGCTTGTGCAATGAATAAAAGACTGTCACTTCTCCCCAGCCAAACTCACTCTGGAGTCATTTACTCAGTGTTGCATGAAGCACCTGTAGTTTCAACACCGGGACTTTTATTATTCTGCTGTAGGCTTGAAGTTAAAAAAATATTCTCTCATCTGAACAGTACATTCAAGGAGGGTTTTTGCTTCAGGACAGATAATTCCACGATTAACTGAAACCTGTGCTTTCTCAGCTGAGCCATGTCTGCATTCCTAATTCATTGTAGGTTAAACTGTGTAATCCTGATTTGGGTTGTCTGTTAGAAATAAATAGGAATTCCTCAGAGAAGGTATTGATAAAAGATGCAGGTCTAGAACCAGCTATACTAGACAGTGAAGTGTTTACTGAATTACAAGTATTATTGAATAATTATTATTGAATAACAGGTATTTTGAGGTAAATTTAAATTGTGTTAAATCATAATATGCAAAAGATAAAAAGATATGTGAAAATATTAAAGCCAGAAACATAAATATTTTTCATTTAATGAAATTGCTTAAGATATCCTCGGTTTTCCTTCATGGCTTTTAATCAGCTCTTGTCAGAGGGCTATAATCCATGAAGCCCCAGCTTTTTATTTACATATTTATTCTCTAGTGAGTCAAACACAACAGATTCAGCAGCTCCCATTTTTCCACCAAAGTTAAGTTTAGAGAAAGCAAAAGCAACTGTAATCTGTATCTTTCAGGTATGAAACACTTCCTCTAAAATTAAAGAGAAAACAGAAAACAAACAAAAAGAACCCCCTTTATCTCTACGCCGAGATAAATCTATCTGTGAAGGTAACACGTGTAATGAGAGAGGAAAAGGTGCCAGTAGACAGGTGTGACCTGGCTTTCATTAGCCATATCTTTATCTAACTGGGTGGAGACACAAAAGAAACAAAATCTTTCCATTTAGCTGTGTCATTATGGGGTGAGGCACCCTGGCTTTGGTGCACTGAAACTCTGACAGTGGGTACAGTCATGCTCTCCCGCTCCAGTTGCTACATCTCTTTCCCAGCCTCTCAAATGTCTCCACTTTCCCCAAATTTTCTCATCACTGGAAAGTGGTTATGTGTCCAAAAAGCACATGTGTCTCTATCCTTCCAGCACCCCAGCCTTTTAGTGGTACCACAGTTCATGGCTCCCATTTTTCCCCTTGTCCCATTTGGTCCTCTGAGGAGCTGGGCAGTTCAATTCAACAGGGAAAATGCAGATCTCAGATAGGTATTGCTACACCCACTGGCTGCAGAAGAATTTACACCTGCAGTACTAAATGATGATTTGCTCAAAGGAATTTAACAAGACAGCTGATCATGTAATATACCCAGCCCTGGCTGTGACAGAAAATATGCCCATTAATTGTTTCAGAAAGAGAAAATTTGAAAAAGAGCTTATTTCAGAAAGAGGGAATTTCAGCATTTTCAAGGAGCAAATAAAACATTTAGGTGCACTGCAAGTAAAACCACATAATTTCATTAACTGCAACTTCTTAGATAGCATAATGGTTTTTCTATTGGTGATTAGAAGCTATTCTGCAAATGCTTCATTAATATAGCATAAATTACCTGCAGAAATGCAAAGAAAGAAAGACAATGGTGTGCAAGTCACCAGTTGTCAGGAGGAAAGCTTTAGTCCTGCAGCCAAAAAGCATGTTGCTTACTGCTCAACATGAGCTGAGAGTCAAATCCAATAGCTTGCAGACATCAAATATTTTGCAAACATCAAATAAAATATCTCACAAAGAAAACATAGTTTGAATATTGTTTCAAAATATTTGGGTAATACTTTGAAATGTTTCTATTTAAAGACAACTAGGAGTTTTCAGTATTTCACTAGTTCAAATGGGTCAGGTCCAGCATAAGTATTA
Source organism: Molothrus aeneus (assembly GCF_037042795.1). Classification (NCBI taxonomy): domain Eukaryota; kingdom Metazoa; phylum Chordata; class Aves; order Passeriformes; family Icteridae; genus Molothrus; species Molothrus aeneus. The sequence goes on along the minus strand of NC_089647.1, from coordinate 87,099,071 downwards.
TTTCTCTCTATTTCTTCCAAAAGAGTACAAAAATTCTAACACTTAATATGCTGTAGCTGGAAGCAGCACAAAGGACATAAGGCTTCACTGTGCTATCCAGGGATTAAAACTGGTAAGAGTATTTCACTAGTCTGGTTTTCTAACAGTCACAGAGCAGAAACAAGAGAGGCACTTATTGCATGGAGGTTCTGCCTCTCTGAGTCAGGGCTTGCTCTCTGAGGAGTAATTTGTGGTGTCAGGGTGAGACCTCACACAGAGGGACATCCATCCCTTACCTGGGTGAGTGCTGGAGTGCTGGGAGGATCTAAGCCTGGTGCAGCTACTACAACACAGCCTGGCTTGTTGGGTCAGTACCAACAGCTCAGGACACCTTTCTGTGCTGTTGGTGGTACACAGCTGGGTTTACCCATACCTGTGATCTTGACACCTCTTCCTACAGCTCCCTTAGTGCACCCAACCTGCTGCAAATGAGTTTTTATGAATCACTTCCTGAAGCTTTCAGGTGTCACAGTAACAGAAAACAGGAGCCATATAACTCACATCCAGTTTACCTTCACCAGCCCAACAGAGCTGAGAGCCATCCCAAATCCTCCTGCATTTCACACTCCTCACAGAGCCTGGGGCAAGATGGGCAAAGTGGAGAGGAGCACTCAGGACACAGCTTGTTGCCTGTGTTTGTGTCTAAGCTGCCCACTGCAGTGAGAGCTCCTGCACTGACTTTAATGGCACTTTTATATGACTCTGTAGGACATGTGGGCTAACTCTAAACCCCAGATTACAGCTCTGCAGGGCAGCCTCTCATCTCTCCCCCTCCCACCCCATCCCCCCCCAAGAATCTCCCCCTATAGCTGATAGTAAGGCTTCTTACCAGTAATGGTATCTGGGCAGCTGCAGCCTAAACCTAACCCTCTGCTGGCACTCAGGAGGGATTTTCAATAACCTGGAACACAGCTTGATTTTTCTATGTATAAATACTGGATGCAGCAATGTGATTAATGGCATTGTCTCCTGTCATGAGACAGGGAAGTTTGATCCAGAGCCAGTGCTGGGAGGCAAGGGGAGATGAAGATTAGGCAAGGATAAGGGTGATTATGGCTCCTTTGCCCCCGAGCTTGCAGGTCTCACCACGCACCACTCAGGTCTCAGCTCTTTTTTTAGGCTTTGCAAGTCATGTTAGTCCAGCCCAGTGTTTGTGGTTGGAGGTGGTGGTACAAGAGATATTACAGAGAGGCACTACAGAGAAAAACCCTCAGAAAATCTCAGTCCCAAGGGAATTGTTTCAGAAACTTTTGATGATGTTTTCCTAACACAGATCAGGCTGCCCACATCTGATCCCATAGAAGAGAAAGAGCATGTCACAGCAATTGCCTTGAGACAGACTGTCACACCAAGGACTATCCTTCCCAGACTAGCAATGTGGCATGCCCTCTGGTGAGAAACTGGTGGAATAAAACAGAAAAATCCCCAGATTTTGTAGGCCTCCAGGATTCACCAGCCCGCTGCTAGAAGCAGTGATATTTTTACCATTTGGTGGAAGATTTAAGACCAGGCTCTATCTAAGCCCTTCAGCTGAGCTTGCATGGTAGGAGGCTATTTCAGATGTTTATGTGGCTCCCTCCATGGGACTCTGCATCTCCTTGTTCACTGATCTTTCCCACAGGATCTGCTGAGCCACTGCTGCCAGGTTCTCCACTTTCTGTGTAGAAAGAACATTCTACCAGTTGTCACGTTTCCTTTGCAACAGTCAAGTCTTCCTTTATGTGTCTGCCACACCAGGAAAATGGTTCCCAGTCCCAGAAATGGCTTGGCCTGGCCTAAAGCTTCTTTCTTGGCCACACTGCTTACTGGTGATGTGGGGGAAGCTGGAATACAACATGATAAAACTTGTTTGCCAGAGTTGCCAAAGGTGAGTCTGTTTTGCTTCCTTGTTTGCAGCACCTTGACAAGGTCAGGTGGAAGCATCTGGCAATGAGTGACTCACTCAAGGCTGCCTTGTGAGTCAGCAGTGCAGGCTGGCAGGGCTCAGGAATGCTGATGGCTGGGTCTCCTGCTTTCCCTGTGGTTGCCCTAGCAAAGTTCTCATCAGTGAGTACAGAATGGAAATATCTCCCATAATGAGGATTTCCCACTGCAATTCTTGGCAAAGCTGAATTGCTGCAGATTTATGAGCTTCCATTCAGATCTTCTCTAATTCCTCTTTTGAAACTCCATTACCTCCATCTGTGTTGCCTTTTGCATCTATCAGCCATTTTTACTTGATGGGCTGTTTTTGTGTTTGTTTTGTTTCTTGCAAACTCTGATAGAATTTCACCAGCTGAATTTTGTAGACTCCTTCATTATTCACATCTTGTGTGCAAACAAATGCAGCCTGTACAAGGAAAAGATACAAATCAGCATAATTTTGTTTTTCTAAGAAAGCAGAGAAGTTCTGAGTTCTACCCAAATCAAAGCAGTTTCATTGCTAAAAGAAGTATTAGCTTACAAAGATGACAGTACTACAGCAAAAGGATTCAGAAACATTGCCCAGAAATTTTCTTCCAGCCCCAGAACTGATTATTTTGCAGCTTTTCTTTCAATGGCGTTCGGTGGGTGTGGGTCAAATTCAGTGAGATACTAAAGAGTGGCCAAATTTAAACCTTAAATTTTTCCCCCATAGTTAAGGAGGGGGGTCTTTGCTCACAGGTTAGCAGGGCTTGTTGACAGACCTTTAAACCAGACTTGAAGGGATAGTGGGACAATGCCAGTCTTGCCTGTGACAAGCTGTGAGATGACACACCAAGGTTAGAGGGACAGAGTGCTAGCAAGGGCCCTCAGCCCCTTGCTCTGAGAGAATCCCACACCTGGGTCATGGCAATCCCTGGGATCAGTACAGCGTGGGGGAGAAGGGCTTGAGAGCAACCCTGCAGAGCAGGACTGTGGGTGCTGCTGGATGAAAAACTGGACATGACTTGGCAATGAGCACCCACAGCCCAGAAGGCCAAACGTGTCCTGGGCTGCATCCAGAGCAGCGTGGGCAGCAGGGCCAGGGAGGGGATTCTGTCCCTCTGCTCTGCTGAGACCCCACCTGGAACCCTGCATCCAGCTCTGGGGTGCCCAGCACAAGGAGGACATGGACCTGTTGGAATAGGTTCAAAGGAGGGCCACCAAGATGATCAGAGGGCTGGAGCACCTCTCCTATGAAGAAATTATGAGAGAGTTGGGGTTGTGCTGCCTGGAGAAGAGAAAGCTTCAGAGAGACCTTATTACAGCCTTTCAGTACTTAAAGAGAGCCTACAAGAAAGATGGGGACAAATCTTTTAGGCTTGTTGCACAGGACAAGAGGTCAAGACCTTAAATTAAAATAGGGTATATTTAGACTAGATTTAAGGAAGAAATTTTTTACAATCAAGGTGCTGAAACATTGGAACAGGTTGCTCAGAGAGGAAGCAGAAGCCCTATCACTGGAAATATTCAAGGTCAAGTTGGATGGGGCTTTGGGCAACCTGATCTAGTTGAAGATGCTCCATCTCAGCTGCAGGGGGGTTAGACTAGAAGACCTTTAAAGGTCTCTTCCATCTTAAACTATTCTGTGATTCTGCAATTCTGCAATTCCTGGAGGCCTTTGTGTTCCCTCCAGAGTGATCAAAGACAGTTTGCAGAGGGACAGTGGGTAATAGTTTTGTCTTTACAGATCATGTGGTATGGGCACGATGGATAAATAAGTATGTAGGCAGACATCCTCACAAAGGAGCACTATCCAGGACCATTCTCATCCTGTTGGGCTAGAGGAGATGGAGTTTAGTCCATCCCTGTTGTATTCAACGATCTTAACTTCTTAAGCACTGGGAAGAGGCCTTGATTGTGCTAGCTGCTAAATCCCTTAGTCACCATGGGCCAAACCCTCGGGCCAGCACCTCTCAGCAAATTAGGTGTGCTGATCACCAGGGCCCAGCAGCTGGGAGAGTCCCTGTCACTAATTAATTAATACAGGAGCTGGGGATATTCCAGTAAATACTTGTCTCAGTTGTGCACGGGGCTAGCATGTTGTACAGTGCTCAGGGCTTGTACTCATCCCTTCCTTAGAGGTTAGTGCCTTCTGCTCTGCACCAGCTCAATTGTTTGCACCATTTGAGGACTAAATTGGATCATTTCACTGAGAGCACTGATCACAATAAGCACATGTGATAGCACACCCAAAAGAGCAGTGACCTGAAGTGTAATGGTGCAGGTGAGGGCTGAAGCAGCAGGGTAAATTTCACAGGGTCAGTCAGATATTGTACTTTTCTTTAAAATAATATTTATTTAGTTACTGTCTGTTTTCAGAACATGAAGGATTTGGGTCATTCATCTGGCAAGTTACATATTTGTTTATTTATGAGAGATGCTGACATCTAGAATAAAAGAAAAAAAATTCTGTGGTCACTTTTGAATTACTGTTGTCTGGTAATATGACTTTTCTGAAGGCTTTTTTGTCATCAAATTTTACATTGTACAAATATTCTTGGTCATTTTAGATTATGTGATTTTTTTTTTTACTTTGGATTGTGTCAACTTTAAACCCCCTTGACAAAGAAGACAAAGAAGATACTTTTTTTTTTTCAATTCACAGCAGAAAATTCTGATCACCGAAGTCCCATTCCAGAATCTTTTAGCCAGATTTGACCAGGAATTGTAAAAGAGGATTTCTTTCAAAGCAGAGCAAAAAATGTAATAGAGTTTTTGTCATGTGTTCTAAAGAAAATGTTAATTATGACAACTGCCTGGAAAAACAATGTCATTTAATGGTTGTGGGAGTCAGCCTGTTCCCCATTTTACAAGCTTTTGCCAGCTCTTGTCTAGACCAAAGCAATGTCAGGCACATGAGTAAGAAGTCATGAGCTCTCAGGAAATTCCAGCAGGTGCAGAAGGCTGTGATATTTCTTCTCTCCCGCACAGACTAGGACTGGTACCCTCCTAGTGTTTTCCTACAGGGCTGACTCCAGCCCAAGCCTGTTGTCTCCAAAGCACTCAGTAGTCTGGGTCCCAAATTCATCTGAAGTTCCTTTGTGAAGACTGTGATGCCCAGCTTTGCTCCTCACTTGGCAGAGAACTTCCCATAATGGCATATCCCATCTTAGGGGCAATGAGCTCCCCTAGAATCTATGAACATTACAAGCCTGCTTCTTTTGTGCCAAGTGTAAGACCTCTGCTTTAAGCCTCATTTTTTTCTACTTTTTTTTTTTTCATGGCTCTCAATAAAACACACTACCTGTAATGCTAAGGTGTGGTGACAAAGCCTTTTCCAGGTGTTCCTGCATATGTCAATGCATATTACCAAAAGGTAACCACTTACACTCTGAAAATTGTTTAGCACAGGAAGGATAAACCATTCAGGAATGTTAAAAGAGTTTTAGATTGTTACCTAAAAGGGAAGTGTTCTTTTCTCTAGTTTAAAACTCTGGGCATCTGGCCTAGTCCTATGAAGATTCACAAAATTCATCTTCATATTAACCCTACTATTAAAGGGGAATGATAGTTGATAATAAAGTCATCAGGGCCTTATGTTTGTTGAAATAATTTCTCCTACTCAAAGCTGCAGTATCATGTTCTATAGCTGGATGGGCTTTCATTATTGTAGCAAAGGAACGTAGGTCAGCAAATTTTTTTATCAAAATACTTCCTGCTCCTTGATTTTGTGTTTGTACTGTGTATTTTTCCTCCAGGTCTCAAAAGACCTGGAGTTGTGTTGACTGGAGCCATGGCTATAGCAGAAGATACTGTTCCTGGATGGAGATTCCTCTGCACCAGTTACTTTAATCAGCCAGTTTGAGATAGAGATATGCATCTATATATGCATAGGTAAGGGACAAGCAGAGCAAAAAAAGCCATAAATCTTTACATTTCAAGAACTCCAAGGGCTTGAGCAAGCAAAATGACAGTCAAGAGACATTCCCTTCAAATAATATTTGAGCTATGACCACCATGCAGAAAGATGAACTTCATAATTGCAAAGATAAACAGGGATATAAAAGGCAGAGAGGAATGTGCAGAAGAGCAACTGAAATGGTTTTTCCAGAGATAGTTCTGTCCTCAAATTGTTATGCTCTCAGCTGTACAACCTGTGTTTCACAACATATAGTATTCCATGACCAAAAGGGGATAAATTTTATTCAGATCCCTTCCACACCTACATTGAGAAGGAAGTAAACATTGTGCCATCATTAAGCAGCTTAGTAAAGCTTGGGTTCTGTGGATGAAGAAGGATTGGCAGGAGATGTCATTACATGTCAGGCCCAAGTTTGTCAGTCTTACACCATGATTGCTGTACAGGGCCAATCTCCTCTGGCACAGCAGGGGTTACCAGACTTCTCATCTACTTAACACAAAAACAGCCTAAGACTAAAGAAACCAGTTGAGGAATAAATGCCCTGGCAGAAAGATACTGAAGGTCAAATTCTGAGCCTAGTCTATAGCTCTATTGTATTTGGATATCAAAGCAGATAGCTGAAGTATGCATGAGTGTGCATTCATTCACTAATAAGGGGTTACTGTAGTACATTTTCTCATGATCCCTTTTTTCTCCTCAGCTCAGTATTTTCACCCATGGTGAGGTCCCCAGAAAGGTTACTGGTGTGGAATGATAAAGTTGCACTTAGATAATGATAACTAGGGTTTTCAAAGAACTCAGATTCTGTAGGGGGTCATACATGGAACAATCCAAATTTTGCTGAGACCTCGCTCAGAAACACTGGCTAAACCCAGCCTCTAAGAGTTGCTGTATACTAAGGAAAGGAGAACTACAAGGGCCTGATTAAAAGCCCATGGCAAGTCCCAGTTGTTTCAGAATATCAGAAGTTAGTGTAAGCCCTGTGACTAAAAGCTGCATTGCATTGGCTCTGCAGGGTGACTGGCAGCACCACCGATGTGGCAAACACTGAAACTGGCACAGCCTGGGCACTGTATCCTCCCTGCTTCACAGGCATTTGAGCCATTGCTTCTGGAGAAATGCACAAGTAGGTTGTTCTTCTCCAAGCTTGATATTAAACCACATTAAGCTGAAAATGTAAAAACCTCTCGAGGCTGCAAAATGCACTGTTTCACTGTCACATGTAGAATTAGGAGCAATATTTAAGAGGGCTGAACAGAAAAAATTGGATGTTGTGTGTGCTGATTATTTCCATCCTTGAATAGAAGTTTGCAGGTCTTAATGCTTCAGGCATTTCTGCTAGAGCTGAGAGCAAGTCTTCTAGATCTGTGTCAAGCTGCAGAAGCTACTTTAAGAGCACAAGCAGACTTTCCTAGTTTTAACTAAACCTGGATATTGTGCCTAATAGACAACATCACCTCTCTATTTACCCAGGTATTTTTAATTTATTAGAAGCAGTCACTACATTATTAGGTGCTTTATAATTAAAACAGGCAAAAGAACAGGATTAACTGGCAGAACATGAGCAACTACCTACCCAACAAAAACAAACAGGACAAAATACCACATTTAATAATAATACTAATAATGAAAAATTACATGCACATCTTACTTCCCAACCTTTTATCAAAGGGTTAAGGGTTTTTAGCATGTGTTAACAGTTAACAAATTTGGTTTCAGAAAACTGAAAAAACTTTGTCATACACATGCTCAGATTGTCTTAATTTATTTCAACCTAGTAGACAGTGAATACTAGCTGTCATTAATATGTTCATCCATCCCTTATTTGAGGTTCTTCCTAAATCCTTTGACTCCTCCCTGAAGGTGATAATCCACTCTTTAATTTAAGAGTCATGTCTTATTGCATTCATTTTTGCAGGAGCAAGAAGAAAACTGAATCAAGAAAACCTGCACAGAGTAACATTAAGCACTATAACTCTTGATTAAACCTCATTTTTGAAGTAGAATTTGGCCCAAAGAAAGTTAGCATTTCAATAATAATTAATCACAACATTTAAAAGAAATCACTTGTTTTTTTATATAGTTCTAAAACTATGCTAAATTGCTCACCTGAAGTAAGAACTGTAGATGCTGCTTTGTGTTTTGCCTGTTGAAATACATTGCTCTGGCCATTGCTTGTACTCTTTTAACCCACTTAAGGAGGTGATGTACAAGGAATAACGCTATAAAACTTTGCCAATGGCTGATGGTGTGTTTAAATGCAGTGTTTCAATGCTTTGACTGACCATGGGTAGCCTGCTGTTAATAGGATTTGCTCAGGAGAACCCTTACTGGAGGTTCTTGTTAATTCCCAGTCAGGCTTCAGCAGCCAGCGTGAAAGGAGGTTTCATCTTGATATGATTTTCTTGCATTCACCTGCTTAACTAACCAGGAACTGTTAATGAGGGAGGGCAGCTGAAGGAAGCCACAAGATTAAATAGGAGAGAAAGAGGGAAGAAGTACTTTGGATGGCAAGGTGTGGTTGAGGGTTTCAGAGATGGAAGATTCCTTCAGAAAAAGCGGGGTGAATATGCCCCTTTACCGAGGCCTCCAATTTAAACTGAAATGAAAGAACCCATGAGAGTGAGCCAAAGATCAGAGAAGAAAGACTTGTGAATATTGACCCCACTGGAGAAGCAGGGGCTCACCTGCAAGGTCCTCTGTGGTCCCTTAGATGTTCAGCTGCTGGAGCGCCATGGTCCTGGCTCCTGGCCCTCTGTGCCTCCCCACCCAGAGAGGAAGAGAACAAGAGGTGCAGGTGCATCCCTGCAGCTCTTGTGCCACGGAGAGCCAGGTCATGCACTTCCACGTGGGTACAGAGTAACTGTATGGAAAACAGCATTTGAGTTTAGGGTATGAAAAACAGATATTGCACAGGCAAGTAATGCAACAGTAAGAGAGGCTTTACATATTATTTATGGTTTTTGTCTTGCTCACTACATTTCTACACGGATTGTAGCTATAGCTGCATTAAGATGCAAGCTCTAGAAAAATGTTCTGTACTTTCCAAAATTTGTAAAGAAATGACTGTGCATAGCTTTGCACAATAGTTATTGTACTTTTGCAATTTATGCAGATTTCTTGACTAATTGCATCCTTAGGTACACTAATGCCTATAAATGATGTGAGTGATAAAATAATTCCAGGGTAACTTCTACAAACAAAATGTTTGACATCTGTTTTGTAGCTAAGAAAATTGGAAAAAGACAAGATGACAGCTGCAGAAGCATAAAAAAGCGTGTCATAAAATTGTCTGATATCATTCATATAGATCACTTCACTGTGATGGCAAATTAAATCATTTCCAAGATTCACTCATAGTCAAAATTGTATATATTCTTAAACAAAAGCTTTGTGCATTCCTAACAATATGTTAGCATCTCTTTAAATTATGAAAACTATTAAAGATTTGATTTAAAAATATTTTTCCATGTGGCCATTAAGGCTTCAAATTATGGAAAACATTTCTGTTTCTAACTTATTGTTGCACAGTTGAAAGGGGAATAATCCATTGTCTTCTTGATTATTTTCAAGACAATGGTGAAAATACATTATAAATATCTGAAAAAAATTTGGCAAATTGCAGAAACATCACAGAATCTTGTTAAATACTGTTTCTGTCAAGAATCAGATTAAAGGAAAACTAATTTTAAATACTATAGGTTAATGATCTTTTTAGGTTTTTAAATTTTAAACAGTTATAAAAATGTTATTAAAAATAATCCAAGGATATATTGAAAATATTAAAACAGATAAGAAATCTTTGTGATTTCTGAGGGCAACTAGGATGGCATATGAGAGAAAAATATCCAAGGTACATTCTCTAAAATGCCTCTTAAATGCCTCTTGAAACTAAATTTTGGTCTTAATTTTCCCCAGTGATTCTGTCTTCCCTGATGGTTGCAATACCACTGGCTGCAGTAGCAATGATGTTGCCAGATTGGAGTCACTGTTTATTAAAATTGGTTCCACGTTTAACATTCAGCAGAAATGTCAGTCAAAAGTGAAGGGCAAAACCCTTCTCCATACTCTGAAGTGCTCTCCACACTCTCTGTGCTTTTCAGGTAGACTCCTGCTTAGTAACTAAGCAACCACATCCTCCATCTCTAACTCACACATTTTGATCTTACCAGAGGATTTGCTTTGGCAAAGTTTACATTGAATCAATTGTAGATCTGCAGTTCAAGACTGAAATGTGCTTGTTATAAAATCGCGAATTAAATACTTCAATGAATAATTGTAGGCCTGCAGATAATCCAATTTATGAATATTGTAATCCACATTGAAATTTTCAGTTGGGAATGTATATTGTGCAATAAACCAATAAAAGTGAATTTAAGCCCCATATATCTTTTGGCCTATATTGATACCATTTTTTTAAATTAACAAGTTGAGTGTGAATGCTTATTGTCCCACTGACTATAATATTGCCTAGGTGTGCTTTGCTTTATCCTCAAGGATCGTAACATTTAGTTTGAATAAGTAACCAAAACAAAGTCAATAGAAAATTCTGAACCTCCTTTTGTAAGTGCAACATTTGAATGAAATGTTTGCCTCCCATGAGTAAGTCACATGGACATTCTCACAGAGAAGTATTCTGCTAGTAAAGCTCACATGATCGCATATTCATAGCAAACAAACATAAAAGGATTACAACCCCAGTTCAATGGAAGTTCCCTTCCAAATGCAAATGATATTTAGGATATGTGCTCAGTCTGCTCTAGTCTTTGCTCATGCAAAACTCCAACAGTATCAACCAGAGGGCCGTGTTACAAATAGCGCACAGTCCAAATAAGAAGCTTGCAGAAGTGGAAATGTTTTATGTAAGCCATCTGAGGAGCACTTAGCAGTAAGGAAAGTACTTGTAAGGGTCAGAAATGATGGAGAAGATCATTTCAAGATCAGGATCACAAATCAGGACCATGAATGAAGGATGTTGATGGGTCCAGAGCTCCTCTATGGCTGGTCACAATCCAATCATCCCAGAGCTCCTTCATGTCAGTGCAAAGCTGTGAGGCCAGAGCTCACAAGCTCCTCAAAGGGGAATTTCAAATCCAGTTTTTCACAAGGCTTGATTTTGTAATTCATTCCAATGAAAACAGAGAATATCAATTGGTATAGCAGACATCTTGTCGTCCTAAACCATATCAGTCTAATCTAATTAACTAAATTGGGGAAAAGAAACACTCTCTCATTCTACCAGAGCAATTGTTTCCAACCTTTATCAGCCATGTGTTTGCTGCTAGCTTCAGATCCAGCACAATCTGTATGGGCATACAGTATCTGTATCTAGTCTAGCTGTATGAACTGGCCCAAGTGAAAGATTTCTCTTTATTAAGTTTGCCTTGGCTGAGTCTGTACTCTGCTGCAGCTAGAGCAACACTACTGCCAGCAACATAAATGAACCTTCTACTTATTTGAACAAAAGCCAAGCATAGACAAGTCACAAATGCTTCAATGCAATTAAGAAAAAGACCAAGCAGCAATCATGGAACGAATGAGGTGGTCAGGGATGTCTGGAGGTTATCTAATTCACCTCCCTGATCAAAGAGGGGTCCTGGTGGATCTGAGCAGTTCAGATGGGTCTTGGCACTTCAGGTTTCATTGTTCCTACAGTGGTTAGGCTTATTAAGTCTGTTAGGGTGTTTTTTCTCTCTCTTGAATTTATTGGTAATCTGAGATAAAATATTATATGAAAATGTCAGTTATGTAACTATATGCAAGGCATAAATCACACTATCTCCTACTATGTTTTCTAGTCTGAAGGATAAAACAAGATTTGTCAAAGAATAATAGGAATACAGAACTGTATGCAGTTTTAATCACATCACCCCTGACACTACATGCAAATAATGTTTCTCTGATGTACCATCTGGCCTAAGATATTCAAAAGGTGAGAAGATAAAACTACATCAATCATGCAAAATATGCTTTACCCTCAAAAACTACTGAGGCAGGATTTGTATTTGTTACAATAAAATTGCATTTCAGAGGTGTTAACTGTTAACTACACTGTCATTTAATTATGTCAAACACTATGCTGAATCTTTCAACAAGTACTTTCAAGAAAATTATTGGTTAATGTAGCTATTTAAGTGAAACATTTTCACCTTTTGTTTTAATTAAGAAGAAAGAAAGCACCTCTTTTCACAGGAACGTCTGTATTTGTTTTTGTGGAGGAGGGTAATGTTTTTCTCTCTTTTCAAAACTTTTGTGGTTGGACTTTACTGTGAATACATTTGAAAGCTGCCCTTAATGCCATTCTTTACTTCAGAACTAATTGATTCATTGTGTAAACATTCCTGACACACAAATAAAATCAAGGGTCTTTTGCATGTCATCTGCAAACCAGGCACAGGAGCTAATGTAAGAGCTGCTGTTTCCAGCCTCTGAGATAGACGGGGCTTTTTGCGTGACTCACCACTGCTTTTATTGTAGAGAATTTTTTTCTGTTCAAATTACTCTAACATGCAAACCTATTTCGGAGTTTATAGCACAGCTGTTTATAATAGATTGTTCTATTAAACAGAAAGCTAACTCCAGTATGCATCCAAAATGTAGAAAACAAAACAAAGCCACAAAAATAATGTACCAGGGAAGCATCATAAAATGCTATTTCTACTTGGAGGAGCAAGCACCACATCTTCTGCCAAGCAGAAATGAAGCAGTTGCTTTCTCCTGCAAGCATTACCTCAGCCTCTTCTGGACAGATAGGCTTTTATCCATATCTCCATCTTCATGAGTCACTGTATAAACTGTTTGGCTGTCCTAAGCTGGACTAAAGAGCAAGAAATACAAAGAGCAGGTGTCAGCAAACAGTGGGAAGCACAGGGCTCAGCTCCACAGTCACCTTCCTGGCAGCACTGCCCCGTGCAGGAGCACGAAGAGTGACCAGCAGGCCTCCATGGGAAGTGCCACACCAGAGCCTCTCCAGACCAGAGGGACAGAGCTGCTCAGACAGACCCTGCGACCAGCTGTGGCTGGACCAAAAGCAGTCAAAGAATCCATCGTTCATCTCAGTTAAAAGAAGATCAGTAGATGACACAGCCTGGGCAGCATCTGGAATTAAGGATGTGGCAACAGTCAGATAAGTGTTTCAGTTACTGTTTGGAGGAGATTTTCACCCAGCCTCTCGACCAGACACTCCAAAACCAGGTGATCTGAGATGAGTGAAGAAGGATTGAGTGATTGTCGGTGATTGTGTCCCATCTCCAGTCACCAGGCCTTAAGTATTTCTAATGGTTTCACATCTTTCAAGAGATCTTAGTCATGCAATGATTGCATTGTTTGAATCAGTTTATTCTAGTCATGACAGGACACATCCCAATTTACATATTATTTTGTGTTCCCAGCTCCTTCATTAATGCTTAATGCCTCAATTCAGCCATCAATCCCCACTCAGCAGAACGATTCAGCTAAGTACATATTTAAATTTAAGCACATTCTTAAATGCTTTGCTGAAATGAAGCAGTCTTACAAACTTGCTGAATTGGATTTTCAAACATACAAGAACTCACATGCTGTAGGCACTTGGGAAAGGAGCCTTCCTCTTCCTCATGTGCATTCATGTCCAAGTGCGTCGCTTGTGAAGGACACAGCATTCTATAATGTTAAAGCATTGGATTTGTTTGATTCTTTCAAGTGATCTGTTTCAAACTAAAGTTTAAAAGGAAACTATGACTGAAGATCTCTGCTCATAGTAAACTGATCAGATTTAGGTAATGCCTGATCATTGGCATTATTCAGATCTCAAAGGAGAGGAAAATGAGTAAACTTTTACACAGATGTAATTTTGTCTCTGGTAGGCCAACTAGTAGAGATAGAAAACAAACAAACAAATGCCGAACTAATAAAATGTACTGACACGGTACATAAAATGTACTGACATTTGGTTTCTCAAACTGGGATATTTGCCTTTGTCCAATGGGACTCTTACACTGTGACCCAATTCTTTTAACTTTTTTGTATGGAAAAGTTAATAATACGTTGCTCCAGGACTTCAGTTTGGTGGGTGTGAGGGAAGGATTCTTATTTTTGACTTTCCCTTTCAAGCTCTTTTACCCATTCCTTCCTGCATGAGAATGAATATACCCTCCAGGCCTTTGCAGCTCTAGGGGAAACATACAATTTCCTATAGACACATGTGTTCATTGCTGCTAGTAGTGGTGGAAGCTGTAGTAGATTCACTTGCTTTAATGAATGTTTCATACATACTTTTGCTTAAGTATTAAAAAATCTTATAAAGCACTTTTTTTGAAACTGTAAATATCTGAGAGATGTTAGCACTTGCCTTTACAAGACAGCTGTCACCAGCAAGAGCTCTTACATAATCTGTTTACCTTACAAGGCATCCAAATCTCCCAAGGTATCCAAATCTTCTCTTGAATATGGGATGGGGGAACTGAGGGCAGACAGTAATCTGAATGGGCAATTTTGTGCTAAAGACACTCCTTACAACGTTTTGGAGATTACCTCAAAGTTTGGTTTAAATTTGTCCTAGTTATGGGTGAAAGTCAGAGGAAGGAAGCTTTTTTTGTACACCTTTTAATCAGTTCAACCATACTCCTAATTTTATTCCAAATCTTTTTTCAGTCAAAGTGCACGTTCATTATATACTCTGTAATTTTATGCAAGGAGTATGTCCATGACAGCAATAAAGAGCTTTGCAGCTTTCAGCTTATGCAAGAATAAAGACTTACTACAGCTTGACCTAATCTATATCCACCAGTCCTATCTGACTGGTTTAAGCTGAAGAAACTGATTTCAGGTTTTCTACCAAATTCTTCTAACAGCCTGGCATTTAAAGTCAGAATCTCCCTTCTCTCCCACTCACTCTCCCTCCTGCCAAAAAAAAAAAGCACATGTTAGAATTATCTGAATTATCTGAGAGGTGAAGAGTAATTTTTGGAAAAAAAATGGGAAAGCCCTAATGAAATAAAAGCATGTCAAGACTTGAACATCTGAACACAGATCTGTCTATCTCATTATCTGCAAACTGGGCAGGAAAAATGCTGTGACCTAATTGGTATCTCTCCAGCCATGGACAGTAACTGGACAGGTTTTTTTGCGCAGCATTTGCTTCTTTTCACCAAAATCTTTCTGAGTATGAGGTGTTGTTCAGGGACTTTCTGGTCTGTATCATTTCCCTTATTTCAGGCTGTTACCACAGTAATATTCTATTTGTCATTCTTCGGTTTTAACTAAGTCGTAAATGATTTTTGGGGGGGGATTTTTCCTGGTAAGGTGTTTTGGGGCTTAGGGAACTTCCCTGTGTAGAGTTTCAGACAGTCCCAAAAAGCCAGTTGTTGGTGATGAACCTTGAGAACTAAGACCAGGACTCAGAAGCACATGCAAACACATAAGCAAGCCATGTGTTGGAAACTGGAGATGAGGTTTCCTCTTCCTTAGGTGCATGGGCACTGCTCCGAGTGCAGAAGGGACAGGCACACCTGAACTGGCAGTGAGTGCCCTGGGCAGCACCTGCTGCCAGACCTACTGTAGAAGCTCCAGGAGTACTTCAATGTAGGGTAATAGAATATAAGTAAATAAAGGTAGTATAGAATGTAATCTTACCCCGCTAAAGAGTTGCAGCTGGGTTAATTATTAAAGATTAGGAGCAGGCCTGACTTTAACAGGCCACAGCTGTAGCCAATAAGAAGAGTGTTATAAAAGGGTGTATGGGTTGGTTGAGGGGAACTACAATTAGTTGGCTAGTGTGAGAAGAAGGAAGAGTTAGTGCTTAGAGGAGCTGTCTATGAGAAACATCAAGGAGGTATGAAACTCTTGCACTAAGGAGACAACAATATGAAACCTTTGCAATATAATGATAACACTTAAATGGTAATGCCACACAAGCCTCAGCTCTGCAGTATCACTGTTGTTAGTTCTTGCAATAGCTACTCCAACCTGAAAAGCTTTTGCTCTCCAGTATTTGCAGGAGTATTTGCTGTCTAAATGTCCCACAGAGGAGGTCAGTAGACTGCAGACAAACAAAATCAAGACCAAAAACTGCAGCTACTGAGGGAAGCTCCCACCATCAGCCATTAAGCACAGTTATTGATGGCACACTGGGCTGGTTACAATGCATATACTAACACTAACCTGTGCTTTTGGCAGACAGCATTTTCAAGGCTTTTGTTCAGGGGCCCTTGTGTGAGCATCATCTTCCCATGGGCTTCTCAACACAGCATGAGGCTTCACAGATTCAAAGCAACCTGTACCATACATGACATCTGTGTGCACTGCTCCTCAAAAACAAGGTACATCAAGGGACCAGAAAACCAGTAACCTGCCACTTTAAATTCCCTTTCCTGGTGTTGCGCTCCCTACCCCCACTTTAATACTGCTGTCTACCAACGTGTAGGCTTTGGTCATACTGTCATAACGAAGGAAGCAAGCCAGTCTGTGTCACACATGGGGATTTCAGGAAGCTAATTAACAGGAGGGAGCTGTGGGAGTTTCTGAGAAGCTGAGCTCTGATGTAACCCAAAGCCATGGACTAGTACGCTTTTAGATGCTCCAGCCATACATAATTTATGTTTGTCAGTCACATGGCAGCAAAGCTCATTTTGCATAATGGATACTTGTGATGGAAAAGTGCTTACAGGGTTTCAGCAGAGCAGACAGACCTTTCATCTATCTGTATCAAAGAGAAATTAAACAATTATGGGAGTTTGCTGCATCCCTATTGAAAACTCTGAAAGTAAGGCTTTAAAGATGTGCAAAACCTTCTAGGATGGCACTTGTGATCACAGAATCGTAAAATGGCCTGGTTGGAAGGGACCATAAAGATCACCGAGTCCCAGCCTCCTCTGCCATGGGCAGTGACACCTTCCACCAGACCAGGCTGCTCAAAGCCCCATCTAACTTGGCCTTGAACACCTCCAGGAACGGAGAATCCACAGCTTCTCTGGGCAACCTGGGCCAGTGCCTCGCACCCTCACAGTAAAGAATTCTTTCCTACCACATAATCCAAACCTATGCTGAGGCTGAGCCTATTCCCTCTTCTCCTGCCACTAGGTGACATTCAGAAATACCGCGGCACGGTCGGCCATGTACACCGCTTTCCGATTCGGACAGAATTCCTTTTCTCGCCCGCAGTTCCTACAGAAACCCAAACCCATCGGGGGCGGAGCAGTGGGTGGGTGCCGGGAACGCCGCGGGGCGCGGTCCCGGCTGCGGGAGGCGCGGTGCCATGCGGGAGGCGCGGTGCCGTGCGGGAGGGGCGCGGTGCCGTGCGGGAGGGGCGCGGTGCCGTGCGGGAGGGGCGCGGGGCCGTGCGGGAGGGGCGCGGTGCCGTGCGGGAGGGGCGCGGGGCCGTGCGGGAGGGGCGCGGGGCCGTGCGGGAGGGGCGCGGAGCCGTGCGGGAGGGGCGCGGGGCAGTGCGGGAGGCGCGGGGCCGTGCGGGAGGGGCGCGGGGCCGCGCGGCGCGGGCGTTACCCGCCGTCCGTTACCCGACGGCCCCGGCCCCACCACCCCGGCCCCACCACCCCGGTCCCAATGGAGGACGCGGAGCCGCAGCCCGCCCTGGAGCCGGCCGACATGGCTTACTTCGGCCCCACCTCCCTCACGTACCTCCCCGTCCTGCAGTGGTGGGTGCTGGCCCCTGCCCGCTGCCCGGCGCGGGCCCGGGCTGAGGATGGAGCGGGGAGGTGGCGCGGCTGGCTCGGCTGGCCCGTGGGGCTGGCAGGAGCCGTCTTGCCACGGGGAGTGTAGGAGTGCCCCTTTTAACTCTTCTCGCGGTTTCGTAGGGCAAGAGTGTGGCTCGCTGCAAGGGCCCCATCATCATGGTGATGCATAAACGGTACCAAGCAAGCAGGGAAATTTCTCCAAAAGAAAAGAACCTCGTGCCACGAGCCTTAGGGACATGGAGGTGGTTTGACACGGGGGAAACGGGACTTTGTCTCGGCCTGCCCGCTGGCTGGGATCCGGCCCCGGCAGCCATCCACGTGGTGGGATGCTGCAGGGCAGCTGCCCGGGAGGATCTCCCTGGAGCATCCCCTCGGCTGGTGCCTGGTGGGCTCTTAGAGCACACAGGTGGCTGCGAGCCGGTGGCACACTGGCACTCGGGGGTGATGCTGGATGTTTGACATTCTCCAAGGTTATTTTTTTCTTGAGATGAAGGTTGAACTCCTTAATGAGACACTTTGTGTAGTGGAGGAAGGTTGACACAATTGTTTTCTTGGGCTTTGAGAAGAGCATCATCTGCCATGTGACAGCCACAGAGAAACCAGGATTACTTTACTTGTCTCCCCAAGCACAAATGAGTCCTGCTCATAAATAATGTTGAAGCTTTTGTGAAACAGTAACACATACAAACTTTTAACTCATCAGCAAGTGATCTTAAATAATTTTACTCCCCCCGTCAGTCATATTTGAGCAGTGGGAGTTAGTCTGTGTTTTCCCTGTGATATACATACCACTGCTCCCGTTTTGGAACAACTGAAGGAAGAGATTCATATAAGGTCATTCATTCAACAGGTCTGAGACACAGCATAAAACTGAATCATAAGCAATCCTTGAAAGGATGAACTAATGATTCTTTTCATCACGACAACCTTCTTTTCTTGTTTTGAAAAATTTTGAATGTTCAGCTTAATTTTACAGTTGGTGCATTTCCAGTAGGAAACCAGATTTTGCTCTAGAAATGGTTTGACAGCAGACTTGCCAACCTGTATGATGGCCTGGCTGCTAAGGGTTCACATAGAATAGGTGGCAAATCCTAAAAACTTGCAGTCTATGTGAGGTCCTAAAATCAATAGGATAAAAAACCCTACACAGTGTGTGGATAAAGTAGATGAATGGAGGAGGTCTTTCCCCCTGTGCTTTTTCTTTAACTTCTACCTTTCTGCCTTACCACACTTTCATTTTGACTTTTTTGTCTTTTTTCACAGTTTTGTTTTGATGCATGCCATAAAAACTCAGGTTTTGAACACCTTGGGGCTAATAAACAAGAAGAGGAGTGCTGTGCTCTTTTCTGTGCAGCTTGCTTTCCTGATAGAAATATTTTTGTATTATGTGTCAGCACTAAGAAGGTGTTTGACTTACTATTTCAAAAAGACTGGCAGCTTAATAGACAAAAAATTCACGAAATGGATTTCCCAAATATTTTGTTGCTAAGTAGTTAAATGCTGAGGAAAAACTATTGGCAGAAACCATGCTACTGGAGCATGAATTAATTTCTGATGCACTTCCAGTGACTCTTGTGATGTTATATTAAGGATGAATTTGAACTTAAAATAATCTCCTCTGAGACTGCTCAATTGTGAAGAGTTTTGAGATGCTCTAGAAGAAAAAGCACTTCTGCCTGCTGGGAGGCAGGATTCTTATGTAGAATTAATTTCATTTACCTTTTAAACTGATAATGGGAAATACCCCATTAGAGCAGCAGATCCCCTATCTTTGGGTGCAGGTTCCTGCTCAGGTGTAGCCATGAAGCCTTTGCTGTTGGATGGTGGGGTTGGAGGTGGTCAGGAGCTGGCAGGGAGCCCAGCAGAGCCTCTTGGGTTGTTGGGTGAGGAGATGGTCTTCAAGGAGGTATAGGTGAGGCATTTGGGGGTCTTTTGCTGGGGAGAAGGAAAGCTGGGGGAAGCAGATAGCATTCTTCAATGGAAAGAGGGGAGGAGGCACAAGTAACAGGTGAGGTAAACATCAGCTGCTTGCTCAGTCTGTTCTAGCAAGACAGTTTGCTGTAGACCTTCTCCACTGTCTTCTGACAAAGCAACTAAGATAAACAGCTGGGGTGTCTGAAGTGAGGGTACTAAAGCAGAGGATGCTGATTTGAAGTCCAGCTGACTTATCACACCCGGTGAATGGAAAAGTCTGCTTTCCCAATGAACTCAGTCTGCTTTCCCAATGAATTGTCAGTAAAGACACAGTAACTGGCACTGTCCTACACTGGCATTCAGCTGATAAATTAATTAAATATGCATAAATAATTTGCTAGAACAGAAACAGTCAGAGCAAGAAAGTGCTGTGATACAAGCAGTGTGTCATGCCTTGAAAATTAATCCATCTGCTCCTTTGATTCAGCTTTGCTCCTGTATTTGTACTGTAGCCTGTTATCTTCTGACATCAAAACCATTGGCATTATTTTATAGTTAAAGATCATTTTTTCCTGGTGAAGGTAATATCTTAGGCTAATAAGTAACCAAGTTTGCATTTTCCTCACCTTATTCACACGAGTAGTTGCATTTACGTGACTGTGACCATTCTGATTAGTAGGATGAATCAGGGATTTGGCAAAAGGATGGATATTTAAACACCTTAGCCTCTTTCAGTCCTGTTAGATAGTAACTGTAAATTAAAACTCTGTTCTCCTATTAAACTTGTCCTAAAATCATGAAAGCAGAATGTGGTCCTTTATAGTTTGTGCACTCTGTCCCAAAACACCATATTTAACATTTTAGGTGAAAAAATGCTCATATTATTATTTCTGGTATAGTGGATACCCTTCTATTTAGAAGACTGAAGTTAGATCCTTTGATATAACAACATTTTGCATATGAGAAATTCTCATACTGTCTGTATTGGTGTTAATGTTATAATGGTATTACTAAGTTGTATTGTTTTAATTTAAAAATTATGAGAATTAGTTAATTTCTTAGCAGAATCTCATGTGAGACTCTTACATGTCAAAAACAAGGAAAATAGGGCTTTAAAAGTTAAAAATAAACAGAGGGTATATGTGTGTATATATATGAAAAAGTATATTGTTTCCCAGGATACAGAATAACTCAAAGGAAGTAGCTCTTTTTGATTCTATGCTTCTATAAAATCAGAATGACTATTACTGAGTTCACTGTAAATCTGATAAACTATAAAAATCTAACAATTCTTTCTTCTAACTCTGACATAAACCAATTGATGATTTTTGTTTTAAAGGCTAGCTGATAATTTCTATTTGTGTGGAGGATGCACTGTACCCTGTCGGCTACTACATGAGCTGTATATTGAAACCTGCAATCCAGATTTCAAGATTCAAGTACATCCATCCACCTTTGGAAAGGTACAGAGTAGATAGGATATACAAGATAAGAAGTAGGGATGCCTAAAGAGAAAGCCTTATCATCAACTTTACTCACATATCAGAAGACATTAAATAACAGAGAAGAATGAATATGTAATGAATTATGCTTGTGTGTTTTCTAATGTATTTCTGCTAAGCATTCATGTAGATGCATTTGTACCAGAGGAAAGAGTGTTGTTTGGGATAGAGTTTATTTTCTTCAGGGAACTGGTGCATGATACACTAGCAAAGATTTCTTTTGCCAATATATTTTAGAAAGTTTTACCGTTTTCTTTTTTTAATAGCAGAAAGTTATGCAACTCATTCCAAGGAGATGATTCTTCTGTCTTTAGAAGATACCTTTGGTTGTTACATAATTTTATACTTTCCCTTTTCAGTATACTTGAGGAGATTTTGCTCCAAACATACCCTAAAAAGTTGCTACAGAATCATCCAAGCAAAACAAATGCAGATGTAGAACTGAATCTGCTTCTAACAGTTCCACTTTTCTATTACATAGAGGTAGATACAACCCATGGAAAAACTGACACTTAGAAATCCAAATTGCAATCAACACCCATAGCTGTTCAACCTTTTCTAACAAATTAAGGAAGATATTGTGATTATTTATTGTTTAAGACTTCTTATTCAGACTTCAGAACTTCCTATTTTATATGGCTAACTTTCTGTTAATTCCCATAGTAAGAGCTACTAAGCATTGTTTTAACACAAGTCCAAAATAATTTAAGTGCAAGTTGTACCTGAAGTCAATTTCATTTGTATGGCTAACCCCATTCTATGAATCATTTATCTCAATTCAGTTGAATCTAATTTTTTTACTGGATAAGTTAAATCACTTTTGCTGAAAATTAATATTTGAGTGAATGATCCAGTGTAATTTATTACCACAGCTTAATGGATTATCACCCATCAACTAAGACCATGGGTAGAATTTGCCTGGCTCAGCATAGACATTGGCCATGAAGCTTGTCACCTTAAAAATCTCTAGGTATCCACTGGAGAGAAATAAGTAGCTACACATGATTCCTCAAACTAAATGAGTCGCCTCAGACAGCTCAGATGAAAGAGCCTCAGACCTGCCATTTGTTTTTCCCATTGACTGCAGCGAGTATCTTAGACTCCTCTGCCTTGTAGCCATGTAGATGAGATTAATCCTATCCTGCCTGTACCCTTCCAGTGCTCCAGCATGGCTGAGTTACCACCTGAAAGCCAAGCCTTGGTGGGGTTTACCTTAATGTGTTTGACTTTTAAGCTGGGACAGGCACAGATGAAGCGTGAGTCTGATCACATGGAAGATCTGAGCCTGAGCTGCTGTGGGCTGAGCTCACAGCCTCAACCAACCCAGTGCATTGCAGTGCAAGCTGACACATCCCAAAGCAGCAGGCTGGGCTGCAGCTCCCCAGTGCCTTGAAATGGTCTGGCCTTCTGCAGCAAGAGAATGGACCTTGTAGCAAGAAGCCGAGGAGAGCAGGAGCTGCAGCCATCCTGGTTTAACCTGAGTGCATGTGTAATCACTTGCCACAGCCTAAAATGGGCTGAGCTATTAATAATTTACCAAGCTGTAGTAACCTGACTGTGCTCCATGTGTGTGGACTACAAGGGCTTTTGCAGTCCAGCCCCATGTGGATCAAACTATGGTGGCTGAAGACACTACTAGTCTCATCTGCCCTATCTCTCTGCCCAAATACATCACTGTCTCTGTAAGGAATGGCAGAGGGAGGAAGGATATGTCTTGTGCCACAAAAGCCCCAGTTTCATAGACTGTCTTTTCAGAAAAATGGGATTATGCTAAGCTATCAATTTGAGAAAGGGAGCAGCTGGGGTGGGTGCGTGCAGAAATGAACAGGTCCACCATAAAAACTACAAGTGTGTGTTGATGAGTGCTTTGTCAGGCCTTTGGACCAACAACACACTGTGCAGAGTGCAAGCTTTGTGCTGCTGAGTGGAAACTCTCCTCACTCCTCACTAACATGGAGTAAATCCTCTGTTCCTGCTCTATTGAGAATATTAGAGTGTCCTGGGTTAGTCCTGGACCCAGGTGTCCTGAGTTAGTCTCTGTTAGTCTCAGGACAGCTCATGCAGAATAATCGTAGTGAAGTGGATTATAACCCTGACAGTATCTAATTACTCTGTAGAGCCCAGCCTTGGCAGATGCTGCATGACCTCAGTTCACACCACCACAGTGGTCAGAAGGTTGCTTTGCAGCTTGATGATTCCTGTCCTTTTAAGACAGATAAGTCTGGCCCTATCCTGTCAGTACACCTTCCAAGAGTAAGTGGGTAGGTGAAGCCTTGTGTAAGTCCTTCTTAAATGAGTGAGGCTTGAAGGTCTGGCAGAGTATGGGACCATCAGGGCACCTTCAGGTTCCCCCAGCTGATTGTCCTGCCCTGGCTGCAGGAGATCTCTTGGTGTGAGCACTGTTTTCCAGTACAAACTATAAAAAACAATCCTACCTGAGAGAGGTAATCCTTTAAATTGTTTAGCCTTGGATCCACAAATGCCTGATTGAGTTTAGTTCAACTGTTACATTTGAGAGGTATGTAAGAACAGGTACTAACCTGGAAATTATGAAAAGCAAACAAAGTGATTAAAGACCAAAAAGTGTGCCAGATACATTTTTGGAGCTTTGAATGAATTTGCCAAGTATTTTTAATTTTCTGTTTGTTTATACAGCTTATTCAGTTAGTTTTCCCAGGCCTGGTGACAAGAAAGCGAACCACAGCAGGGAGCATCAGGTATTGGGTTTTGTTCTTTCTTTGAAAATGTTATTTATAACTTTCTATTTTTTATAATGCTCTAATGTTATTTAAAATGTTCTATTTTAAAGTGAGTGACTTTTCAGCCCCAGCACTGTAGTATGGCAGCTGAATTGTTGGTTGCAAGTCTGTAACACAGCCCAAGATCCAGAGTAATTCATGGTGTAACCAAGGACATTAAAATAGAGTTAATTCCATGAAAACCACCACACCAGCTCTGTTTTGGTAAGGCATGAATTCCAGATTGGACTGCTTTTTAAAAGACCTTAGTACTCCAATTTGTATTGGCTATTAACAGCACAGTTTGCATGAAACATCTGTCAGACATCACAGCTTTACAGAGAGTTCTTCAGACACTGCATCTCTAGGCCGGGAAAGACTGGCTCTGGGATGCACAGAGGTCATGATTAATGATTAATGTCTATATTGTGCTTTTGTCCTTGCACACACCCATGGAGTGGATCCAGCATATAATATACTGATGGTCAGTGGAAATACTGTACAGTTTCAAACTATTTAAATCAGACAATTTCAGTTGTCTGATTGACAACTAAATGTCCTTTTTTTTCCCTTCCCTCTCTTCTAGAGCACAGAGAGTTTGGTGCTTTTTTGTATCCAAAGTTATACTTGCACACTGAATATCCAGACTAGGAAAAAGGATGTTTTAAGCTCATTGAGACTGAATAATTTTACAAGCATTTTGTGTAGCTGTCAAGTATGGGCTTTGAGAACAACATGCCCTGACTTGTCTCCACAAGTCTGGACTTGCTATCAGCTGGAGCCAGATCTTTTTTTTTTTTGGGAGTGCCTCTCCTCAGACACTCGTAGGCTCCTGCTCACAGCAGACAGGATTTGGGATGGTGTTTGGTGGCCTCCACGCTCCCTCTTGCCGTCAGCAGGGGGTTACCTGCTCGGGCTGCAGGTGCCCCAAAGCAGGCACTGCTCCCCTGGCTCCCAGCTGGCAGCACCCTGGGAGCAGAGCTGGTGCCTCTGTTTCCCACTGAGCTCAGATAAATCTTACAGAAGGTCTGGCAGATTCCTTGAGTTTTAGCTTGCCATGACCCTGATGGGCCATCCAGTCACTGAGCTGCTGTAAATGGCCGAGGAACAGCTGCACTAAGTCCTTCAAATTCCGTGGGGATATGGGGACCTCTGCCTGCTAAGTCTGTTTCCTGACTTCACTAAGTGTCCTGTACAAATCTGAGGCACTCCATTCACTAGCTTAAGTTTTATTTCATTTAGAAGAGGGTATCATTGCAGGACAAAAACTGTTAAAGGGAGTTTGGAAAAAGTTTGTGCAATTATTTTCTGTTTGGGAAAATAAACATTCAACAGAATTAAAAAAGACAAATATTGCTTTTTCTACTTCATCTTTTCTTGATTAAACAGTATGATCTTCTGCTTTCAAAAGAGGATTATGAATTTGCTGACTTGTTGAAAATCATACAGTTAATATTTTTTTAATTTTCTAGATATCATTATGATGGAATAGCTATCAAGAAGGAGTCTTCCTTTTATGCACGTTTTTGCTGTCTTCTGTATGAACAAAATTATCTCAGGTTTGTTTTTAAAAATGTTTTAATCAAAAAATGTCACATGATTGTCTATATGTTTTCTGTCCATGAAAATCTGTAAATCTCCTTTGGAACACTGACAATAGCATTGTATTTTTCTTCTCATTATAAACACTGTGAAAGTGCTGTGCCATTAAGTGCCGTGCCCTAATAGACAAGCTGCATTTTGGAAACAGACACTGCCTAATTAGACTTCCAAAAATTGGACGTTTTAGCCACATAGATCTTAAGAGCAGGAACTCATGCTGAACCTAAAAGAAGAGCTTAATATGTTAAGACTCTAAATGGGAGCTCAAAAAAAACCCATATTGAAATGGCTTCTTGACATTCTATCACCTTCCTCATTAAACAGCAGGCTGGAGAAATGTATCACAGTATAAATGACTCTGCTGTTTTGAAGAGTCCTACACACAATCTTGTTATCTGGGTTTTTACTGCTTGAAACAGTACTTCAAAAATACTTCATTCACTTGGTTTTAAAATATCAGGTTTTAAAATCACCTCTTGTAAGAGAACACCAATAGGAAAATGTGTAAGACAATAAAAAAATGGATTGCAAAACTTAAACGCCTAAAGTCCTAAAATGAATGTAAGATACTATGGTAGGTTAAAGGGTAGACAGGAGCATGTTGTGGGCAGGAGAGGTTGAGCTCATGGTTCAGATAAACAAACCACAGACTTTAATTTCTTCCCAAAAAAAAAATTGAAAAAAAAAAAAAAAGAAGAAGAGAAATGCTGCCATTCTGCAGCAGTTTTACTCTCCTTTACACTGAAGAAAAAAATTAGGTGCAGTCTCTGCCTTGGACTTTGAAGACCAGGTTTGTATCCTCATTCTCTTACAATCTTGTACATTAGTTTAGTATGTATGTATAAATTCTGTAATTAGGTTTTCATCCTTTAATATGGAGATACATCATTATTCTGTGGCATGAATATTAGGGGCATACAAGTCAGTCTATAAGGACCCAGACATCTGGTGATGCTGAAACTGTTTCAGTGATATTTTGTATAATATTTAATTAATTGAGTGCATGCTTTGGAAGAACACAGAAAAAATATACCCATAGGTTTGTTGCCTTTCTTCACAGGTTTTATGGCAGGTAATGTTGCAGAAGTCCATAGAGGTACAAGGATAAATGTTGAGACAGGACAGAGGATCAGGTTCTGTAGATGATTGACTGGCACTCTGTTGTTGTGAGACTAAACAAATTATTCATAGGGAATTTGAGGCTGGTTTCCCATGTCACACTTACTGAAGGGATATTCTTCACTTCCTCTGTACCCAGTATACCCAGAACAGGCCTAAGGTTTGACATCCACAATGAGGAAAGGTCTTGTCCACTGCTTAAGGGATATTGCAGGTCTCTGGCTAAGTTTCTGCTGGTCTTTCCTTTTCAGGGAAAGAAAGGTCTTTCCCTGCAGCATCTCTTAAAAATAGCAATTTTGATGGGCATAAAAGGAAAGCTGATTGCTCTGGCCATATGAGAGCTGAGAGAGAACAGAAGGATTTGAACTGCTGCTCTTTTTTTCCTCCCAGTGTAGAAACATGAGGAAAAAAATGATAAAGTAGGAGGACCCCAAGAAGCAATGTTAGCTGAGTTTGGGGCAGGTGCAGAAAGAAGGACTTCAGCCACCGCTGGGAGACAGACACAGCACATCTGCCAGCATAGCTTCTGTCTTTGGCCCTCCTTGTGGAAATCTCCTCTATGGGCTGGGCAACACCTTGCAGGTCATGTTAACCACAGGGGAGCTGCTGCCCTGGCTGCTCCAGGCCTCCTCCTCCTCCTCCTCCAGCAGCTGCAGAGGTGCCTGCCCTGACACTACTCCTAAAAACGTGTTTAATTTGGCCAAGGCAAGGAATAGGATGTGCATTGCAGGAAAAGGACTGACATCAACCAGCAACCTACTGATCTTGATTTTGGTTCTTAAGATGAACTCCTGTCCTGTTGAGAAAAGGCTGAGAGTTGGTGTTCCTCAGCCTGGAGAAGAGAAAGCTCCAGGGAGGCCTTAAAGCACCTTGCAGTACCTAAAGGGAGCCAACAGGAGAGCTGGGGAAAGACTTTGTACTGAAAAATGGTAGGCTTTGATTGGATATTAGGAAGGAATTCTTTACTGTGAGGTTGGTGAGGCACTGGAACAGGTTGCCCAGAGAAGCTGTGGATTCCCATCCTTGGAATTGTTCAAGGCCAGGCTGGATAGGGCACTGAGCAACCTGACCAGGTAGTGGAAGGTGTCCCCACCCTTGGCAGTTGGACTGGATAACCCTTGACAGTGCCTTTCCAACCATACTATTCTATGATTCTATAACTTTTCAGATTAAAAAAAAATCAAAATATAAAGATCATATTCAGACAAAGATCATATTTTTAGCTGCAGTAGAAAAGTCCCTTAACCGCAAAATTATCTTGTCTGATGCTTCCTTCATCAAAGACAATTTTAAGAAGACACTAAAATGTTGAGGCAAGCCAGACAGCTGTAATTAGAACAGCTTCCACTCTAAATTCAGCTGCATGTCCCTGTCCCAAGCCAACATGCAAGCCCACAACACCTGGACAGATGGGTGTCACAATTACTTCTTGGTATCTCATATAGCACAGCAAGAGAAAACAGAGAGAAAGCAATAGAAAAGCAGAAAATGCAGCCAGAGAAGGATGAGTAGCACGACTCTGAAAGAAATAATTGGGTCACATACTAAAAAAACATCCGCTTCAATCAAATAAGTGAGTTAGTTTCCATTTGTGTGGAGTTTTGTAAATTTTTTGCAATTAAGTAATGAAGGAAATAACTCATCTTTGCTGTCCTATCAGTAGGGTTCAGTACTTTTTGAAATCACCATTAATTTTTCATGATCCAATAAAACTGATAAAACCAGCATTGGAAAAGTCTAGATTGTTTTTTACTTAAAAAATTGAAATTTTGAAAAAGTAATTAAAACTTCATGACTCTTTTACCTGCAAGAAGAAATTGTGTTCTCATATAAGTAATCACATGTCTCATATAAGTAATCACACCCTGAAACACAGCAGGGTGTTTGACCTATAATGTCAATTTTTGAGAGTGTATTTGTGTGGAAATTTCCAAATCAGAGTGAAGAGGATTTTTAATGTAGCATTTCAGTGCAGTCCAGTGCCAGTCTGTTGTCCAGACCCCTCTAACGGGATAACTTCTCTGGCTTGTTGCCACTTCCCTCAGGCAGAGGCTGGGGATATCTGTTTCACTGGTGAAGGTGTCCTAAATAGCTACTGCGCCCTCCCATGCCTGAATGAAATCCAACACGCAGATGCTTTTTCTGTCACACCTGCCAGAGAGGAAAGTGGGTCCCTGAGCCCAGCTGAGAGACCACAGCATCCATCAGCCTGTTGGCAATGAAAAGAATGGTTTCAAAATTGTGGACTCTTCGTATTTACTGCAAAGGATATTTCTTGACCATGATAGCCAGCAAGTGACATGGTGCTGGTAGTGAGAAATTAGGCTACTGAAGGATCTGACAGCCTGGGATCTGTGCTTGTGGGTGTCACAGAAATGGCAGTAAGATTATAATGGTTTGCCTGTAAATACAAAGGAGGTGTTTGCATTTTGATGGTGGGTGGGACCTCGGGTGTGTCAGGGTTGGAACATATCCACATAGGGGTGATGAGGATGGTCTTACACAGCACCTGTGAATTGGTTCATTTAGAAATCTTCAATGCTTTGAAGATATGTGTACCACTGCTCTGATGATGGTGCTATGAAAATAGTGTAAATATATGCAGCTGTAGTCAATGAGTTCTGCAGATGTATTACAGACATGAGGGAATATGGTATTTACTGATTTGTATTGCAACAGAATGTGTTCCCTCTTGGAATGGGAGCTTTGAGGACAAGCTCCCCCTAAAATGGTACCTGGTCCGGCTCAGAGGTTTAAAAAATGTCATTGAATTCTGGTTCTGTAAGAGCTGGTTTTTTGATTCTAGTAATAGGCAAGATTTAGGCTCCTGACTGGCTAGTGAAGCAAACGTACTATTTTTTAATTAAAAAAAAATTGCCTCTAGCAAATTAACTTTTCTAATCACTGTGTAATCAGACATGCACATTCACAACCACCTTCCCTCCTTTCATTTTTCTTTTGTTCTTCCCATTTGCTTCTCTGTTATTCTTTATTTCATCCCCATTGTTGTATTTCCCATTTTAGCTTTAGTTCGCACCCCATAGCATCGCCCAAACTCTACAAGCGAGATGGTGAAACTCCTTGTGATTTTTTTTGTCTTCCATTTTCCCCTTCTCCCACCCACCTCCTCTTTTGTGTGTTCTGTCTCTACCCAGGCACTGCTCTCCGGGAGAAGTGAGCATCTCTGACGTGCAGCCAAGCACCAGGTGAGTCCCAGCCCCCTGTGGTAACAGTGGGAGGGCACAGAACTGTTTGTCAGTATTCCATAGGGATTTGCACCTAACCAGCACCGAGCTCCTGGCTGGCTGCTGGGGGACCTCTTGTCTGTCCTGGATGTCCCTGTGTCAGGGGAGTGGGGAGCCAGGCTGCCAGGGGAACCGAGGCACTGGAGGCGAGCCATGCTGATCCGTGTTGCCATAGTAGCAGCAGCAGAAGATATGGCTGGCTGCCTTCTCAGGGAGAGCAGGAGCTGGGAAATATTCATTAATTTTATTTCAGAGGCTTTAGAAATCTTCAGGAAGGACCTATTTGAAAGAAGTGTTATGAAATCTCTCTATTTACATGTGCTTGCTTTGTCCAGTCAGCACTTCTAAACTGTTTGGGCAAAAGAGTCACCAGCTCTACCAAACATATTCAGCATGGATGCTGTGCCCTGTCTTGGGCAGCCAAATTGGTTGTTTTTCTGGAGCACAGCCTTCATGGCACAGAGTAGGGCAGAGGGAAAGGTGGCAAGGGCAGTCCTGTGGATGACAGAGAGTGGAGAGGAAGCATTTTCAGTGGCTGGAGTTTACAGGAGGATAAGTTGTTACATTTTGTCCCCTGTCCCTTCAGGGTGGGTGGTACCCTGGTTTGTAATGCATCACAGCAGTGAAAGCCAGTAGCCAGGTTCTGATTGACAGCCTGCCACCCTTCCAGCCAGCCGAGTCCAGCAGGACCCTTGAGTCTGAAATGCTTTCATAGACAGTGAGCAGGTGTCAGCAGCAGATGGAGGCTTGACTGGAAACATCTATTTTTTGCAGCATATCCCTTTTACTAGCAATATTGCCTCTCCCTCTGCTACCATCAGCCTCAACAAAGCAGGCAGGGAGAGAGCTAGGAGAAAGTACAGCAAGGAAGCAGCCTTTGTGCCCGCTTTCAGCAACAAGTCAGTGGTCAAACCTTGCAGGTCTAGGTAAATTCTGACTGTGTGGAACACCATGGCCAACTTGAAAAGTAAACGGGAAGCAGTCAGAAACAAAATGCCATCTAAACTTCTGTGTGATGCAGAAAATGTAATAACTGTGAAACCTAAGCAAAAGGATTATAATGTTTTTGTTATTTTCACATTTGTAATAGTTATCTCCATTCCAAACAAACTGCAAATAGAAATTCAAACCCATGGTTCTGGTGCAAGAAGTTCGAAGACATTGCACTGCTATATGGCCAATTGTCATTAAAATGAATGGTTCAGTTTAATCTTAAAATTCAGAAGTTGGTCCCAGATTTGCTAGAAAATAGTGGGATTACCAAATTACAGGAAAGGGAGCAGGGTTTGTTTCCCAAATACAATTCTCCAACCTAGTGTAGTCTATCCAGTTTGAGCTCACTTTTTTACTAAATACAGAATGAATCAGTGAGCTTTTGAATGTTTGCTTTTTTCTGTTATTTATTTTATCACAGTAGAAGTTCCTGGAGTTCTGAAAATGAAGCTGATTACAAGAAGAATAGACAAAAAACAGGAACAGTGAGTTTCAGAAACATTAGACATAACAAAATGTCTATCTGTGTGTTTAATTACTACTTCTATTTAATATGTTCTGATGAAATACAGCTAGCCTATCTTCCTCAAAATAATCTTGGTCTGTGTAATCTCACTACATGCTTAGTTCCCTCACTCCTATTTCATCCATTAGCTAAATATTTTTGTTGTCTTAACGTCAGGTCAAATAATTTTTTTCTGTACTAAGAGCAGAAATTGTGGCAGACAGATCAGGTTTTGAATATTATGGTATTAGTGGGGCACAGCCTTCCTTGCCTGAGGCCCACAGTAGCAGACCCTTGTGCTGTTGACAAAGGGTCTTTCCAACATGTCCTTTCTTACTCAACGGTGACATCAGCGTGCTCGGAGTTCATTGTCATGAGAAGTATTTAAATACTGGGAAATTATTAAGAAAAAAGAGCACAATCCCTGCCCACAGAAAAGGGCAGATGCAAAACTAACCTGTGGTAGTTCTCCCCTCAGCAAGCTGTCATGGGATGACCTGACACCAGGCTTGTTGGATGTCAGCCAGCAGAGCATGAGCAACAAACTCATGTGGACAAAGTGAGGAAAGCATGAGAGGCTGGTTGTGTGACTTACTTCTACTGAGTGCTCGGGTACAGTCATGAGTGCTGTGACAAGGACAGCCAAAGGGAAATGTTCCTGTCAGCCCCACAGCACAGCCAGCTAGCTGCAGCCTTATGCAGAGGGTTACAAGTGTGACACGAGTGCTATAGAAAAGATATATGGAAGATATGTATAGCATTAAATATTTACTGGTTTTGAAAAGAAATTCATGTACAGTTTAGGATTTAAACATTTAGGCAGCCCTTCTTGTTTTTTTCACCCACCCCTATCTTCTAAAAAAAGACAAGCATTTCTCTAAAGAAATACATCTTATTATTAAATCATGTCCGACAACTTCAAGAAAATACTTAACACCTTTAACCAAACTGACAAAGTAATTGCAATCTTTTTTTTTTTTAATTGTCCAAAATAAATTCTGATGCATCAAGAGTAAGAATTTGCAGTATTATCCATCTGTCATTTATCTGAAGACTGAACAAGAGACATTTCATTACCTTTCTCCTGATTTCAACCAGTTCTTCTTTGGAGAACAAGCACAAAGTGAGACATACCCCTATGAACTGGTACGTTGAAAGTACACAGCCATAAAACAAGTTAGCTCTTTTCCTGTGAGATCATTTTGTACCCTCTTTTTGGTAACAGATTGCACTGCTTGCCAATGACTACTACAACTATTGTCAAGTTATTTTACAAATGGTGAGAGAGACCAAGCTTGACAAGGTATGCTTTTTCTTTAATAACATTTACTCTGACAACAGCAAACAACTGTAAGGGCAAAATTGTGTCTGTGTATCTTATTTACTTGATGGTTTGAGCCAAGGTAGATGATGATTTATGGACAAAAGGAGCATTCAGTCAAGTTATTTTAAAATCCTGAGTTAACACAACATGCTCCAAGAATCTGAGTTTGTACACGTATCCTGAGCCCTCCTGGCACATCAATAAGTCTGAGCTGAGCACATTACAATAGCCATGGATACATATCTTTAACTACATCCTCATATCCATGGCACAATTCTTTGTTTCTTTCCTCTTTTTTCAACCTCACTGGCTGGTGAGGTTCAGCTTGTTGCTGCTTCCCCAGCACGTTTTCACTTATACTGGAGGCCAGCCAGGATGGGCCAGGCAAAGAGGCCATCTCCATGGTCATTCCTTTGCTTCTGTGCCTGTGTGTTGTCTTACTGAATCATACTTCACATTCCACAAGTGTAAAATCAGTGAAAATTCATAAAGGGCTTTGTGTGACAGGTGGAAGATTGTATCATGTCATTCTGGACATCTCTGCAGCCTGAAAGAATAGAACTGATGTGCCTGCCAGATGTATGCCAGCTGTTAAAAAGCTATGATAGGTATCTGTTCAAGGTACTGCACACACATTTCCTTGTTGTAGCTATGCTATTATGTGTTTGTGTCTTTTTGGTAGCTCTAAAGAGAAGAGCCCTCTCTTTCTTTTATGCTGTACAATGGGATTTTTGTTTATTCCTCAACTCTTATCTTTCTGCTTCCTCTGAGACAGCCTGGTATGGGTTCTGGTTTTGAAAGGAGACAGTAGAATTTGGGATGGCTTTCATTTTTCTCCTATATATTAATTTGAAAGTTCCTAATATCAATGGAGTGTGCTGTTATAAATGTGGTCTGTGGTTCTGGCATGAGATTATGTGACTGAAATTTCAACTGGTGATGATTTTCCAGATTGTGAGAGTTACTTTTCCTTTGAGAACACTACTGCATTTCTCAGGGACCTTCTACATACAAATATGCAGTTTTCTGGTAAAAATAATTTGCTTCTCATTTCCAGCAGGTCATTAAGTATTGTCTAGAAATTAATTCAGGAAGCAACATTTACTCTTAGAATTTTTGTCCTTCTGCTAAAAAGTTAGCTTAGCTCTTGCTTAATTGGAAGAAAAAATGTGTTTCTTTACACTTACATTTAAATTATCAATATAATTTTATTTCATGCTGCTGTAAATATCTGTGGTACACCAGTCAAGTGCAGCAGCATGAATTTGTATTCTAGGAATTGGAGAACATCCTACTTCCTGATTTCCTGGAGGAGTTGCCTGCACAACACATAGACTCAATCAGATCATTCAGTGAAAATGTTAAATGTTGGATGCTTAATCCTTTGGGAGGATTTCCATTACTGCTCCAAACATCCAAGTCTAATGGTAGGTCTGAGTAGGAGAGATATTTTCAAAAAAAATCTTCGGTTAAACTGCAGAGAAGATTGTATTACAAAACCCTTAAATTATTTTTAAAAAAATTTAGCTGATGTAACAGTGATAGCAGCAACAATTAGAGTTAGTTGGGATACATTTAAAAATAAATGGTCTTGCATAATGTGTGAGAACTTAAGCCAAAAGCATACCCAATTCATTGAAATTGGAATGTACTTAAATTGAAATGTACTTAAATATTTTTACGGATCTTGCCATGTCTCTTGCCATGATTGCTTTGGCCATGTAGATGACCAATAATATGCAGCATACCCTCTGAAACTCAGATATTATTGTGTCTCTTCCTCTTACAAGTGGTTTTATGCTGATAAATTAATTAATGGCTGTACCAGTCCAATATAAAAGGAAAACAGCCATAATCCCATAGGGAAAATATGACTGATATTAGAAGATGATTGGAAAAAATCTGTTCTCTACAAAGCTGTGGAGACACGCACACATATTTATACCTATTAAGCTGAAGATTCTGCCTAAAACATGATGCTGCTCAGTGGATCATTTAGTGAAGGCCAACTCCACAGAGGTAAAGCAGGGCTCCTGTGTAGGCAAAAGTTTGTGTTAGGATTCATATCCTCAGTACTGCAGACAGACTTAATTTTGGCATTTCTTATATTTGAATGCTTGACAGAGCATTAATTAGGAAGTATTAAATGAAAATAATAAAATATTGAAAGACTTTTTCCTGCACATTATGGATTAATAGATTCACAGTGAAGGAAGAGAGGTGAGCTGGGCAGCTTCTCCTTGCAAGTTTTGACTGCAAGGGTCCCCAGCCCATCCCATAATGCTGGATCAGTGCCTCTGCTGTGCCCTCCCTTACCCTCCAAATCTCCTCTAGGGAACTACTTTCTAACTTAAAATGTATCTTCTATTAATGTATTTTAGACTGTAAAATATTAATGATGTGAAACATCTGCCTCTTCTTCTTTAACAGAAGCTAAAGAGTTTGTAAAAAGGCTCAGGAGACAGACAGACCTTTGCAACATGGTCAAGGTATGTTGCAGAATTCATGAAAAAAGAGCCATGAATCTCATTCCTGTGAGCTGTTCACACTATTTTTGACATGCTCCATTGGAGAACTAGTGCAGCATCATGGATGTTCTTAACATATACACCAACCATGTCATGCTCACACTCCTTCCCATCTCTTCCCCCACTGTTAAGCATGCTGAGGGGACATTTTCCTCACTCTGGATTCTTCTGAAAGCCTCTGAGATGTAGTTAATGGTAGCCCATGGAGAGGATAGCACAGTATTGGAAGGCTCAGATGACACTTTCCAGTTTCTTTGGCCATCCATGCCAAAGTCAGTCAAGAGCACATGCTGGAGCATTCCTTCCGTTGGTGCCCTTGGATCCTCCCAAATCCTTGAGTTTTGAGGTGGTCTGGGCTATAGCAGAAAAAGGAAGGTCACAAATAGAGAAGAAAGCAAAAGACAACAGGGGATATATTCTCTCCTTCAAACATGTAAAAGTTTTTTTTTACATTTTCCTAACATGGCATCTGATTTGAATCGTTACTCAGATGGAAGAAGGGAAGCAGGGAGGAACGGGAAGAACTGCAGCTTCCTGGACCACTAAATGTAGCTTTTCTTTATGGGAAAACTTCATCACTAGCAGCATACAAAACACTCCCTCCTCTTACTTTAAAAAAAAAAAGAGTAAAAAATAAAAAGCACAGACATGCATAAGGGCACCTACCCACACAAAAAGTTGACTTCCATGAAGTACCAAGCACTCATAGTTTCCACTAACTGCAGCAGCCCTTGGAGATACTCATACCTGAAAATCTCAGCTTTATGTGCTTCTAAACAGGTCTTCTTATGCATTGAAGAGCATGATCCAGCAAGATCATGAGTGTCACCTATTCCCAGACATTTGTATTTGATTTGCATACTTCAAATCACCCTTCTTGTTTTCAAGCCATGATGTCAAAGGGCTGGTTGTAGCTCTTTCAGTCTTCCTTCCCTATTCTTAATGTGTGGAAAAGCTGCAGTCAAAACTGGATTTACACCCTCAAGATTTAGGGCAAGAGTATTTCAGCAATTGGGGGAAATTCTCTAGAAGAAGCCTGTGGGTGCTCTACGTCCCTTTTACACTGTTTAACCCACACAAATTGCATACAGCAGACCGAGAATCAGAGTCAAATTTATACTTCTAGCTCTCACAAGAAAATGTTGCTTGTACCTTCTCTAGAGCCTCTTCAAAACAAGGGAAAAGTAAAAGAGTTTGAGATTTTGAGATTTTGGGGTAGTGAGTTCCAAGGTTTAATTATTTGCTGTAAAAAAAAAAAAACTTTCATTATTTTAAAGTTCCTGCCCATCTTCAAGCAATGCTTCCCACAGACCTGCATCACATCCTGTCTCAGTTATTTCTCTCTGAAGGTTAAGTTTATCTTATCTTCTCACACAGGAGTAATTTGATATTTCTAATCAACCTTCTCAGTTTTCTGTCTAAAATGCATCTGGAATTTCAACTAAAGACTGATGGTCAGAGCAGGCAAGAGTGCTCCTGATGAGAAGTGCTACAGAGGCAGTGTGCAGCTGCAACCTCTGAACACTGTAACCACATCGTTCCTTGTAGAGCACTTCACAATAATTCAGCCATCTGGTGAGAAAGTAAGAACAATTTTGGCAGGGTCAACATTCAAAAGAAAAAAGGTAACTTTCCCACCATGTGTAGATAAAGCAGGCTGACAGCTGGTACTACCTGGACATGTAGCAATAATTAGAGCATAAAAAGGTGCAAATTCCCTGTGAGAAAAGAATGTGAATGTGATGCTTGTCATTTTCTGGGGCTGATTCCTGCCTCTGGTAAGTTGCATTTGAGTGTTGAGAGGGCTGGTTCTCAGTCATTTTGGAGAATCATATTTAATATAGTGAAATCCAATGGCTGAAGGGATCAGTCTAAAGTGTTGGGCACGGAGTCAGGTACTAGCAGCCTACTGAAGGTGCTGCCCTGGTAGTTCCCAGCCTTTGGGTCATGTGTTCTTTTTGCAGGCTCTTTTTCTGTCCCTGAAAGCTCCAAGTCAAATAAGAAGAATGCCTTTGTCTTTAACTTATATGAAAGAGCTTGCTAAGTGAGAATCAGATTGAGTTTGGTATTTTAAAAAAGTTAGCAGAGTGATGAAAAATAGCTTTATTGATAATTTTTGCAAAGAAATGGTCCGCTGCATTTGTTGCTGCTTGTGGGGTCATGTTAAACACCTGGTATATGGGATTTGTTAAAACATGCACGAATCCTGAAGTCTTCTGGAATTTTACAAACAACATTTTTCCTCTGAAAAGCCCAACTGGATAGGAGTTATTTACAAAAAAACTTTAAGTCCAAAAAAGGCTTTAGGATCTTACTAATTTCAGTATGAAGGACTAAACATATTTATTAACAAAATTTAATGGATTCAGATTTAGTTTCCTTGACTGTTTTCATCATTTCATCAAAATTCTTAAGGAATATTGTGTGATGTTAGCAACGAATTTAAAAAAGTGAAGAGATTATGATAAACGTTAATCTGAAAATTGTTTGCAATATCTCTGTAATACTTTTTGAGAGAAATATGAAGACAGATTCATTCACAAATTACTCATAAGCAGATAAATGGGATAAAAACCAACTAATACTGTTTTAACTAATACTGCATTTCTAATGTTATTTTTACTCTCTCAAAGGCTTGAGCAATTTGAGAAAACTTGCGACAATTAAATTGTAACATAAATTAAGGACAGATAACACTGAAGGAAAGTCATCCCTAATACACCATTCCATGCTTTAGACAAAATATCATTATTTAGTGTAATTATAATAACTCTAGGCAAAGCCAATTGCCCAGGCAATTGCCCAGATAATTCAAGTATGTTAGCCTTGTCTGCTCCATCACAGACAACACAGAGCATCATTGAAAAGGACATCTCCCAGAACAAAACTCTCTTGAAGACAACTTCAGATTTATCTTCTTTGATCCTATACCCCCCCACATCCCCAATTTGGAGACTGGTCATATGAAGTCTAGTATTGAATAAGGGAAGCTTTCCTTCTTCAATTCCCTTATTTGACTGAGTTAAAGGCTTGAGAAAATGAAAGGCATTAACTGTTTTTTTTATTCTGTCCAGACAGTAAGAGCACTCTTGAACAACAACAGCACAGTCACTGTTCTGCGGTCAGGCTTGCATGCCATCTTCAATGAGAAATCTCTGGATGTGACCAAAGACCTCTTTCAAGAGAAGTTTAAGAATCCAAAGAAACGGCAGAAAAACATACCATTAAAATGTAATTAATTGTTGCTATTTATTGTCTTTCCTCTTAAGCACTAGGTTGTCATTGTTAGAGGTCCAGCATTTCTTCTTGTTTATTCATGACATCTGCCTTACTGGGAATTACACTCTTCCTGTAACCTGAAGGGCTAGAAAAGAGCCAATAAAATTGAGAATCGAGCATGAGGTAATATCCTCCTAACTTTAAAGTTTAAGAATCAAAGGCTTTTGGTTCTAACTCTCTTAAAGCTTTTTGTGACAGCAGGAGTGGAGTTTGTGTTACTGAATTATGTATTTCCTAGAAGGTTGACAAGCAGGGATATTTTTTCATGCTTTCTTTTGACAGGAAATATGTTTTCAATGATTGCATTTTCCTCTGTTATTAGTTGAAGCGCACAAAATCATTTCTTGTGGCCAGATTTTAAAATACTGTATGCTGAACTGGACAAGGCCTTTTAGTTTTGGTTTCCTTTTGCTGTATTGTGGGATTGATGTTGTGCTGTAAACAATAAAATACACAGTTTGTGTGCAGCTGTGACATAATTATTTGACAGATTAATGAAAAGGAATAGAACAGCAACCTAATTTTTAGATTAACGCTCTGCCATTTAAAATATTAGGAAGAGATGGGCAAGTTGTACTAGGCTGTGCACAGAACTTACCAGGGGAACCTCAGCTCTTTGTTCCTGGTCCATCATCGACTCATGCACTGACCAGGGATTTGTCACAGACTTTCTGTGACTGCTTTCAGTAGGAATAATAACTTGTCTGCTTCACAGAATCGTCAGGAGAACCATTTCAATAATATACATATACATACTAAACCCAAAACCACTGCATAGAACACTTAGTACATTTTTCTGTTATATTATCGATGTTCTTGGTCTTCCTAAGGTGGTTTTATTGAATTCTCTGTTTTCATTGCTTTTCCAAACTGTCATCTATAATAAGCAAGGTTTCACTGAACTAATCCATATGCTTTCTTGAAGGGAGAGGTCTCAATTAGAAGGGTATACAGTCAGGGAGGTGCAATTTACCTTTTGGCATTGGGTGGTAGGTGCCAAACTTTTGGGGCAACAACTGCACTGATATGTGGCAGCATTATCCATATTTCTATCCATATTTCTGTTGGTCTACAGAATATTCTGCATTTTCTGCTTTGTTTTCAAAATTTTTTCTCCCTTCAACAGTGAGACCAAGATTTTTTTTCTCAATCACATGAAATCTTAGATAAATAAGTTAGTATTTCCTCCAAATTCCAGCTTTCTCAGTGGAACTGTTTTTTCTTGCCACCTTTGCCATGATGACTAGGTCAGTGCACTTATGCTGGAAATGGAAATACACATGAATTCTGACTGATTTCAAAGTAGGGTACTATTCCTCGCTAAAGAAATGGTATATTAATGAAAATGCTAGCAACAGATGTCTTAATCTATTTTAAGGTAAAGATAAAAGAAAAATGAGCTTAAAACTGCAGAAACAAACCAAAAGGCAGACCAATCACTTCAAGTAATGATCTCCCTTCTGTGTTTCACAGGTTTGAAGAACTTCATTTCTTCACTGACATCTTCCACAGATATTCGTGATCTCCTGAGCTGTTTGTCTTCAGATCTCCAGACTTTTGTTATTAAGGTATAAAATTAATAATTTCAGAATAGAAGGAGGGATCACATCATTTATCCTGCTACATGCTGACTGTCACTAGTCTGCAGGAGGTACATTGCACACTAGCAACCTGACCAGACTGCAGATTTGCATAAATACAATTTGTGCATGCTGTGGAAAAGGGGAGAATTAATTGACATACAAAAAAATTAATTGACATACAAAAATTCCATCTGTGCAAACAACTACAAGCATATTTCTGTGCACATATCCACTCTAGTCGTTTCAGTATCTGCTCTGATTTCATATACACACATTATCATAGCCCCTAATAAACCAAAATTCAGAAGTAATATGTTGGTATAAATGAAGAACATTTCATGGTTCCTTAGATCCTTGTTTCACCAAGCTGTTGACTTTTAGCAAGTACTAAGAACTTCTTGTAGAAAGTCTCTAGCTCTTGTGAAAGATTCAAGTATGACCATCCTGACATATGCACCTTTCAATAGATTACCAACTCTACCACCCCTCTGCCTTCACTGACTCACAATTTGTTTTGGTACCGCTGCATTTGGTTGGTTACCATAACATTAACTTGGGTTTGGGGGGTACCTAGTGTTTGGGGTTTTTTTCTCCCTTCTGAAGAAGCAGAGTAAACTGTGTTTCCTTGGCTTAATTATTTACTCTTATTTTTTTATTTTTAAATGAAGAATAGTACTTTGCAATTCTGTAGTGCCTCCATCTTACATAAGCCTCAACTACATGATGGGATGGTATAGAGAAGATGGAGTGGGACTTTTCCTGGGGGTTCATAGTTATAGGCCGTAAGGCAATAGACACAAGTTGCAGGAAAGAAAATTTCCAATAGATACAAAGAAAAAAAAATTACCCTTAGAATAATTAAGCATATGAAGAGGTTACCTGGAAAGTCTGTAGAATCTTTATCCAGGAGATATTCAGAACTTGGCTGGACAAGGCCTGAACTAAGCTGGCCACGATTTGGACATCAGAATAGGTAATAGCCAAAGATGTCTTTCAACCTAAGACATTTTAGGATTCTAATAGAAAAAATACCTATTGCTTTTTTCA
This sequence comes from Molothrus aeneus, assembly GCF_037042795.1. Lineage (NCBI taxonomy): Eukaryota > Metazoa > Chordata > Aves > Passeriformes > Icteridae > Molothrus > Molothrus aeneus. Next base: position 87,058,178 of record NC_089647.1, on the reverse strand, counting down.
TCTTTGTATGCAGTTTTACAGGGAAAATGGTCTGACATACAGAAAGGAATTCTTTTAACCAACTTTATCACAAACCATTTTTTTTCTTTATCTGCAGCCAAGCAAGAGTAAAGAGGCATTTAAAGAGCAGGCATCAGATTTCATGTTGAAATGGAACCTCCTACTGAGCAATGTAGGCAAGATTCTGACCATCAACAGGACAGACAGTTTTGGTAAATAGGATCTTTGTGACTCTAATTTGATATGCCCCATTTTGACCTGAGATGGCAGAGGCAACAGATCCAAAAGTACCTAAAGGGGGCAATGAGGGCTGGTGATGTAATGACAGGACAGTGGGGAATGGCTTTAAACTGAAAGACAGCAGGTATAGACTGGATATTAGGAAGGAATTCTCTACAGTGAGGGTGGTGAGGCATCAGAACAGGCTGCCCAGAGAAGCTGTGGATGCCCCATCACTGGAAGTGTTCAAGGTCAGGTTGGATAGGGCTTTGAGCAACCTCTGGAAAGTGCATGGCGGGGGTTGACACTAGATCGTCTTTAAGGTCCCTGCCAATCCAAACTCCTCTGCATTTCTGTGATTCTATGATTTTAACTGACATAAAAGCATGCAACATTTAACAGAGACATGTCTTCTCCTACTCCTTTCCTTTTATCACCATTTTCCTGGTGATGTGGCTAGACAAGTCAGGGAAATGAAATGATTAGGTTTTGACCAAACCAGTTCTCTAGGCAAAACTCTAGGATGACCATAAGAGAGGAGAGCAGGAGCATGAAGCTGTAGATGGCAGGAAAGCCGGGACTCCCTCTTTTGGCAGAAGTTGTACTTTGTGGGGAAACAGGGAACAGCAGCCTGAGGTGAGAGCCTCTGCTTTCCCTCCATACAAGAGGTGCACACCACAGCAAAATGGTTTGATGGAGATCTGGGGCCACTAATATTCCAAACCATAAGCATTCCAGACATCTCAAGTGATAGCTCTGAGTCCCCCAGGTTCTTTCTGTATAACACAGCCAGAGCAGAGCCACTGCAATAACTAGTTGCCAAAAAAGCAGCTTGTTCCACGGACAACAGATATATGCTCCTCCTATTTAATGTCTCACACTGACCTAAGTTCTTGTGTAGCCAGCACCACACCTGTTGAAGGTATTGAACCGACTGAAAAGTAGCCTGAAGATAGCCTAAAAAACTGACTGAAAATTAGCTGGGTTATTTTTCTTTCCATCTTAGGGCTCTAAGGCACTCAGGGCTCTGAGCTGTCAAATATCAAATCCATCATACACCAGTGCAAGGTGGGAGAAGGGAAGGAGCTGTGCAGTTGTGTTCACTCAAAGAGGCTTGAAGTGATACAAACATGTCTTAAATCAGTCCAATCTCTACCCTAACTGCCTTTCTCTTCTGTAACACCTTGCAAAGGTGCCATTTCTGCAGAAATGTACTGTCTCCTGTGAGTTGCATCTAATCCCAAACTGTATTAAATGCCTTTTAGATTTTCAAAGGAGCAACTTCATATTTTTAACTCATCTGTTGGATGCAGCTTCATACAAATAGCCAAAGAAAACCTCATTATTTTCTTTGAAATGCCCCTTCAAAACCATGCTTTCATTGTTTGCTATAAATACTTAACAAAGGGGTATGTCAAGGTTGTTGCCTTTTGTGTTCTTCAATATTCTTACCCCATTAATGCCTGTGCTTGTGCATGTATGAACACACTCTTCTGCATCAAGCTGCTGCCTTTTGCCTTCTGTTTACTTGTAAACTGTCTGGAGCAGGATCAGAGTTTTGTTCTGTATCTGCAGGGAACATAACACAGTAGGGTCCCTCGTCCATCAGCTGCTGCATTACAGTAAGGGTGAAACAATCAATCCTTTCTCTCTCTCCAGAGGAGTTCTGCACAAAACTCTCCAATGTTATATGCAGTATTTTTGGCATTGAATAAACTGAGAATGCATTCCAAGAACTGCACTGGAAGTATAATGTTTATTGAAATCCCCCATGATGATGAAATCCTCTTCCCTCTTTCCACCACAAGAAGAGTTTAATGAATTGCCTCCCTGTTCTGCAGTTGTGTTGATGGATGGGATACAATGGATGGACCACATCTCTTGGTCTGCTGAGACTTCGTTAAACTAATTACAAATTACATTTTCACCCATTTTTATGACAGTTTTCCTACTACAATAACACTAAAATTGAATTTATTTCAAAAAGAGAGAGTTAAAAATATTTTTTAATATTTTGCTGTGATGCTTCAATAATGTGGCCATTATTATCTTTCTTTGCTCCTTAAGATGTTGGATTTGATCTATCAATGTCCCTTGTTTTTTTTTTTTTTTTGCATGTTTCTATTCCTTTAGGACACTGAGTTTTAGCAGACAGGCTGAAGCAGTTCTGTTAACAAGCCATCTGGTGTAAAAGTTCTGTACTTGGGAACATTGCTTTCCAGAAATGTCTTAAATCTCAGCATTTCTTCAAAATATGAACTATGTAGCATCCACACTGAGGAAACACAATTACCTGGGGAAATATGTGTCGTGTTAATCCAGTAACCAAAACAAATCTTGCTTCTGACTTGACCTCTTGCCTTCTAGCTTGCCACATCCAGCAGACATAATACACTGGCATACTCACACCTCTCAATCTAGGATTGGCTTTCACCCTTTTCCAGCCCAGCCCCCACTTGGGGGATGCCCAGGTGAGATCAGAGGAGCCCTGCAGTTACCCCTGCTGTAGGGCAGCAGGGAGCAGGTGTGCTGGAGCATTCAGGGCTAAGGGGAGCTCTACAGCTCCTTCAGCTCCGTCTTCTTTCCACAAAATGTGTCTCTACACACCTCCCTCATGGAGTTTCATTTCAGCTCACACACCTCTGCTGCCTTCCAAGGCACTCAAGGATGCACTGCCAAGCCATGGGGACTGAGTAGTAAGCTGTGCGTTCCTCTTCTGCAACAAATTGCTTCAGCCTGGCTCCTCTTGAGAATTGTGTTCCTCTGGATTATCCCAAAAGACAACTGGAGTGGTAGCTTTGGCTTCATGCTTACTCTTAAAGAATATATTGAAAAAACCTGTAAGACTGTTAGAAACACTCTTGAACTACTATTAACAAATCAATATAGTTTAAACTCCAACTGTAAAAATCCCTTTCCTTGTTCCATAGGTAAACAAGCACTTCCTCCTCCTTTCCTAGCTTAAGGATCCTCAAAAGGATGAACAGCAGAAGCAGCAGCTTCTTAGATACATATAACATCAAAAGAGAGTATTTTTCATTTTTAAAGCTCTGTAAACTGTGGTCATTAATATAAATTGTGATATCTCCTTGTTGATATCCATTTAAACTAGTTTGTGGGATAGAGAGATTATAAATTGCTTGATGAATTCCTATGCAGATTTATGGCATGGAAGATCTACTTTTTACTGTAAGGACTTTCAACCACGGTATGATTCAAAAGTCAATGGCCTCAGTGAGTCTTTCTTGCCTTTTATCACTTATGGTCCAAGCTCCAAGGTGGGGCATTTAATGTCATAGATATAACACACACAGATGTCTGTAGGAGGTTTCACTTGGGAAGAGGTGGAATGATTTATCTGTCTGAGGGGAGAATGGGGATAAGATGTGGCTATTGATAAGCCTTGTTGTAGAAGTGAGTGGAGATGAGGAACTTGAACAGGAAAGTGAATGAACACAACTGTCCTCTCTAGTTAAATAAGTGGAAAAAAATTGCATATGTTTAAAATTAGCAGTGGTGCTTATTTTTATGGGATATTTCGAAGTACATAATTTTGTAAGTACTGTTTGATGAGTGCTAGTCCATTACTTTATGGACTAGCTAGTCTATTACTATAATGAAGCCCTTCAAAAAAGAACACATCATAAAGATATGCAAATGAAGAGGTTGTCATAATTATCTTTGTTTTTCTTTAAACCTAGGATCCTGGCTTTTGTTGAATATGCTACTTGTTGATTTTGCGGCTCACATTTTCCAGTCCTATATAGAAGATGAGAAGGAAGAAGGAAATGCCTTGGTTGCAAAGCAAAATGAGGTCCCTGTTCTGTGTGTTTACGAGCCCAGCCATCTCTCAGCCTGTTTTGTTGAGGAGGAACCTCAAGACAATGCTCCACAGACAGCTCTTGTGATGCAGAACCAGAATAACTTTGGATTAAGCAATGCTTTCCAGAGTTCTGAGTTGTTTGGTGAACACAGCCACTGTCAGCAAGGTGAAATTAACATTAACTTAAGAGAAAATGATGGGGAAAATGTTATAAATTGGGCATATTAGGACAGATTGGGAGGTGTGTGGCTGATTGGGGTATTTTCTGCATGTAAAGTAGAACTAATGAAATCCAGGTTTACATGGAGCTGTGTCCAATGTCACGGAAACCTCAACTCACGAAGCATCCTCCACATCCTGCCCCCACCCCACAATGATATCAGTGGATTGTAATCTCAACATCACCCACCTCCCCAGCACCACAAGTTCCTGTTGCCAGCAGACATCAGGAGCTCCTTCTGATTCCCCAAATGTTGTCTAAGGAAGAGCAGTGCTGTTCTGGTGGGCTGGGAGCAGGCCATGGGCTAGCTGACATACAGACTGCATGTGTTTATCAATCAAAAAAGAGAGCATAGTGTGGTCTTTCCTCACTTTTGGAAGCACTGAGAGGCTCTCTTCCCTCCAATTATCTGTTCCTTTTATCAAAAGATATGAAATATTTTCAGAAATATGAAATCCTTGAGACCCTTCTGCTGTACCAGATTTTCTTGCAGTCAGTCCACTGCTCCAAACATACTAGCATAAGGTGTAGACATACAGGTAGAAAACAAGATAGACTCTAAGTCTTCTAGAATACAAGGCTAAAATACAAAAACACATGGGAATATGGATCAAGCCTTTGTGGTTAATGCAAGTGATGAATTGGACATTCAGCTGTTTTCATATTTCTCTTCCATGCAGTAAGAGCACTTGTCTTATGTCTCAGAGAACATTTTGTTTTCCAGAAAACTGTGAAAAAAAATGTTAATGACACCAAGACTCACAGAGAAAATTAGGTTTTGGGGGTGACACTACTACAGTTATTTTATTCCCAAGAGGTATTCAGTTTCCATACACTAGCGCAGGAGTGGAAATTGACTGTTTTAAAAACATCTTTATTAATTATAAGGCCCTGTAAGGGACCCTAATTTTTTTAAAGTATGCTAAGACTAGCTCAGCAAAGAAAATTGGAGGGGAGAAAGCAGGCACACAGAGGACAAACCAAGAATGATTTATATGTGCGATGGGCATGTTTGACAGCTTTTGTTATTTTTCAAATGTAAAATAAAGACCCATCCTGCCACACCACCTTTATGTCAAAATGTAAACTGTGCTGGGTGCTGACAATTTGCAAGAGAGCTCTAAATCAGTGATGGTCAGAAATGAGGAAATGAACCACTAGAAATTTTATTCAGTATCTGCCCATTTCCTGTGCTCTTCACCGTGCTGCCTTTTGTATGTCCCATGCCCACTGCAATGCTTTTGGCAGGGGTCATCAGACAAGGACTTGACCCAGGTTTGGTCTGTGGAAGTGATGTGCTTATAAATATGTACCAGTTTTGATTTTTTTTTACCTGATCACAAGAACAGAGCAAGGCTGATTAGAGAGAGAATGAGGAATCTTTCAGAATAAGAGGGCAAGAGTGTAAAATGTGAAATGAGGAGTATGAGGACTTGGGGGAAGGTGTGCATGAGGGAAGGACACAGTGAATGACTGAGAAAGTGTAGGAGTTTAGACATCAAATAACCCAACAGATGATGCATTCTACCAGTCCATGTGCAAGATGCTAATAACTGGGATGAAAAAGATTCTAGCAAGCACTTGTTATGTTGTGGTTCAAGTGCTTTCAGTTTGTGATGGAGTCAAAAAATGTGAACCTGCAGCTCAAAAGGGTTCAGGAGCTGTGAGAGAGTGAGTGAGCACTTTGCCTGCTCATGTTCTTCAGATGGATGGTGCTCCCACCTTGACCATTGCAGATTCTTTCTTTTGTAAATCCACACTGATGCCACGGGTTGCTGAAAAACACAGTTGCCAAAAGCATCTCTAACACCCACTGCTTTGTTTGTATTGTCATCTCTGTAGCTCCACTGACAAGATTTCCATTGCATGAGGATTTTTGTTCTGTGACTTTTGACCACCAAAAATCATCATCATGCTTCCAAGGTACCATCTGTCCCTGCTCTTGACTAATCCCCCTTTGGGCACAGATACCCCATTCTGTTGGGTATCTCAGCAGCCATAGCAGCATCCACCAGCCACACTGTTGTTTCCTGGACCACATTTCTGCTGCCTGACATATTGCTCAGGTTTATTTCATAATTTTTGCTTTTAATTCCTTCACCTTAGGCAGGCTTGGCAGGTTTCTGTAACACAGAGCTTTTCATCAGTTCCCATCCTCCACTCCATCCATTGCCAGCATCACCCAACCTCCATGGTTTTTAATCTTGCTCCACAAGGCATTTCTATGCCTTCTCTACAGCCTGTTATGCTGTGGAAAAAAAAAAATCTGTTCATCACACCTCCCCACTCAGCTCATTGAAATCAGTGCTAACCACTTGGTCTTGCTACAAAACCCTGGAAAAATATGAGGGAAGACTGGTAACACAAATCAGAAAAGAATCTCCCAACCTTACCCTGATATCAGCAGCACCAATATGTGTGACTTAGCAGATCCCTTCCTGATCTTTTAGTTGTCACCTTTATTCTTCCTCTTCCTTCTCCATCTGTTTCTAGTCTTCCATTCCTAGTTGATGCTGAATATAAATTAGACTCCTCAGCAGGGAGACCATCTTTTCCCATTTATTATGAACAGTACATTACAGCAGTACATTTATGAATCTTATCTTTAAATATAGTTTAAATAATTAATACATAGAATTAATAAAGAGAGTTAATACTCTTGAAAACAGAATACATTCCAGAGTGGTGGCATCTCCTGAGGAAAACATTGGTTTTATATGAAAAAAAAATGGAGAGGGCGGGGGGCAAGATAGTAGAAGATTGGTACACAGTGGCTTAGCAGGGAAGTGTGGCAGATGAAATGCTATTGAGCCAAACACACATAGTATGAACTCAAAATTGATGAAACCAGTGGCAGTAACAGAGATGCTCTGAACAAGCCATAATCTATAAAAGTGCAGTTCAGAGGGAATTGGCCAGTTCTTTATTCCTTATCACAGAGCTTGCAGTTGCTTTCCCTCAGCATGAATAGCATTTTTTTTATCTAGAAAATCTCATTCTAGGTTCTGCTTTTTTTTCACTTGTTACAAATTAAAATCCTATTAAGCAGCACACCTGCAGTGGGTTCATCTGCAGAGCACTGTGCTGTAGCTTTTAATCCAATTCCACACCTTGTAACATACAATATACTGCAAACCAGGGCATGAAAAGACTGAGGGTGTGCTATTCCTAGCTCTGTTGCCAGAGAGCAAATCAAACACTTTGGTTTGTTAAAAAGGGAGAAAAAATAGGACATAGTTAACTACTTGACTTGTAGGAATGGTAAGTGTTCATCTGAGAGGTCTGTATAAACCAGGATACAGAGATTAAACGAAATCATTAACTAAAATGATCAAAAAATGAGAGCAAAAACATGACCCTGCTTGAATTCAGTGTCAAAACTTCTGCTGACTTTAAGAAAGCCGGAATTTCAGCATGAAAAAGCAGTCCCCATCAGGAGAGAGGCTGACTGTGTGTCAGCTGTGAGCCCTTCTATTCATTTTCAAAACAAATAAAGTGTGAGAAGTGTGAATGATGTATTCAAAGGGGATATGCCCTTCTGCCAGACCTTTGCCATCCTATGATGAACCCCAATGTGTGCTTCCTCTTGTTGGGTTTATTTGATGTAAAATAAGGCTAGATATCTATAAAATATCTGAGGTTCAGCAAGTAAGAATAGAGAAGACTTTTTTGTTCAATGAAGGGAGAAACAAATAATTTACAATTCCTATGGTCAAAACATTTCCATGTTTCTTTTCTAATTTTCAGCACATCCAGATAATTTTGGAAGAGAAAATTATTATATCATGTACTAAGTTGGATCTTCAAGTTGGAAAGGAAACATTTCTTACTCAAAAAGATGAAATGATATTTCTCTGCCTCCAATGAACAGCAAATCTTCAGAGAAAAGCATCCTGGCTGTAGCATTCTATATGATATGCCATTCTTACTTTTTGATAAAGTTTAAGAAACACTGTTTTCATTCTCTTATACTAAAGAGCTTTCTTTTTTTAAATACAAAATGTAAAACCGGGCTAGCAATGCAATTAGTTTAAGTTGTCATGTGATTTGATTTGGATTATTTGAATAAATCTTCAGAAGATAAAGGTGAAATACTCATGGCTTGGTTTTATGTATTTCTTGTATATTTCTGTTGTCAGTAAAGCTGAAGACCTACCTGAGATAATCATGGTAAATTATCTGGAAACTACAGCATAAATTAATGACTCTGTGTTAATGCTGCTTTGTGTCTACAGTGTTTAATTTAAAATTTATATTTATTGAATATAAAACCTAGCACTAATTCCTGTCTTTAGAAATTCCTGCTTTGTTTACCATTTCTGCAGGATACAAGAGTCAGTATCTCACATATAATTCTATTAACCAAAATAAAATAGTCTGTATATAATGTTACTATTTTATTATGTTCCAAACTAGATTGTTTGGGCTTGTTCTGTAAGTAACAAGCAAAGACATTAATAAAGAGAAACCCTGGCATAAATTCATAGAAAATAGTAAATACAAATGATGAGATTTGTATCTTGCATGCATCAGATTGTGTGAGGAAATTCCCTGAAACACCATGGAAATGGGGGGTTTAGTTATTTTTGAAGAGCATGCCTGCAGTGAGTTGTCTGTGCCTGGTTGCTATTTCAAGAAGGGACAACTGCTTCGATATTTTAAAAAGGGACATATCCTGAATCAGAGAAAAGCACTTGTCAGGAGCTTGGGAAGCTTTCACTCATTTTGGGTTTGGAAGTCTACATTGATTTTCCACTTGCATCTCCATTCCTCTGTCTCAGCTCAACCTCTGAAGTGGGAATCGATTTTCAAAAGTGTGGTATTGCAGCAGATGTAGACAAGGCCATGTGCTAAAGGAAAAGGTAGTCATGTATTCAACTCTGCAGAAAAGATTAAGAGTTTGGTGCCAAAATTATATTTTCTTGGGAATCAGAAATTCCCAATCAGAAAAAAGTTTTAGGGTCTTAAGGCCTATTGTACCCATTTCCACTATTCCTTAGGTTTTACAGTGGAGGGAAAAAAGGGAACAGGGAGTGTAGGAAAAAAATAAGCTAAAAATAATCAGTATTCTCCAGTCCACTTTTATTTATAAGAGTTTAGATTCTAGATTAGATACCTGTTCTCAGGGCACAATTAGGCAGAAGTTGTATCAGTAGACTGATCATCTATTCTTCACAGATATGAAAAAGTAAGATATACCTGAGAACCTTCTGACAGGCAAAGGCTTCTGAGAGATTCATTCTTCCCTGTCTCCTGTGTTCCTGAAATAATTTTCATGAATGCAACGGAAGTTTACAAGCATATGTTTTAAAGAATTACAGCCTTGCATTGCCATATTGATGAGGTCTACTGCCAAGAAAGGAACTGTACGCACATGTGCCTTTATTAAATTGGGCTATTGATATAAACTCATATACATGCAAATCTTTGACTAATTAAAACCTTGCCTGGAAGACGTTTAATAGCAGCTCCCTGAATTTGCATATCAAAACCGCATCCTTGCAAGCACCAAACCAATGCTGCCTGCCACCTCGGACTTGGGGTCTTGCTGTGACTTGACCCCAGTGCCCAAACGAAGCTTTCCCTGCACCGGCAATGTTCACACGGACATTCTCCCTCGTGGATAGTCTCTTCTTTAATAAACGGAGAGGTCGCACCGCCTCTGCCTGGACAACTCCATCTTCTCGGCTTTGTGGTGCGTGTAAAGAACCTAATATACCTGCTGGACCGTGCACCTGAACCAGGGGCTCCAGCGCTCTCCCAGGAGCCCCGCAAGGGACAAAGGCAGGGTTACCCCGCAGGGAGTTCCGCGTGGGCTGGGACCCGCCAGGGCCCCAGAGCGGCAAGGCCCGGGCTGGGGGCAGGACACCGAGGCGTGACGCGACTGCGGGGCCATCGGGAGCTGCCGTGCGCGGGGAGGAGGCGCTGCGGGGCGATCGGGAGCTGCCGTGCGCGGGGAGGAGGCGCTGCGGGGCCATCGGGAGCTGCCGTGCGCGGGGAGGAGGCGCTGCGGGGCGATCGGGAGCTGCCGTGCGCGGGGAGGAGGCGCTGCGGGAGGCGGCGGCGGCCGCGGGAGGGCGCGGCGGGAGCGGCGCTGCGGGCGCTGCCGCAGAAGATGTCGGCGCGGCGGCCGTGGCCGTGCTGGCTGCTGCCGGCGCTGCTGTGCGGCGGCGCGGGGGGGTACGTGGTGGTCAGCTCCGTGTCGTGGCCGCTGCCCGAGGCGGGGGCGGCGGCGGACGAGCTGCACAGCTCCTCCACGGAGGAGGCGCTGCCCGCGCTGCTGGAGGAGGCGGGCGGCCTGTGGAAGCAGAGCTACCCGGCCTCGGCGTACCGCGAGGATGCGGCGCTGGGCGCGGGGCCGGCGGCGCGGCGGCCGGGGCAGGGGCAGGGGGCCGCCCCCTCCAGGATGTTCTCCTACCGGCGGGAGGGCGGCGCGGCGCCGGGACGGGCCGGGACCGCCCGCTTCCTCGCCCGACACAACACCTGGGGCTTCGTGGCGACGCGGGCCGCCCGAGGAAAGGTACGGAGCCCGCAGCGGCCGCGGCACGCGGTACCCGCCCGACCACGGAGCGGCGCAAACTGCGGAGGAGAAATCGTGCTCGGAGCTCAGGGAGGGAGGATGCACGCTAAAAACCGCACCAGAGAGACACCTAAAATAGTAAAATCTCAAGGCCAGAAAGCAGAGCCGCATCGCAGGGTTTGGAAAGGGGCTGTTTCAGGAGGATGAGGAGGAGGAGGAGAGCCTGCTGGGCTACCACAAAATCTGCCCGTCCGTCCAGCTATACCAGCTTAAAGGAGGATTTCTCTGTCAGGAACAATAAACAAAATAGCTGGGCTGCTATTGGGGTCATTCTTTTCTCCAGCTTTAAAATACTTCCTTTTTTAAAGTGAAACGTTTGGAAGAGACCCAGCATCCAGTACCACTCAGACGAAAGGGGAAAAAAAGAGAAATAAAAAAAAAAAATTCTTAACTTTCTGTTGAAAGTATTCACAGATTAATTAGCTCATGATTTTGAATAAAATTTAGAAGCACGTAAGTCTTCAGGAAGCTTGGCGGAGTTAGTGGCAGCTAATGTTATTGTGAAATACAAAGTAACAGATTGACAAAAAGATACTACTTAATTAATTTGTAGGCAGACAGAAGAGGCCTGTAATTCTACATCAGTTTTTGGAAATCCTATTAAGCCATATGATCGTAACTCTTGGTTTATGCTCTCACCAGAAACCCTCAGTGGAATTATAGCCATAATATAGTCTGCAGTTATCTGCTTCCAGACAGAGCACAGAAGTAATACAGAAAAATCTGATTCATAATAAAATTTGAAATTTTGAGGGTGGTGTTTGCTGCTTTGGATGCTGAACTATGCTGCCTGTGATCACAATTATTTTTGAGAATCCAGAGTAACATTAACCTTGCATGACAGACTGAGTGTTTTAAGCAATGGGAACACATCCTGCAATATTACTGAGAGCCTTTTTTTTTAATTGTAACTCTTAATAATAAACAAGGATTTGTATTTTCTAAGTTATGTAATATCATTAAAGCATTATTTCTAAGGGAAGCCAACAAAGACCATTTATAAGCACTATAAGCATTAAAATTTTAAAGGCATATAAACATTAAAAATCAGAAAGCATGCTAGCAGGTAACAACATCATCCAGGGTTTTCTGATTAACTATTCATATTTAATTTGATTTTGTTGTAAAATATTTAATGTATTGACAGATAATTTTACTGTTTAACATTTAATAGACCAGGAGGAAAAAACATCTGAACACATGAAAAAAAAGGAGCAATTAACTGAATACCTGTCATTGCTATTTACAATGGGATGAAAAGCATAGGAGGAGTATATGTCATTCTGAAGCATATTAATGAGTGTCACTACTGGACAAGGACATTTTTGCATGCATTATAACCACTGTGTGTACATAAGGGCAGTGTATGGGAGAAAATATTTTTGAAAACTTGGCTCCTTAGTGTCCCCTCTCTGCCATGAAAGGAGATGTTACTTTGGCTGGCTTGGTAGTTGAGACACCCCCCCATCAGGGACTTGATGTTTCTGCCCAGGAAGCTGAGCTGATGTCCAGTTTGACTTCAAACACAACTCTAACTCAAATGCTTTCTTGTTTTTGCAAACCGATACAATCACATTGCAAGTCAAAACCAAAAGAGGAGGCACTATTAGAGTAAAAAGCAGGCTAAATTATGCTCTATATCCTTTTGGGTTTAAGGAAAGATACCAGCAGTGGTTTAGAATAAACATTTTCTGGCATCAATGGCAGCAAAAAAAGAAATTAATGCACTTAAACATTTTTAATTTGGTAGTTCCTTTAAGCTTAGTGTAAGAGAAAATGTTCCTGATAGTGTCATGGACAGGACTAGAGAGAAGAAATAGAAGAGAGATCTGTTTTCATAGAAGCATGATAGATCTAATTTAGAAGAAATGCTCTCGTGATGATAGCAGAAAGTGGGAGCAATGGGGCTGGCTGTCCTCTCTGCTAGAGCCCTTGAGGGAATCCCCCCCTTGAGAACTGTCTATGTGCAAAGAGGTAACCAGCTGTTTATTTGGATTTTGCAGATCCAAGGTATGCCCTATGGGAACTGTTTACTTCTCAGTGATGGTCCCATCAATAACAGCACTGGAATCCCTTTCTTTTATGTGACACCAAAGGATAACACTGTGACAGACCTTCTCAAGAATCCCATGGCTTCTCTGACCCTTCCAGAGGCAGATGGAAATTTCTGCAGGTAACAGTTTTATCTGCCTCCTACCACCTTCAGTGAGAACAGAGACCTCAGAGCAGAATGCTGGGTTCCCATCTTCAATGCCCTGCATTTATTTTTGACTCTCACAATCAGCTGCATTGGTTGGGGGTTTTTTGGATTTTTTTCCCAGTAAATTCCCCTGGTAAAGCATAGTAGAGAAAAGCAGAGGTGTCACGGAAGTATATTGTAGCATCAACAGCTGGAGTGGCTTTCAGCTTGAACATTGACATACCTAAATTTAATCTCTTCTTGGACGTGCCTACATAAAATCTAGGTGTTCAAGATCCTATAATAGTCTATAGTTATCTAGCCAATAAAATCCACAGAGTTTTAGAGGCTATCCAATTCACATCTTCACTCTGCTGAACTCTGCTCTGGAGGCCCTGCTAAATGCCTTGACAGGGCTCCAGCTCTCTGGGTTCTGTAAGAGGATCTCAGGCTCTCAGCTCACAAATTATATGCTCAGGCCCATGACACTCTGTCTGATTTCCATCTCTTCAGAGAATATGAAGGAATGTGATATCTTTGCAATTTTTTTACACCTTGTATATCACGAACAGTCAGTAAATGACCCCCCCATATAGAGAAATCCATGTCTGAGGTTTACCAATCTACATCCAATCCCCAGTGCTTCTCTCCAGAGACAGCAGTGATTGACTTCTTAATCATGTCATAGAATCACAGAAGGGTTTGTGTTGGAAGAAACCTTAAGGGCCATCTAAGATTCTAAGTCCAACCCCCTGCCCTAGACAGGGACACTTTCCACTATAGGCATCCAGCCTGGCCTTGAGCACTTCCCAGGATGGAGCATCCAAAGCTTCTCCGGACAACCTGCTCCAGGGTCTCATCACCCTCACAGCAAAGAATTATTTCCTAGCATCTAACCAAAACCTACTCTCTTTTAGTTCAAATCCATTATCCCTACATGCCCTTGTGAGAAGTCCCTCCCCAGCTTCCTTGCAGGCTCCCTTAAGGTACTGGAAGTTTGCTTATAAGGTCTCCCTGGAGCCTTCTCCAGGCTGAACAACCCCAACTGCTCAGCCTGTCTTTGTAGGAGAGGTGCTCCAACCCTATGATCATCTTCATGGCCTCCTCTGGACTTGCTCCAACAGCAGCTCTATTCCATTCTTTGCATATAATGAATAACTTCAGATCCCCAAAGCTTTACATGTGTAAAATGTATCTATGAAACCTCAAAGATGATTCAATTTCCCCTTCCATTTTTGTCTCCTTGAAAAAGACATATCTCTACCATATGTTTGTTTACAGTCAATCATGTGGCAAACTTGGCTGGGTCAGCCTTGTGTGAAGTGTTATTTACAAAGGCCTCTTTACGTGAGGAGGTACATGACACCGAAATTGTGTCAGACAGAACTCTGTTACCAAAGCAGGTCTTAGCTGACATTCCAAGGAGAGAGAGAGAGAACTGGTAAGAACAGACTCCTTCAGAAAGAAATAGCATTAACAGTTTTTATTCCACCTTAAGGTCATCTTTGGGGAAGGAGAGGTTTTATCTTAAGACTAGATTTCCCCAGCTGAGGATTGCCTTGAGTATCATCCCACCTCTCAAGCCTGCTGGCTGAGGAGAACCCTGGGAAAAGCAGGGAATGGCAAATATAAAACATTACTGTTACACTTATCTGTATTTGTGTTCAGAATATATTGTTTTCTAGAAAGTTATACAGTGGAAAAATGAAATGTTTTTTAGTCTGAAGCAGTACAAGTAATTTCAGGCTGACATCCTGTTCACAAGGAATAGAAATCATGGCTTTCTCTTACAATGTCAAACACCTAATAGGAAACTTCTATCACCAACATTTGTTAAGGTAATTCAGTCTTGAATGCTTGAGGAGGTCAGTGAAGTCGTGAAGTTAACACTGGAATGATTCTGCTTATTGCTTAAATATTTTCATTAAATATTTTGGATTAATAATTTAGAAAATAAACATATCCGTTCTTTCTCTGCAGGTTTAATGGCACTTATTCCTGCTTTCTGAGCTTTTTCATTCAGTCTAATTGTTAACTTACTATCCAGACCAAGTGCTTAAAAGTGTATTTTAAGTCCTATGTCCTACTACCTAATGCCCTATTTTCAGAGGCCCAAGACTCAGAGCAGCTTCCATTGATGATGTGGTAATGTTGAGCACTTCTGAAAACCACACACCCACTTAGGCACTTAAGTGTGGCCTTTGATCCCTAACTTTAAACAGCCACTCTTGAAAGTCTTTGCCTCTTAAGGCTTAGCAACATCACTGCCCTATTTACCTGTTTGGGAAGTGCCAATTCACAACAAAAGAGAAATGCTGCATGATATTACAGAAATATGAAATCCCTATACACCACAAACCTTTGAGGATATTTATTCGATGTCTTTTTATTACATCACTATTAATTTCCAAATCCCTACTCTTTTGATCAGTATGCCAGATATTTGCTGCTGCTTCTTTTGCAGCCAGGGAAACCTGGATTCTGTCACCTGACTCTCCCGTCCCCTCTGCAGCCTGAGACTGTGCTCTCTGTTGAGAAGAGCTCTCTGGGCCAAGAAGCTAAACCTGGATTTCCAAAAAAGCTTAGTCCAAACTAATTACCATTTGCCACATCCCTACTCTCCCTCCCTACCACCAGTCATGTGCTACCCTGCCCCCATCACTTCTGGGCTTTGCCTCAGCCTGAGCTGAAACATAAATGTGAAGAAAATTATCCTGACAGTAAGAATAAGTTTTTTTGCTGATCCTTTCATCCTGTGGCCAGTACTGTTCCTGGCCTTGGAATCCCATCCCCACCCTCCAGCTGACCATATGGTGGGCCTATTTTTGCTCAGTAACCCAGTGGAAACCTCTTGGGTTTTTTTTCTGGATGAGATTTCTACTGTCTTAGTGACTTGAATCAGCTCCTCAAGAGCCAGAGAAGAACAAAGAAGAGGTGAAAGGAAAAGAGAAGGTGGTGGAAAATAGAATATTCTCACTTTAGCAGGTAACCATACTCCAAAAATTGAGCTTACTACTGAATTGAGTACACAGGTTCAGAGTTTGATCACTGTTCCATGCATTATTTATTTTACCTTCAGTTTCTTTTTCATTATTTCTGAAGTTCTCATCTGGAATAGATGTTGGCTTGCATTAGTGCAAAGACAAGTAATACAGACAATGAAAAGCTGTGTCTTTACATGAGGTACAGTTTTTGTTTTTGATGGTATGAAAATGTGAGCAAGCTTTGAGGCTGTCTCTCAGCAAGGAAGGGTATAGGCAATGGACTTTACCTTTCTTGTCTTCCCTTCCCCTATAACCAGGGTCAGAAATTAATGTATGCATTAAACTAGGAAACCATGAGTGATTTTTGCATTTGAAAGCAGCACCATCTGAAATGGCAGCCCAGCCCAGCACCCAACTGTTACCCCACTCAAGGGCCTCTGTGGGCAGTGCGACACTGAAGAAAACAGCGAGGTGTCCAGGCCCTACTGCCAGGGCTTGGGGTGGCCTGTCCCCAGCTTCAGTGTGCACTCGACCAGCTGAGATAGACAGGGTGTGCCATGCAAACAGCACACAGCATCCTCAGTGCAGAGCTGCATGTGATGGCTCAAGTTTGGTGCAGCAAAAGTCTTCTTTACTAGCGCTATATGAGAGGCAAGACCTTTCCCTCTGTGAGACCTCAGGTCCTGCTAGTATTAAAATGGTATCTGTGAGGTCTTCTTGGCAAAGGAAAGTGTCATTCTTGTCAGATGTTCTCTTCAAGTGCATCATTAATTGTTTTGGTTTCAAAATAATTATGTAAAATAGCTAAATTAGTAATATTCTGTGTGAGAAAGTTCATGTCCTTGCATACCAGCAATGCCTTTGCAGCTTGTTTTCATGTGGAACTTCATTAGAATTCCATTATTAATCTACTCTGAGTTGCAAGAATCAAAATAAATGTGAAAGCTGATCAGTGCCTGTAGCCAATGCTCCTGGGAGTATTTGGCACTCTCCTGAAAAATGCTTCTGACCTATTGCATGCAAAAGAAATCTCTGGCCTTTAAAAAGAAAACATAGCTGACATTTCAATGTCTTTGTGCACCTAATGAGTTTCAAGTGACTTCTGTACACCAATTTGATATTAAATTTATTTAGTAGCAAATTTCATTTGTTTTGTTTCAGAACAGACTCAAGTTCCAAACCCTGACAGTGAATATTTTCCCTTTCAAGGATGTGAGGAATACAGACTGGCCTTTATGGTGCTCCGGCCTCAATATTTAATCAGCTAGAGAGAAAATTTGAAAACTCTAAACTAATAAGAAAAATATCATTTAATACTGAAAGAAAGAGAGCTGCAATGCATCTGACTAGTCACTAATTGCAAGACATTTTAGTATTGCAGCTACAGTTTGGATTCCTCATCTCTGACCTAGAGATTACCATTTCCCAGAGGGAGATGGGCTGCCCCTTTCTGAGAAGGCTCTGATGGCCAGGATAGAGACAGCATTTGTTAGTAACTACACAGCATTTTATCTGAAAGCTGATAAATGGATAATAGAGGCAAGAAAAATTAAATGGTTCAGGGCTATAAATAGACTGGTATGTCTATGCCACTGACAAGCTGAAAAGATTGAGTTCCATTCTTGCAGCTTTCAGAGGGAGCAAGACCAAGCCCGACATTAAAGCATAGAGCAGCTATTGTTCTAAACACATTTCACAACACACAGGCTGCTCAGAGGATTCCTCTTTCCAAGTAAGCTCCTCAGTCTGCCTCATTACAGCTGCAGCCTGGAAAACAGGCAATTAATTTTAAACGTGTGTCACCTCCTTGACATCAGGTTCAGCACATTCACAGGGACACACTGCAGCTTTCTTAGAGAAGCAGCAGTTACATGGCTGCCATGAGCTGCTGTTCATACAAGGGAAAAGCAGTGAGCTTTGGAGTCAGTCTACCTTTGGTTTTTTCCTGCTATTAGTTGAGGATGATGTTTCAAATCCACACTGCAGACCATGAGTGATTTTCATGAATTCGGATTCCCCTCCTGATTTATGATCTCCATCAGAGCCATTTTACCCACCATGCTCATCTGGTGCTGGAGGTAGCAGATTGGCATGAACAGGCAGATGTCTTCAGTGGACATAAGCTGACTCTGTAGGTTTCCTAAATGCTGCATGGAAAATGTTGGCGGGAAGTGCTGAGCCACCAAGCCATGGGAAGAGAAGAGGAATTTTGTGGGTCTGGGTTCTTGCTGGGTGATGGATTGGCAGCACACACAAACATCCAGCTTCATTCCCTGGGCAATCCTGAGGGACAATAAGGCTGCCATGTGTGGAAGGCACAACCTTTGAGATGTCATATGGCCACTCAACATATAACTACTTTGTAGAGTCACTGTTGTTAATACGAGGATTAATATAACAAAGAAATCTGGTACTGTACCTTCACACAATGAGAAATTACGCATGCAGAAGACAAAGGCTGAATTCAAACATCCATTATTTTTTGAGATCCACCTCCTGATTCTGTGGCATAGATATATTTCTAGTTCTGGTATTTATATTGGCCCTTTTTAGTCATATGCAAATAATTATGTCAGTAGTTGTTCCTGAAAAATCCGTACTTAAAAAAATCTGTATTTAAAAAAATTTAAAAATGCACGTACCAAATTAGAAAGTCAAACATGAAACCTACTATCATCATGACCCAATACACACAATACAGCTCTAAATTACTATTTTCCCTGTATTCTTAAATAACCAACTTCCTAAAATCCCTTTTCTAGTGAAATAGTGTTTCTCTGATTCTGTTTACAGAAATAGTTGATGCTGTGATTCTTTTTTTTCTGCATGAATTGTCTATGGTTAAACTATATAAAAGCTTCCTGTCTGAAACAGAGTTCAGCTGAAGAAATGCAGATGTTATTGTCAGTGGAGAGAGGCAAACAGACTGGCTTCACATAACACATTGTAAGTAAAACATTTTACAAAGGATTATCTTCTAGAAAGAATGAAATTATTTAAAACACATTAACTATTATTAACATTAACATATTAAACACATTAACATATTAAAACACATATACTAGGAGCACAGGCTCACTTAGATGAATAGAATAGCCACTACACCAATACACTTTAGCTCCCTGACTTGGCTTCAGATTCAGAACAGAAGACTTCTTCCAAAAGCAAAGATGTTCTAACTAACTTTGCTGGCTCCCAAACAGGGCTGATAAAGACATTCTTGTGAAAATCAGAGCAGGGCAGATCTGCCTAGCCATATCCGGTTGAAGGCCAGCAACAGCTTTTCAGATTATGAAATTGCTTTCAGTAGAGATTTTGTTTGACGTTCATGCCATGCAGATTAGCAGCACCAATACATTCTTTCTGCTTCAGAGACTCTGGTAGTTAGTGGTGAACAAATGAAATGAATGAGAAGAGTAACTTACTTTTCAAAATTAATCACATTTCTGAATCAAAATTATATGCACTTTACAGTAATTCTCTAAGGAGTGAGCATTCCCTCCCTTCCTTTTTGTAAATTTTAGGGGACAAAAATCCTATGATGCATTTTATATAGCAGAAAATAACTGCCTTTTCACCTTGTGCCCAGTTTGAAGAGGAGCTCTGTGCAGGGTGTGACAGAGTCACCTACCTTGCATCCATGGGAGGTGACAGGGATGAGCTGTGTCAGCAGCCAATCCCCATCTCCTAATTACATGGGTTTTCACGACTGCTACCATTATAGGAGAGCTTAGAATGTGTAGAAGCAGTCATTGCCCTTATGCCACTCAGTAGCTGTGTGCTTTAAAGTTGAAAAAAAATGTAGGGAATTTGTTCTCTGGGGCTTTCTTCTTGGCTCTCTGTCTCTTCTTTTCTGCAATAGGAGAAAGCTCTTTCCCAACTTCTTTTCTCTTCAACTCGGAAGAAGTAGAGGCATAAGAGCAGTGATTTCTCACATGGCAATGAGAAATGTGTTCAGGGGACATATGTGTATCCTCCCAGGGAGGATGGAAGGTCTTGTTTCCTCAGGAGGAGAAGGATGTCAGCTCCTTTGTGGGAAAAGGAGTCTGGGGAAGAAGAAAAAGAGAAGAAAAGTGAAGGATTCCTCTGCATAGATTGCTGCTTCCACACCCAGACTGGAACAGTACTGAACCCTCCTGCCTTTCTCCTACCAGTTCCTTCTTGGGACTACATGGCTTTCCTTCCCAAGTGCCTTCCAAACTCTTAATTTGCTTTTCCTGTTGATCTGTGGCAGATCAGTGTCACCTCACTAATGGATTGCAGAGGCTGAGAATGAAGATAATACTCAGGGATACTTTGATCAGAAACCAGGAGACAGACCACCATCAGTCAAAGCAGAGATCTCAGCTGTGAAAGGGAATCCTAACCAAGTCCCATCATTATCTTATGTGCCAATATAACCACAGCAGCTTGAAGTATAGGTTCATAACACCGAGACTTGGATAGTTGCTGCATAAAAACCTTCTAATTAAACTCCAAGAGATGGCTAGTGTAGTAAACAATTTAATGAGTAGATGGCACTCTTTACTCTGAACCACTCTTGAACCAGGGCCCAGAAATTGCGGAAGTGTTACATAGTAAAATAAGTGGGACACGGTCATTAGCAGTGTGCTTTGCAGCATTGCATTTCTGTTGGGAAATACTTTTTACTTGGATGCAGGCCTCTCCTTAAGCTCAGTAAAGCTGGCACGTTTGTAGGTGATATCATCTCACACAGTTGGAAGAAAACTCCCTGGACTGGGTCAAACTCTGCATACCTACTTTGCTCACTGTAAGCAGAGGAACAGGAACAATCAATTCTTCTGTCTTCACAGATCAGATGAATAATTCAGATGATATCTCTTAATGCACTGTTTTCTTATAAAATGCATAAACTGAATAAGCTTCCATTTTAATCTGGCCTTCCTAATTTTCTGCAACAAAGCCTATGTATTTGAAATAAGTATGAAAAAAATGTGTTCCCTATTGCTTGATTTTGTTTCACAGTTACCTGCTTTCCTTCCCCTCAGTTCAAATTTTACCACGGCATTCATGAAGTCCTCTCTATGGAGACAGAGGTCTTGATTCTGATAAAGACAAACCACCTGAGAAACCACCTTGGGTTTCCTCAACAGCGCAAGAGTGTCACCATCTCTACCCCTGACTCTGCCTCCCCCTCACACTCAGTCAGCAGTACACAAACATTACATAAAGCTGCTCCTCTGCACCTACTTCTTCTGGTGCCAGCAAAGATGAGAGGAACTCAGGGACTGAGAGCTGAATATGTATTTATACAGAGGCAAGAAATGTCTAGTGAACGCATGGTTTGACCTCTACAAATGCAAGTAAGGAATGTTTAAGTAAATATCCCTTTATTATCGTTAGTAAAAATATGACATAAATCCCTGACTATATCACCTTGCTCCAAGGAAGCAAATCCTGCATTTGTATTAGTTGCACTGGCAACAACACTGAAAACTGAGCACCCATTCACAACATTTAGAAATGGTAGCTATAAGTTTAGTGGGTTTTGATGGTTTAAGAAGTATAAAAGTAATCAAACATCATTAGGGAATACTATGCCAAAAAAAGAAATGCAGAAGCAGATTTACTTCAGAATATGAAGGATTTCTTTGAAAAAGAAAATACTAATGCTAATGTCAGATTAGAATACAAGGTTCCAAGATTTCCTGAAACAAAAAACCTATGATAAGAGGCAGAACTGAAGGCAAAACCAAGAAAGTAATAACAGTGTGCTGAACTCAGATGTATCATTGCCCTGTTCAGCTCTTCCAAAACTTCACCTAACACAGTCACAACAAATAATTGAGAAAAAAACAAACTGACCCTCCAGGATATTATTTCAATATGCAAAATTCAGTTTGAATAATTTTTACTGGGAAGATAGTATTATGTGTGTCAATCAGTGTAGCACCCTGTTTCATGAGAACGTACAGAAAACTGTAAACAGAAGAAGCCAGGGGGGAAAAAAATCAAAACATAAAAAAACCTATTCAAGCTATGGATGCACAGTGTGTGGGCTTTGTTGTCAGCCAAATATATGGAGAGCAGGTTTTCATGTCAATTGTGGAAGAGTCACATCAGACACTACTCCTGTTAGGCAAAACTTTCTCAGCAAAGGCAGGCAGGGTTCACTGCTTAACCACAGCTACATCAGCTCTATTGCCTACTCAAAATCAAATACTATGCTTTCAGAATAAACATGGACTTGCACAAAAACACCAAATAATTGTAATGTGAGAAGCTCAGACCAAAACTTCTCACTGCTCCTGATCACATTCAAAATCTATCACCTCAATCTGCTCTGTGAAACACAGACATCTTTTTATAACAATATCTTTCAAAATCCTCTCTTAAAGTAATTAACCACATATTACCTAGGAGCTGTGTGCAAGAAAGACACCTGCAAATATTCCTGCTTTTCCTGGCTCTTCAGTTGTTTTATGATACTGTTTGGCTGTGGAGGAAATTGTATCATATATTCAAATGCACAGTTGTTTTAAAGCTGTTGCAGTGTGATCCCATTTCTTGTTTCACCTGTCCCAACCCCCCAGGTGTGCCAACCTCTCCTTTCCCCTCCCCCTGTCCCCGGGCTTAAAAGGAGACGGGACCATGCGGTCAGGATTCTGTTGGGAGCTGTTACAAGATTCAGAGGTCTATCATCCTGGAATAAACTCTGGATTAAAACTCCATGATAGAATCCTCTCTTTTTTCTCTTCACCGTCGCCTGAACCTTTTCCACCAGAGATAAACTGAGTTTCTACTATGCCTGGATTTGTTCTGAGTGCCCAGCTGCAGCATCCAGCCAGCCAAAGGTATCTCTGAGGTGAAACACCACAGCTGCCACCTTTGGCCCAGCAGCAAGGGTCAGACGAGCCCAGGCACGTCCCACCCGGAAATATTGGGATTATTATTCAGTATATAAAGCAATTTTCTGAACTCAATTTCTGAATACATAAACATATGCAGAGGGCTTTGGAAATAGTATTAGGATTAAGCATAAAAGATAACAATAGATCAGGAGATTGCTTCAAATGGACTTGAACACTTCACCATCCAGGGCAAGACTGTGAATGTGCACTGCCCTGGCTGCTGGACACACAGACCCTCAGCTGACACCCTCTGCATATGGGATTGGCTCCTTTCTCTTCAGCTGTATTCACTGTATTTGCCTTAATTTATTTGTGTTTTGGTGGGTGAGCATCTCACAGGGCCATGGATGCTGGGCAGCCACACAACACCCAAAGCTCATACGAAAGAAATCTTAGGAGCTACAGGTGTCCCTGGGGCATGGAGCTGTGATCCTTAGGGAATCCCAGGAGCTATGGGTGTCCCTGGGGCATAGAGCTGTGTTCCTTAGGGACAGAGCACTTTCAGGACACTGGAAACCAGACATGAAGTGACATCTTCAGCAGGCACTAGGAGTCAGTGCTGAGGATCTGTGGTGTACCAAGGTGATCATGTAGACAAATTTGTACTCTGCATACACACTGATAGAAATAAACCCATGTGCCTGGGCAGGGAATGCAGATTTTTGAGTACTCAGAACACCACTTTTATAACTTAAAAGATTTTACTAGAGAAAATTAGACCATTATAAGTTGATGTGGACAGAAAGTTTGAGCCTGATCTTTGGCCTTGACCCTTCCTCCCATCTGTAAGCATGGGAGAGGAAAACAAGTGGAATTTGTCCAAAAGTTGTAAAATCCCCTTCAGACAACTGCTGCTTCAGACTGAACATGTCACTGAAATAGTGTCCCTGAGATGATGTGACTGCAAATGGCACTTTGGGGGTCAGGCTGCAGACAGTGGCAAGTGTTTACCGGACATAGTCAAGTATCAATCAGCCTCCTGTACTTCCTTACATATCTCTGTTCATGACCCTCTTTAGAAAAGCAGCTATTTTATCTAGTGAGCTACACAGTCTCTCATAACCATCTGTGGAGAATCTGCAGGTGTTAAATTAGCTGCAGGAGGATGCCCATATGTTTCCTGCATACACTAGACACACATTAAGAAATATAACCAAAAATGAAGCCATTGCAGATTGCACACACTTAAGGCTAAAGGGCTCAAGCCAAGATCTTTAAGTAAAATTGTACATGGATGAGATGTAATTTACTGTGATTAAAACACAGTGAAGAAGAAATGCAGCTTTCATTCCCTAATGTAGTTTCTTGGGCTGACATGGGAACATGGTTCCCTGAGACACTAAGCAGTCTCAAACTGCTGGCAACAGGACTTTGGGCTGCTCAGTATTTGCCAGGATCAAGCCTTTGCAGTCATTTCATATACTATTTTTTTTTTTTTTTTGCAATTGGTAGATTTACTTATGATTTATATCCTTGTATTGTATATGCCAGAGTCAGCAATTGCACTGCAGTTACTAATGGGAGTGATTTATTATTACTATATACAAAGAGCCAAAATGTAACAAGTACCTTCCCTGGCTTGGTCTGAAGGCAATTGGAGGACTTTTC
Organism: Molothrus aeneus; assembly: GCF_037042795.1. Taxonomy (NCBI): domain Eukaryota; kingdom Metazoa; phylum Chordata; class Aves; order Passeriformes; family Icteridae; genus Molothrus; species Molothrus aeneus. Next base: position 87,033,693 of record NC_089647.1, on the reverse strand, counting down.
TATTTGGTGTAAAGCACGTGAAAAAGGGGTAAAAAATGAACAAGGATTGATTTTCTAGGACAAGCACAATGAAAAGACCTTATGTTTTACATACAGATAGACATATTCATACTCTTTTCTGTAGGCATAGACACAGATTAACCATCTCACTACTTCTTCTCAGAATCCTGAATATAGGTCTGTACATCTGCCTGGGAATACTGCCATTTTCACATTTTTTTACAATCCAATATATACTAATCCAATTTTTGTAAGCATAAATTAAGATTAATCAATCTTAATCTGCTATCTACAGCAGAGCTATGTGTCAGTCGAGTGTTCCTTCCAGACTTCCCCCCTCCACCAAACAGTATAGCTGGGAGTAGAGAAGACCCACAAGGCTTGACAAAGCTTTTTATATGTGAGCAGGAGTCCACACTTCTCCAAAAGCCCTTAAGAAAGCAAGCAAGCTATTACTCATGAGCAATTTTCTCTGTGCACAGAAAAAACGTGATTGATCCAGAGGATCCAAGGTGCGCCAGGCTGACTCTCACGGGACAGATGGTCACGGTGCCTCCAGAGGAAGTAGAATTTGCCAAGCAAGCGATGTTTTCCAGGTCTGTATCTAACATGCACGTAGAAGAGTGCAACCCATGGGTTTGAGACAAATACACAAATGTGGCCGTTTGATACAGAAAATCTGAGAAATAACAAGCCTGACCTTTGCTTTGGGGCCATGAATCATGCTGGCTTCTGTGTGGCTTGGGATGACAGACCTTTTAACTCTTGAGGAAATGAAATATATGGAAATGCAGTTAGTTAGTGTTGGACTCTGGTAAAGCACATGGCTTATAATCTGGGGATTATGAAGATATGTCACCTAGTTCCAAGGAGAGATTCCATAATTCCATGGTGTATTTGTTATTTTTAATGATTCTACCCCACTTTATGGCAGGTAGTGGACTCAGAGAGAGCAGAGGTCTGCTGCCTTTGGGTTTACAAACATTTTCAGGGTGGAGCTTACAAGTTTAATTACATCTCCTAATGTTCCAGCTGCTTCAAAGCCATAGTACTGACTGAACAGTCTCCTTTGAACAGATGCAAGCACAACCCAGATGTGTAGCACACACACAGGGTGTGCCCCCATGCCTTTCAGTGGGTTTCCAGAATTACAGGCGTGAAAAGCCTAAACCTTAGCTGGAGCACACACCTCCCACACAGGCTGCCAGGGATTGTCCTCCAGGTGCACCTTGCCTGGTCAATCAAATACTGCTGGGAAACTGGGATGAGCTTGGATCCAAAACAGCCCAGAGATGATATTCCTTCTGGCCTACAGGACGGGGTCAGGGTGGGACTCTGTCAGTGTGTGCCACCAATAGCAAAAATGGGACCATGAACAGATGGAGCCATATTGACACACAAGCCTTCTTTACAAACTTCACAAGAATTAGATTTCCATGTGATCCAGAGTCTACCAGTGCCTCAGCAGAGGATGCTCTGCTGTCAGGGTGGAAGAGTCAGAATGATAAAGTGAGGGCTGTTGGGGCACATCCAGTGCCAGCAGCATCTGATGCCACTTAACCAACCCCAGAATCATAGGTGCTCAAAAGGACAACTCAGAAAATGGTAGGAAACACCATTTTCCCAATGAGAGGGAAACCAAGAGGTAGCCAAACCGAGCACCTCTGCTGCAGGGTCCTCTGCAGGAGCAGAGGGCAGTGAGCCAACCTTGCCCAGACTAGCAGCACTTCCCACCCATGTTCCTGTGAACACTGACTTGAACTGTGGTATCCACTCTGTGCATCACTGCTGAGCTTCCCACAGCTACACTTGCTGGGGTTTGGGGAGCAGACATCTGCACCCAGTCAGCGAGAATCTGTCTGACCTAGCTGTAAGGGAGACCAGAGAAATGAAAGAAAAATACAGGATGAGAAGGCTGTCAGAGATGACAGCTTGCAGAGACAATGCTCTGGCCAGTTTTATTAGCCCTTCCTCTGTACCACAATTGCTACCAAAGATGTAGTATTTTCAGGATGCTGTTTCCTTTAAACAGATACAAGCACAACCCTGACATGCATTCAAAGAGTCTTCTCTAACTATTTTTCACTTACTCAGAGGCCAAACAACGTCTATCTTTAGAGATAGTGTTCTGCAGTGGGGGAAGGTGGCGATTGCTGGCTGCCTGTGTGGCAGTTCTCCCCTGACTGGGGTGAGGAAGATCATAAAGCTTACTGCAAGGAAGAGCCAAAAAGATGAATGGTGGTGTTCTCATATCTCAGGTTTCACTCTGGCTGAGCACACCAAGCTGAAGACAAAAGCAGACTATGCATATGCTTTGGCACATCTAATTTTTTTTGCTTTTCTTTGTCCCTCCAGGCACCCAGTGGTAAGAAAATGGCCTCGTAGCTATGAGTGGTTCTTCATGAAAATGAACATTGAACACATCTGGCTTCAAAGCTGGTATGGAGAAGTTTCTCCCATTGCAGTAGAAGAGTATTTAAAAGCGGTTCCAAATAAAGGATGATTGAATGGGCTTTGAGATAACAATCTCCTGAGTTTCCTTTCCAAACACTTTTAAAATTTCATGGTAGATGGTTTCTTTACAGTGATATTTTTCTTCCTCTCCCAAAAGGCTTCAAAATAGCCCTGTCTCACATGGAGTGGAGTGAAAATAAATCAACACAGACTTTCAAATTATAAAGGAGAGGTGGATATTAGCCCTACCCTGCAATGTACAGACTTGTCATTTCAAGCAGGCAATGCGTCATCTGAAATGCTGTTTTTAAAATGCTTTGTATCTGTTTGTTTTGACTTCTATTGCTGTGCACCCACAGGGAAATTACACTATGTGCTAAATATAATGTTCTGAATTGCAGAAAATGCAAATTGCCTACTCAGAACCCTCTATGCATTGTGGAGGTATTACTGCTGCTTGGTCTCTCATGATTTGTAAGTACTATAAGAGAAACTTAATAGCTGCAAATTTAAGTATTTAAGTTTAAAAACAAATTATTTGCTAAAGCTGTCCTCATTTGCTAACTTCTCTTTTCTATGTGTGCTTTTCCCTAATTAGATAATTTGATGTTTCACTTGGAAATTGAGTAAAACTTCTCTCTTTAGCAGAAAAAATGCAATCAGTTCAAAAAACACAGCTCCATATAACTTGTCTCTGACACAAAGCTGGTTAAACACATTAAAGGCCAAAATCAAATCAGTCCCACAAGGATTATCTCAATACAAGTATAAACATTCTCCTAAGAAGCACTTAAGTAAATGTTCTCAGCTAGCCTATTCCTGTTGAGACAGGGAAAGTATTTTTAATAGCCTGTAGTCCCAATTCTTTTTTGCCTCCCTGCTCCAGCCACTGCTTTATTTTTAACTGGCATGTGCAACTGATTTTTTGTAAGCCCTCACTAACTCACTGAGAGGTGGAGTCTGTCCCTTAACTCTTTTTCCTCATCAAGATTTAAAGGGCTCGTTCATGCATTTATTTTTTAAAGAAGCCTAAAGTTGGTAGGTATTTCAGGTCATGAAAACTGCTTTTCTTGGTGTGGAAAATGCAAACTTTGGTGCAAACACATTATGTGTAGGCTTCTTATGTGGTAATACTAAAAGAGTTCAAAAATATTTTAATCACTGTCAGCTCTTTCTCTAGATGTCCTCCTGGTAAACTTATTCTGCAGTTCTTAAGGGTATCACAGAAAGAAAATTCCCATGGCTAACCAGCCAAGTCACCACACAGTTTGAAAATTATATGGCTGCTCTCCCTGTTACATTAAGAAGGAGACACGTTGAGATGGTTTTTATATGCCTGTGGGAAAGGTCTTCCAGCACCCTTGGGAAAGCACCTGAGCTCTGGTCATCAACCTGCACCACATCTGGGCTGGGGAGGAGCCTGGGTGAGTGCCCTGGGCTTGTACAGGTTAATCCCTGGGCAGAGCTCAGAGGCAGCTGCATGAGGAATGATCAGGTGGAAGCCAATTAAGTGTAGCTGAGCTTATTTTGGCTCGAGCATGGAGAGAGAAACAGTCATTCCCAGAACAGCTGGGGACCATGCTGGTGTAACTGCAAGAGGCCCCAGAGTGCCCAACTTAGCCCTAGGGCGAGTCCCAAGCCCCCCAGGTATCACTACTATTCTGATATTCTGTAAGAAGCCAAGGCAAAGAGGGGGGAAACCTTGTTTAGACATTCATTAAGCTTTTTTTATTCTTGTCTCATTGCCAGAGACTTTGCTAGCCGTGCAGATCTTTTGCAGAGGTAATTACACAAAAGGAGGAAGTGTCCTGCCTGAATCTATTTCCTTTTTTTTTTTTTTCTTGGCAGATGAGCTGCATTTTCACATTTGAGTTTGCCCCTTAATCTTGTATTGTGTAATACTGAAGCAAGATGGCCTGTTCTATACAGATTTATAGAATACCATCAAGTGAAATCCTCCCTGATTCCTATAATTTTGCCATGGAGATCTTTGTCCACTATGGATTTGATGACTTTGTTCATTAGGATTAATGGGATTTTAAAACTGCGTTCAACAGGAAGAATACCAGTCCTTGTAAGAGAATTTCACAGGTGTAACATTCCTGTAAAAGTATAATTACATATTTCCTTATCCCAGTTCACTACTATTCCCAGAGAAACCTGAAACCCCCATTCTGCCCCCCACTCCCAAATACACATAGATTAAGCAAATCCAGAGTACAATCTTAATGTTTAAACAAGCTGAAGAAGAGAGGAAGAATTTTAGAAATGCTACTGTTACTATACTCTCAGTTTCACATTCATATCCCCTGACAACAGTGACATGGTCCTATGTCCTATCCATTACCTTACTAACAAGCCTTGAAGCAGTAAGGGGTTGTGTCAAGAAGGTTAGAAGAGCTTTAATAGTTTAAGAAGTCAGTGTGTACTAAGAAAGGTTTTGAATTTACCACACACTACTTGTTATAGGCTGCCTCCCTGCACACACAGATTAATTGGAGTCGCTTCTGTATTGTAAAATGACGCATTCATCAAGATGATTTTCTGTATGGACCTGCTGTGAGGCTCTTGACAGAACCTTAAAAATGAAATGCTTGTGACTTGTAATGTGACAAAAGGGGCCTCATGAAGAAATACTGTCTTATATCACCTGTTCTCATTTCATGCTTCTTTAACCCAAGGAATAACTACCATGTGAGTCCTTGAAAGTCTGTAGAAATTCATAGAAATTCATCAAAAATACGACCTGCAGATTTTGAGTGGAATTTTCCAGACCAAAAAAAAAAAGGGAAGTGACAGTAGTTTGCTTATTTGAGCTTTATATTATTATTTATAGGCTAGTTTTAACTTTTCTTCAAACAGACAAATGTCTCAAGTAATATTGGTCATCATGTAGTAAGTGATGTTTATTGAAGCTTTTAACTCAGACTTTTATCTCAAATACCACAATAAAAACTACCTTAAGACTGTAGAGTCTGATTTTGCTTCAGTTCAAGTCAATATCAAAAATCCCATTTATTTATTGAGCTTTAATTATTGGATCAAACAAGTATTTTTTTAAGTCTTGATAAGCTCTTCTGTATTTATTAAGCATTTCAACTAGCTGATGTGTAATTTCCATGTGTTCTGTATTTTCATTATTTCTGTAGCTCCCCCCCCAAAAGAAAGGCTGTGCAACATGGTTAAAATTTTACCTGTGGTATTGGAATATTTAAAAGATGTATTTAGTAATTTCTGTATACTTGAAAAAAGAAAAATGAAGTTGAAAAGTTGAGTTCTCACTTCTTGCTAATTTGGGCAAAAGAAATTCTGGTACAGGATTTAGGCACAGCTATTTTGAACTGCTGTTCTTATTTAATCAAAGAATGCTGTTTCTGATGAAATTTTCATCACTTCAGTGGTTGAAATGCAACCTGTCTCATTTCTGGATGTGTATTGCAATTTGCAATGTACTTTGATTTCTAAAAATATTGAAAGTTGTTAACAAAATGGCCATGAAGAAACGTAAATAAAACAAATTTCAAAGCAGAAACTGTATAAGGATATTCTTCAGTATAGCATTTGCCAGAGTAGCCCACATTGTGCAAACAATCGTTACAATTTCTGTCTGATCTGAACATCTGTTTTGGTTTTTTCTCCCTGAGTTTTCCTGGACCAAGTTAATTTCTCTTAAAATATTTGTGGGAATTGAGACTCCAATTTGCCTTTTGTCTGGGGAGAAAAGTCTAGTCAAGCACCTTTTATCATTCCTTCATCTTCTCATTTATTGTGTTCTTTGCTTTCACTGTAGCAGTTAAATGTCACTCTTAAAGTTCACTCATCTTTTTTGCATGTAGGAACTGAGCACTCATCTCTTCGGTGTGCATTAATAGTGTTTTGGAAGTTTCCTCAGTGCTATTTCTTCCCTTGCCAGCCTAGCTCTTACAAGTTCTTGTTACAGCTTGTTCTCTCCACTTTCCTCTGATGCGTTTTCTTAAGCCAAGTCTGACAATTTTCCTTCTCATCTTGTTTTCCCACACCATCTCCTTTCAACAAAATTCAAGCTCTCATACTAAAATTCATATCCAATAAAGAATAGAATAGAATAGAATAGAATAGAATAGAATAGAATAGAATAGAATAGAATAGAATAGAATAGAATAGAATAGAATAGAAGCCTATGTTTGGATCAAATAACAGCCTGTGTTTCCTATTTACACTTCAATTCTTTCTCTTGCCACTGGTTGGACTGCATTTACTGTAAGAACTGTGACCACAGTTCCCTACCGTGCACAAACAGGGGTCAGTCAACACCAGCTTCTTATTTCCAGTAATCTGTATTTTTAAAAGAACACTTCCTGCAGCTGGTTTCTTCCTTTTTACTTACTGTTTTTACATTTATCCCATTTCTGGAGTGATGTCTATTCTGACTAAACTATGTGTCTTTAATTTACTTACAAAAAACCAACCAAACAAAACCAAACAAAAATCAAAACAAAACAAAAAAATCAACAAAACCCAACCAAACCCTAATTTGAACATTTTTGGAATCACTGAAGCACTTTGAGATTTTAATCTTCTTTTTGCTAAATACTGAATTTGTGCTTCTTCCAAATTGTGTTGCTTGTCATCCTTCAAAAAAGCTCACCTTTTACCTGCCTTTTCACTGCTACCACCTCCACATGCCCCCTCCCATCTAACATCTTGCTAGATGCTCCTGTTTCCTTCTCCTCTTTTCCCTAACTTTTTACATTAACTCTAATTTTTCTATCTTCTTCCCTCAGCTTCCAAGTTCTCCACAGCCCGTTCCACATTACTTTGTCTGCTAAGTCTTGTCTGTCTTCTTGATTTTGCTACTTTAATCTTCTTGTCACTATGCTCAGTGCCTTTGGAGAAGATCCTAACACTGACAAGTCTTATTTTGGGAGAAGCTGGAGAGTAGCTTCAAGGAATACTTTGGGTTTGAAGGTATTTGTTTGTTTGTTGGTTGAAACACTGCATCTGGAACAGAAATGGGAACATATTGGCCTTGATGCTGACACAGAATAGGGCAGTTCATCAAGCTCATGGCTTTTCCCAATGATATCTTCTGCACAAACTATTCCAGGCTCTATTAGGCCCTGCCTGTGTCAGCACCCACAACATATAATCATGATTAGGAAGGACATCAACAAAGTTTGACAGTGTTGTTCGACAACATAGGTAACAGTGCAGGAGCACGCAACTGTTGTCTTCTGAAGGAAAACAACCATTCAAAAAAGGCTGGTAGCTGGTGGGAACAAGTGATTCGTTTTAAAAGCTGGGAAAAGCTACAGATATGTTCCATGAAAAAAAAAAAAACAGGGGAGACTCTGTGTTTATTCAAGTAGAGGTGTATGTCAAATACTTCTATTTAAGGGAAAACAAGTCCATAGAATGATCATGTCTATTCGGTACCTTAATACCTTAATTGTACTTTTCCCTCCAGGCACGGTACAGACCCTGTCACCATTTTTCATGGCTCTGGAATGAATGTTCATTTCCCTCAGCACGGGCACCGTGTGTATCTGACCGCGCGTAGCTCCGTTCCCTTTCCCCTGCATGTCTGTGCACCGCTGTGTTCTTTGCTGGCTTCCGGCCACCTCTTGTTCCCTTGTGTCCTTGCTTCTGGCGCTCCAGCCTCCCTCCACTCCTCAGGAAGCCATGCTGCACCCTCGAATAGGGCGAGGTGTGCCCCGGAGGGTGCGGTGGTGACTCATGTAGCTTCACGCGTGTGTCACTGCCGGGGCTGCTGTACAGGACCCGGGACCGCCCCATGGCAGGGTCTGAGGCCGAGCAGCCCCCGAGGGCTCGGTGGCGGGGGAAGGCGGGTGCCGGGCAGGGGCAGTGGCCACTCCGGGCAGGAGGCGCCTCAGGTTGATCGCCGTGGGCACCACTTGCGTGCAGGAGGCCGGGGCCGAGCTGTGCTCCTTAAACAGCCCCAGCAGACCGGGGGCAATGGCCACCCTGGCGTGTATTAGAAATAGAGCGGCCAGCAGAGCTGGGGAAGTAATTCTCCTCTTGTACTCAGCACTGGTGAGGGCACACCTCGACGCTGTGTCCGGTTCTGGGCCCCTCAATCCAAGGATATGGAGGTGCTGGAATTGGTCCAGAGAAGGGCAGTGGAGCTGGTGAAGGGGCCGGAGCACATGTCCTATAAGAAGCAGCTGTGGGAGCTGGGTTTGTTTAGCCTGGAGAAAAGGAGGCTGAGGGGAGACCTTGCCATTCTACAAACACATGAAAGGAGGCTGTAGCCAGATGGGGGTCGGCCTCTTCTCCCAGGCAACCAGCGACAGTACAGGAAGACGCAGCCTGAAGCTGCGCCGGGGTGGGTTCAGGTTGGATACCGGGAGGAATTTCTTCACAGAAAGGGTGTAAGACATTGAAGTGAGCTGCTCAGGGAAGCGGTGGAGTCACCTAGCCTCGGAGTGTTTAAGGAAAGACTAGACGTGGGACTGCGTGCCATGGTCTAGCTGACATCTAGCTCGATCATAGGCTGAATTCGATTATCTCAGAGGTCTTTTCCAACCCAATTGATTTTCAGACCCTGTAGCTGACGCCGGGGCGGACCCAAGCCCCGCGCCGCCATTCGCCCCGCCCGCCTACCTTGTGTGCCGCCCCCCCTCTCCCGGCATGCCGCGGGGCGGAGCGGCCTGGCCCGGCCCCCTGCTCGCTCTCAGCCGCGGCGGGCGGGCTCCGCCCCGGGCGGCACCGCGGGTACCTGCGCGGCGCGGAGCGGCCGCGGGGCAGAGCGCGCCGGCGGTGGCCGAGCGACCTGCGCACGCTTCTCCTGTCCGCGGCGGGGACGGCCGGGCCATGGTGCGTCGCGCCCGGCTGGCGCTGGTGGCGGCGGCGCTGGTGGCGCTGGGGGTGCCGCCGCCGCCGTGCGCGGGCGCCCGGGCGCTGGAGTGGTACACGGCGTGGGTGAGCACGGCCTACGTGGAGCCGCTCAGCAACCGCACGGTGCACGGCAGCACGGAGAGCGGCCGCTACGGGGACAGCTCGCCCAAGGAGAGCGCTCGGGGCCATGTGGGCATTCCCCGCGGCGCCTCGCCCCGCCACATGGAGGGCTGCGCCCCCGACACCGACTACGACGTGCCGCTGCCTCCCGGTGGCCGCGGGACCCCCGAGGGCGACCCGCCGACCTGGATCGCCCTGGTGGCCCGCGGCGGCTGCACTTTCAAGGACAAGGTCACCAACGCGGCGCGGAAGCGGGCGGCCGCTGTGGTCATCTACAACGAGGCTCGATTCGGCAACAGCACCGTCTCCATGTCCCACCTGGGTGAGCTCCCCGCGCCCGCCGAGGTGTCCGGGGGATCGCTTTGTCTAACGCCGGCCCGCATCGGTGATGCGGCTCTGCGTGGTGAGGAGTGGGGATGTAGGGAGGCAGAAATCCCTGTAAAAATGGTACAGAAAACCGGGATTTTGTTTTCTCTTCCTGTAAGCCACGCTAGGGAAAAAGCTGGGACCGTCTTCTATCTCCCAAGTTACGGGCCGGGCGTCAGGGAGGAAATGCGGCACAGCCATCGGGACCGGCAGTCGTGTGGCAGACTGGGTGGGAGGCTTGGATTTCCTTTAGCGATACCTTCTTGCCTGGTACCCGCTGGCAGAATGGCTCCAGCAGTCACAGGTAGGCCGCTTTCTGCAGGCCTTGTGGAAACGCAGCAGATATCCTGGAGATGCCTTCAGGTGCTTTTGAAGGAAGAGCTGTAGCTATTTGAAGATAGCTTTAGAACAGGCTTTGTTGTATTGGCTTCATCGTCCTCTCCTGCGCAGGTCTGTTGCGAGTGAGAGGTGTAAGCATCAGGTAATCCTTAAACGCTCGCAAATGCCGTAGGAAAACTGAATCCTGGAGAAGGATGTTGGCTTGTCTCAGCGTACTGCTGCTACTGTGTAGCCTGCAGAAAGGTTCTGTGATTTTTGCCGAGATAGGAATCCAGATGTTCTGTCTCCACAGTCCCCGCTTGGGCTATGACACAAAAGACTTGCTGATTTTTTATGGTTATAACAATATTAAATGCTTAAATCAAAGAGGTGAAAAAAAGCCTCAAAACTTGGCAGTAAAATTTGTTTGCTTTTGTAGATTTTTGAGAAACTGGAAGGTCTTCAGAGGAGGATGTGAAGACAAGGCAAACTAAGTAAAAAAATCTGTAAATGTGTGCTTCACATGGTTTTGCTACAATGAGTTTATTGGTGCCCGGGCTCTCATTGCTAGTTGTGAGGAAGGGAAGGACCAGAGCCTTGGATGAAGTAAAGCCATAATGTGTTTCTAAAGGAAACAAGTTTATTTTCTTAGTGTAGTAAGCTGAAAATCTCAGCTAGGGAGCTGTTGCTCTATTGCACGTGTGATTTATTTATTGGAAAACACGTCTCTCCTCTTGGAATACCCAGTGGCACCAACTGGGGGATTGGAATCATGATTATTGTTCTTAGCCTGCTGCTTGCTTGAGATCAGCCGGGCCCATTTCGTATTCTTAGTTCACTGTGAAAGTGGGGGTGAGGTGCTAGATAAAATGAACCTTTGGTTTTGATCCTAGGTGGTGATTAAGATACTTTGTTGTGTAATAGTGCTTTCATCTGAAACAGTTTCTTTTTTTGTTTTCACCCTGTATTGGGCAATCAGTACAAATTTTTTTCCTCCTTTTTCTCCGTTCCCCATTGTAATATCTCATAAGTATTATTATTTACTCTTTTGTTGAATTTTTTTCTGCTTCTTCCATTTTGCTTATTTTATAATTTTTTAAAAAATTTTTCTGCTGTCATCTTTGTGGTACAGAAGACCTTCTTGGGCTTAATACTTAGTTTTGGACTTCACTAGTACAGTTACATCTGCCAGTGGTGTAAGAGCTCTCTGACTGCTTATTGGGTTTTTTTCCTTGAATTGGCAGAATGTTGCTGATGAAAGTTCCACCTATGTAGAGAGTGTGATTTGGTATAGTACATATGTACAATAATGCATTTGTATTTATACTGACTTCATAAATGCAGGTTGACCTTACGATTGTTTGAATGGGATTATAATATATTGCAATATAATTATGAGCTGGGATGTAGTCATAAATGCTTGTTTCATGGTTGACACTTTCAGACATGCAAATGTTTAAACACTTTCAGTGCACTTTGGGAATAAAGGGAAGAGGTATTGTTGGTGTTTTAAATGTTAGGCTATTTGAAGGGAGATGAAGGAAAGGTCTGTGGAAGACTGGCAGGGGAGAATGTGCAAGGTAAAGCTATGGTTAACAGGATCTGCATTTTCATTTCTGTGAAGAGATTTGTGAACTGGCACATAAGGAAGCAAGCTTTCCTTCTGGGAGGAGTGCTGAGGATAAATACTCTGGGAAATCTGCAGTGCAGTTACTAAGGAGTGGAGTTACATGCATAAGTAAAATCCGCTTAATGCGTTTGCAATTAGTGGCACTGAAAATGATGTGAGATGGAACAGTGGTTATGGCTGGTACAGATGCAACCCAAATTATGTGAAGGTGATAGGCAGCTTTTGTGATCTCAGTGCCATCTTTTCATTCTCCTCCTGGAAAACCTGCACTTTGAATTTTCTGGGACATATGTGATACATGTGTGCTATTTTTTTGGTTGTCTTTTGGTGTTTTTAGGCATGTTTCACCCTGAGTAAAAAGAAAGGTTTTTGATTAGGTGAAGAAATGATTTCTTATAGCTAGTGTCAAAGTGTTTAAAAAAAGAACAAATGTTCCAGATAATCTGTATTTTTCACCTTGTAATCTTCATGAGTGCAGTGAGTAGGGATTATAACTAAAATTTTGGAATAAGAGAGTCGAGAATTTTAATGTGTAGCCTTGAAATCCTGCCCCTTCTTCCAAAAGAAGGTTCTGCAAATTGACTCTACTGATGTGTCTCATTTCAAGCCTTTGCTCTCTGTCCAAATTACATTGTTCAAAATGCTGGATGACTCCTCTCCTCGAGGAAAGTAATAGTGACACAATTTCATGTGTGGCTGAGAAGATTTTTCCATTGAAAACCTCTCATTTTACCCAAATTACTTGGGCAGTTGTACTTAATTTACTGAATCTGAACTATATAAATTCAGACTTCAGTTTTACTTGGCAGGCAGTCCTAACTCTGTTCATTTTTGGTGATGATGGTGAACTTAATACAATACAGAAGCTTCAAATTGCTTTCCAAAGCCAAAATAAATATTGCACCTAAATATTAGCTGGGAGTGGGTTGGAGAGGAATCTGGAGAGGCAAAGTGTGGAGTGTTGGTAGAGACCAGACTAAGGAGAGTCAGAGGCTCAGTTCTGATTCAGAAGTTAGGGGGAGGCAGAGTTATATTGCAATGGAAATAAAAAAGGGTCTTCTGGTTCTGTAGTTTTCCTGTTATATTTCATGCTGGGCACCCAACCATCTCTGTGTCCCCCCCAAGCTGGGATTTGGTGATCCTGATCAGAACATAAGTTACCTTATTGTGGACTGTGGAACGAAATGCGGTTTTGCTTGACACGCAGGGATGGGAGGCAGTGGCTGTAATAGTTTGAGGTAGGCCTGGATTAGGGCTTTAATTCATGGTTTGTGGATTTAAGGGAAGCTTGGGACTTAATTTGAGTCTATGACTGGCTACATAATGAAAATGGTCTTTGATTTGCCAACATATATCCAACTAGTTCTTTCCTCCATTGTCATGTTTTTTTAATGCACATGTATTGGACAAAACAGATGTAAATTACTTTGTGCTCACAATTCTATAAGTTCTTGGCATCTCCAAAGCAGCAGAGTTGGAGTTATTTTGGTATGTAGTTCAACTTTTTGTTACACTGCTTGCAGGACTACTCAGGATTCTCAAATGGTGCATAATTTCTGTATTACTGCTGTTTTCTACTGAAAGCTCCTGGTACTGTAACTGCTGAAAGGACAGTGGCTAGCTTTAGTAACACATGACTCTATGATGTTGAGATAGTAATGCTGTTCTGAAGAAGCAGTAACTGCTTATATCTGTCTTATAGATAAAAGGGCATATGTATTGGAACTCAGGTGGAAAGAGTATGTGTACCAGTGGTTATATATCCTCCTTGAGGCAGGTGAAAATACAACATGCACCAGGGATTAGGTGAGTTTGGGGTAGATGGTTAAGACAAAGCTTGTTATGAGATTGTTAGTGTACTGTTAGCATTTGTTTGGTGTTAGTTGTGGCAGTATTAGTAGGGTGCCTATGCTTAAAAAAACCAATGGACTGACCTTAAACATTTTTACTAAGATGGTGGAACTCTGGGAGCTTTCTGATATTGCTCAGGAGGACAAAAAGAAGGGTGTGTCTGTGATCAGTTTCTGGATGACAGGAAAATATCTTCTTAATCTGTAAGCATGAATAAGAATAAATGTAGTTTGGTGTGCCTGCAATCAAGATCTGTACCTGTCCTACTTCTTTTTCATTAGTAGAGTGCTGGTTTCCTTTTGGAAGAAAATACTGGGAATTGTAGCAGTAAAACGGTCTGCAATGGCAGGAAACATACCTTCATCTTCAGAGTTCCAAATTTGCCCTTTTTTCCAAGTATCTTAAGGATCTTCCAGCCCTGATAATGGTAAAAAGCACAGACCAAATTTCAAGTGGACCCAATTTCACTGAAGCATCAATCAAACCTAGGAAAAAAATTGTTTACTCTAGCAGAGTAAAAATGTGATTATTTATTGTAAAACTAGGAGGTTATAGAAAGGCAAAGCCAATACAGCATGCTTTCAAAGTAGATGCCTTTATATGACACTTGAAGTTTTCTTTATAAATGTGATTTGAGGTGTCTGAGTTGTGCGGCAGTTGAAGAAGTTGATGGAATGACTCACCATCATTTCGGTCTTTGAATAATGAGTTTCAGAACAGCAGGCTAAAATTAGCAAGGAATGAGTTAAAACCCTTAGTGTTACAGGCTGCTCAGGGCAACTGCTTCTCTGGGACTGCTCTTGTTCCTTTTGTAATCATGGATTGCAATTATTCTTCTCTTCTTCCCCTTCTGTCTCATGACCTTCAAGGCTTCTGTGTTTAGTTGCATGTATTTTTTATGGCAGGTTCATCACCAAATCTTTAAAACTGCTAAAATGCTTTAAATGGGTATTTATTTTAAAATGTTAATTCTAAAAGTGGAAGGTGTCAGACTGTCTAGCAGCCATTGTGCAAAAGTAGCCTGACTTTCATTTCAAGGAAATAACTGTCTGATAGTTGGGCATTCTGGTGACAAAGCAGAGAAGGACAATACTTATTGTTGTGGGGGTTTTTAAATACTTCATCATTAGAAATAGTGCAGAGAATCAGATAGCAGGATTAAACTGACTTAAGATTTCAGGATTGAGGTGGAAATATACTGATTAAAAATCCAGGCTGCCTCTAATCTTGAAACTTTCTTTTCATCCTAAAGCTTGGATGAAACCACATAAATCTTTCCAACACATTTGTACTGTTCCCTGGCCATCCTTAGGCACTCCTGTTATTTGTAACTCTTAAAATTGATAAAAGACGCAGGACCTAATTTCTTGATTTAGGTATGGGGATAGCAGTTCTTAGCAATGTAAGATAAATTCCCATTTTCATATGTTTTTTTCTTGCTAACTCCTTGTGGAATTATGCAGGGTCAGAGAGCGTTTCACACTCTTCTCTGAGTTTCATGAAGCTCTCTGGTAGTGCTTTTGTGCTGTTTCAGAGAGAACAATATTAATTAACCAAGTTGTAGTATGCTTGGACTTGGGGTATCATGTGGATCAATACGTTGTTGGTGAGCAGGACTGATTAGTGGAGCCTGGGTGCTTGTTGTCTGTCTGTCTTCACCTTCACTGCTTTGTGTCTCCCAGCACACCCAGCAAGCAAGGCAACCTAGATGGGGTGGGTGTTGCTGGTGAGCAGAGTGGGGTGCCTGAGGGGAAGCACAAGTTGGTGTAACTGTAACACTATTAGGAAAAAACCACTTTTTTGCTGGGTCTGGATCTGGCAGACGCAGGTGTAATGGTTCTTAGAGTCAGTGACCAGAGGTGGGATGGTTGTGTTAAGGTGAAGTTGAGAAGGGAGGTTTATTCAGCTAATGCCTGGAACCTTTAGTTTTCATCCAGACCAAACTATATATGCCTTATGGAGGGAAGAGTTCTACATACACAGGGGAAACTTCTGCTAACTTGATAGCAGAGCGGCCAGATTGAAAAGCTGTCACAGCCTGACAGCTTTTTTTCCTTCCTCAAATAAAGGAATTTAGTTTAAATAGTTCAGGCAAATAACTCTTTGTCTTATTAGTAAGAGTTGGCCGAGGCCAGAGTGCAGCTTTGAATTTTGAAAATCCCCATTTGATGTGATGCTATAAATAAGGAAGCCATTTCTTCTGGCATAGCTTCTCTGTAAGGAATCTAACACAGCCAGAAGAGAAAAAGGCTTTAACCCTTCAGGGGGAGGTCTTGTTGCAGGTAGGTAGTCTTTTGTGAATCTAGAAAAGGTAGCTGTAACATTACAGCTTTAGATTTTCACGTAGGAAAACCCCTCTCTTTTTCTTCTTTTCTCTCTGAATCAAGACTAATTTCACTTTTTCTCAGAGCTAGGAGAGCAAAGTAAACTATGAAGCTGTGACTTACCAAGGTGGCAACAGTGTTGGTACACACAAAGTAAGAACTATTCAAATAGAAATAGAATACAACAGTGAAAATGTGACATTTTTAATAGGTATATTTATCTGTAATTTGTTTTGTAATACTTGGAGTTATTTTGGCATGTAGTTCAACTCTTTGTTACACTGCTTGCAGTATAACCCAGTATTTCTGAGAATACTGGGTATTCTTCCAGAAAAAAAAAACCACCAGTCACAGAGGCCTTTGGATTTTGCTAGTTGGTCTTGTAATTACCTTATTGGTTTTGGTGGTAGTATGTTGCCTAAAGGTTTTGGGGTTTTTTTTTAAATTTGGTTTCTTTCATATGAATTGAGAGCTCTAGACTTCTAATACATTAGAAAAATCCTTTTGTTCAGTGCTCCCAAAAAGAGTCTCAAAGTATTTCTTGACAAGTCCTTGTCATGAAGTCTCATTACATTTTGAATATTTAGTATTAAAGAATCTGTAAGTATTTCAATGTTTAAAATAATTTCTTATTCAATTTATTATTAAATATATGAATATTTTTCTCTTTTGTTTATATATCCAGTGTAATTGGGCTATAGATTCAGATTCAAACTAAATTGAAGTGTCTCTCTGTGATGTTCACATACTGTCTCCATCTGCAACTAAAATTCCCACGCTGACAAATGAAAGACCAGCTGTTCCTGAGCTGCAAGCTAGAACTTAAACTGCTTCAAGATGGGCTGTGTGTGACTTGTGTGGTTTTTTGCATGGTTCCACATCTTAGCTCACTGTGGAATGATGACTATAGGCCTTGAGCAGTAAAGATGCATCTGTTGAACTTTATCTCGTGTTTGAGAGTTTTTGAAAGTAAATAAAGGATTCTTTACCAGTAAACTTTCTATCAATTCTGCTATGCCTGAAAATAAGCAGTGGAGGCTTTCCTATAAATTTTCTTGCTGATCTTAACTGAAGAGGCCAAATTACCCTCAAGCAAGAATACCTACATTGTTACTGTGACTACTGACTTTTTTTCTTTTTTTATTCCCTCCAACAGGAACAGGAAATACAGTGGTGATAATGGTTGGCTATCCAAAAGGAATAGAGATATTGGAGCCAGTACGAAGAGGGATTCCAGTAACAATGAGTATTGTTGTTGGCACACGACATGTGCAGGAATACATTAGTGGTCAATCAGTTGTGTTTGTAGCCATCGCCTTCATCACCATGATGATTATATCCCTTGCTTGGCTCATATTTTACTATATACAGCGTTTCCTCTATACGGGATCACAGTTTGGAAACCAGGTAAATGGAGCTAATGGCACTTAAGAGTATTTACCTCCTTCTTGTGTCAAATCAGTTGCCTAACTTTGATTGTTTATTGGAGCGTTCTTGAAGATCTGTGCCTTCTTCCTATTTTGCTAACTGTGAATGCTGCTCAGCAACAGTCAGTGAGGCTAATAAGCACTATGCTAATTGGCATCACAAGTTTGACTAGTTATAATTATTAGATGCTCATATGAAGTAATGAGAAATACATTTAGCCACTTGTCAACAACAGCTTCTTACGTGATCTGTCACCTAACTGAACTTCCTTCCTTTTGACATGAAAAATTATTTTCATTCTTCAGTAATTTTCATTTTGAAAGTGCTAACTTCACTAACCAGACTTTTTTAATGGAAAGAGACCATGGTAAGTTTTTCTTTTTTAATTTTCTTATAAAACCCACAAGTTCTTCAGGGTAGAATTTTTAGTTCTAAAGTTTTATGAAAACTACTTTTGGTACTTGTAATTCTACAACTCCACTGTAGAGTTATTGAATTACAGCAGCCTAGAAGGTGCATGTGTGGTGAGATTCAGCTCTCTTGGGCTACTCAAGATACTGAGAGCAGTGAGAGTACTGAGGAGGTTTGGAAGGAGTAATTTTGCTCCTTATTTGCCCTTCTCACATTTCTGTACTTAAAAGAAAAAAAAAAAAGCCAGCTTTACTTTTTTCCCCTGAGGAAAGTACTTATCATAGAACTGTTTAGGCTGGAAGGGACCTTTGGACTCCTACAATCAAGAGTACAACTTATATGGAGTTGTTGAGGATGCAAGTCCATCTGAATTTTGAAAATACCTTAGACTGCTACTTATCTCTGCTTTTCAACTACTGCAGATAGGTTCTTCCATGATCATCAGCAGCTCTATCGTTTGCAGCTTCTTTTTTTTTTTAGCCACAGTTCAAGAAAAAATATTGCTTCAACTAGTGCTTAGCATGTGGACTTCTGACTTTTCCTTGATGATGTAGATTCTAGCTTAGGGGGAGGAAGGAAGGGATTTTTGTTCACTTTCATAAGTCTGAACTCTGTTTAGTACTTAGAGGACTCTTCTAGGAAAATACTTAATTTCTCTTTTCAATAACTGAGGATAACACACAGGACTTCTGTATTGGCTAACCTTGTAGTCTCCCTGAAATTTTGGTTTCATAGAGTCTTTTTTACTAAGCTTTAAATCTTAGCATTTACTTTCTGAGAATACTTTTGGGAAAAGAAAATTTTTGAGAAGCATTTATAGAAAAGGGATGTGTTTCTGTGTTGTAATAGTTGTTTAGTGAAGAAAGTTGCTTCTTCCTGTTGCCTTTTAAATAGTTCACACAGAGGAAACTTCACGTGCTTTATGAAGCATCATATTGTGTACTTTAGTTTTAAGGATGTGAATGTGGTGTTTCTAAGAAACTTGTGCCACAGACTCTTAATAGAATTTTGCTATTGTCATCCAAATGCCAGTAGATTTGCCAGTGCTTGTCATCTGAATGCCTCTTAAACAAATGAAACTGTCTAGCATTAGAATGTTATGCCCTTTTCTCAATTCTTTCTCTTCTAAAATAGCCACCGAAAATAAAAATGATGCAAAGTTGGAAAGTTTTGACGATATTAGTCGAGATGTATCATTAAGAGTCTTAAAGGAATTTTGGAAACAAAAAGCCACTTTCTAACCCAAATCTTGTTTTGCTTGGCTTATGGACTCAATTAGAAGTAAAACTTGTGAGTTAAATATGTTCTGTTTTAAAGCAAGCTGCAGTGTAACTGCTAACTGAAGATGGGTATCTTAATATCTTAGTATCTGATATTCTAGTATCAGTTTAGCAGTAAAATTATAGAAGATCTCCTTGCTACTGAAGATGAAAACAGGACTGTGCAGAAAACCCTGAAGAGGTGGAATAGGCTTCTGCTGCTGGTTTTGTCCATTTCTGGGAGACCTTTCAGACTACTTATCTTTAACACCATAAAAAATTAAAAGTAAAAAAACAATTTTCAGAACTATACATTTGTAAAATTATATATGTCATCATAATTCTTACAGAGAAAAGCTGCCATTGTGGGTTTGGGGTTTTTATTCCTTTATGATATTTCTTTACTGAGGGCTGCTGCTAGACAGGTCAGCATCTGTCAGCTGGGAGTATTTAGTTTCTCAGTTTCTTGCAGTAGCTAGCACTTTGTCTTGAACTACAGTACTGCTTTCTTATCTTGCTTCCCCTCTAAGCATAATTATACTGCATAGAAGTCCAGTATGGTGCATCATGTCTGTAAAGCCTTTCTTGTCATCTCCTTTGCATAATGTGTCCTTTCAGTGCAAAGCTTTGTCCAGTGCAGCAGACAGTGTTTAACTGAGGGGAAGTATTAATAGCTACA
The DNA here is from genome assembly GCF_037042795.1 of Molothrus aeneus. NCBI lineage: Eukaryota > Metazoa > Chordata > Aves > Passeriformes > Icteridae > Molothrus > Molothrus aeneus. Next base: position 87,014,016 of record NC_089647.1, on the reverse strand, counting down.
AGCAGCCTTCTGACCTGGTGGTCAGCTGTAGGCTGCCTGGCAGGATTCCACCTTCTCCCAGGCTGCTGCAAAATGCACGGTGTGCTTGCTCATGGGCTTGCCTAACTGGAAGGTCTGGTTATATGGCTGTGGTTACAGTTCTGCTTGCCTCTAAAGCCTACACGGATTTCAGCTTTCCTGTGTGGGAAGGGCCTTAATGCCGGCAGGGCAGTCGGGATGCGGGACTGCCGGTGTGCTCGGCTAACCCCGCACAGCTGGGGCTGCTCCTGCGAGCAGGGCGCTTGCAGAGCCTCTGGGGTGCAACTGACTGCTGCCTGGAAATGTTTTATAAACTAATTCTTTGCCCAGAGATCAATTTAATTTTTTAGACGTATTTAGAAGACTCAGTAATCCACCTGGAAAGTATTTAAAAACCTGGAAATATAATTCCTGAAACTACTGTCTATACTAACACTTAAAATCTTATTTCAAGGGACATAGGAAGGAAACCAAGAGAGCCATCAGCCAGCTTCAGCTGCATACAGTGAAACGTGGAGAAAAGGTAATTCAGTGTCTCTGGTTATTGCTGTAAGTTTCAAAAATGGTTGTAATGTTTTCAAAGAATTTAAACTAAAATTACCACAACATAATTGCACTGTGACATACAATTCTAGGCTTATGTCAGGGCCTAGGCTTAAAAGGCAGAATTTAAAATGAAGGAGTCAAATTTGAAGTACTCATGAAATTAAGGCTACTTTGTTGCAAATAATACCTGGTTATATAGAATGATAGGGGACTGGTACTGTAGAGATGAGGAAACATTTGTTATCTTATCAGCACTTGAAAACATCAACAAGTGGATTGCAAAATACTTCCGCACAGTTCTTAGAGCTGATGTAATGTTCTGTGTTCTTAAAAGAACATTCATCACCTTATTGATCAAAAGGCCTTAAAAATATAAAAAGCTTCTAAAAATAAAACACTTGTTTCATCTTTTGACATATAATATGTTAAGGAGCTGTGTAGGCTTAACCTGAAGCATAATTTTTTTAAAATATATTTCTATGTTATGAAATATAGCTAATCTAAAAATTAAAGCAGCTTTCAGGAAGTTGGCTTTGACAGCATATGGCCTTAACTCAGCTGTATTAGAATAACTGAAGTAGAAAAGCCAACATTTTGAAAGAAAATATTTTAGTTGGAGTTTCAGGAGTGCTGATCCTGGATGCAAAATTAGCTTCTGACTAGATTTCTGCTGCTACATAGGAATTTTTTCCCCCTCAACTCTTGTCTTACTTGATGAGTTTTTATTTAAGGACTGATTTATTTGGAGATGAAGAACAAGGATTAGGTTATTTTTAAGTCTATGAATAAAATCAAAATGAGAAAGGACATTGATATGTAAAAACTTTAAAAGAAGTAGCCTAGCAGAAACTGTTCCGTTCAGGTCATGTGCTACAGAGGATATGTCCTTCATTTAGTAAATCAGTTTTGAAACTTAAAAAATTTTATAAATGTCTTTGAACTTCCTTGCCTTTTCCTTCTATGCTTTCAACATGCTTAAATAGTGTTTTACAAATATTTCTTACTTTTTATTAGATTATTTTTGATGGAGTTTAGCATATATTTCAAGCTGTGAACAGAGGGATATTCATCCTTCAATTCATACAATAGTGACATAAGAGATCAAGAAAGGCAGAATTGAACCCAAACTTGTGTAAAGCACTATCAAAGCATAATGTCAGCGTTGGATGAAAGGGACGTAGAAGGGTCGTGATGTATGTTAAAAACCACACAGAAGATGTTAAGAGCTTTTAAAATTGATGTTCAGTAAGATGTTCAAAATAAGATTTGTATTGTGTGATTTTTGCATTATACAGGGAGTTCCTTCAAATAAATAGACCCTTGACTAAAGTAAATAAAATGGGGGAATTTGTTGTTACACCTTATGCTGATTATTCCTATGGGTGCCATGTTCATTAAGAAGAGTAGAATGAGATAAGGTTAGAATCTCTCTGTTAAAATAGAGCTTTTGTGTGTGGTAGATCTCATTAATGTGATTCGAATCAACCTGCTATCAGCAAATTTATGTAACTTACTGATGCAGAGGTATTTTCATGAACTAGTATAAATTTGTCTGGACATTTGTCCTGTCTTACTCTGTAAATGTACGTTTTTTTCTTTAAATATTTCCTTTCAGACTTTTGAAAAGAGTCTGTTTCTTTTGTTGTGATGCAGTACAGTTATCCCCACTTGAGGTTGAGATATTTAACTAAAAATAGGTCATATATTAAAAGTGTATTTACTATCATGTAGATTTTTCCTGAGAAGCTTATGGGATTATTGTAAAATGGACACTCATTTGAGTATGTGCTACATATGGTGTGCTTGGATTTTGCCTCTTGTACAGAATAAAAAATAACTTGTTAGAGAATAAGCACTTCTCTTAACTTTGCTGACATAAAAAAAATCAGTCTTAATGTGATTTACTTGGGAATTTAAGGCATTAATTGTGTAAATTGATAGCATGCAAAGGAGGGAAATGTTGGCCTTGAACTTTCAAGTTTCCTTGCAGAACTAATTAGTTTAAATGTTTGTGTTGAAACTGAAGTGCTTTGATAAGTTGTAAATCAAAAATACTAATTTTTTGGGGATGAAAGCAGAGGAATTTTCCCACTGTCTGTTCTTCTAATACTTAGAATTTATGCAGCCCAATTAAAATTGGATTATTTTTCTTGTATTTGGAGCTATCCATCATATTTACACTGCAACTCTAAGTATGGCTTCAAGAAGACAGTAAGACCTGTTAGAAAAGATATTTAACCCTTAGATAAAAATGGAAGTGGGGAAATTATGTTCTGTCTAGTGTGAACTTGGAGGAAGGTTTTAAACCCAAATTGCATACTTGCGTTCTCTTCTGGCTATGAAGGAATATCTGCTAGGATGTGGTAGAAGAAAGGTGAAGAAGAGGTTTTGTGGGATTCAACCCCCAAAATCTCTTCCTGCTCTTGGAAATCTTTGGGACTGGTAATTCAGAATTAGGTTGCACACTTTGATTTGTGCTGATCTCTTAAAGTGTTTTCATCTTATAGCTACCTTCAACTGAAACATTCCTGTGCTCCCATGAACAAAGCCAATGTGTGAGACTTATTGAATTACTTAGGATGCTATGTATAGTTATTTAAATTAGAAAATCTGGGTTTGGCTGCTTATAGTATTTGATAACTTGATCAAATCACCTCTTGATAGAATCTCAAATTAAATGAGGTAGATTTTTTTATTTGCTATACCATTGGATATATTTTGCAGTCTTTGAAGCTAGCTATTACACAAAGCTTGTTCATTCTGTAATGTGTGAATGTTATACACTTAAATGTGTTGCCGTATTTAGGGTTTAGATGTTGATGTGGAAAACTGTGCTGTGTGTATTGAGAACTACAAACTGAAGGACACTGTCCGAATTCTGCCATGCAAGTAAGTTGTCATAGTTATTCTTTACTCTTTAGCATGTTTTTCTGAAGAAATGGGATGAATTTTCTATAAATTCTTCTGAACCTCTGGTGCCAGAGCTGAAGCTGCAATTTGTACAGCCTGTTAAATGTTGAAGGGCACTGTGAGACCATGCAGCACTTCATATGTATGTGGGGGCAAGGGAGCAATTGGGAGAACTGTAGGGGTGAAGTAGAGCTTGCTTAAATTAGAACTGTACACTGTTGAACTGATAACTGCATGGTCTTTGTGGTTATTAGCATCTCCCCTTCAGAAAACTGGCATGAACCAAAAGGTTTCCAGAACCATGTCTGTACTAGTAAATTGAGCAGCAGCTAATTGTCAAGATTATAAAGGAAAGGTTTATTTTTAATGTGTTAACTTGCTCACTGTTTGAAGGAGGGGTGTGTGGCTTTCATGGTAAGTTCTAAAGAGCATTTCTTTTCTTTAGGCACATCTTCCATAGAACATGCATTGATCCTTGGCTTTTGGATCACCGAACTTGTCCAATGTGTAAACTTGATGTTATCAAAGCTCTGGGATACTGGGTATGTTGCACACTACTTTAATCTTCAAAGTAGAAGTACAGTCTAGGAAGCAAACTTCATGTAACTGTTCAGAATGAGAGCAGCTGTTATTTGACAAGACTTGAGAAGCTGGGAAAAGATGCAAAGAGAAATTGAATGAGAACCAGAAAATAGGGGAATTTTATGGGCAAGAGCTTAAATATATTGAGCAGCTTACAAATCTTCTTTGATAACCAGTATTTTCTATCTCCAGCTGATGATGTTAAGGAATTTGAAGCAGAGGTGAGACTGTTTGCTCAGGCTGCAAAAATATACCTGAATTAAATAAATCTAGAACATATATTTGATGTTGTTGAGAATGTGATTCAGAGGAAGAAATTATAGTTTTTCTACATCGAATGTTTGTGTACTTCCACATATGCCCCATGATTTATCCCTGTAAATGAGCTGGTACTTAAAACCTTCCTAAAGACATTCACCAGTAATTGGTTAAGTAGAGAAAATGATGTGCTCTCATTTCTTTCTGACAGCACCAGAAAAGAGAGATGAAGACACATGCGGTAGGTTACTCAGTCACTGTTGATAAATAGTCTTGAGTTCCACTAAAATGCTATAGGCAAGAATATACCTCTCTTATCTCCTACTGATCTACAGAGATCTCTAGAAAATAGAGCTGGTTTTTTGGTTTCAGGGCCTTTCCTTTCATACACTAGATCTGTGTTTTGACTACCTTTTCTCTTACTTCATTGCAGAGACTTACCAGATCTGTGGAAGAGTGTTAGGAATTACTGTTTTGTTTTGGTAAAGGGGACAATACTCTTGCTATGTAATATGTATATACCAGATTTTGATGCTTCTGTGAGTTAAGTCAGACTTTACCTGGGAGTTGCAATCTTGTTGTCATGTGGAATAGCTATTGCTACTTTAAGATTGTTATATTAGCAGCTTGGTTTCTGCCCACATTGAATTCTTGGGGTTGATGTATCTTGTGTTATATGCAGAAGGACTTATCCTTTTGAATACAGGCTGGAAACTGAAATACTGACATATTTGGAATAATTATATTCCCTGAATTTGTGCTGTTGCAGAGGATACTGGTACTAAGCCCAACCAGGAGCAGTAATAACTCCTCTGCTTTTTGGCTAAAATGATTTTTGGAAAGCAGATTGAGTAGGATTATGTTAAATGGAGAAGTCCAGTTCATTTTTCTAATGAAATGAGGCAAATGGATCCTGTGTTTGCATCCGTTGTTCAAATCTCACTGAGGCTAATAATGTGGGAAACCATTCAGGAATTTTCTTCGAGCTTAGTTTTCAGTTTGATCCAGGTTGCCCAGTCTAGTCTGTGGAGCGATTGCCTGAATTGTTTTACTGATGTGAAGAAAAGAAGTGCAAAGAGCAAGGCAGCTTCTCTCAGCACTGGGCTCTGAACCTACAGAAAAGAATGTGCAGCCCTATAGAAATATACTAAACCATCTGCAGGGAGGCTCAAGGCTCAGTTCAGTTATGGACAACAAATACTTCAGATGCTTTTACATTTTGAAAGGCTTGAAGTAGAAAAAAGTCACTAAGTCCTATGACGTGGCTTTTGTAAAGAGCAGATTTCAGTGATCTAGTTCTTCATTATGCTATTTTTTATGAGAGAAAGAACATAAAATTTCTGCATTTCAGCATGTCTGACTGATTTTGTACAGCATTACTGAATTTTGTAGTTTCAGTTCTTATTTAACTGTTTAAGTTTTGGAAACTAAATCATTAATGCCCCCTCCCGTCTGCAAATGTAAAGATTGTGTTCAATTGTATCATGTCTGTAGCTCATTAAAATTCAGTATGTTTTAAATTATGCTGATTTGATGCTAAAGAAAGAATCAGCCCAGAATTTCTTAAAATTTAAGATGGGCCTTTGCTAGTTGTTTGAAGAAGGAAAAAATACTTGCTATTAAGCAAAAAGAATAGCTACTGAAACTGCAATGTAATTGCTTATGTATAATTAACATCAGTATATCCATGGCAATGAAGGTAGTCTGTTTAATTGTAGAAACAGAACTGTATGTGTAGAACTTTGATCCATTCTGAAAATTAATTCAGAGTTGTATAGCTTGTGCTATACTATAGGTGAAATAGATCCCTTTGCCTGTGATGCAGATGTTGCATTCCTGCAAAGTGACAAGCCAGTGTTTTTGGAACAGACTTTAAGTTAGGCTGGAGATAGAGGAGGACAGAATTTGGTTCTGATGTAAATGTTTGTTCAACCTAGTAAAAAAAAAACCTGGCCAACTACTATAGTGAAAAAACAGTTCTTGGAGACTTCTGCAAACTCAAAGAATCAGTAAGTTTCCTCGGTGGGGACTTTGTATGTGCTGAGCCTGCTCCTAGCCTTCAGCAATACTGTTGCTACAGTGTTGCAGTAATCCATCCAAAAGGCTGACTAGGTGGACTTTTCCTGTTTCTGCTCTTGGCTTTGTGGTGGCTTTGGATAAATGCCTTCTCTTTTGGTTGGCTTTCCTTCTTGCAGTCAGACAATAACCTTGAAAGTGGACAATATCAACACTACTCCCAGGAGTGCACATGTAATAGCTAAAAAATGGTTGTTTTTCCAATAAGGTGAGGTTACAAAAGGTGACATGAAGGACTATTGAAGTCTGATGGTAGACAAAAATGACAGCTAAATATGTTTACTTTTGAAGGGGGACCCTGAAGATGTACTTGAAGTTCCAATACCTGAATCCATAAGTGGCAGCGTTTCAGTCGGAAGTCTGAGTATTGCTTTGCAAGATGATGACAGAAATGAAGTAAGCGAATTGTCAGCTTCCTCCACTAATGAGTCTGTATTGCAGTGTACCAGCTTAAAAGAGGATGCAGGGGAAACCACAGCATTGCTTGGTAAGTAATTCACTGTTTCACTGCACAAATCTTAGCACTAGACATTGCATTAGAAGCCCTTCTCTAGCTGGTGTGAGCAGTTAGTACTGCAGTGCAGAGCAGATTGAGTGGTGTCACTTACTACTGGTCTTCAAAAAATACAAGCAGATTTTCAAGGAACTCTGTCAAGCAACAAATAACTGAGCTTGGGTGAAAGAAAGATGTAAGCAGTGTCTTAAGAGGATTACCCAGAGAATCTTAAGAATCTGAGGTATATATGAGTATGAAGTTTTTAGCCAGAGTATGGATTAATGTAACAAGATAAAGCATATTAAAATGGTAAAACAACAAAAAATTTTTCTTTTAATTCCTGATTTCTAGATGTGGATACCAGTAATAACCGGCATGGAGAACATCTATCTAATGGAAATTCCCACTGAACTGCTTCATGGAAGATATCTTGAATAGACTGTTGAAGAACTATTTTTTTTTATTTAATTAGTATGGACTTTTGTCTAGTGAACAGAAAAAATAACAATGTAAATTATTTTACCTTTCAAACTTTTCTAGCTGGTGTTCCAAAAGGGCTAATAACTAAGAATTTTGTACACAGGAGGATTTTATAAAATCTCCTCTGGATGTCTCATCCTAAAAAAAAAATGCAATAACCCTTTTTCTGTAAGCATTGTTGCAATGTCATTGTGTTCCAGAGGGCTGTAACAAAGATGAAGACTAGGCAGTGAAAATAATGTAGACTGTGTAATGGTTAAATATTTTGGATGCACTATTTACATTCAGTATGTACATATGAAGAACACTTACAAGCTATGACTATTAAAATGTTCTGAAAGTTCTGAACTGTTGTAATTGGAGATGAATATTCTCAGAAAAGACATTAACCTTGAAAGAATCAAATAACTTAATGGATATGTTGCATATCCTTTTCTTGTGATGGAAAAATTGCTGGTTGCAACATGTAACAAATACTTATTCTGTCTTGTAACGTGTTCTACTCAGAGTGGACGCTGAGAAAAGGAAGCCTTCTCCATCTTGCTAGCTTTCTATACTGAATTTGGCAGTAATAGGTTGTGCTAGGTGGTCTTCACGTGCTGAGCATGTAGACATTTAGTATATGCACACTGGTTACCTCTTTCAATCTTAAAACAGAGGTAAAGGGCTAATTATGGCTAAAATATATTTATTAGTCTATTTATAAGAATTTACATAATTTCTTCTTGCTCCTGTTCCCATCCTGACCCACTTTATGTACAAATTGAAACGGTTTAAGAAATACAAAGGTTGGGTTTGTTTTGCTTTTATTTTCCCTTGCATAGAGATGCTGGAATTCTCTTGGATATTCCACATTAGGAGTTTTGACTGGGTTTGCCATTAGCTTTTATTCCTTTCTTTTAGATTAGCAGTATTGTGCCTTATAGTAAAACACTTAAGAAATCTGAAGCATCTGAGAGTAAATATAAACCCTGGCATCTCCCATTATGACCTCTTATTCAAATATTTATATACTGTAAGTGGTATAAGGAATTGCTAAACTGTTTTGTAAAGAAATATGTATATTTAAAACATTACTTAAGGATGTTAAGTGAATTGTTTAGGATTTTAGTATTGTCATATTATAAATAATATGCTACATTCCTCAATTTTCTTTTGTAAAGCTGTTGCTACAGATTGCTTAAAACGGTGTCTTTCACTAGACATTTGTTTTAGAGTGCATTTTGTTTTTAAAATGTATATTTGGAATGTTTTTAAGAAAATATGCAATTCTTTTTCTAACTTACATTGAGCTTCAACAGAAGCAATAACTTTTTTTTTAATTTTAAAATGAATGTTCCAGAAACGACAGAGGGGAAAATATAATCTGAACTTCTACTTTGCAGAGCAGATGTTTCACCCTAAATTTCCTTAAAAAAAATTCCTGTTAATGCCTACTTAAAAAAATCTGCCTCTTCCCTGTAGGAGTATAACTTTTAGGTTTACTGGAAAACTGTCAGGTTGTAGTTCTAATGTCACCAGCAGGTGCAAGTTTTTGTGATGCCTTTATCTTACAAGAAGCACATGAGAATGGAATATGACTGACCAGCCATCTCCAAAACTGAACAAATAAATAAACAACCCACAACTAAAGCAGACAATGTGTAGGGACACTTACGTCTCCAAAAGAAGCTTATCAGCATTTCCAGAACTGCCTTTTTAGCTATCTCTTCAATATTAAAAACTAAGTCTTCTCCCTCTTCTTTAACACAAAACTGAACATTGATGTAGTAAATGTTGAGAGGGTTTAAATTCTAGCTCAAAGAGGAACCAAAAGAGAAGTTATCAAGAGAAGTGTTGTCAGTCTGTGGATTGTGTCTTGCTGATACCTACAGCACAGTATTCATTCTGGAGAGGAGAATTGTGGTAAGTACTTGAGCTTTTATGTAATACCTATAAAACCAAAAGCTTTTCTTAAGAATTAAATCTGAGATCTGGCAGAAAGATGGAAGAAAGCCTAAGGAACCTGCAAACTGGAAAGTTTGCTTATAAAATCTGGTGTGTGCTGACTTAAAAAAATACCCGAGTGTGAAGACTCCTGAGGTCTGTTTCACATGCTGGCACTGCACCTGTTTCATTTCAGTCATTCACAAAAATAGTTACAGTTGTTTCAGTCAAATAGGTTTGCACATAGTTGATCTTTGATATAGTTAAGTCTTGTGAGGCCAGCTGTGCTGCTGAGGAGTGATGACAAAAGGCCGAATTGCAGTGCCTCCAGCAAGCAGTTTGCTCTCCTTGGAAGCACAATGACAAAAATCATCTGAAGCGAATCACTAGTCTGACCTCAGCCAAAAAGCTGATGTGCATTAGTAAAAAGAGAGGTAGGATGAAAAGTACAGGGCAGGAAAAAGACAATCTAGGGAGCTTAAAACAGTAGCAAGAGAAGTTTAGATCTGCTGTTCCAGCCTGTCTGTTATGTTGAGTAAACGGGTGTAGGCTGCTGTGGGTAAATACAGGTGCACAGACTTTGCTAATCTGGATCCCCACTAAATTGGATCAAACTGGTATTGCTAGTTTCTAACACTTTACCTACCAAATGCTTGTATGAAGATCAGAACTAATGAGTGATTTTTTTCACCCTCTCCCTCCTTTTTGTAGGGTAGGTGCCTCCTGACTCCCTTCTTTTCCATTTGGGGAAGCTATAATCTGACTCTGCTGCTTCAGCCATGTCCTACCTAGTGTGGGAGCTGCAGCTGTGTGTGTTGTGGGCTCCTGCTGCCTCCCCCTGCCCTCATCACTTCTCTCTTCCTAGCTGCACAGTTTACATACAACATGCAAGAACTTGTCTTGGACACCTCTGTCCCTTTGTTAGATTTTGCTGTAATCAGGCAGAGTGCTGCTTATTGGAGATATTCCTATGGTATCATTATACAAAAAGCTAAATTGCAGAGCCCACAGGAAGTCTAAAGCCCCTCAATGGTGATGCTGAATAAATCACTTGGGAAAAATCCCTAGCAGGACTAGGGGATGCTGATTTTTGTGGAATAAGTTTTATTAGTGTTGTGTTAATTGGTATGGCTTTGCTACTGCTGCTCTTTCTGTTAGGGAGAAATTTAGTGAAGTTAAGTGATTAATTTTTTTTTTTTTTTTTTTTTTACAAAAGGAGCTATGAACATGTCAAAATGAGTTGCTATCTTAAAGAAAAAACTGGAGGCCCCTCTTTGTTTAGAAATTTTAGTTTATTAATAATAGTCTACATATGACAAACTGGAAAAAACTTGGTAGTAAATAATTGTCTAAACTGTCTTTCAGACTTGATAGCAAGCAAAAATGAACCATAGACATTTCAGATCTAAAAGCATGTTCATGGTTTAATTACTTGCAGTACCAATTTAACTGGAAAGTCTGGATTTTCTTTTACTAATGACTGCTAGACTGGATTCTTCTTTGGCTCTAAGCAATGCTTGGAGGAGATTCTTGGCATGTACTAGACAAGTTTGATAGGATAGCAGTAACTCCTTTTCCCTGCCTCTTACCCCCCACATTGCATGTGAATGTAGTCCAGTAGCCTGTTGCCAGTAATTAGGGCTAGATTTTGGAGGTCTACTGGAGGAGTTGTAGGATAATTTGCCTACAGTGGAAATGCCTGTAATCCATGCTGACTTAATAAAGTGCATACCAGTATACTCCTGCCAAAGCTGACCTGTTGGGAATTCTGGTCCTGTTTAGGTTGTAACTGGCACAGAGAAACACCATTGCACCTTTGTCAAGTGTGCAAAGCTGTTTTTTAATTACCTATTGATTTGGGAATGGTCATTCAGGTTTTTTGGCCATCCTGCCAGGTTCCTCTACAACCAGCCTGTTGTAGTTGGGCAGAGTCCAACAAGACTGTCCCCTTGGATGAGATGAAAGGATGCAGCTTTATAATAGGGCCATGTTGAATTACACTTCCTGAAATGTCAGCTTAATTTTTTTTTAACTGAATGCCTGTAAAAAAATTGTAACATGTCTTTAAGACTGATCTTTACTGGATGTGTTCTTTTTTCTCACAGGTGATATGTGAAGATTTGAGAATTGGAATTGATTAAAAGTGCACAAATCAAGCTGAAGGCTTTTGGTTTTGTTCAGTATGGGTCCTGATCTCTCCTCAGATATCCTACTGTATTGCAAAACTTGATTTAAGAAAGTTTTTAAAATAGAATGCCTTTATAATTGCATGTATTTGTGTGAAGAGTGCATTGCCTGAGACTGTCCATTATAGTTCCATTGGACCAGAAGCTCCTTTTCACCATCTGAAACATGGTAATGTTACTGCATTTTTAAATGAGCATATCCTTAATTCAGAAGAACAGAGTAAGTTTCCATCATTTTGTTAGTCTGAAGCTTAATTCCAAAACTTTGAAGCCACCTACTTCTACTATAAACATATACCTACAGAGAACTATTTGCACTTGCTAGTCTGTAAAAAACTATTCACAGCAGTCTTTTATTGTAACCTTGAACTAATTTGGTTGCATTGTTTGGATTAAGCACTTGTCTTTTCCATTGTGTATGTACAGTTGTAAGAATGTCAAGTTATGCATTGTTGTTGTAACTTAATGGCTAAAAGCTCAAATTCCATAATAAATTATACAGACCTTTTAAAAAGCAATCTCTGATAAAGGTGGAGGGTTTTGTGTTCTTTGGTACCCTTAGGAAATGGATCTGAAACACACCCCACTAGTACAGCACAAAACAAGATTAACTTGGTGCTGGGTAGCTATGGGGGAGTCCATTTCAGCATATGGTGCTTTCCCCATGTCACCAATACCTGGCAGGGCTGGGCTAACCTTGGCTGGCTCCTTTGTGAGGAGGGGAAAAATTGATGGAAGAACTTGTGGGTCAAGGTAAGAAACAGCTACCAATTGCCATCACAGGCACAAGAAATGTGACTTCATGATTACTTTGAAATGGCAATAAATTAGTTTGAGAGTAGGGTAGTAGAGGACTAAAACTACCCCTGTGTAAGCTGACACTTCTCTCTTGCATGGTGGCAGGATTGGGGTGGTGGGGGGCGATGAGCCTGTTACAGGTGATCTCTGCTGTTCCCTCCTCACTCTTTTGCCCTGCTCCATCCTGAGCTCATTCCAAGGAGTTCTGCAGTTCTTTAGGAACCCCTTCAGTGTGGATCTTCTCCATCAGGTATAGACCACTCCAGGGTTATCACTGAGCTGCCACCAGCCTGGCTGAGGGGCTCTGCTGTGCCAGCTTGTCCTGGCTGGGCCTGGAACAGGGCAGCCTTCTTCTCACAAAGGCCACCCTGCACTTCCCCAGTACCACAGGACTCTGAAATTAATATGGCTCAGACGTATCTATGATAAAATCATAAAATTTCTTGGTAAGTCCCTAATCCATGGATTTGTCACAGAACTAGAAAAATTACATCTACCAGTAGAACTCAAGCAAATACAGTAAAGATGCAGAACAGCTACACTTTGGCTGTAATATCATAGTAGCATTATGATATTAGTCTATGACACTAGTCTAAAATGTATGTATGTGTAGCAGTACCCTCTTAAAACCGGATTATAGTCAAATTTGGCTTCAGCTTTAGTAGATAGAAAACATTAAGGTATGATTTTAAACCTGCTTGTAGTCTAAGTGGTGCCACTAAAAATGCCTGATAGCAAATATATTAGGTTTGGAAGTAATATCTAGAATTGAACAGATCTTAACTGTTACTTTTTTTAATACTTTAACTGGAAAGCTGCACAAGTCTAAGCCCTGGTGACTACAGACTTTTTACTGAAAGATTGTATTAAATGAGACAAGAGACTGAAAATCCTATCAATCCAGGCACTTTCACATCCTAAATTCCTTGGAAAGAAAAAGCCAAAAGACTGTATTTACTTTGCATTATTGATCTTGTAGTTCCTAAAACTTTGAGAAGCAGATGCAGATTTAAAACAACTTTCATTTAGCAAGCAGTATTAAATTAGAACTTGTTACTTCCCAAGTTACTTCCCTTTTCAGTCTCAGGGCTTAAATATAACAGGAGCTACTCTACTATCAGCTTAAAATTATAGCTGATAAACTTGCTCCCCAGTTTCCCCAATAGCTGGGACCTAACATGAAAGCCACTCTGCCTCTGTGCACTAGAAGGAAGAGGCTATTTAACTTTGGAACATACACAGCAACTCAGAAGTGCAAATTCAGAAGTGAGAAGAGACTGGAATTCTTTTGATTTTTATGGAAGAAGTGTGACCCTCTTTCCTAAGTGAAAGATTTTTACCAGCATGTAAGGTATGGTATTTCAACTGCTGCTAGCATGATTCTGAAAATACTCAGTGGTCTTGATAGGAGAGAATATTTCTGTGAGCCTACAGCACCCAACTTCATTTCTGCCTTGTGAAGATAAGCCTGTAGCTGTTTCTAGATATCAAGACAGACTTTCCCTTACTCACTAGAATACATTGTTAGTAGTTCTATCCAGCTCCTAGAAGGTCTTACACAGTGAACAAAAGGTAAAACAAGGAACTTACTTACCTTGATACAAAAGTTGACTTTAGTTATATACAAGTGATTTTGGATCCAAAGACAGTGAGTGCCAGATTAATACTTAAATTTGCTGTGAATGCTAAGTATCCTTTATATTATCTCTGGAACTAGAGCCTGAATTTCAGGATACGTATATCACATACAAATTTTAGCCATAGTGAAAAATAGTGTAAGGCCTAACACATTTCACAAAATCAAACGTGTATCAGAAAAAGCCTTATTTATTGTTCAAATGCATAAAATGCTATTTATAATGTAATTAACATAATACATAATTAATCCAGGGATTTAAGTTTCAAATGTACAATTAATTGGTATAGAACACTAGCAAGAGGGTTTTTTTTGCCACTGACAGTCACTTTATTTTGATGTTTTTGTTTCTGATGGATTTTCCCCAGTGTCCAGTGTCTTCAGCAATCTAAAAAGGCCAGCTGCTTCTCGTATCCGACTGAACTCAATACAGAATGCTTGCACTTCTATAAACAAGTCCTGTACATTAATAATTTTGTTTCTGATTAAAGACTGAAGAAAGACACAAACAAGACGGACCAGGCGGTTCTGAAACATAAGAGAGATGGTTTAATAATCTAAATAAATGTTTGCAACCAAGTCAGTTAAAGGACTGTTGGTCCTCAGCAGTACTAGTGAGGTGTTTCAGCTTCAGCAGTTATTGTGTTCCCAAGCTTTGTACATGCTGCCCTTTCTCTTCCATTTCCCACACTACTACTATATTTAAAATATTGACAGCTTTATATTCTTGTACTTCCAGATGCAGGAGCCTTCTCAGGATTAATCCCATGCACAAATGAAGCACCAGATCTACCTATCCACCATACTTAACTTATCATATAATAATCTCTGAATAAAGGCAAAGAAGACATAATAGCTGAAGATTATGTCAACATTTGAGTCTTGCTTAGTCTTATTTTCTACAATAGCACCATAAAGAAAATTGAACAAGTTTCACATCTTAAAATTTCTTATGACCACATCATCAAGGAACTCCAGATAGGAAGTGACATCAACCAAACTGATTCCAAACTTCCTTCATGGAATGTGCTCTGTTGCCGAATCAGCAGGTAACCCTTTTGCTCTATGTTAGAAGGAAAAAAATTCCAGGGACACCTAATCCAAGAACTCATGGCTCATTTCCTGCCTGATCCAGAGAAAAGAGAGGATCTTAAAAGTGTTCCTCTTTCTTAAGAGCTACTTAGGCAACACCTTGAAGAGCACGATGGGAATTGGAAGTGAAAGCTTAGGAACTGGCACTTTAAATCTGTCATACATAGATCCAGTCACCAACCATCTGTTTAACACATGAGCACATTCTTCCCCAAGGACAAAACCAAGTCTTTATCACTAAAGTGCTCTCATACTTCACATTGTGAGAAAGACTTGAACCCAAACCTTTCTCTAAAAGCAATTATGTATGTGAACAATGTTTATCAGACAAAACTGAGGGATGTGACAGATTAAGTGTCCAAAGCATTTCAGATTGTTTGACATTGAAAATCAGGTATCAGCTATTTTTCCAGGAGCTGATTTTACTACTGCAAAATTTACTACTTGTAATGAGAGAATTCAGAGACTAAACAACTTATTTCCTTCATTGCGATCAAAAGGCATCACATGCTTTCTCTGCAACACAAATTAGTTACATGAGTAATTTTAATAATCCAGGAGCATGAAACTCAGCAAAGGAACAAATGCAAGATGACTGGCTGACTCCCAGTCTCTGAGGATCATTTCCAACAGTAATTTTGTACCATGCTTTTTAAACAAAATACCTAGTGTCTCAGCTGCTGTGAGGCCCCATACAGATTAAAAAAAGTTAGATCTCAAGCTCTGCATTCTGCTTAGTAATCAGTGTATGTTCCTTGACCCTCAGAGCTCTTTTTTTGTCCCCTGTGTGCCTGAAGCACAGCTGCTATGTGCTCTCAGCAGCCCCTCTGAGCACAGTGTCCCATTCTGGGCATATTCTCAGCTGCAGCCCAGGTCTGCTGCTATTTTCCTTCTCTACTACCAAATGTAATAGGCAGAGCTACTCAGCAGGTCACAGATCAAGTTACCCATGTGTGTCTGGCAGAACCACAAAGCAGAGAAGCATCAGCAGCCACCAAAAGACAACACATGGTCAGTCATCATCAGAATGGGATTGAGAACAAGATGGGAGGATTGCTGCTGTCTAAAACCACACTGCAACCCTATCCTGTGCACTGTACACAGCTTTCATTTCTGTAGCTGAAGGATACAATACAGCTGGAGAAGGTACTAGAGGACACCAAAAAAGCTTAATGGGAAAGGAACAGTTGTCTTGCTGCAAGAGGCTCAGGACACTGCAGTACTTCAGTTTCAAGAGGAAAAAGCTAAGGCAGGACTTGGCATGCAAAAAGCCTCGGAGAAACTGAACACAGAAATGTTTTTCACTAATGGCATACCCAAGAAAAGTTCTGCTGGGCACTTGGTGAAACCAACAGATCAGTTTAGGAGAGAAGGAAGTACCTCACACAGCATGTGGACAACCCTGAATGCCAGAAGTGTGTAAACCTCCTCAGGTTTCCCCTGACCCTCCCTAGTCAGGGATCCTTGGAGTGGCTACAACTTCCTCAGTACCAGCATGCAAGTAAGACAGGCTTGGAAACAGAGAGTGTTAGGAGAAGAAAAAAAGTGCCTTTGAAATTAAAAAGCAGTAAAACAGGGTAACTTAATGCTATCAGCCTTATTAAAATCATAGCACATATTTCACAGAGCAATATATGGGATACTTTTTCCTAACCAATTTATTGAAGCACTCACCTGCATATATTTGTCTTTAATCTGTTCACAGGTGGAGATACAA
Organism: Molothrus aeneus; assembly: GCF_037042795.1. Taxonomy (NCBI): domain Eukaryota; kingdom Metazoa; phylum Chordata; class Aves; order Passeriformes; family Icteridae; genus Molothrus; species Molothrus aeneus. Next base: position 86,997,295 of record NC_089647.1, on the reverse strand, counting down.
TTGGAGATATAAAGATGAATAAATTCAGGTGGGAGATCAACTGCAGTAGTAAGCCTGTTCAAATAAAATATATTCAGTGGTTTATGAAGCCATAAATCTAGTGTTTCTGTAGCAAAACAAATCATATCAGTTAGACCTGTTATATGAGTTTATTCCCAGTTCTGTAAGACAGAACTGATTTTTTTACAGCTTCCAGATATATTTCTTCTCATTTAAATTTCTAAATTAAGAGTAAAACTTTTTTAAACTCTGACAGTACAGAAGCTAAGTTAGACTGGTTTCTAGTACATCTGACATTTGAGTTGCCACTGTTTGTTAACTGAAAGAGCAATACAGCTCTCTTAAGGTAACAACATATGCTAAATGGAGAACTGCCACAAGGTTACAACACATTCTGACCAAAGTAACTCAAATCAATTCTACCTCAAATAGTGAAAGGGGGACAATAGGGAAAAAGGTGAAGGTTTTAGTTTCAATTTTTTTGTCTTATTTCCCTTAACAATCAGTGTCTCCCCTGTTTGCACTGACAGTCACTTTGCAGTTTGATGGAAGTTGTTCCTGTGGTAGCTATGCTGTGGGAGACCCAGCATGCCTGACTGGTGGTGTACTCTCCTGGACACAGGTAAAAGCTCTACTCTCACCACTCTTTCTCCATGTTGCAATCATTAGCTCCACTTCAGGGCAGTAACTGCTGTCAGTCTGCACCAGTAGGGAGGCATTTATTTTGGAACTGTTTCTTTAATCACAAGATATTTAAGGTGCAATTCAACTCTGCTTCAAATGGACTGCTGATTGAGGCTTATTTGGTAGCTCACATTCAGGAATTGCTAAGAAATGGAAGTGGGAGAGATGTATTTCTGTAAATTTGTGGGAATTAGCTATCTGAAAAGTATTCCCATTTAAAGGGCTAGCATTCTGTTAAGAAAATGGGTGGTACCTATCTGCAGAAATTATTCTCAATGAAAACAGAACATGAATGTACAGCAGGGCAGCTGTTTAACAACAGCACCTTTTGTTCACTTAAGCTGCATCAAGAACACAAGTTGCAATTAAGCAGATTAGGCATGTGGCATTAACTGTTTGTGGAGGATTCTACAATAAGTGCACTTTGTCCCACTGTAGTCTTTTATTTCTCACACAGAGACGCCTCAAGAAGGATCAAAATGAACATTTCCAGATATCCTGATAAAACAAAACTGCTCATTTTACACACTCAGCAAAACCTTACTGGATTTGAGATCGTACTCACCGATTTACAACTTCCATTGAATGTAAGGACATGTCCATGTTGACCAAGACAGAAAAATACTCTGTTATTTGACTAGACTGCATTAGTTTCAGCAGCATTTCTATAGCTACTAAAGGATTGTTTTCAACCAGGTCTGGCAATTTAGCAGGAGTGAGACCAATATGGTAAACAAGCTTGGGGTCCTTTTCCAGTTCTCCAAGGAGCTGTGAAGAAGAAAAAAAAAATCCTCACTTGATTTTTCCTCAACTATTCATGTTACTGCTTGAAAAAACTGTTATAACACATCTAAGATCCAAGAGAATGATAGCCCTTTAGATTTAGGCTTCTCTATTGAAAAGCACTGGAGGGCTACTTTAAAATTTTTACTTTAAAACTTTAAAAGTTTTATGGCAACTGTGTCCATAAAACTAATGCATTTAGGAGTCTTTCATCCATGGATGGCAAAGAAGGGAGTTAAAAAAATCCATGATGAATTTTTTTGATGGAAAAAAAAAGAAAAGTTTCAGCCTCCTTTAGTTTTCTGTCCAGTAGAAGGAAATGTCGATTTCAAGTTCACTTGGCACAAAGAGTAGTGCAAATAAAGTTAATTTTATAGTGCCAGCATAATGATTATGAAAAAAAGCCCAATGAAATCAGGGGTAATATTATCAAATTGAGGGGAAAAAAAATGTTGTTGATATTTCTGAAGTAATTATTTATCAAAAACTTTTATAGAAGCATGAGCAACTTAGTTATACAAAGATTTTTCCATGCAGAAACATGTTAGTGCCACTCCTGTTCACCTGTAACTATATCAAGTCAATGGTATGAACATTATTTTCCTTATTCAGACAAACCCAAGTCAAAATTTTTGGATTTTTACTATTTAAAAGTTTTCTGAATGCAAACACAGATCAATTAAAGTGCTCAAACTTTTATAAAACACAGCAGTTAATAGCTTCTTAGAGAATCATTTTAGACAGGAAAACACATCATCCTTACCTGTGTTTGCTGTGGGGAAGTCAAAGGACTTTTAAAAGCTTTTGCCATTATTCTTTTTATCTCAACTCCAGTGCTGTTCTTAACACACATTGACTTATCCCACTGAATTGTGTGATCTGGTTCAATTGGATTTAGCCATGCCAATTCATCCTCACATATATGGAGTGGAGGTGGTGGTCGGATAAACTCTGGTCGAAAGTGACCTAAAAAGGCAACAATAGGAGATGTTTTCTTAAGCTTTGGGTATTCAGTTCTGTATCAGTAAAAAACAGAAGACACCCCAAAAGCTCCTATTTCTTTAAGCTATTATAACACTGAGAACAGCATTACAATCCTATTTACCTCCCAGAAAAACATTTATTTCTGATTTTTAGTGATACCATTGCATCCACCTGTTTTTCCTCTTGATTCAGATCACTGTGTTACTGATCCCGTGGTCTTTTTCCCTCCCACAGTAACAGCTTCCTTGGGAGGTGCTACCAGCCAATGCAGATCTCAGTGCAGAGACTAGTGTCTTGTTCAACAGATGACATGGGGAAGGGCTTGAAGACAAGTCTGTAAATGTGAACACTAGAATCTGACCTAGAAACAACCTGATGCAGTTTTTCACTTCCATTCACCTTAATTTTCATTTCATGCCTTGAAAATATTTCTGAATTCCATTACATTTTATCTGAATTATAATAACACAGTATGTAGTGAGTTACAGAAACAAAGATGTGAAAATGCACCTACTTTCTATAGGAGGCTTTAGTCCACTCACTAATGCTTCTGTGATCTGGGAAGCAACAGAGCTGTCAAACCCGGAGTTGGAAGAATCTGGGTCAGGATCGCTGAGAATGCTGGGGAAGCTGGCCTTGCTCTGTGTTGGCAACTCGGACTGACGTTCTGAAAGAGGAATATTAAACCATAAAATTGGAACAGAGATGCCTGGAATACAAAAAGTAGTGAGAAACAAGCAGCTTTAGAAAAGAATTGGCTTAAAAAAACCTCAACAGATAATATCAACATGAAATTTAGTACAGTTGGGCAGTCAGCAGTCTGAGTGCCAGCTGACAGGCAAGCACAGAGGGTATGCAGCAAGGATAAAGGAGAAATAGATGTTAATCTGAAATGTAGTCTTGGCCTTGGAACAGGCACGTAACTGATGTAATCTACATCTAAAAGCAGTACATTAGTAGGTTCCCATGCTACTCTTCAAAGAGTTCATGTGCTGTATCTGGTTTGTAATCATTTCTCAGAGAAGGAAAGTGAAAGATCTACACAGATCCATTTACAGACCTGCTGGTCATACTAGATAATGGTCATACTAGACCTGAAGTCAGCTATTCAAATTTACCCAACCTTTCTGTGGCATTGCCTGAGCTCCTTGTACATTTGCTGTCAAGCCAGAATCAGTGCTTTAGTGGTAAACTATGGAGTTTTAATGGTTATGTAATTCTACAGACATCATCATTAAAGCAAACCTGGAAGGAGCTAAAATCGTCCTGTTAGAGGCCAAATTACAGAGCACAAACAAGTTACAGAAAAATAACATTAAGGTTAGTGTATATACAGCTGAAGACTTGAACAAATTTGCCAAAAAGGAAAATATGGACCTCATGGCTTGCATTATCAGATTTTTATGCGCCCTTCTGTCAATAATCTATTGCTCTTCTGTATCTGGAAACTTAATGGCTGATCTTCTGTGTTCTCTGTACTATTTTGAGAGATCCTGTTTTCCATTGCTTTGGCAAAGAAAACTCCAAAGGACAAAAAGCAGAAAAATCCCCACTACAGAATACCACTTAACATTCCTATCCCCACCCTGTTAACAGAGAAGACTAAGCAGCAGATTATGCCTTAAGCAATCTGAAGTCCAAAACTGCTGGTACCACACAAGATATCCCTTGAAAAAATTCCAGATGAAACTAAACACCACTCAATTTCCTGGCTAATTGAGTGAGTGCTGTTATATTTTGTGTACCCTAACACTTCTAAGCAAAGTGTGCTTGCTCCTTTTTGTGCAGTCATGGTGACTCTTTCCAGCTGCCCACACACACACAAACTATTTCATATGACTCCAAACAAATCTGCAAGAGATGCCCAAAACTGTGAGTGGCAAGAGCATCATGAGAACAAAGTTGTTAATTTTTCTGGCTTTCTGTCCTACTTACTTACGTGCCTTTATCCAACTACTTCAGATAATGCAAACATGTGCATATATGCTCACTGAAGCACCACAGCAGGGTATATTTTTCTATTAAAGGTAACAACTACAATACTTTAATCTTAAAAAAAAACCAAAACACCATTTTAAAGGCAAAGTCCAAATGAGATGGTATATAAAACATATTTTCTACTTAAGCAACTATTTCTAACTTCATCTCATAGTACTTTCGTTTAGTTAGCCCCTGAACAGAAGGGTTGATTTAACAAAAGAAGTACAGGAGTGGGGAAGAGGCATTGGGTGTCCTTTTTCTATCTTTGCATCAGTAGTCTAGGACTTAAATCCATCAGTCAGTAAATCATGGATTTGTTTGTAACCTCATAATCTGAAATTGCTAGTGATGTTAGATAGATGATTAGTGATATTTCACTTCACTGATTTGAGAAGCCTCTCTGAGCCCTCAGTTATATGCATTGAAGCTCAGAAGTTCAACCTCACTGCTTCAAGAATAAGGGCTGAATCAACAGCTTCAGGTAAGCAGAAGTAAGAATTACAACACGGTGATTTAACAGAAACTAATACAGCATCTTCAACTAATACATTTAAATTTTACAAAACTAAACTGAAAACAAAAAGTTTTTTTTAGGGAGCTTATTATTTTATTTTTACAGGTAAAAAGAAAGGTTCTTTGATTCTTAAAGAAAGCTTAACAATGTATTTAAAGCTTTACTTTCATTCCAGGTCAATTACTCCCCCATCAAATAAGGGTAGCAGACAAACACTGAGGAACACTTTGCCAGGAGATCTATCCCAGCAACTAGGAGAAAATTACTTTTTTGATAGGGTAGCACACCAGATGAACAAACATATATTGTAGGACAGTACCAACATTTGAATTAGCTCTCTGCAGACCAAAGGGAAAAGAGAACAGAACAAGTGTTAATACTCATGCCCAAGATGCACAATTCCAGCATTCTATTTTTTTTTTTTTAATTTGTTCGTTTGGTTTTTTTGGGGGGTGGTGGTGGAAAACCTTAAACGAAAAAAGAAAATCAAAAATAGAAAATCCACCTTAAGAGTTGCAAATAAACTGTCACAGTGAGCTTAGATTCAGAGGATAAGTGTTTTTATTAAAAAAAAAAAAAAAAGGAATGGGAGAGATAAACTGATAGAAAAAATGGAATGCTTTCTAAATTATTTCATTTGAGTTTGCAGATATGTGCTAAAGCAAGTAAAAATCATCCTGCTCTGAACAGCCCTGAATTCATCTCAAGGACCACACTTCTGAAGAGCTACAAGTGTTACAGCTGTGCCATTCTGTACATCCTGGGGAAAGGGTGTAAACAAAACACCTCAAACATTGCATCTTAGTGTCATCATCCTGCACCAGCTTCATCTTGCATATTGAATCATTAGGAGAAATATACTGAAGACTAGTGAAAAAAATCATAGACTCTCCAAAACACAACAAAGAGAAGAAACATCATGATTTTAAAACAAGATTTATCTTCTAAGAAAGTGATTAGAAAGCAGACAGTTATTCTGGGGACCTATAGCAAGAAGTCTGAGAAAGACAGCACAGAGCTTTTTCAGATGCAGCTGGTTCTGTTACATAACTTCTACAACTGCTTGTAAGCAACTGTCCACTTTTACTAGATTATGTAAACAATGATATAAATTTTATACAAGCACCATTAATGACTTTGTATTCTACTTTCAGCCATAATTATACTCTATTTTAAAATAAAATATGTGGCCTAGAGCACACATTCACCCAACCAGTTTTGAGGTTGCCCAGAGAAGCTTTGGACCCCCGTCCATGGAAATGTCCAAGTCCAGGCTGGATGGGGCTTTGAGCAACCTGGTCTATTGGAAGATGTTCATGCCCACAGTGGGTGAAGGAGGAAGTAGATGATTTTTATGGTCTTTTCCAACCCAACAGATTCTGTGATTCAATTATTCATCTTTACTGAGAACAAGCTATTCAGAAGGCAAACACAGTACCAAGGGGAAAACAAATAAAAGCACCTTAAGGCTTCTTAAGGCATCACATATGCCTTGCACTAAAAACAACAAGTTACCTGAGCAAAATTTTAATTTTAATTAATTTAATTTAATTTTAATTTAAAATACAGACAGGATGAACATAAGAAGGACCAGAAAAGTTTGTCTAACCCACAATGGCACGTTAGGGTGTTCAATTTGCATTTTCAAATTATCCCAGTCTGGAAATAGCAGCTTAGGAGGACACACAAGACAAGGGACAGTATACCACAGCTTTACCAGTCAATGTCAGAGTCCACAGAAAAAAAATGACAATACCAAGATACAATACCAAGAAACCTACATTAACTGCAGGACACTGAAAATCTAAATGGTGCCCAACCTCATAGCAATAAATCACATTTTACAGATACAGAACTGGGATGGTCAGTTTTCAAGCAAGCAGGTCTACTGCAACATACCAAGGGAAAAAGGAATTTTTTTTTTGTTTTTAAACTGGTTTCTTGTTCCCAACAATATATAATATTTCATCTTTATTCCAGATGTGACATGAACAGTCATGTCCCTCCTCCTGTTCTCCTGTCAAAGGATAAGCATCACACTGCTTTTCTTTTCAATCTAGTAAAACTAGATCTCTTTCCAACTGTTGAGCTAAGATTGCAAGGCCTAACTTTGCAATAAAACAAAGATATAATTGTAATAGTCAATTTTCCAGGTACAGCTGAAGTACTGGTATGTAATAGCAGCATTACAGTTATGCTTGTTCTTTCATAAAAGAAATACTGTAAAGGGTGAAAATGGATGAAAATATAAAAAAAACTCCACCAAGAACTAAAAAAAGCAAACAAAAAAACCCACCAAAAAATCCCACCCCCAAAAACCCCATCCCTAAAAAAATCCCTCATAGCTTTAAAATCTTCCTATACTTGCAAAGTATTCTTGCATTTAAGGCAATTACATATATGCCTAAAAAATTACTTGTTAAGGAGGATAAGAGTTAGGATGTAATCTCTGCCTGAAGTTTCTCTAAGTGCTTGAACAGAGGCTTGAAGACCTTAAAGAATAGTTCAAACTTTTCCATATTGAGGACAGACAGGTGTTTCTCAGGTAGCCCATAGCCATGTTCCAATGAGAGCTTCCATCCCTAAGGGCAGCAGAGGCACAAACCTTCCTCACCTGCTAATGCCAGCTGCAGCCCACTGATGTCCACTGACTGGGCCATGTTCCCCACATCCATCGCAGCAATCTGCCGAGGAGTCTTCTTGAACAGCTCTCTAGGAGGGGCCAACATCAGTTGTGAAAGAAAGAATTTTTCTGGAGGAGTTATGGGAGGTAAGAAGCCTGTGGAGACACAATGAAAAACAATCCATGGTTTTTAATGTAGGAGCATTAACAGTTTCCATGGTCTTCCTGTATAATAAGCAAAACTAAGACAAACACATCTGTTATTTATGGCAAGGTAGGTGCAGGTGGAGAGTCTGTGTGACACATACAGAACTGCTTTAATGCCAAATACAGTCTCTGTGATCAGTATTACACATCATGACATGCCACAGCTGATATTAAGTCACTCATACTAGTTCATTCACACAATTTCCCATCCAGACAAAAAGTGAGCTATTTAGTATGACCTGAATTTACAGAATCAGAGAATGACCTGGGTTGCAAAGGACCTTAAAGACCATCTAGTTCCCACCCCCTGCCACAGGCAGGGACACCTGTCCCTAGGCCAGGTTGCTTCAAGCTCCATCCAGCCTGGCCTTGAACACTTGCAGGGACGGGGCATCCACGGCTTCTCTGGGTAGCCTGTTCCAGTGCTCCAGCCCTCTAACCAACTTGGTGATCCTCTCTTGTAGTCTCTCCAACAGGTTATGTTTTTTAGAAACTGATTTACTCGACACTGGTAGTTCCATATTTACTGAAGAGGAAAAAAGTGTTGCATGTATTTCTCTCTAACAGTTTTGTTTCACAGCTTTAAGGCTGTCAGGAGCCTCCTATCACCTCCAGCTTTTTGTGATGGCTTTCTCTCAAAAAATTCTGTGTTATCACAGAATCAATTAGGCTGGAAAAGACCTCTGAGATCATCGAGTCTGACCTATGACTGAACACCACCACGTCAACTACACAACTACACCAGGGACTGAGTACCACGTCCAGTCTTTCCTTAAACACTTGCAGGGATAGTGACTCTGCCACCTCCCTGGACAGCCCATTCCAATCACCCTTTTTGTGAAGAACTCCCAAATCTAACCTAAACCTCCCGTGGCTCAGCTTTACGCTATGTCCTCTTGTCCTGTCGCTGGTTGCCTGGGAGAAGAGGCCGGCCCCCACCTGGCTACAGCCTCCTCCTTTCAGGCGCCTGTAGAGAGCGAAAAGCAGCCGAGCCTGCTCTTCTCCAGGCTAAAGAGCCCCCTCAGGCATCTGCAGAGAGCTATGAGGTTCCAGCAAGCGGCCCGGCTGACCCCAAGCCCAGAGGCGCCGGCCGTGCGGGATTCCCACCGCTCTCTCACTCCACGAGCGCTCCGGTGCCGCCCCGCCTGGCCCGCTCCCCGCCGCGCCGGGACACACCTGAGAGGGGGGTGCGCTCCGCCTCGTCGCCGCCGCGCTCGGGCGCGGGGTTGAGGAGGTGGGCGAAGACGGCGGCGAAGGGGTTGGCGGCGAGGGGCTCGGTGCGGTACATCTCCCACAGGAGGTAGAGCGCGGTGAGGCGCTGAGCGGGGCTGGGCAGCAAGTCGGGCTGCTGCAGCAGCAGGACGAGCACGGAGCCCAGCCGGAAGTGCTCGGCCTTCCCGAAGTAGTGGTGGAAGGCGCTGGAGAGCCCCTCGAAGGTGCTGCCGCCCGCCTCCTCCGACACGATGCTCAGCAGGCTCGACAGCTCCTTCGGCGACAGGCTCATCCTGCCGCCCGCCGCCGCCTCGCCCGCCTCCGCCGCCCCCTGCGTGCCGGGCGCCGGGCTGCTGCCGCCGCCCCCGGGCATCCGACCGCGACCGCCGCCGCTCCGGCCCCGGCGCTCCCCGCCGGCCGCGCTTTACGGCGCTGCCGCGAAAGGCGCCGGGGGCGTTCCGGCCCGGGCTGCGGGGCGGCGCGCGCGCGGCCGGGCGGGTCGCGATTGGTCGGGGCCGCCCGGCGGGGGCGGGGCATTGGTCCGGGCAGCGGCCGCGCGCGCTCCCGCGGGGGCCGGCAGGGGGCGCCCGGCGGCGCGCGGGGCCGTGCCCGTGCCGGGCGGGGACAGCGCCATGGCGGCGGCGGCGCGCCGGGTGCCTGCGCTTCCCCGGCCGGGGCTGCTCCCGACCTGCGCCGCCCGGGGCCCGCGCTGCCTCCCGCGCCCCGCCCGGCTGGGGGCCGGGCGTTTTCTCTGGGCCGAGGAACACCTCGTGGCCGTGCCGTTTAACGGCGGAGCAGTTACGCCGTGGATTGGGCCCATTGAAGGGTTTGCAGCTCAAGTTCTGTGAGGAGCAGCTGGGGCTGCTCGGGCTGTTGGACCTGGAGAAAAGGAGGCTCAGCGGGGATCTTAACACTGTTTACAACCACCTGAAAGGAGGTTGTATCGGGTGGGGTCAGACTGTTCTCCCAGATAACCAGCGACAGGACAAGAGGGCACAGCCTCAGGATGCACGAGAGGAAGTTTAGGTTGGGCATTAGGGATTTCTTCACAAAAAGGGTGATTAGATATTGGAATGGGCTGCCCAGGGAGGTGGCAGTGTCGCTATCCCTGGAAGTGTTTAAGGAAAGACTGGAAATGGCCCTTGGTGCCCCCCTGTAGTTGGCAAGGTGGTGTGCAGTCACAGGTTGGACTCGATGATCTCACAAATCCTTTCCAGTCTAATTGATTCTGTGATTCTGAAGGGCTGATGCTCATCGATATCTTCCATGGTCCAGTGCAGTTGAGAATGTCCACTTTGCTGGTGGGGCTCTCAGCAGAGCTGGAGGGTGATGAGCTGCAGTAACGTGTCAGGGAGTCAGGGATTGAAGCACATCCCTATGAAGTGTGATGATCTGTTTCATTGGCTTATCCTCTGGAAGTGCATCTCATGGGACAGCAAGTCACTGGCTTAATCTGAAGAAGTGCTGAGGTCATGGCCTGAAGGAAGGGCTTTCTGTGGAATGTGCTGAGAGGAGAAGAGCTTAGAAAGTCCTGAGAGCAGGCACTGATCCTTCTAGTAGCAGTACTCCTCCCAAGTCACCCAGCCATAAGGATCTTGGCTTTCTAGACAGCAATACATGTGTAAGAGATGGGATTCAGTTTCTAAAGTAACATAAATTGAAGGCCTGTGTTCCACATACAGACCAAGTAATGGAGGTGTTCCCTATTTCACATTTCTGATGGTGAAGAAACCCAGATGCCAGAGGTGTAAAGGATTCATGTACATACAGAACTGCTAAAAAAGGATGAGTCTGTGAGGAAAACAAGGTCTACAGCCAGGTGAGGTAAGATCTGAGAGCTTTGTTGATAGAGCAGATACCAGCGAGAAGTCTGCTTGCAACATACCCTGCAAGAAGAGTAAAGCAGGTGGAAGAGGGTGCCAGTGAGCTTCCTAACCTAGCCAGGGTATTCAAGGAAATAAAGCATTATTTGGAAGTTTAGGCCAATTTAGAGTTTACTAACAACTGCAACAAGGACTTTAATGGTAAGATTTAGGAAGAAGATGAAAGCATTGCAAATAGCTGAGGAAGTAAACTATGTGTGTGTGTGGTAGGGCTGGATGGAAGACTTGGGAGAGCACAGGCCTCAGACCAACCAACAGGTTTTCTGTTTCTGGTGTGCTGACAAAAGTCACACTTGTTCACTTTTAGCATGAAGTTTATGGTTAGAAATTATTGCACCTAAAGTTGTGCCTTATATTGAGGGATGGCTTGCTGGCTGGATTAGCACCCAAACAAACTTTTGATGCTTTTGTCCAGGTGGTCTTTTTTGGACAGCCTGCTCCTAATAACAAACTCTGCTGAACACAGCAGAGTTAAAAGAAGAAACATGTTTAGAAAGAGAAAGCTGCTTTTTCTTTTCCTATGGATTTCAGAATCATAATTCACTCTTTGATATTGTGCTTACTGGAATAATGGATGCAGAACTGCAGAAATGGACTTTAGAGAAATAAAAAGTTTCCCTGATGACTGAGAGAGCAAGATAAAATGTGTTACTCATATGTGCTCACTAATGCAGCCATATGAAAGCATTCAATGCAAATTAAAAGGTTTCATCAGAACAAGAAAGCTAACAGTTTAGAAGATGGAATACTTAATAGGAAGTGGGATGGGCCCAAGCATCAGTTGACAAAGGGAATTTTGAAGTCACAAAGATTTTAAAACAGATCACCATTTCAGGGTAGGAAAAATCTTAATCTAAAAAAAAAAAAGATGAGGGTAAAATGCTTTTGCGACAGAAAGTGTAGTAAGCAAAATTAAGTGTTTCTGTGACTGCACAGGGCACTGTATTTTGTGTACACATGAGTGTGTTGGACATTCTTGGGCTCAAAACTTGTGTAATGAAGAAGCAAGAGTGTGTGGTGCTAGTGCAGACTCAAATAAAAGGAGTTCTTGGCTGGATCTGAAATGGATTGCATTAAACTCAGGTAGGAAGGCTGGGGCTCCAGCTCCCTTGGTGGGCCAGGGGGGTCAATTCTGCAGGAGATGCCTCAGTGCAGCACAATCTCATGGTATGAAAGGAAGACTTCAGTTTTCTCCCTTTACAGAGCTACACCTCTGGGAGCAAGCTGAGCATATTCCATTTCTTTTAGATGGCCTATGGAATAGCTATTAAATGGTCAATACAAGCAGATAATACACCTGTTATTTTTCATGCTTAACTTTAAGGAAGAACCTCAGTAAAAATCATCCTTTGAGTTCTAAAAGAAGGATAAAGAGATTGGGGCTGTACTTAAATTTCTGATTCTCAGTCCCCTTGTGTAACCCTGTCCTGTTGGCTCAAACATGGTAATACATATCAGCCCAGACACAGAGATCTCAGACTAAAGGTGACACAGGCAATCTAGTTTGGCAGGTTACCCTTTGCAAATACAAATAAGCCTTTTCAAAATGCTTTGGCTGTTAGAATGCAATTGGTGTAGTATTTGAAAGAACATCAGCTTTTGATGAATTGTAATTGTTACTGGAAAATTAGATTCACAACCAAAGGAGAGCAGAATCAGATTTGATTTCCTGAGCTAAGGGCAAGGCTATGCAATTTAACTGTAGGAGTTCTCTTTCCTTCTTAAAATTTATGATATTATTTACTATTGTATTTTGTATTGTTTACTGTTGTATTTTAGATGACGCAAAAGAAACAGACTACATTGCAGGTACTATAAAAAGAATCCTAATGAAGGATAGATGGAAAAAGACAACATTTGGAAGGAGCAATAAAAGTATTAAAGAACTATCCAGCCAGTATTTTAGTTTATTCTAGCAAAGAGGCTGAATACTCAGGAAACAACTCCCAACAGCCTATCTTTTACCCCCACAGTTCATTTAGGAAGGACACGGTAGGAAGGAATTAAATCACACCTAAAAGTCAAAGGGTGAATTAAAGCGCTTCCAGATTGTTCTGTTTATTCTCATGAGAATTCTCTCTTGTACACAAATTCTATAGTAGTTACCCATCCTGTCTACAGTGTATTTTAAATAGCAGCACATCAGAGAAAGGAAGGAGAAGATGCATTTTTGTATAGATCTCTTCATGTGTATCTTTCTAGCAACAGTTAAATGTTTTCTCCCTAGTTCATCTTTTCAATTCAAAATACAAGACAGGACCACCAATACAGAAACAGATTTTGTTATTTCTGGAGTAATCAACAATATTGGCATGCTAACAATGCCTAAAAGTCTTCCTGAGTAACTGTATGAGAACACATCTTCACTTGTTAGTCAGCTCTCTAAGCTGCCAAAGGTATCTTGGATACAGCTTGAAAAGCACTTAAGAAACACCAAAAATATCATTGCATGAATGGCTTCATAAGTACTGAATACTGAGTGGGTTAGAAATAAACATGGTCATTGCTGAATTCTTTAACTACTGTGAGTTTTAGTGATGTCTCTGCATTTTAAGCCACCCATGATCACACCTGTAAATTAATGTTAGTCCACTCTCTTGATTCTTTGAGTGTTAGATGTTCGCAGAAGAGATGGAGCTTTGGCCCAATTAAATATATGGTGAAACTCCAACAGGGACATATTGGTACATAAAGGAACATACAGTATAGCTATTTGCATATGTGTCTTTGGATAGGCTCTTCTTCTGACAAGGAAACCCTTTCTTGATTGCTCAGAAACATTTTTTCCTCCAAAAACCAAAAGCAAAATAATATTTTCATTTGTCCTTTTTTTCTTGCTCTTTTTTTCAGACAGGTTTTTTTGAAATGCATTTGTAATTTAAAAATATCTCAGCATATGTTCTGTGTAGAAACATTCAGTCTGTGCATTTCTCTGGAAGTCTTCACTGTGAACTTTAATATGAGCACTCAGCATTTTTAATTTGAGCTATGCAATTGCATATCTGATACAAATGGAACTATTTCCGTTCCCTGACTCCATGACTTGATTTATGCCTTATGGTTCTGTTTTCATCCAAAATCAATTTCTGTAGAATCTTTACCTCTGCAGATAAAATTGCAGGAGGAAGTGCTTTATGTTTAAGCTACAAATTTGAAATCCACCTTCTGAAAGAATATTCAATAATTCTGAACTGATTAGAAAGCTCTTGTCCAGGAAGTGGGAGATTCAGGTTTTCTTCATCTCCCTTATAGGGATTTAAACTCCAGCCCAGACTATCGCTATTAGGAGTAGAGGGGAGTGTTTATCTCCTTTGGCTGAAGTTATTTTGCTTTGTTTACAGGCATTAAAGATTCACCACAAGAGGAAGGGAGAAAAAGCAGGATCTGATGGATTTAATGGAGTGTGACATTCTGGATGGTGGGTCTGTGTTGTAGTCCTGCTTCAGGAACAAGGCAAATGTGCACTATAGCAATCAGGAGTAAAAGCATAAAAAACATGTGTGAAGGGACTAGAAATCTGTTGCCCACTTAAATTCCCAGCCATTGAGAGAGTCACTTCTTCCCAGTCTTTCTCTTTAGAAAGAAAATTAAAAAATATAGTAAGGAATCTCTCTTAGTCTCATATTCATACTTTCATATGGTAATATACTTTCAGTGGCACAGCTTCACACATTTGCCTGTATGCTGAGTTCATTCATTTTCTCATGTTCATGTGTGTTTCTAACACCCAGTGAGCTCTTTCAAGGGCCTTCCATCCCAGTGGCTACAAAGTTTCTCTTTTGCCTCTTTATTTCTTTTTAAGTATGTTGCTCATTCTCAAAGTGTCTTGTTATTCATCCCATCTCCTGGTTTATGCTGAAAGCTTTTAAATGTGTTTTAATGATGCATAACAGCAATATAATGAACCTAATAGCATGCTATTGATTTTCATTTGAAACACTGACATTTGAACATTTCAATAGGCTTTTAACAGTGTGTATATTTAATGTGATTCAAAGACAAGGCAAATGCAACACAATATGTCTCTGCTAAAAGAAGTCCCATTCTCTATTTCCTGACCATCTTTCCCCCCTCTTCTGCAATCTTTTTGACAATCATCCACATTGGAAATATATAATTTTCAGTATTTTTTAAAAAGTAGTAATACTACTAATAATTTTATTTTCTCGTACTAATATTTGGTGTGAGAAAATAAAAGGGAAAACCACAAAATTTCAGTATCCAGACACAGCTTTGCTTATCTGTTCTGATCACAATGAAGATATTAATGATCCACATCCAGTGAGTGCTGCCAGAGAATGCAATGAGTTATCTCTGGAGTGAACTGTCCAAGGATGCCCTCTAGACAGTTCTCATGCTCACTTGGTGAACTAACAAACACAAAGAGAAAAATGCCATCAGCAAGCATACACATCAGCATAAGATAGCAGCTGCCTTTTGATGAATAACTCAGTAGTTAAATCATATGAAGAGTTTTGTTTCCAGGAAAGGTTTCTCAGAAGTCAGCCAGCGAGATGTGAAGCAGCCGTACACTGTCCTGACCACCCTGTGTGTGCGGCTACTTGGACATAAAACTAACAGCAGCATTGCCAGGCCCTACTGGCAATATGTTTTCCTAGTGTTATATGTAAATACCTTCATTTTCCAGTACTGTGACATGTTTTTCATTTCCCTTTCCCTTCTGTCTTTTCACAGCATCATTCATATTCTTTGCCCATCAGTCACCTGCATAGCACCATAAATGTGCATGACACTGTCAAGATTTTAGGAAATACAGCTTCTGCTCTGTGGGTTGGTTGAACATAAGGTAATACATAAAGAAAGAGAGAAAAGCAAAGGACCAGGGACACAAGGAAGGCCTGTGCTTTTGTGAGGTCTTCAGTTTGCTTGCCTTCCCAATGTATGTCTTTTGGTTTTCTAGCCACATCAAATAAGAGGATCATCTGACAAGTCATGACTCAGACCTCATTGCAGTTGCATATAATTAGACAGGGGTTTTGCTATCAAGCTCGAAAAAAATCAGCTGCTTTCATTATCATTTGGTTCAGATGTTTTTTCAATCCTGTGGTTTTCTTTCAAGAAGATGATGCAAGTAAGATCAGGAGCAAATTTTCTGAGACTATGTAAGTGATTTTGAAGTCTGAGATGCTTTTTGAATTATTAGTAATTCACACAATGCACCTTAGACTGAAATTATGATACAAAATTTTCAGAGGTTACCTAAAAATTTAAAACTTTATCAAATAAGGTACCTAAGACAGGCATATTCATGTTTTGTTGTTAAAATGTAAGTTAAGCTCTATTTCTGCCCATACCAGAGACTATTCTAACTAGAAAAAGAAATGAACAAGAAAACCATCTTAGTGTACCTTGCATAGGTGGTGATATTAGTAAGTAACTCTGCTAAAAGCAGTAGAGTGGGGCATGGATATTAAACCAGTCAGAGAAGAAATCTCTTATGCATATAGCTGAAAACAGAAGAAATTACTGTTACTTTTTATTTAAGATAAGTCACATGAACAGTCTCCAGAACAAACTAATTCTCTTGTCTGATGGTGGAGGGACTGTAGAATGCTGACCTCAGACATCTCAGTTTTGACCTCTAAGTTAGGAGATCAGTCCCATCCCCTGGAGAAGCAAGATCAAGTTTGACACCAAGCTGAGGTTTAACTCCTGGTCAGAGCCCCAGCCATACCTGCAGGCAAGGTACTCGCTCCATTTCTAATCTTCCAATGCTGTGTTGCATCCCTTTTCCCCAGACTGTGCTGGTTTTTCATATTTTAAACTTAAATTCTCCAGGATGAGGGCTGCCTCTAGTGACAGTCCTCAGAACAGCAATTTCTGGGACTGTAATTGCAGTATCCCTGCAATGGAAATTCTGGCATGTCTCAGGAGGAAGGGGCTTCCATGCATAGGCAGTTGAAGCAAAAACTAATGGGCAGTGGAAAACCAAAGGGGTTGTACAATACAAATGCTTCTTTCTGCCCACCTGCCCTGGGGGAAGTCTCCTGTGGCTCCTACTTGTTGGCTCTTGTGTCTTGCAACAATGAGAAGTTTCTAGAGGATGTGGAACTACTTTGTTCCCTGTCTATTAAGCATGACTATAAAAGCCCAAGTTCTCAGTGCTGCCAGTTCAGTGAAACTGAAAGGTAGTAAATTCAAATCTCATAAACAAAAAGCATTTTATATACAGCATGTGTATAAAGAATTTACTACTACTGACTGTAACAGAGGCCATGGTTGTAAGGAGGCCTATGACATTCTCAAAGAACAAAATATCTAGAGTAAATTCAGGAAAGGAGAAATTTAGAAGGTGCATAAGTGCTTCTTCATCTTACACAATCTCTTAATGATGGATGAGACCTTTTTGGGGATTATTTTCTCTGTTGTAACTTGTCTTGGTCACCATCAGACAGGAATTTCTAGACCATAAATCTGAACAAATAGAGCAATTTCCGTGTGGCTCACTTACACCTGAGAGAATCTGCTGACCATAAAGTGCACCAAGGGCTTGATCTAAAGCACATCATCCATTACTGATGCAGTAAAACTGCATGCATTCTGTGGGGCTCTGAAAAATTGCCCAACAGGCACTTGGTTTGCAGGGCAGAGATGTGTACTCTTGGGTAATGTGGCATTGGTGTACAAGGCCCTGCATTCATTGCTCTGCTCTCATTTGCCTAAAAGAATCCCAGATTGTGCAACTCACGCACCTCCTGCTCTTCCTTTTAATTCTTTGCTCAAAATCCAGTGCAAACTTCCTCTCTCATCCTTATACTATTTATAAGTATACATAGAAACAAATGTTTTGTAAAGATGTAAGAGACATTCTTCTTTATTCCCGGGGTCAAATAAAACCTTTTATTTTTAGCCCAGTTTCCTAAGGAAATGAGACTGATGCAATCACATTGTCTATTTGTCTGTCTATCAAATTGGCCCCCTTCCCTCCCCCCATCAACTTCTCACCATTAATTTCTTCCAGCCAGATCTGAAAGAAACACAGAATTCTTTCAAAAGTGTTAAATGCACATGAGTTTTTATGAAAATCAATGGGTGGGCCAGAGGAGAGATCTTATCAGTTCCCTTACAGGAGAAGTCAGTTCTGGCTGAATTCAGTGGGTGGGCAGCAAAGGGCTGTCACCTTAGGCATAGCTGTAACACCACATGATGCCCATCATCCCCTGAAGGTAGAAGAACTGGAGTCACTGGGCTGGGAGTTCAGAGGTACTTCTGGAGAGGCTCTCCTGGGTACCTGGCAATATTTCAGGGGTGGGGAGACAGAGGTGTGACATCCTTGTGACATCCTTGATTTCTCTTGCTGTCCCTGCCTGTCTCCAAAGACTGACATTCTTAATTGATGCTCTCACTGAAGGTGTGAAGGTGCAGAGTGCTGTTAATACAAATGGCCCAGAACACATAGACATCCAAACAAGTTTGAAGGCTGAGCAATTTTGCCTTCAGCAACTGAAATAATTTTGCAAATTTTTAATATATAATTAAACCTTCTTTTCCTATCAGGTGATCCATCCTCAGCATACAACTTTACATGCCAGGATAGAAGAAGATGGTGAGGTGGGTCGAATAAAGTAATAATGGGTAGAGTCTTTCTATTTGTAAATATACTGTCAGAAATAACCTGAGTCCCTTCTCCAAAAGGGAAAACCTAGATTTCTTCAGGATCCTTGTTTCATGCTCTATGCATCCCATGCTTGTGTCCATAAATGTTTCCCTGTGATCAGCCACCATCTGCAGATCTGTGTCCCTGAATGCCAGTTGTTCCTGCATTTCTTGCAGAGATCACCCCAAGGACAGACACATGCAGTCAGTGTAGCTGGAGAAGTGCACTCTCCCTCAGCCAGCTACTATTTCACATGTATTAGCTACCGGAGCCTGTGGTTTGGCATCAGCACAAACTTCTTCCTATCACAGCGTTAGAACTTGTCTAATCAACACAAAAATGGTTACCTAAGCCTGTCACAGCCATCTCCTGGTTAGCCCCGGTGACCTGTTTGTGCACCAGGTCCTGTCTCTGTTTTTCTACAGCAGTTTTGGGTCAAAGCAAGGTCTTCAGAGGACTCCAAGGGGGCAGAGTTTCCTATGCAATAACTCTGTAGCTGCTGCTTATCACCCCTGCTCTAGATCTTGATGCAGTTTCACAACCCTGCAGCACCAGAAACCTCAACTGGCAAGGCCTGATGTAAACAACAGCTGTCAATATTCAGCAACATAAGCAGCATCATTTCTTTGCCAGGACCCATCACTGTCAAGTAAGGGTTAAAAAAGACCACTCCTGAAATGCCCTTCATGGTCAGAGCCTTGTGTGTGCATCCTTCTGAAATAACATCACAGTCCAAAACAGGAACAGCTCTTTCAATGGTGCAGGATCCATGCCTGGGCAGCAGCTGGAGAGGACAGGAGAGAAAAAGCTGAATCAGAAGTACTTTATTTTTAGTAGTTTAATAATGGACTAGGAACGTCTGTGAGCTGGAGTTGAGGAAAAACAAACACGTCTTTCCACAGCACATGGTAAAACATTTCCTTAGGTACTTCATGCTGGTGATAATTTGAAGTCCTAGCCACCCTCCCAGAACTCCTCATGTGGACTTGCATCTAGAATTGTGAATTAAATGTGTGTCTTTGGGCATGTTTGGTTTGTCTGGATATCCACATCCACATATGTAAGCCAGGGTAAATCTTACAGCAAGAAATGGGCCGAAGTATAACTTGGCAAAACTTGTGTGGCAGAACTGAAAGCAAAGCATCAAGTTTCCCAAGTCCCAGGACTGCTTTGCAGTGAGAAAAGGGCAAAGCAATAACACTACCACCTTGATTTCAGTTTCTCCAGTAGGTCACTGGTTTCACCTTGTAGGTATACAAAGTACCTGTATGGATGTGCACATTCCTGTACTTTTGTAGGTAGGGTTTTCATCTTTAGAAGATGACATGCCCTAGAGCTGGCTCCTCAGTTTACAACATCCTTCATCTGGCCAGGAGCAGTTGCTGCAGCTTCCACAGACCATGCCAGGTCAGAGTAAACTCTATGTCCCATTGGCATAAGGCAGAGGGGCTGAGACCTACTTTAAGATAGCAGGGCAATACTTTAGGAAATGCTGTTTTATTGAGGTCCTGAATCTTCTTCCTGGACAACATAGACACTTGTGTGACAAGCCACAGTGTCCTTCAGAAGACTTAATCTGTACCATGAATGGAGCAACTCTCATACACCTACCAAGGTGAGTATAACCTTGCAAAAACAAGCATGGAGAAATGTCAATAGTGTGCTTACATAAATGGTTTCAACTGGAAAAATTTGAGTTTGCTCAGCATGGTTTATTTATGATCTGAATATCGAGAGCATTTCAAACGTCTACTTGATCAACAAAAGAAGAAACCACTCTGTATTTACACAGTCTTGTACCAACCTCCCCTTTCCCAGTAACTCTTAAACCTGTGGCTATATTCATCCAAAGGAGAGAGAGGGATAGAGGCCTGGAAGAGATGGAGCTGTAAAATCTCCATCAGCTGGAAACCTGGTGGAGGGGAAGGGCTCTGCCATGGAGTTTGCCCTCAGTTTTGCTGCCCACTCTCTCAACTCTAACCAATTTTCCTGCTCTCACTTCTTGGCCATTTTGCAGCTGTGTCAGACCAGCTGGCCCCAGCAGGGAGGCTTTGGGAGAGAGTCTGAACCTTGCTGGGAGGAGGGGAAACAGGAAGCATTGCAGGAAGGGAGGACTGAAGATGTAAAGGCAACCACGGGGACGGGGAGAGAGGGTACAGGGAGACTATTACAGTAAGGGAGGGGCAGGAGAGCAGAGAATGTTACAGGTTTTGTTGGTTTTGCTGCCTGCTAAATTCTCTTCTTTGACATGTGAAAGGAATGTGAAGGTGCAAGACAACAGGAATTAATAAATAAACAGTAGTTATCAGTGCTTTTCAATTCCAAGGGGTTTATAAACATTAATGAACCTTCATGAGCTGTTGGACAGGTATTTTAGCCGTATTCCATTTTCACAGATAAGGAGATGAAAGCTCTGGCTCAAGTCCAAAGTTTTCAAAAGCAGAAACTACTTTTAAGAGTTCTCGATGCTCAGCATCAAATCTCTGAAGGGATTGATTTTACAGTTGTCATCAGCGTTGATTATATTTAATCAACATTGCTATTTACTTCTGCAAAGCTAGGTCTAAACATGCACACTCAAAAGCAGCAATATCTTTTGAAAATTCAGGCTCTGTAGGTCTTTTGGGTTGTCCCAAGGAGAAACTGGTTTATGAGAGAAATAGATATGCAAAAATTGCACCATGACAAGAATGGAAACAAAGACTTTGCTGGCCTACAACAGTTAGAAAAAGGGCAAAGTAAAACAAAGATTAAAAAAAAAAAAAGAGTTCAAGAAGATCCATTCCTCTGAGCAAATGGGAAAGGAAGCAGAGCATGTTTTCAAATCTTTCTACATCTCCCATAAAGACTAGGCAGATGGTTTGGGTGCATTTCTGTAAGTATGTGATGAATATTTTATCCCTGAAAGGAATAGAAAACATGAATGCGTATGTAGTCACCAGCTTCACTGAGTGAAGAAACAACAGGACTTCATCAGCAACCATGTGATTTGGTAGTCTAGAAAAGAAAAAAAATAGCAGTATAATAAAAAAGGGGAAGAGAGTTGTAGTTATTTTCTTTGGTATCATGCATTCCCAATTTGAATTATTCTGTGGCCATGCAAAGACTAACATCTTGTTAGCCTATCTGCAAAAACATAAGTGGTGAAAAAGCCTCCAATTTTTGTTAGAATGGCATGTGTCACATTTAAATTAGCCAGCAGGCAAAACAAAAGGAGATCATGGAGCTTTCAAACAGAATATGGCAGCCAGGTAGAAGCAGAAATGCAATGCTGATCAAAGACAGCAAGTCCTAGGCATGTGCAGCACGATTACTACCCAGCAATATCAGCTATGTACCAAGATCAGCTAGCATAGCTTTGAGTGTCATAGTGGGAAGATGTAAGAATTACAACAGAAACGCTCCTTTGGGGATCCCCAGTGCATAAAAAAGAGGAAAAGGTTGCCAGAAAAAATATGTTAAAGTGTGCCTCAAAGGCACTCACAAACACATTTTAAAACTTGTCTCAATGCGCTGACACTTCTGCGACAACCAGGCTTGTGCTGTGACACAGTTTTGCTACTCCTGCAGCTGAAGCTCCCCACAGGTATTTTGAAATGCTCAGAAGGTGAACAGAAGTGGTGGCTCCTCCCTACACCTTCTGCTGCACCACCATGCCCAGCACAGGCAGCACAGGCAGCACTGGCAGTCCCAGCACGCTCACCCTGACGCTGCTTGGGTGATAATGTGGTGCTTCCACCCTTGGGGAAAGGTGCCAACTGTCTGCAGCTGCCAGACAGGCAGGCAGGATTCAAAAAATGGAAAACAGTAGAGCTTTATGTAGCTTCAAACTGGTTGTAGGGTCCCTATGTGCACAGGGTTGTGATGAATCCCATATGGTGTCAGACCTTGTGGCATACAGGTGGGATAGAGACCATCATGACTTCAAGGGACATAATATGCTTTCATGTGTTTCTGTTATGTAGCTCTTGTGAGGCATCTCTGACTGAGAAAAAGGCACAGTTAATGATTTTAAAAGGCCTTACTGTCCACACAAGTTGATATTCCAGGGGATCAAAGGAAGAACAGGGTAAGCACCTAACAAGAACCTCTGCAGCCAAGAAAAATGGAAATTCTTCCAGTTTCCTAGGTCATACTTTTAGCTAAGGCAAAATGTACCCAAATCCAACAAAAGACAGCTATGGTAGGAAAACCACAGCCCATCTCCATGCAGAAGCCAGATGGGGCACTATAAACAATGCTGGCATACTTCTGGAGGTGGTTTAAGTTTGGGATTTTTTATTCCCCAAATCATTAAAGTATTGCTGAACTCCTGAAGACTTTTGATCTTGGAAGATAAATTAGTATGGGAATTTTGGATCAGGAAACAGTGCCGGAGGAAGCTGCTGCTAACAGAAGCCATCCCACTTCAGGCTTCCTTTGGGACTGCCTGGCAAAAGTGAATGCCAGCAGCTGCATTTTTGGTAGCATGTTAGGGCAGCAAGAGCTTTTTCCTATCAAGGTAATTTGCTATTGCTGCTGAAAGACCACTGCTCTACAGAAAACTGCCATTAGAAAGGGGGCAGGTTGCAACCTCTGTTCAGGAAGTGTTGTCCTCTCTGCTCTGGGCTTTTCACCTTGTCACAAGTTATGGAGCCTTTGCACCTTTGCTTTTGATTCTGCCTCCTTTGTTTCTGGCTCTGCTAATTTGCTCTATTGTTTAAGGTCTTGCATCTACCAAAAGGTAGAAAAATCACTGGCTGCTTGATTCATTCTCCCTAAAGAGCAGAAATGCATTTTAGGAGGCCAACTATTCCATTCCCGCTACACTGCAGCGACTTATGCCGAGCCAGAAATAAATTGTATTCTTGGAGTGCAGTTTCTTATACAGGGCTGGCCATTCCTCTTCTTTTGTACCAGAATAATTTTCTTATCTCAATGTCAGACAGGGTTGTATATAAGAATCCTGAGAGGATGGGGTCTACCCATAGCCATATATTGAGAATGAAAATGAGGATGGGCAGGGAGGGTTTGGGTTAGGGTTAGGAGACTGGAGAAATACCTTTTTCTTTCCATCATAACTGAAGTAATCTACATCATCTCCTCCTAGCTTCCTGGGGTCACTGCCTCTGTGCTCAACAGAGGTCTTCTGCACCTGCTGAAGGTGGGGAGGAAAGCTGGTATGGCTGAGCTCTGGCAGACTGCAGACACATTCTTAAGCACTGGTGGAGAGGGTGTCAAGTAGTGGGTAGGGCAAGACAAGGCCTCACTCCCCTGCTGTCCTTTGGAGAAACAGTGGCCCTGCCTTGGTTTGCTCTCTGTCACCTGTGTGCTCTGCAGAGATCTGCTATCTATGAGTAAAGGGCTAAGGGATTGTTTTTCTCATCCAGTGTTTTGGAGAACTGGAAGTTTAGTGAGACAAGAAAAAGCTGGAGTTTACTGCCTTAAACCACATGTATGTATTATTTTAATTGTGTCCTGAGAGAGGCTGTTTTCATAGGAAATGTTTGTTAAATGCCTTGAAATGTGATGACCTTTCCAGTGTCACAGTAATTGTGTGGTTCCCAGAAGAGCTTTGACAGTACTAAATTGCAGAAGTGGGTTTTACAACTGGAAGTGAGGAAGTGATGCTGGAAGTAAAATAAGAAGTGGAATCAGCCACATAATCATTTTGGATATTGCTGTTCTATTGCTGGTACTTGAAATATAAAAATGCACATAATAATGTTATTGACAGGGAAAAAGCCAGGAAATATCATTGCATAAAACTGTGAGTCAAGACTTCTAATGTGTTTTTACAGTGTTGCCTATAACTTAATTACACTTGCTCCTGACACTGTATTATATCCTCATATATCTTCTTTATTGCACAGGCATTAATTTAATCAGAGATAATGAATGAAACCTCTGGAATTAATTACAGGTTGTAACAGTTTTGTTACTTTGCTAGAACAGGCAGGGGGACAAAAACATATGGACCCATAAACATTAACTGGCTTTTGCAATCCAGCCATTACAGGAGAAAGACAAGGAAGATTAAATTACTTGGAGATGAAGCTGAGAATGCTCAGTCAGTTTCAGTGTTCCTGAAACTCAGCAGTTCTCAGTGTGGAAGACCTTGACTACTACATTTCTGTGACCCTTTCAAACAAAAAACCACCTTGTGTTTGAATCTGTTCAAAAGATCTAAGCTTAAGAACTGCTTTTACAGATTCCCAGGATCTGATCTGTCTGGCAGGAGGGGTCTTTGCAGTCCTGTTTCAATGGAGGCATGCTGCCAGGATTTAGGATCTGCGTGTGAGCTACCGTGATTTCCCTTTCGGCCCTCTCATCTCTGCCAAACTTGAAGTGGACTTTCTGTGAGTGAGAAGCAAACATGGCTCCATTCCAACAGCACAATATCTGGGAGGGTGTCTGACAGGAAAAAACCTTGCAGAAGAGCCTTTCAAAGCATCTTTAAAAAAATCCTCTCTTGAAGGGGATTTCTTGTGGAGAAAAAAGTCATTACCTGTGCTTAAAAGGCAGAGGGTATCTTGCTTGGTTGCCTAATCTTTCTGATCACAAAGTTAACATCACAGAGTAACTCCATCATACATGAAATTATTTATCTTATCCTATTTCTAAAATGCCTCTAGTCCGGTCCTTGATGTGCTATTCACAGTAAAATACTTTCAGATCAATCTGATTTGCTTAGTAAGCTTAGTACTTAATCTTAACTTCAATTTTTTTAAAAAAGCAAAAAACCCAAACCTCTCATGCTGCATTTAGTGAATCACCTTTTTAATGCAATAAATACATCATCTTCTTTATATTTAACACACAGGTTCCTGTAGGCAGCTGTTTTGTTCTTTACTTCAGTCGTCACTTCCAGCTGAGCTCCACATATATCACACCAGTGCAATGTGAGCTCACAAGTCAGCTTTAAACCCTTAATAATTCCCATTGTTCTTGTCTTTTCTCCACTACATCTACATTTTTCAAATACTGAAGTGGTCTGCAATTAATATGATTTATCACGAATGGTCCCATCAGAGGGGGGGGGAGGAGGAGGACTATTTTTGTAGAGGAGGACTATTATCTACCTGGTCTGTGAAGGAGATTTGTCTACTCCATGCAGGAAATATAATCCTATGTTTTGTGGAAAGCCTGGCAGTGTGAGCAGTGGGGTATTTTGGATCTTGAGAGTTCTTTCAAGAGTGAGCCAGTGCCTGGAGCAGCGTGCTAAGGGCTTAGGGCTGCCACTGGGCACTGACCCAGTGTGTCACTACATCTCTCCTTTGTTAGGCGTAGGTGGGAGATAAAGTCTTTTCAATATGGTGATTCTGAAGACTTGTGGCTTCATTTCCTCAGCAAAATCCCTTCCCTGCTCTGAGGGTGCTCAGTGGTTTTCAGCCGGGGGGCTGTGGATCTCTGCGTTGGCAGATGGCTTCAAGGGGACATGCCACAAAGAAAAGTAAATTTACTGATGCCTGTTGTCATCTGATCTACAGGAGGCTGAAGCTGCAGTGGAATATTTTTGGGGCTGCAGAACATAAAGGGTTGAAAACAGCAGCTGTTGATTAATCTCTGCGAGGTGTGGGTTTGTTTTTTTGTTTTTTTTTTTGGTTTTTTGTTTTTTTTTGGTTTTTTTGGTTTTTTTTTTGTGGTTTGGTTTTTTTTTTTTTTGTTCCCTGAAAGAAGTATGTTTTAGTTATTTTCTCCTAGATGTATTAGCCAACAGTTTGACTGTCCAGTGTTATATTCACTAATGTGTATTATTTCCCTAGCACCCTAAACTTTATTTCTCTGCACTAACTGCTGTCTCTGATATGTCCAAACTCAGGATCATCTGACAGTTTCAGCAACTCTGTCTTGGGAATTGAATGAGCTCACTGATCAGGGTTTTTCAGACACTAATAAACATACAAGGTAAAGAATCAAAACTGGAAACATATTGGACTGTGCACCTGCAGAATTATAACCAATTTCCAGCAGTCACAATATGACTAAGGAACTAACTTAGTCAAAAACACATTAATAAATTTAAGTTTTCAACTAGTTTAACTAGTTAAAAGCATTCACTACAGATAGTCTGACAGGAGTCAGGGAGGGAGCATGGACAGCCTGTTTTTGTGGCAGCCCATATGTCCATCAGCTGCAATCATGCACCTGCAAGCCCTGGAGCCTATCCTAGAACACTGGACACTCACAGTCTCCCAAGTTTGTTCAAGTGTTGCCAGTCCCCTCTGAAGGTTTGGTACCCTCTGCAGAGGGCCAGCCAGGCAGGAGGCCAGAGCACCACAGCTGCCTCTTTCCTGCCATCATTCATTTTATGCACAGGAGGAGTTTGGCTTCCTTGAGCACCTCAATGACATCCAGAATAAAAATTATGTATCTGTTTGATGGATGAAAAAGATGAAGTCGTGTGAAGTTAAAGGGCGAGACTAGTGCTGGGAAGGCAGCCAGTGACAAAGGTAAGGAGGAAAAGCAAAGTTTTCCCTCTGAGTGTTCCCTATGCTGTCTATACTCTATTTTATGGATGCTCAGAATCTCTGCAGTTTATTCTGGGTATGACTGATGCTCCAACATAATCTGAATGGCAGACTGCCTTGTGCTATGAGTACTGAAATTTAAGAAAGATAGATAGCATCATAACACAAACACAGTCATTTCAGAGTGTGTGCTAAGGGTGGTATAAGGCCAGAAACCTCATTTTCTTTCTGTTCTTTCCTTTCAAATACATCTTTATTTTTTACAGCTCTTTTTCTTCAGTCTAGTAACCTTAAGTACCTTCAAGAAAATGAGTAAGATACTACTATCTTTTCTAGACTTTATCAGAGAATAAATAAAAAGGTATATAACTTCTCAGGGTACTCTGATTTTTGTCTCATAATCTACTAGATTCCCATCCTCCCTGGTTCTATGTACCTCTCTAGACACCAGCATTTTAAAACTATTGCTTCACAGGAGACTTCAGAAGATCCTCAGATCATCCAAATCCTGTTCAAATACTGGTTGTGAAAATAATCAATACATTACTGTAGGACTTTCTTCATAAATAAACTTACTCTTAGCTGCTGCCAAAGACTGTCTAGTTTTCAGGTAGAAGCTGTGCCTCAGGATGTCAGGGACTGCCACGTGCAATGCCATATTGGGAAAGAAGTAGATGCATTCAGTAGATGCATTTATTACAGTATATATTACAAAATGCTTTGTTTTACTCTGTCATCCTGAATAAGTTTTCTCTCATCTCATCCATCCCCCTTTTGCTTCTCTGAAACCATTTCTCAGAGATTCTTTGTTAATTATCTGCCACCAGTTCTATGTGTGGGAATAGCTGCTTAAAAAGCATGAGCAATCCCATTTTGATTGAACAGCTGTTGGGCCAACTTGGATGTGGTTCCAGAGCCCATGGTTCTGAAGGAGTACTGTTGGTGGGGTCCAAGAGAAGCTTGTCTCAGGATGTAACACAGGCAGGTATGCATGACACTGGATCCTCAACTGCTTTTCTCTTTTGCTAACTCTCAAGCTCAAAAGGATGTCAAAGGTGAGCAACTTGTTTGGTTCTCTTCTAAATTATGTCTCAAATCAGCTGCCCAAAACCCAAGACTGAATGTAAAAGAAGCCCAAAAACCAATTACTGAAATTAATATTCAAGTATGTGCAAAAGGAAGAAATAATTCACCATCTCACTTCACTCACTCACTTCCAAGCATTTAAACTTTCAATACTTACATATCTTCAGGATAGTTTTGGGGGCAGGTGAAATCTCTGAGCTATTCTTATCCTGCAAGAGCATTTAAAGTAATTTCTCCTTAAGTTCTCATTAATTTTTAATACATTATTATGTGGATGTCCATCTTCTCCTTTTGACAGTTTTATTTTTATATCAGACAAAGTGCTTGCTTGCTATTCTATGTATGGAAATGAAATTGTTGCTTTACACAGAAATTGTAAAGAACACAGATCACACAGTGTTTACCAGATTGTAGCTGAATACAGAATTTTGACTATTAAATGATCCCACTGGCAACTCAAAAGCAGTCCACATGGCCACCTTCCAATTCCCAGCTAATAATTACTGCTGGCTGTGCTGAGTAGCGCACTGCAGCACTGGTACCTTTCAAAGAGCTGGTACACAACTCTTGTACCCATAGGCAGAGGCTGGGGAAGTGAAGATCTTTATCCCTAATCGAAATTCTCTACTTAGAGGCATCTTGGCTGAAATTTAGGTGTGATTTAACCCTCAGTGACTGAGGTCTTTAATCTAGAAGAGAGAGGTTTTGCAGCCTGCTAATTCAGTTGTTGTAAAGTAATTATTTAATATTTGCAGTTAACTGGAAATGGAATGTGACAGGAATTAAGTACAGTGGTTATGTTTTAATCATAGAATAATAGAAAGTGTTGTCTTGCGAGGGACCGTAAAGATGTAGTTCCAACCCCCCTCCCACAGGCAGGGACACTTATTGGATCATGCTCAGAGCTCCATCCAACCTGTCCTTGAACACTTGCAAGGATGAGGCCCCCGCAGCTTCTCTGAGCAACCTGTACTAGTGTCTCACCACCCTCATTAATGACAACCTGTGCTAATAAAAATGTAAAATACAGTGTCAGAGGTTTACAAACATAACGTGCTGCAGCAGTAACCATTTGTGCAAGTTCACAAACGGTCCTGTCAATAGCTCAACCGCAAGCAGTGATAGATTATTTCTTAAATTGAGAAAAAAACCCCGAACTGTAAAATTTAGATTCTGACTTTTCAGTCAGATACGAGGTTTCAAGCATCGGCCTTTAAATACTAAAGCAGCTGCGGGTTCACGCTTTAGGCTTAGATCTAGAAGGAAACAGGAAGGCAGAGACACCCCCATCCCCCCAACCTCTCTCCAAGCCCAGGACACTCTTTCGTTCCCGCACTGCTGGCGGCTCCGCCGGGGGACCTGCGGGGCACACGCCGGGTGTGCGGGGACTGCCCCAGCCGCTGTAAAACGCAGCGGGAGCCGCCCGGCTGCGGTCCCGGCGGCAGGGCATCCTCCAGGACCCCGGGGTACCGCGGCGGCCCCAGCGGGCTCTGTGTGGGGCTCGGGGCGCCACGGGACCCCCGAGAGGGCGAACCTGGCCCGTCCCCGGTTCTCCCTCCCTCCCTCCCTCCGGCCGGGGCGCCCCGCCGTCCCCCCTGACGGTGCGGAGCAGCAGAGCCCCGCTGCACAAAGCCCCCGGCTCCACGGGAAGGGCGGCCCGTGCCCGGGCTCCTCCCCCGGCCCCTCCCCGGCGGCCGGGCCCGCGCCGAGGGAGCCGGAGCCGGCGCCGCGCAGCCCGCGGGGGGCGATGTGACCGGGGCGGCCGGGTGCGGTGCCGTGCGGGGCAGGCGGGCTCGGAGGGGGCACAGAGCGGGACTTCGAGCCGGGGGAAGATGTGGCTGAAGCCCGAGGAGGTGCTGCTGAAGAACGCCCTCAAGCTGTGGGTCACGCAGAAGAGCAGCGGCTACTTCATCCTGCAGCGGCGTCGGGGTCACGGAGACGGCGGCGGCCGCTTCACGGGTACCTGCGGGCGCGGGGCGTCGGGGGGGCGTCGGGCCGGGCCGGGCCGGGCCGGGTGGTAGATCCCCCCTGCGTCTGCCCCACGGGAACTTGGCCGCGCCGGGGCACCCGCCGGCGGGTCGGGCTGCGGGAAGCGGGAGCGGCCTCTTTGTTCGGGCCGGGCACGAGTGGCCCGACTCGGCGATAGCGGAGGCGCCGCGGGTCCCCCGCCGCGGGCAGTGCGGAGGCAGCCGCCGGCCGGGAGGTGCGGGCCGCCCCGGCTCCCCTCGAGCTGCCTGGGGAGCAGCTTCGCGTTTCTGCAGCCTTGAGCACCGCCGAAGCCACTTTTATTGTTACTTCCCCGCTCTCCCCTCCCGATGGGTTTCTCGGCGTGACTGAGGGCGGGCGCGGAGCCCGTCAGGAGGTGCGGAGCCGGTGCCCGTGGCCGGAGGATGCGGCCGGGGAGAGGCGCCCGGGACTGCAGCCCGCGGGACGCGACGGAGGTCCCTGGGGCCGGCAGTGAGAGGTGCAGGGATGGTGCCGGGGGCACGCAGTGGGATGTGGTACCCGTGCCCCTCCGGGACCGTCCGCGACCTGCCGCTCGCCTCCTCTTTCTATAACGAGGGCTATATAAGTACACATAGGACTCCTGGCTTTTGGGCGAGACATGACATTGCGGGGCGGGGGTTGTGAATTCACTGTTGTGTAAAGTGCCTTCTGTCTTATTGTTTGCATTAATTCTGCTCCGGGTTATGGTGGCTGTAGATCGGGCACGTTATATCCATGTGGCACTCCAGATACGTGTAGTGAAGGGTGTGCACGGAGTTATTCACGCTCTACCCTCGCAACAGTATGGATCCGTGAATAACTCCGGCGAGAATGATGTGTTAGGCTGCGCTGACGTTGTAGCATAGGGAATTTGGGCCAAACTTTTGGTTCGAAGACAGCAGCAACTGAATTCAAATAAACAATGCTTTGGAGAATTAATATCGTTTAACAGTGTAGTTCTTACTAAAAAGCAAACCAGGCTGTTTTGAATATTATAAAGTGAGAAGTTATAATGGTAGCTTATATATTTGAAAGAATTGTCAGGTATTTTAAAAATCAGTATTTTCTGTGGAATTTAAAAAGCTGCATTACCACGTTCAGTATTTATGTTATGAAAATCTTTTTTTCCTGAACTATTGACCCTTGCCATTTGATAATACTGCTTTCTGCATTGTTGCCTTTTTTAATTGGATCTTATCCTACCTGTCCATAAAGTGCACAAAACTTGAACTGTGGCTTGGTAGATTGCATGCTGTCAATGTATCACTAATGAAATGGAAGTTTTGCCAGCAAGTTAAAACACTTAACCTCCTATTTTCTTCGGCCCTGTTTGGAAGTCAGGCTGCTCTTTTGTGACAGTAAAGACGATGTGGATTAATTTTCAGAGTTAAAAATAGCCGTTTACAGCTGCTTGATTTAGGTCCAGGACAATCATGAGGTTCAGTTTCACAAATGTTAATGCCTTGCGCCTGAGCTTTTCACTACAGAAATTTGCAAGCTTAAACCAAACAAACTGCTTTTCTCTCTGGTTCATTTTCAGGTGAATCATTTTGCTGAATCTACAGTGCACAGGCTTGCTCAAATCTCTTTTGGCTGGCAAAGGAAAGCCACTCCTGTCTTGCACATTTTTCCAAGGGAACTGTAGGTTCTGACAGTCTCTTAAACCATTTGGAAACGTTTGTATTTCAAAGGGCTTAAGAATTTGAGTCCTAAAACCAAAATGCAGGAGTTACAGAGCAGTCGCTATGGCTGGGGTCAGATAGTGTAATTTTATTTTTTCAGTTTTTACTTGCAGTGAAGGAAATGGAGATGGGTGCTGAGAAACAGCAAGGCTTTGCTGGTGTGTGTTTGCTTTCAGTGCAAAACTTATCTCCTGATTCTTGCTTTACATGACTGTAGAGACACTTAATTAGTACCTGTCTTTCCCAAACTGGCAGAAGGGCAGTAAAGCTCTGCCACATTTCAGAGTATGATTTACCAAGTGGCAAAGCCAAAAGCTAGAAGTTTTTGTCTGTGTTACTGGGGAAGCAAAGCTTAAGTGAGAACAATATCCAAATCTGTTTTCCCTTTAATAACTTGATCCCTGGGCAATTGCAGTTACATTTTATGAAAAGGAAGAAGTTTCAAAGATGTGAAGATTTGGTACATGAGAGCAGGTGCCACAGCAGAAGAGAATCTCAGCTCCTGCAGGGGAGGAGGAGGCTGCATGTCCTGAGGCTGTGTTAGACCTGGGTAGGATCAGCAAAACAAAACTCTGAGAATGTTAGATTTCATACAAGTGTAGATGGAGCAGCTGACCACCTGTGACATAATTTGCTTTCAGCAGGGTGGAAAGGTGTGATGCCTGAGTTGCCCTTGTGCATGTTGCCACAACATTGTATTTGCACTGAACCTGTGTGAGGACATCTGTTTTATGGCCCAATTCTCATATTTGCCTGTCTCTTTCTTCTAGGACTCTTCTTTGTTCTTACCAGGGCATTTTAACTATTAGGTAAGAGTAAGTTAGCACAGCTGGAGGGTGTATTTTATGTGGATTTAATTCCTGAAGAATGCACTAAAGACAGTCTCTTGCACAAAAGTGCTTTTTCCCCCATATCTGTGTTTCTTTGTGTACTGTGTTTTTGTCAGACGCTGAGCAGATGTTTGTGAGTGAGAGACTCTATTTCCTACTGTTATTTAATTTGTGTCCTAGGGCAGTTCCCAAATGCACACTGGGCTTGCAAGCAGAGGGTACAAACAATGATGGGGGTTGTATTTAACTCTTCATTGCTTCCCCAGTCTTGTTCTGGTTTTTGTCTTCCTTAGGGATATGCTTTTTGAAGTAAATGTTTAACTTGCTCCTTTACCTGGATCTCTTCTTGACAGCTCTACTGGTCAGAGACTTAATAAGAAAATTGAAAATGTTTAGAAATACTTTAAAAATCTGAATTGCAATTTTTTATTTAATGACTAATTTTAAGTTACAGATTTAAACAATTATTTAGCTCATCAATATCAGTTGATTTTGGGGTTTTCTTTGCCTAATTGGAGAGCACTGTAGTGATCCCTACAGAAAAAGATTTGTGATGTAGCCATGATTAACAGATCAGAGTTAGTTGGATTTAATACATACTGATGTCTTTGGTTCTGATGTTACATATTAATGATAAGCTTGATATGGCAGTAGTAAAAAATACCGTCAAATGCCTTATGGTAAATACTGCAAGATGGTTTAGCCTTTAAATGAATCACTACTTTAATTTTTAGGAAGGGATATTGAAACCCTCATGCACCTTCCTCTTTGATTAGTTTTCTGCATTTTGACAGCAAAACTGCTTGTTCTGGGATATGTTGGGAAGGATTTTATCAGGAGTGCTGGACTGAGAGTCGTCTTTCACTCTTCCTGAGCAGCTAGTGTTGCAGTTTTTGTTTATACAGTGCTTCACATTGCACACTCTTAGCATATAAAAACCCACTTAGCAACACTTGTGAATCTTTCCTTTTATAAATAAGGTTAAATAAGACCTTAAAATGAACTCTTGTTTCAAGCAGCTTTTTGTCTGGTTGAGATACAGTGCTTCTTTAACTTCTTGCTTGAAGTAGATCAATAAAAAATTATGTTTTGTTCTTGTTTTACCCATGTTTTTAATTTAGCTATGATATTTTTCCCTACTCTTCTAGCTTCCATTTTCAGCTCAGGGCACTATCCAAGCTGGATATAGTTTTGCATTATTTGAAACTTGCAGAGGACTAACATTTTAAAAGGAAATTAATTTATTTTTTAGTTCTTACAAAACTTTTTGGTTCACAACTTTAAATATAATAGACTGGCAGAAAAAACATCTTCTGTATATGAATCTAAGCCTTATTATTGCTTTAATAAATATAAATGTGGTAGGCATGGTAAATACATTTCCAAGCTCCATCTTTAATGGAGCTTGGAGGATTTAATTTTTTCTCTTAAATAAATTTTTTGCAGGGCAATAGCTTTTGAACTCACCTACCAACTACCTCTTGAGTGGAGAACTGTCTAGTTTGTGTGATAAGACCTTTCTTCCTTATTTTCCCTTTGCTTGGGTGTTAGTTTTTATAAGGCATACAGAGAAATGGCTACTGATAAGCTCTGTAAAATTTTCCTGGAAATGAAAAATTAAAAGATCTTTTGCTGCTCTTTCATACTCTACTGTCCAAGCAGTCCTGTAATCATTGTCAATAGCTCAGCTTTTGGTGGCCCTGCACATCTCCCAAGGTCTGAAGTAAATAATTTCATCATGGGAAAGGCAGTAAGAGGACCACAGTGGATGAAGATTGCTGCAGCTCAGATGGGGAATTCATCTAGATTGCCCCTGTTCATTACATTGTAGCAGAGGAGGGTCCAAAATACCTCAAGACTTGGATTTTTACTAGGGAATGCAAATAAGAATCCCCGTACTATTTTTTTTTTTTTTTTTTTGCTTTCTGGAGAGGCAAAAGGCGAAATTACTAGCCTTTCATATTAAATGAATTATTCATTATCAAATATCATAATCAATATTCATTATAAAAATATCATAATTAGTCATTATCAAATAGAATCATATTAAAAGGCCTATCCCAATATAGTTTTCAGAAAAGTGTTCCTTTTTGTCTTAATATATGTTCAGGATACCAAAGTAAGTTAGAGTCAATCTCAGCACGAATGAAGAAAACCCCAAACCCAAGAGTACACTTTCATTTTAAATTAAGCAGTTTGAGGAGAGGAAGGTGCCACAATACTGATGTTAATAGAGGATATTGGTAATGGTTACTGTCAGTATTCATGGGTTTGTTTCCTTAAGGAACAGCTCTCTGAAGCCTTGCACAGGAGAAGGAGAAATATGCATACTTTATTGAAAGCTTGGACTCTTGTCAAAACATTATCTAGCCTTGCCCACAACTGGAATTCAGATCAGCAGGTTTTTTTTCCTTTTTTTCCTCTCTTTATTTTACTGTAACATTTTTTTAAGGAGAATGCATATTTAGAAGTGCTTTCCCAAGAGGATGGCTTCTCCATTACAGTGTTTGGCCAAGAGGCATGAGCTGGAAGGATAGGAGTAGGGTGCCAAGCTACCACCTGCAAAGCTGGGCACCCCAGTTCCTGACCTCTGAGCCCCTGAGCTGTGTGTGCCACTCTGGTCCCCTCTGCTTGCCTTTCTGGGGTGAGTTACCTGCTCCTGAGCACTACTGTGGTGCTGAGATGGCTAAGGGGAAATGCAGGTGCTTGTGTTGAAATGTTAGCAGTGTGTTAAGTGCCAGTGTTAAAGGTGAGGAAATACCTGTGCTTGGAAAGGAGGAGCTGGGTTGTGTCTGCACAGGAATTGACCACCACTTTGTGCAAGACTAATCCACTAAACCCTACAGTGGCTTTTTACTTTCATGATGTGGAGGCCAAATGGCACAGAAAAAGGCAGGAAAATCCTAGAATGATTTGGGCTGGAAGGACCTTAAAGACCATCTAGTTCCAACCCCCCTGCCAAGGGCAGGGACTGCTCCCACTCGAGCAGGTTGCTCAGAGCCCCATCCAGCCTGGCCTTCAACACTTCCAGCACAGGGCATCCACAGTTTCTCTGGGCAACCTGATTCAGTGTCTCACCACCCTTTCAGGAAAAAATGTCTTCCCTATAAAATAAATGAACATGTCAGTGGTGGGTGAGTTAGTGTAGCACTAGTTTGGTCTATTCAGCATTATTTACAGTATCCACCGAAAAAGAGACTTTTTTATACTCCCCTGAGTAGTGGTGCATGTCTGAATAATCTACAGGGCTGCAGCAGCAACTGGTATATCCCATCTTCTTGTGCATATTCAGGTGGAAAACAGTTTCAGGTATTTTTACTTGTAACATGAGAACCAAAGCATTTGGCTCAGTGGCCTTCAGGGTTATAAAAATAGGCTTGGCTTGAGCTGGACTGATGGCAGAGGACTGAGATAAGCAGCTGTGAGTGCTTTGCCATGGCAGCATGCCCACCTGGGGAAACAGCCCGTGGGGAAGCTGTGCTGGGGAGAAATAATCAGTGCTCCAGGGTGGGGATGCCATTTCCACCATTCCAGGAGAGACAGTTCATAATTCATCTCATTTCTTCCTCCTGTGTGGTCTCTCCCTCTGCATGTGGTGGTCTGACACAAGCACTTAGCATCACATCCAGGGATAGGGGAGTCATGGGGACCATGGGACACCAGCCCCCACAGGAAATGCATGAGCTCCCCACATTTCTCATGTCCACCTTCTCTCCATAGCACTGGGACCTTGCATAATGATTAAGTATTTTGTTACAATTTGTTTCTACATACCAGGTTGAAAAAAGTCCCAATTCAACAGAAACCAATTTACTCAGTGGCAGTGTTTGATCTGGCAAGGTCTGTGCTAGAAGTAATGTAAGGGTTTGGATGTTGGGTATTTTCCTGGGTGAATAAATACTCGGAGCATTAGGTCTTTATGCTGAAATCTAATGTTGTCTGTGCTTATCTTGCAGTGTGGTGAGCCCTTATCATTTCAAAGGAAACAGAGCCTTCCTACAGCCGTTGCAGGAGTCCTCCTTCATCCTTTTTCTTATGTACTTACCCAAATAAGTTTTGCAACTCCTTTTTTCTGGTGGTAGAAGTGTAATAAATACTTTTGAATGGGTACTGTACTGGATCAAAGCCTGTTTATACAATTTTGCAGAATTCAACAAAGACAGTGTGGTTGCATTAAGCCGTTGTTATTAGCAGCTTTGCGTAACTGATGGTGTTATTACCCATCAAAACCATGGATTTTAGGGTGGCCTGAGTGAAATCAACAACCCACTAAACATCTGAGTTTTGAACTTTTAGAGAAATCAAATGATATGAAAGATCTAGAGATGTCCCCAATCATTTATGCTGGGGGCCACCACTGGCCAACAGTAGCTTCATGAGCACTACCCTGGGCTGTATCCTACCTTGGTGCGGCTCAAAAGCTTCCACCTTAGCCTGGAATGCCCAGGGCTGGCACTCCCTGGGTGAGGATAGAGGCTGCAGTGGTGCTCACTGCATCTCAGCCCTGGGTCATGGTCACAAGTTAGGGCTCCTGCGTGGGGAGGTGGTTGAGGCCTGATGAGAATCAGCTTCATGGTCCTCCCATCCCTCTCTCAGCAAGGACATTGGTCCTAGGGAGAGCTTCCGAGATGCCTTGCAGAGCCAGGCAAGCAATCTGTGCTATTTGGTGCTGTCCCAGGAGTGCCCTTTGGCCAGGCTGAGCTTATCCTGGTGTGAAAAGCAGCTTTCTGTTCCAGCTGGAGCCCAGGGATGGCAGGGGTAGGGAATGGGTACATCCATGTGTCCCTCCCTGTGTTCTGCCTGGAGGTGGGCTGTTCCTTCAGGCAGTTTGCTTGCCTCCCCTAGCATGGCTAATTGCTGCCCACCATGGCTCTTCTGAGACACTAATTGTTTGTAAATCATTGCAGGATGGAGGAAGCTATGTGGAGAAGTGTAATTAGGATTCGGGGTATGAAGTGCTTCTCTGCCTCAAAAAGCCAAGATTAATTCTGCTTTATTGAAGCTGTTCAATTTCACTGTCCTTAAAAAAAACCTCCACCTTTATTTTTATGATCATGTGAATTGTTTGATTTGTTCTTTTCTCCCAATTCACATGCCTAAACAGCTTAGAGTGATTCTTGCAGCTATTAACTCTCCTTGTAAAACTGCATCCACTGGGAAGCAGCCTGTACTGTTAGCTCCTCCACTTCCTGGAAGAGCTTTCTCCTTTCCAGTAAGAGTACAGCTTTTTTCAGACAACTGGGCTTATTTTTCTTTCTTCTCCCTGCTTTCTCTGGTGGAGCAGATGTAGCAAGCAGCAGTGATCTCCCAAGGATGAATTTGAAGGCATGCTTTTTCCTTCATGGTTTCACACTGGAGCAATGCTGCTCTGTGACTGTAATTGTAAATACCCCAATTTGCTGGTTTTGTCTTACAAAAATAACCTAGTCTGACTGAGAAAAAAAGGGTATGAGTACTTAAAACATGGCTTTGGCATGATATGAGTGAGCATAGCCACCAAGTGCTCTTTTTCATGTCCCTGCAGATCAGTCACTGCAGTCCCTAGAGACCATGTGGTGCCATAATTTTCTTGACTTTGGAAGTGCCAGGTTCCTGCAGCTGAGAGAAACCTCAGCTTTGGAGTCCCTGAACATCTTGGCAATCTGGTTTGGGTCCTTGTGTGGTGGTGGTCCTGTGCCTGTTTTCTTGGAAGGGCTAGATGTGGCAAATACTCTTCAGTCAGGCATTGTTGCACATCTGTCTCAGGTGCAGTGGAAATCTCAAGGTTTTTTTTTTTTTTTCTAAGTAGACTTAGGAGAAGAGGAAAGACAGTTTTCTCTCTGCTTCAAACTTCTGCAGCAGTCACTTTGTTTGTACAGTGACTAAAGGTGTTCCCCAGGATGCTGGAGATGCAGTCTGGACTCTGTCTTCTCTGTCACCCCTTTCATTTTGGTAGAGAGGGTGTAAGTGCTTGATTTGGGAAGTTCATGGCTGTGTGGGAACAGGTGCCTCTGTGCATCTGACCCTCTGTTCCCCAGATTTTAAAAGCGCCATCAGAATTTCTTACTGACCAATTGCAGATACCACATGTAATTGCTTCTTGGAACTACACTGGCTTTCATTCCCCACTTTGTAATGGATGGATGAGTTCATGTTAATCAAAAGATCCTGGCTGTGGTGACTAAGTGTCTTACTTAAAAACCAAGGAGAACTGAAAGGGTAACAATGCTGAGTGTTGTGACACCGCAGGCTTCCTTGTCACTTAGATTTAAATCTCCTTTTTTTTTCTTCTCCCCGTCCTTCTTCCCCCAGTGCCTCCCTTCACTTCCCCCTGCCCCCCGCCAAAAAAAAAAAAAAGACAAGCAGTTTTGGTCTTTTCCCTTTTTGTTTAATTTTTTTTGGGGAGGGTTTTATTAACTTGTTAGTCCTGGACTCCTAAGTCCCTCTGTCTTGCAGCATGGTTTAGCTGCTGAAGTGGCCACCCCATTTTTGAGTAGTTCTCAAAAATTTCCCTTTAAGGCCTTTCATATATGATGGAGGTAGGTAGAAATCATCTTGCTGTATGTAGAGGGTATCTTGGACTGGCTCTTGAATATTGCCTTAAAAGATGGAAATAACAGATGGTTTTTCAGTTTGAGTTTCGAGTTCAGCTTTACTCACCCTCTGCCCATGTCTTGGAAGTTTAAAATGATTTTAGAAATCCCACATAGATGATTAACAGTGATTTGGGAAAGGAGCCTGCATTCTTTAATTTGAAAGATATGCAGTATTTAGTAGAAGTTGGTATAAAGTTAACCTAAGGTAAACACGTTCCTTTTATTAGATTAGTTATGAACATGACACAAGAGAAATTGTAATGCAATCTTTTATCTTTAAGTGGGGGAAGAAACCATATCTTTAAAGATGAAGAGTAGTGCACTTTTGATAGTTCATTTGAGAACCTGATGCTTATAGAAATATCCTTGATTAATTTTTATATGTGTGTGAAGAAATGCTCAGCAAATCCATAGTGCATCATGTCCTGTTTGTGTTCTATTTGGTTACAGGTTGACCTCTGTAAAGGAGAGACAGTACCTACCTGTTGTAGAATTTGAAATTGTTTCATGCTAATTTTAAACTTAAATTTATTTCTTGTATTGTATCCATAGTATGCACATACATTTGATACAAGTAGATGTGTTTTACTTGAAGGTGTTTTCTTTACTCAAGCAACCAAATATGCATGAAAGTAGATGTTTCAGTGAAATAAAAACTACCAAATAAAGCATGGGATTTCTAGTGAGTTTTCCAGATATGTTTTATAAATATACTTCTGAAAAATATAGATAGATGTTGCCTGTATCTGAAATCCAGCTTCCAGCTAAAGTGTTTAGATTTATTGAGAGCGTATAACTTCAGTAGAAAAGTGTCTTTCCCCTTCTCCTGTCTTCTTCTCCATATGTGTTAAAAGTATGCATATTACACCAGACATCTGCATATGAATTTTAGCCTAAAAATATTCCTTCTGCATGAAGAAACTTGCACCTTTTGAGGAACCTGCAATGTTCTGTCAGTGGTCTTTCGTGAGAGGCTTTGTAAACCAATGTCTGCAGCTTTCCATAGTACAGTTAGTGTATGGTTATTTGCTTTTCCTGAAATATTTCTTGGGAGGTCAGAAAATGGACAAGAAGTTGGTGAAGTGCCTCATTAAAGGGGAAGAGCTACTCTGAATTTTAAGTTCCTCCCAAAAATCTTGTCTCATATAGGGTGAAAAAAAAAAAAGAGTTTTGGGAAGAAAACCAGGGTAGCAGTTCTCTTTTCCTCTTCTGCTTCTGTTTCCTTTTCATTTTTTGCTGTCTTGAATTATAGATGGTTTCACTTTCATCTATGATGTGGAAGAAGTCTGCATCACCCTGACTGAAGGCAAGCTGATGTGTCAATATGTGAGCCAGAGGCTCTTAATGTAATTTATCTTGCTAGCCAGATACCCTTCTGTTTTTTAAACACATTCTGTTTTATAAAAGACCTTCCATGGAACCAGCTGGTTGGACATGTTATGAGGCAGGTGTTTGCTCACAAGCTGGGTATTTTTCATAGCATAAGTTTCAACATCAGTGTTGAAACAAACTGTTGTTTGTTTCTTCACTCAGGGATCTTTAGGTTGGTTGTTTTTCAATCTTATGATGCAAAAGTTACCCCGATTTAATTATGAGGCAACTTACACTGGAAAAAAATTGCTTCTAGTTTTGGTAATTTTCTTGTTACCAGAGTTTCAACTAAATTATCATATTGGCCAGGGTGTGTATATTAATGTTGAATCCTTTTCATGCTTCTGCAAATGCACTCTTAGTAATCTCTTTTTTCTGTTCTCTATCTCTGTCAGTCTCTTAGCCAAAAAATAAAGGAGCCTCTAAACACGGGGGTGGGACCCACTCTTTGTGCTGGCTCAACTTTAGCAGTTCTTGCTCTTATTTTCCTTTGCTCCCCTTATGACCCCACTGCAGCCTCTCCTGGCAGAGGTGGGACAGGACAGGACTCCCTGTGGATGGCTTAGGATTTATGTGTGGAGTTGCTGTTCCCTTGCAAAGCACTCATAGAGGGGCCAGGCCACCTGGGCTTTATTCTGGCAGGTATCCTGATGGCCACGCTCTTTTTCTTCTCTTTGTGTCTTAGTTCTGGCTCCTCTTTGTCATCCTGAGTTAATATTTTAGCTATGGATAGTTTAGAAATGGGAGGTGATTATTTCTTTGTACAGTTGAAGGAGGAATGGTTTTCTTTTTAATAGTTTGTAAGCAAAATGGAAATTGTAAGCAGAAGTAAACAGTGAGAAGAGGAATTGGGTTTTCTGGTCTGTTATTCAGGAAGAGAAAAAGGAATTAATTTTGCACAGGCTAAGAATTAGTAAGGCAAAACTTTGCAGCTACTTCTGTGCTGTCATGTGTTTGTTTCATGGTTTCTGAAAGAAAAAAAAGATATTTCACAAATTAGATTTTCATTTAGCATTCTCTAGGGATTTTGGTAGCACTTGCTGTTAGTTGACTTTTTTCTATGACTTTAGTGAAATGAAAAAGAATCTTTCTCCTAGGCCTATCATCAATTCTGAAATTTGAAAGTTAAACTCTATTTCTGTTCTCTGCATCATTAAATGCTTTCTTTAATCCAATGTTTTGAAGACTGCACACTAAAGTTTTCTGCATACTGCTTTCTGTGAGCACAGCTAATTTGATACCTTTTATACTAGGATGAGTTTTTATGCTTTTTTCTTGTAGTTATAGGAGAGCATGTAGCAATTTCAGACACTATACATGTCATCAGTCTGCAAATTCAGATCTCCATTTTAAACAGATGGGTGTAATATCTGGTCACATATTTAAGTGAGAAGCACACTGCTGTTGAAGAGTTTCACTGTACAGTTTTAAGACCTATTGTGTCCAACTTCTGCTTGGCTTTGAAAGCATCATTGATGTTTTGTGTGTGTGCAAGGAGGAAGTATTTAATGTAATTTTCTTTGCTCTCAGGTTATTGATGCTGTTCCATGTGAGCTTCTTACAGCTCCTGGACCCGAAAGTGGTTCAAATGCTGTTTGGTTGTGTTATACTCAAATTAATTAGCTGTCATTTGTTATCCCATTGAGAAGGCAATTAGGACTTTGTAGGTCTCTATTATTTCCATTAATCACTTGGGTGATGGACTGGAGAATGCCATATTTAAAACAGCATGCGGTGCCAAGGGCTGGCAAACCTTTTGGAGATGGAAATTAGTTCCTTTTGTGTTGGGTTAATGGTGAAGAAACAAAAATACTACAGGTTTAAAAAGTTACATGTGCAAAGAGAAAAAAGTAATACAGAAAACTTCCTAGATACTGTAGGGATAAAACAAACATGATAAGCTGTTCCTCCCTCTCTGCCATCCCTCTCCTTAGGAGATTGTGTCTCTGCAGAATGCACAGGAAAACTGAGTATAAAGCTGCCTTGAATTTCTATTTGTAAGCACCTTAAACCAATTCTGAGTTATTTAATATGCCAGCTTGCATGTGTAAATCATGGCATTCAGATAACTTTTTCATGGATAGCTTGGTTTTACCTGCTCAGGGGAATGGGTAGCAAGAAACTCCAGGAACTCCAGGTGTCCTTCAGACTGGAAAGTCTTTTTTGGCGTTAGCAATTGCTGCAGCTCTTCAAAATGAATTTGTCTGTACTGAAATCAAGTGGTGATTTGCAGTGGAATACTGCTGCAAGCTTTCTTGGATACAGTGGTAGGTATGCAAGATACAGGAGGTGATCTTCCCTTCTGCCAGTGGCTGAGACTTCAGTAGCAGTGAGCATCAGGTCCAGTTGAGTGTTGTTCTTAAAGATAAGCTGGAGAGATTCCAGTGTAAGTTCAAGAACAGTGAGCTGTTTGAAAAACATGACCAAAAAGGAATAGATGAGATGATTTGGATTTCTTTAGAAATAGAGAAATCATTAAACCATGATAATTTTTTGTTATGTTGAACATCAGTATCAGAAGTGCCTGTGGCCAATTACTCTGCATGTTCCAGGGAGCAAGATTAATTTCCAGCAAGAAAGTTTAAGATTGTGGTAGTTGACTTGTTTGTTTAGGGTAGGGTTATTTGTTAGGGTTTTTGTTTGGTTTTGGTTTGTGTTTTGTTTGGTTTGGTTTGGTTAGTTTTTGTCTTTTTTGTTTGTTTGAT
Organism: Molothrus aeneus; assembly: GCF_037042795.1. Lineage (NCBI taxonomy): Eukaryota > Metazoa > Chordata > Aves > Passeriformes > Icteridae > Molothrus > Molothrus aeneus. Next base: position 86,954,122 of record NC_089647.1, on the reverse strand, counting down.
TGGTTTGGTTTTTGTTTGTTTTTTTTTTTTTTGTAAGAATATTTAATAAAAATAGTGGAAGAGGCTACCTGGAGAAATTGTTGCATCTTGATTGTGGCAGGTTTTGAAGAACAGGTTGGACAAACACCACTTACAGCATAGGTGTATTTATCCAACTTCAGAGCAGGGCTGGAACTCTAACTTCTTAAGATGCCCTCAGGTCTTTCCACTTCAGTTCTGTGGTTATATTCATATATATGAGGCAAAACCAGAAATGCAGAGGATTCTATATGCTTTTGATCTTCTAATCTGGTTTGCCTTTTGCCCTCTGAGCACCTGTAAATTAGAAGATAAAACTGGGGAAGAATTGTTATCGTTACATTCTGTATTTTAGTTTTATGGCTGTAACTGTGAAACAGCTTGCAGGCTACAGAAGTGAGAACTGGCATTAATCCTCTTTTCCCCCATTTTCTTTGCAGGTCGCTTGGTTGGTGCCCTGGACGCCGTGTTAGACTCTAATGCCCGCGTTGCTCCATTTCGAATTTTACTCCAAGTCCCAGGCTCTCAGGTTTACTCTGCCATTGCATGTGGTGAGTTATTGAATGGATCAGAAGTTTACTGGGCCATAGCTATTGGTGAGTCACAGACAGAAAACCCCAAACTGATTCTGAGCATGGTCAGTGTCTGCATGTCCAGGAAGCTCAAGGTAACCCCAGCTAGTTGTGTGTGTGTGGAAAGCTTGTTTAACAACCAAATTAACCTCTGGTTAAAATCACTGAAAAAGTGTTGCCTAGGAACATTAAGTTTCAATGGAAAACTTGTTTAGCTGAGGGTGGTTTGCTGCTTTCATTTTCTCTGCTGCAAAGTAGTGTGGTTCTGTTCCTATGCATGTCTTTTCCTGCAGAAATGGTCATCCCTTACAGCAAGAAGCTACTTAGTCTAGGCTTTCACCAGCCCAGTCCTGCACTTGCTTACTGTGAAATATCTTCACACACTTTGCTATAATGAAATATACCTGGAACATTTGGAAGATTTAGGAGTTGGAGAGGGACACAATGTTGGAGAGGGAGAGAATGTCAAATCCCTGATCTGTTATGCACTGATCCCTTTTGCAATGTTTCTGCAACTTTTGAAAGTCAAGCTCATCTTCAGGAAGTCGATATTAACACGAGTTGTAGCAACCTTGCCATGACCCAGTAAAAGCCATCTGAAGTTCCATTCATCCCACTGTTGCTTGGTCAGTGTGTAGGGCTGTTCTTTTCTCTTCTGCTCCCATGTAAAAAGTCCTAGCACTGAAATTTACAGCAGTTTTATTTTGGGAATGGTTCAAAGCTGTGACTGGGGAGCATGAGGAAGCATCTCTTTAATGAGAGGACGGCCAGATGCTGAACAGGATTCCTTCTGAGAGGTGGTTGATGTCCCACCAGACCTGCCAGTGTTTAAGAGGCATTTGGACAAAGTCCTTAATAACTTCAGCTTTTGGTCTGTCCTGAAGTGGTCAGGCAGTTGGACTAGATGATTCCCAGGATTTCAAAGAAAACAAGAAAAGCTTTTTGAAATGCATTAATAACAAAAGGAAAACAAAGAATAATGTAGGCCTGTTACTAAATGAACAGATTGCCCAGAGTGGTTGTGGAGTGTCCCTTACTGGGAACTTCCAAGGGCCATTTGGACACAATCTTGTGCAATGTGTTCTGGGATAACCTTGCTTGACCAGGGAGGTTGAACCTGATGACCCATTGAGGTCCCTTCCAACCCTTTCCATTCTGTGATTGTTGTAGATCCCTTCCAACTGACAATATGCTCTCCTATTCTGTTCTTTCTTATACAGATCAAGCCATGAAATAGTTAGGTAATGTAAATGTTGACGTGTCATTTATAGTGTTTGACATAGCAGTCCCTTAAGTGGAAGAGTCATAAGTTTATATATTCATCCTAATCCTTTTCTCTCTACATGTTCATCCAGCAATTTTTCCTTGGTTCAGCAGAGATCCCTCTGCATGTTCCCTATTAATACTGGGAATTTTTCCCTGGGCCAGATGTGTGTATGAAGAAGCTTGCATAAAGTCCATTTGGGCTATTTTTATTTTGGCTAGGTTTTCTTTGTTTTGCAATTGCTCTGTGCTTTCTATCCCTCCTCCCCTCCTTTTTATATTTAAGTAATGCCCTCTCATGGAGAAATTTAAGAGCTTCATGCTGTTACAGTCCTGTGATGAAACCAGGTAGCTTTCACTGGAAAAGCTTTCATGGCTTCCTGATTATTTGAACATATGCAATACTACTTTCTGGGGCTGATCCTTGCCCCACCCACACTCTTACTGCACACAGAATTTGGTGTGGTTTTTTGATTTTGGTTTTTTATTTTTTGAAGGAACTACAAATGACAAACTTGCTGGGTTGGAATGGCTAAGGATTTTGCTGAGACAAACTTACATGATTAATGTTTTCTAAGATTCTCTTTGGCTCTTCTGAATGGATGCTCATCCCTGAGAAAATGAGATTTACAGTAATAGAGCGGAAAGCAGAGGGTCTGTTTTGTGTGCTGCATGGGTAGAACATGCACAGTTGCCAGAGCTGCGCAGAAGTAAAGAACCATGGAGCAGAAGCTGTTTGTGAATAATACTGCTGCTGTGAAACCCTGACATGAGTGTCCAGGGGAGAGCTGGCAATAAGAGGCAGAGGAGCATCGCCCCAGCCCCTTCTTGGGAAGCTGGAGAAGGACATTCCCCAGACAGAAGTGCCAGTTCCTGCTGCTGTACAGTGAGGGCAAGGAGCAGTTCCAGGAACTCCTTCCAGTCTCTCCTCTCCAGTGTAACTTAATTGTGGATAGCCATCATGTCATCAGGCAGTTAATTAAAATGACATTTTTTATTGTATGTTGGCAGCCCTCTGTTCCAGGAGCTGTAGGCTTAAATGATAATAGATGCATAAGGGCCAGGTCTGTTACAGACATTTGCAAATCTCAGAGGGGTGCTAGGAAATCAGATCCCTGCATGGCTGTTCTGGCAGAGATGTTTTAATCCAGATGGTTAATCACATTATACCAGTACAGGAAAAAAATAGGTCTAACCTCACTCCTTGTGTAGAGCCACTTGAATTTTCCTTTCAGAAGGCTAATGGGCAAAAAAGAAACTCAAGACTCAGTCAAGCAAAGTTGGTTTTAGGAGAGGGAGAGCAAAGGATTTGGTGAAAAGTGGGTTTAAAGAAAAGATTCTGAGGAATCAGGCAGTGGTTTGCCAAAACACTTGACATGAGCAGATGAAGAAGGTGGTAGAAGGTGGAATCAAATGCTGTGCAGAACATCAGCACAGGAAGAGGAATAAGGAATGGAAATAAGAGATTGGCAGTGCTTGGGTCAAATCACAGAACAACTTTAAACTATGAAATACAGATTATTAATAAAGAAGGGACTCAAAAAATTGAGTTGGCCTGACCAAATGAAAGGGCCAAAATGATCTTTTGGTTTTTGAGCAGAAACCCTGGGGGCAGGCAGGAGATACTGCAGGAGTCCCTGTGGAGTATAGCTGCTGCCTGGGCTCAGAGCAGTCCCAGCAGTGGGGATGCTACTGTGAAAGGGATCTTGCTCTCAGCTTATTTCACAAGAGGCAGCCTGACAGCTTGCCCATACACTTGGTATCTTGTAGGTTACTCAGAAATAAAAAGTCAACTCAGTATTTGCTTTGTGCAGCCATTTCAATATAAAATTACTCTTATTTCTGGTATTCTTAAACATTTATATAATTTGTTTTTTTGACCTAAAAGGCTTTTAAGTGCCTCTAATTGTATGATTTTTAAATTTAAATTTAACCTTGATTAATGATATTTAAGAAGTTCCATTACAAGTCCTTCCTGTCAGGGAAGTTAAAGCATGGAAGGTTTCCCTGCCAGCTGGCATTCTGCATGGAAAACAGAGCAGAGGGAAATGGAAAATCCTCACCTAAATTTATCATTTTTTGTTGTTGTGAGGCAACATGATGCATCACTAATGTACAGACAAAACAAATCTTGAGATAATGGGTCTTCTATTTGAGATTAATTTTATTATTATATTCATGTGTGATTTGTATTTCTCTTACATACAGCTATTTCTTTTCTTTCTTCCACAAGCAAGGCACTAGGAGAAGCACCTATTGCTGCTTTTACTTTTTTACCTTTAATGTCTAGTTACTGACCAGTAAGATCTGGAGGGCTCAGATTTTCCCTTGTTGGCCCTGTATGGTGCCCATCTTGCTATGACTTTTCTGTCCTCGTGCCATGCAGAGACAATTCAGTTTCAAGCAGAAGGAGCCAAAGCAGATCAGTAATGAGTGAAATATTATTTCTGGAGTTAGTGTGAACAGATTAGATTTATAGAACCAGCAAACCCCTCAGGTGTTTAGAGAAAGAAGCTTTAAAGATTTGAAAAGCTGTATTAGTCAAAGATTTCTGTTTGCTTTATTTCTTCCCCAAACTGTAGAAATGTGCTCTTGTAGAACCTTTAGGTGCTGCTGAACCAAACTGTTTTTTAGGTACTTTATTTATTGTAGAGGGTTTTGTATTCCTCTCAAAGGGTGGGCATGTGTTTGTGTGTGGGCTGTGTGTGTGCATGTGTGTATTGAGGGAGGGAGAGAGGAAGATCAGGGACTTTTGGGAACAGGACATAAATCAAAGGTTTCCAGTGGCCACTTAGAGAATGTCATGTCAGAATAAGCTGCAGTCTGGCAGCTCAGGATGAAGTTTTGATGTTTTTTCTGCTTTGACTTTTAATGCAGCGTTTGCTGGCTGAGAGCATTCGAGAAGATAAAACTAAAAGCCCTAAAACTAATTCTCTAAAACAATGATGTTTTTGTTTTTCTCTAACTATGCTGCTATGAATGAGACCTTTTTGACCTGTTTGCTACTAAGAATTCTGAGGTTGAAAGTTCAATTTCTCATAATGAATTTTTGGAATAGTGCATTTTATGACTTTTTTTCCTCCCTTCCTTATAATTTTATATTGCAGGATTAGTTTTGATATACTATTTTTTTGCTTTTCTAGGTGCCACTGCAGAGGAAATAAACCAGCACTGGGAATGGCTGGAACAAAACTTGCTCCATACTTTGTCTGTGTTTGACAATAAAGAAGATATTGTTAGTTTTGTCAAAGGGAAAGTCAAGGTAAGGAAACTGTCTCACTTGCACCCTCCCCTGTCCAATTACATGTGGTTTATTAGAAGAATGTAATGAAGTTGTTGTCACTCATGCTTGGTTTTGACCATAAAAACATGACTTGTTTTCTCTGTGGCTCTTGCACCTGATGTGGCCAGCACATGAAGCTGCTGGCTCGCCACAGGGTTGGAGAAATGAGCATCCTTTTGTAAGGTTAAAGAATTTTAAAAGTAAAGGAATTTTGTGACCATAAATCAGATTAAAAATAACAATGGTGTGTGGGGAGTAACTTAGAAAGCCTGGAGTCCTGAGCTCTGCTTTTAATGAAATACAAGCTCTAAGAGGAGCTTGGTGATGTCTGGGTGGGGGTGTGGGTTCACTGGTGGCTGCTGTACCTCAGGTCCTGCTACAAGCTTTTTCTTACTAAGAGTTTTAATGGGATGCTCTTCCCTCCATAGCCTCTTTTTCAGTTTGGAAATTTTGTAGGAACATAATGTATTTGTGAATTTCAACCTTGCTGCTGTAAGCTCTGTGGGCTCTGAATCTGGGGAAGAGGACAAAACCAAAACATCACTGTACAAATCCTAGTTTTTATCCTGCTTTCTTTAAAAAAGGTATATTGTCTTAAGTGCACTGAAATACCAAATACAATTAATCTCTCTTGATAACACAGTGACAGCTTGTTACCTAGCAGAATACATATCTAAAATTCTTCAGGTTTCATGAGTTAATGTTAAATCCAGGTTTTAGACCCTTGCACCTGCCGAAGACTTTTAGCACGTTAGGACTGCTTGGTAGTTACAAACTATAGCAGGTGCTGTAACACATGGATTATTTGTCTGCATGGTGCAATGCATACTTAACTCCTTTGTTGTAATACCACTATTAAAAATCTGAAATCTTAATTACATTTATGTAGATGTTCTTGAAACGGTGCTTGTAATGGTTCCAAGCATGTCTCAAGTTGTTGACACATCTGACTGCTTTGCTTCTTCATAGGTTAATAGTACTGGTCAGTAGCCACAACTGTTACTCTATTTTTACTCTGTGTATACAAAATAAGAGCAGTCATAAGCCATAGTGAAAGTGCACAGATACAGTTCTGCCAGACTTGTTGAAAAAGCTATGAATAAGGTAAAGAAGGCCCCAAAAGTCTTGCTTTGGGAGCATTCAAAATGTATGAGAGATGCAAGCGCCAGAGAAATTTCTCCATTTGTGAAAACTGCGAATTGACTGGAATTTCTTTGTTGCATTATTAGAATTAGAAAGTGTTGCATTATTAGAATTTGAATGGGCAGCTTGCAGCAGCTTGCCTGAGTGTGAGTGTCATAGCTTTATGCTGACATATGGTCTTGTCCTGGGCTCAGGCACTGATTGCAGAGGAAACAAGCAGCAAACTGGCTGAGCAGGAGGAGGACCCTGAGAAGTTCCGAGAAGCCCTGGTGAAATTTGAATCCAGATTTAATTTTCCTGAAGCAGAGAAGTTGATCACCTATTATTCCTGTTGCTGTTGGAAAGGAAAAGTTCCTCGGCAAGGCTGGCTTTATTTGAGCATCAATCATCTCTGTTTTTATTCCTTCTTCCTGGGCAAAGAATGTAAGTGTAAATGCATAAGGAATCTTATGCTGGGGAGAGATAGAAATACATTTAAAAGCAAGAATAGCCAGAGTTCTTATGAAAAGCCTAGCTGACCTCTGAAGTTTAGTTTCTGAGTTTTTAGTTATTAGGTGAAAAATCCTGTTTAATTAAATTTTCACTTCAGCCTTTGTGTTTTAATATGAATCCAGTAATTAAAATAACACTGCAAGAGCACACAGACATGGTTGTTACCTGGTTTTTCTTTTTGCCATGGTGGAGCAACCTTAAGATGTAGCAGACCTCCTACAAATTCTAAAATGAGGAGTTTTAGTGCTGAAAATGGTAAAGATGGGTCCCTCCCACAGGCAGGGAAGCAGAGTCACCACATTGCAGCAGGGTAGTAGGGGAAGGGCTGGTGGGGCCAGAGGTGCCTGAGTCAAGCTGCCTGCCTGAAGAAATCCCAGGTCAAATAAAAGGAATGTGCCCTGAAGAACCAGGTGAAAATTCAGAGCTTTTAAGGAAAAACAACAGCAATTTAGGGATTTGTTTGTGTTTCTGAATAGCAGTGCAGTAAGGTCACAAGAAGCATATCCTGAGGCTTTTTGGCCCTTCAGATGGTTCAGCAAGTTCTAAGGATTTAGCTGGGGTGTTCTTCTACAGAGAAAGAATTGTGTGAATGAAAAGCCTCACAGAATAGATATAAGAAGGTAAAAATGAAAGTAACAGATGTGAAAATGAATGTAGCCATTTAAACTATAGCATTTCTCTGTTTAGTAAAATTGTGCATAAACCTCTAGCATTTTAAGGCCTGTTTATCCTGCTGGAACTTAAAGTCAGCAATAGAAACCTATACTGCTGTAAATATAGCAATGTTTGTCAGATCAGTTAGGAAAACTTTGCCATATTCCAACTGGATTTAATATTGAGATATAGCTGTAGATTTAGAAATGAAGTTCATCTTAAGAAAGATAGTAACTTGTAATTTCTAAGACTGAAAACATACAAAGACATGCTTAGAGTTGGAGGCCCTTTCTTCCCTTATATTATTTCAAGCTACTTATTTTGTCATATCACCAAAGATGAGAGAATTATATTTGAAGTGCAGCTAAGTTTGGGAAAATTATATTTGAAGTGCAGCTAAGTTTGTTATTCATTATAAAAACAAAAGTTGAGTTATGCTGGGAAGAACAGAATGGAATTTCTTCATGTACTAGATATGTGAGTTCTTGTTTAATCCCCTTGTTTTCTGGTTAGTACTAAATTCTTTGTCAATCATTTCTTCTTATTATCATTGCAGGTTTTCTCTTATTAAATCTGAGATAGCCAGTCTGCCAAAGCACACAAAGCAGAAATTATACTTATTAATGATAGATAACAGTGGAAGGAGGAGGGAGAGCGAAAAACCATTTATATGGTTCCAAAAATTTTGTTTATGTAATACCACAGGTTGTTAAATGATAATGGAAATACAATATCATGTTGTATTGTTTAAGAAGAGATTTCTTCTCATGTCTTTAATGATATTCATTATGAAAATCAACAAAAAAAACCCCAAAAGAACCCAAACCAAACAAACAATTACATGTTTGCAACTTTTTATTTTGACCATGGAAAATGCACTGTTCATTCAGCAGTGCAGTCAGTCACATTGTCTTTGTGTTCCCATACATTTGCATGGAAATATGAGAAAACCCCCTGAATTTTCTTTTGGTTAAACAAACTTCCCTAGCTCAGTGGGAAGCAGCATATATGCTGAAATGATTCTCACTTCCTTGATTGTGATAAAGCAGATTACTTCTCTTTCTAGCCTAATGTTTTGTCATGTTTATGAAATATTTGTATTACAGGGAATAATCCAGATTTAATACAGTTCTGGTTGTTACTATTTGAGAAGCCGATGCTGATTACATGCAGAACAAGTGATTCATTGACTTTGTCTTTTTCAGGCAGCAATCACAAATGAAATCTGGTTAAATCTGGTCTTCAAAATATTGCTAAGAAATCACATTTATTGTGTTCTTCAATACTACACAGAGAAAAAACTCAATATATGAGTTGCAATAAAATTAGTTCTCAATTCTGTTTTACCTCTATAAAAATCCCCCCAAACCATAGAATGAAATCTCTTTATAGGCAAAGTGTTAAGTCTTCTGCTTCTGGCAAGTCTTTTCCCTTCTTTTGTTTCATTTTGTGTTGAAGTGACCTGGAATGTGATATTAGAATCTGTTTTCAACTTCTCATAAAATTAATTTACGGCTCATGTGAATATAAACTCCATGGAATTTTTTTTTCCAGGACAAGTCCCCTTTTATCTTAACTTCCAAGTGTTTGTAGGATTTCAGAGGTTTAGATCATCAGATAGCTTGGAAGGGTGTGCCAAGGTTTCTTCATGTTTTTAATTAAATTTGTGTTTTTCTGAAACTTTGAAGACTTTGTACCTTTTATCAGTGGCTTGAGTCCTGTACACGCTATTGTGCTTTTTCTGTAACCAGCACTGTAGAGCCTGTGTGACTCTGACCTGCCTGAACAGCAGTGCTGTTGCTGCAGCATTATTTAATCTTTCTTCCCTTGGCTGGGCTGGTGCAGTTGATTTTATGATCATTTGCAACAGTCTCTGCATGTTGATGCAGCTGTGCTGTGTTTAAGTAAGAAAAAATGCAATCTGTAAATAATCTTGACAGCTGTGGTTCATGTAGTACAGAAAACTTGCTGAGGGTAGCTCCTTAGGTAATGAATGATCTTTGATAAGTGTCATATATATATGACAACGTTTGTTATTACTGCCTTTTTATTGCTTTATTGGCATCAGGAGACCAGCTAGGGATGTTAAGGGGTGTAGTCTTGATGTTATTGGCACAGAGAAATCTGGGAAGTTTCCAACAGTTGTTAAGAAGAAATTGAATCTATTTTAAAGTCCTTTCCAGCCTAATTTCTACCCAGAGATTCATGTGAGAGGCGAGTAACATCCTGCAGTAGTTATCTAAAGTAAGCTGATTCTGTTTCCACTTGTATTTATATGATTCAACAGCTTTAAGTATAGAGAACAGTGTCCTTCACTTCTTGTTCTCTATAAACAAGCCTGACTGCAGTTAATGTTTAGGGCAAGATGTGCCCTGTGCATCTTTTCAGTAAAAAGTAACCAAATGGAAAGATCCCAAAGGCTAGGCAGCTTTTTTAATGTCTTGTTTATAGTTGTAATTACACTTTATAGCAGTCTCCAAAAAAGCTTTCTTTTGGAGGGGAGTTAGCTTTATTTTAAAACCTAAAGTAACTGTGCATGTAATTGGTTTTCCACCTGCCTAGTGTTTTGTTTCTAGGAGATAACAAAGCTTTTCCCTCTTACCTCTGTATTCTGGAGATGAACTGTTTCTTCTGGTGGTAAGGAAGCAAGCTGCAGAAATGACTTGTAAAGGAGTTAGGAGCACAGGGTATGGCAGATGTTCTGCAAAGGCACCACTCCCCAGCCTAGCATTTCTTGTGAAGATAGTTAAAATTGAGGGAGAGATTCTGAAAAAGGAGTGGGTGAGATTGAATGCAGAGTCATAACAGACATTTCAGCATGTGCTTGGTCTTGCCCATAAAAATTTCTCTCTCTCCTCTTTTTCATTCTGAATTTGATTGTTTCCCAAATCTGAAAGATGGAAGCAAAGTTTCCAACCCACTTTTGCTCTTCTCTTGGATTGTAGTGAAACTTATCATTCCTTGGGTTGAGGTCCAGAAGCTGGAAAGAACCTCCAATGTCTTCATGACGGACACAGTCCGTGTCACCACAGCAAACAAAGAGCGCGACTTCTCCACCTTCCTCAATATCTCTGAGGCTTTCAGGATCATGGAGCAGCTGGCAGATGTGACACTCCGTAGGCTACTGGATAATGAAATCTTTGAACTGGATCCAGGCCTGCAGGATCCTACTCAGATTACTAAGAGGTAAAAAGCTAAACTGCCTTATGAGGAATAGTGGGATTCATGGTTTGGTGTGTTAGCTGGGTAAGATTTCAAAGCTTTGTTTGACTGGATGCAAAAGAGACTTCATAGTGTGTTATGGTGTATCCAAAAGGTGCATTTTAACTTTATGCAAGATACATTTTTGACTTTATATTCTTCCCTTAAACAGCACAAAGTTTTAAAAATACTGTTCCCTGTAAGAACTGGAGTTCCCATAGAAGGGAAGTTTGCAGCAAGGGATACTTTCCATCTTCTCTGAAAAGCAGCATTATTTTGCTTAATTTTTTGGTAATATGTAGGGTTTCCTAGTGCCTTCAGTTCTCTGGAATTACTGCTTTTGGTCACATCTGAAACATGGAATTCCCACTAGTGTGATTGCCATAGCCAATTTAGTGAGCAGTTACAGGTATTACAAAACACAGTTGTGGTATTGCTATTGTCAGCTCTACCCCTTGCATCCCTGAAATGCATCCCTGCATTCCTCTCCCACTACAGAAATGCATTTGGCTCTCAGGGAAAGATTGATGGCTAGTTCTCTGCTGGTAGCACAAAACATAACTCTGTGTTTTATTTGATGCTTCGAGAAAGGGGGAGGGAAGCTGTCCTGAGGAATTTTAGGTGGGCAGGATGGAATAGCCCTAACTGGAATTTGCCTGGGGCATCAAGGTTAAGGTGCTAATTTAAAATACTTCTTTTCTGAATGGGATGTTTGTGGAGCAGTTATCTCCTCTTGAATCATGCTCTTTCCTGCTCTTCCTTCCTCTCCCTCTGCCAGGGGTATGAAGGGAATCACACAGGTGTTGCTTCCTGACTAAAACATAAGGAATGCATGGTATCATTTCCAAAAATGAGAGACCAGTAGCCATTTTATTGTTTCTGAGGTACATTTTTACAGTGGTGGTGGGCCTGTATCTCAGCTAAACACTTCTGCAAAGTTTCATAATGGAGTTTAAAACAATAAAATGGACTTCCTCTGCAATTTCATATATACACACAGTAAAGAAAATCATTGACACCAGGATTTCATAATTGAAGAATTCACTTGAGGTAACACAATGGTGAGCAACCATAAACATCTTTGCAGGCTTTTTTAATAACCAGGGTTCCTTGGATACAAGAGCTACCACTGTTTTTACACCATGTATGTAACTTGGTTTTTTTAACATTGGAGGCTTTTGGCTCAAGAGATGTAGGGATGTGTACTTTAGCTAATGCAGAACATGGCTGTGGTAGGTTGTATCTCAGCCCCTTTCCATGGTTTACCATTTTATGTTCCTCCTGCTTTTGAGCTGAAAAGTTAGATGCAAGAGAAATCCAGGGGAGATGTAACAAAACTCCCCTCTCCTGGGGAGAGATATTTTTCAGCATCTACGAATTTTTGTCATTGTCATTTCCCAAAATAGTCTTTGAATCAGGGATACTAACTGAATGGAAAGAAAATAAAATTACAGTTTTAAAGAAAAGTATAAGCTTAGTAATATGCTATAAAAAGGTGCTCTCAGGGAATCATCTTGTAAGTACCTTGTGGCATTTTTGAAAAGCAGTGTGCCCATTAGCGGTCAAGCAAGAGAAACCATCCCACACACTTATTCAAACTGGTTCTCTCTCTCCTTCCCTCCAACTAAAGAAGAAAAAAGAAAGTAAAAGGAACACAGGGAGAAGGAAGGACAAGAATATATTTACTGGAGATTTCCCGGTCAAGATGTTCTCTGACATGTGCTGTGACTTGGGATGGCACGGATGATACCAAAATCCCATTTCCTCTGCATGAATTAGGTAGTGGTTGGATAAGTTGCTGTTTCTGGTGCCCTTTGTCCCACTTCAGCAACCACTTTGATGTAAGGTGATTAAGCAAGACTGTCGTTTGACTAGTGGATAAACTGGTTTTTAGTGTTAACATGTTTTGGGGGGAATGTTTTACTTTCTTGGTGAATGAAGTTTTGGTTGCTGCTTTTTTTCTTGAAGCCATTTTAGTACTACAAGAGCAATTACTTTTCTCTCAACATGTTCCCTCTAATTGTTACTGTTAATTCTTGTACATGATTTGGAAGCAAATAATAATCTACGAAAATTAAAGCAGACATACACATCATTTGAACTATTCCAGCTCTGACAAATTAATGAAGTTGTAGATGTCTTGTGTTTGATAGGCTTTCTTTTGTGAGAGGCTTGTTTCAATATCTTTATAAAAATACATTTTCAGTGCTGTCATGATCTGTATATTCTACAGTCTGAAAACCATAAACGTTTGCCATTCCTGAGGCTCTTGGAGTCATCTTACTGAGCAGTGGAGGGATGGGACTCAGAGACACAAATTATATCATGGCCAGAGTCAAATAAGTCAGTATGCAATTTTTTGTGCTGTTTAATGAAATTATTATGCACAGAACAATGAATTATGAAGGGATTAATGGCAATGGAGGTAATTGCCATAAAAAGCAAAGTAAAGTTGATGTGTTTGGTACCTACAAATGCCATTTCTTGTAGGCATATGTATGTGCCATAGAATTTTACTGGAACACCTATGGTAACTATTTTTTCTTTAAAAAAAAAAAAAGGCTGCAGCAGTTTCTGGTATAGGTTTCTTGTACTTCTAATTTCCATCTCTTTCAGGATGTAAAAGTACCCATTTCATTTCTCAAATGTAGTGAGAAATTCTCCAGAGCAGAACCCACAATTTAAAAGCTTTAGTGCTGGTGTAAGTAAGGTTTCAACAGTGTGATATGTTTTCCCAGGCTCTAACCACATCAAGTTTTTTTCTTCATGTTTAACTGTGAATTACCAATGAGAATGACTTTGCTTCATGTGAAGGCAAAGAAGGTTGTTAACACTGATCTAAGCCCAATGGAAACTGTTTGAAGTATCCTGAGTCATAAATGTCACTTCAATCTGCATTTATTCCTTCAGAGAGAGAATCTGAGAATGCTTTAAACCTTGAGCAACAAGCAGAATATGACTAGAAAAAAAATTCCTTTTATTGCATCTCTGTAGCAAAAGGTAGGGTTTGGGTTATCTCTTTCTGATTGCCTAATGTGTTTTTTAGGATTTGCAGTAATGGGCATATCAAGATCAATACCAGTACTTCACTGTTCTGTCACTGAGAAGTCTGAGGTCTAACTTGAATCTTCCACACTTTTTGGGTCTGTCACTTTTTATTCTACCCAGTATTATTGACTATTGAAGAGATAAGAAGTGCTCACTTTCTTTAGAGCACTTTGTGCACACTTTGAGCAATCATTTATGTGTTTGGGGGTTGATGTGTATCTTCTTTATCTTCTTTCTCTCTCTCTTTTTTTTTTTTTTTTATTATTATTTTTTAAAGCTGCACTGCCCTACTTCCACCAGGGCTTTCTTATCAGTGTGGATTTTAGCCATTCTGGTCACTCTTCTCTGGACTTTAATCACTGATGCCGTGTGGGGGCAGGCATGCGGTGGTGGGATATAGGATTGTCCCAGAAACCTTGCCAGTTCTGGGACTGCCATGCTGCATCTTGGCGGCCATGAACTTCTGCAGCCCAGCCAGTGTTCCTCTTCCTCCTGTGAGCATGAGGCTGTTGGCTTTTGTTCAGCTTGTGTTCCTATGTAACCCCAAGGGATGGCTCCTGGTGGAGTTCATCTCCGTGCTGCATTTGTGAAGCTTATGATGTACATCTGAAAATATTTGTAATGCTTTTTTTCCACAACATCCCTTAAATTTATAAATATAAATCTGAACCTGATCCTGTTGTTATGTTCATTAGCCTCTACCAGTCTTGCATCAAATGCAGGTTTAGTGACAATCTCTTGATCCATCATACAGGTTGCTAATGAAGACACTGAACAGAAGCTAATCTAGGACAGATGCCCAAGGGGGTCCTCTTGATACAACCTTCTAATTTATTAGGAAGCCCTGAAGGGCTGTGTTTTGAGGTACTCTTTTGCAGCTGTCTTGGTCCAACAGTTTGCCAGTTCTAGTTTAATTAGTTCCATGAGTGGCTATATCAAGACTTTCATAAATTTTGGCTAAAACATTCATTGCAACTCCTTCATCTACAAGTCTAGTGTTCCTGCTGTGTAAGGGAATGATGTTCAGTTTACATGTGTCCTGACAAGTCCATGTTGGCTCTTCTCAGATAACATCTCCTGACTTGCTTATAAGAAGCCTTTCTTCCCACATAAATTTAGCAGTTCTTCTAAAAAAAAAAAAGACATATGTTGTTGGATGTGTTATTTCCAAAGTATCTTACTTTCTGGAGTCTCAATAGTAAGAAGAATCTGGTAATCTGTCTCTTGAAGCAAGAGGTCAGCAAGGTTGTTTAGATTTTAGATAGGCAACAAGTGACTCAGCAGAGCTAAAATCTTGCCAAGTTGGCTTCTGCTGGATTTAAAGCACAGAAAACATTTGACAGTGAGGACAGTATTTTAAGCATCCTGATGCTTTTAGGCATTTTGTTAGACTTGTGTGTGTTATTTCCTTTAATTTAAAGCTCTTGGAAGGTAATGTGGGGGTCATGCATAAGGAGTTGTTGCAGTTCAGGCTTGCCATTCACTTTGAAGTGCTGGAGTTGGAGGCAGTCCATGATCCCATAACCTGCAGGTTGGGAGCTGCACTCAGAAGGAATTGCTGAGTTTTTTGAAAAGTAGGGAACAAGGCAGTTGCATCTTGTTGCCTTTTATTCTTCTGATGCTTGTGTAAATACTCAATAAACATTATTTTTACATAATGATAGCTTTCCTTTTTTTAGTCAAGTACCACTCAGTATGCTGCATTTGCTTAAAAACCAAACCCACTTGGAAATAGTTAAGTGAGAGTAGAAATTTTCAAACAGGTAGGGGTGCAAGTAGAAAGATTGGGTTTCTGTTTGGTGTTGGAGGTCTTGTGAAACTCTAAATGGAAGCTGTGGGACTTGGTGACATGGGCCATATTTGTTGTATCATATTTAAAAAATTGCCTGTCTTGTTTTAGGAGCTAAATTTGTTTGTGGGTTTTTTAGAGTTGTAGGGTTGGGGGTTTTTTTAACCAACTCTAATTTTGTTTGGCTGTGTTTATGAAGGGAAACCTTTAAGCCCTAGAATTTGCTTGCTTAACAGGAAATATATTCTTGGTGTTCAACTTTAGAATAAAACCTCTTGTTTGAGCCCACAGTGGTAGGTGCTGACAGGATCTTGTCCCTCTGCTACCATTTTTTATTCCGGGATCCCTCCTCCGAGCAGGCTGGCCATTTTAGCACTTGTGTCTGGGGCAGCCCTGGCTGTGGTGTGTTCCCTGTGGTGTCCCTGTGTGAGCCTGTGTGTGAGTCATGGGGGGGACAGGCAGTTCCAGGGATGTTGGGATTGGCAGCCTTCCACGGGTGAGTGGGGGTGGATACAGTGCTGCTGAATTTACTTCGTTTCAGATGTGACTAGTGTCATTCTTCTTCAGCTTAGAATCCTGTGGTTTGTTGTCTGAAAGTCCCTGCTAGCCCACAGCCCCAGGAAATGCAGGAAAATCCTGAAAACTCAGAAGCTTCAGATTTTGGAGCATAGGAAACAGTCAGCTCTTAAATAACAGACATGCATGTCTCAGTAGAAGTCCCACTCTTCTGTATAAAGCCTTTTTTCACATAAAGGTCGAGAAATCTTCAGAACCAAGTAGGTGCTGGGGGGCTCTTACCTTGCAGCACAATAGCAGGAGAGCACAGCTCTACCAGACCTGACTGCAGATGCTATCAGCAGCATTCATCTGTGCTGTGCAGAAATGGAAAATATTTTAGTGGTGAGTTAACTAGGAGGCATATCCTGATCCAGCTTTGTCACAATGGTAGATGGCTGCAGGCACTTATCAGAGTTACTCTCGCTGTGGAATTTCAGCTCAGGAGCAACCTTTTTGTCTTTCTTCAAAAAGGGGGTTTCTTTTTGTTCTCTGTGAAAAAACAGGAGACTATTTGTCTGCTTTCTTTGGATAATATTATTAAGGAAGATAATGCTTGAGAAGGAAACAGAAGCTGAACGCTGGTTGAGCCCATTATGTCTTTTCTGTTGCTTGCAGATACAGATCCTCCCTTCTCAGGTCTCTGTTCTGGATTGTCTTCCTCTTTGTTTCTTGTGGCTAAGTCTTTTTCTATGGATTAAACTAAACTAAAAAACCCAAAACCCAAACAAATAATTTATTTACTAATTGAGCCAGTGGCTTCATTTATCTCAACATATATTTTAACAGGGAACAGGGCTGGGGCAGAGGGAAGGTGTCTGCAGAAGAAGTGGGTGAAGGAGGGAGTGGAGAGGGAATTTACAGCACCAAGGTACCACTCCCTGTTGTGCTTCAGCCCACGCTTTAAATTCTTTCAGTGGCACAAAATCAAGCTATTTTTTTTCCCCTAAGTTGAATCATGCTAGGAAAAATTTACTTGTAGTAAAGAAAATAATAGAATTTAAGCCCTAATGTTTCTGGAGCTGCTGGTGGTGAGCTAATAGCCATGGCCTGTTTATAATGTAATTGTGTAGTTCTCTAAATTACTGCAGACTTCTTCATTAAGAAAGGAGAAGAAAAATAAGTCCCCAAAGCCAAGTCTGTATAACCATGGCTCAGTAATGAAAGTTTCATTTATTTAAACTTTTCACTTAAATGTGGATGGGTGCTGGAAGGAGGCCAAGTTCAAACTGAGTGTGGCTGGTGCTGTTAATCCCAACTGAGTCTGTAAGTGACCTGAAACTGTTCTGCATTTTGAAACTGTTCTGAGGGCTCTCTGAGGCTGATACCTTTGCAAGTTAAGGATTCCATCATGTAAATGCCACCATCACTAGCCCTTCTATTACTGACCACTTTGGAAGTAGTCATTGAGCAAATGCATTACTTTTGGGTGCAGGTGCAAGTCCCTGGGGTGATGTTGGTAATGCTACTGTAAAGGGAAACAAGGAACATTAGGCTAATCTCCCTTGCTCAATATATGTTCATCAGATGAAAGATTTAGTTGTCTCCTGGGCACTGAAATTTGTAACTCCCAGAGTCTGTAAAGTCATACAGCAGCCATAGAAAATGTGTGGTTAAAAAATAATGTAAAAAAACCCCAAACCAGCAAAACAGCTGATTCAAATTAGTGTCCTTTCCCTTCCTAGTTACTGTACTGGTTGCTTTTGACCTTATTGTTAAACAAATGGTTATTGATAATGTTTTCCTTTGAACTTATTTCAAAGTTGCTTGCACAGTGCTCTGTTCACATAGGCACTCAGGATTGCTGTGCGTGGTGTTTTTATTCTGTATTCCTAGCTCTTGGTGAGGCCAACAAGAAAAGTTAACCTCACACTGCGTGTCCTGACTTTCGGGATCTCGTGATTCGTTCTTGCTGCTTTTTCTTAAGGGATCTTGAAGCCAGAGCACAGAATGAATTCTTTCGGGCCTTCTTCAGATTGCCCAGGAAGGAGAAGCTGCACGAGGTTGTGGACTGCTCTCTCTGGACGCCCTTCAGTCGCTGTCACACAGCAGGGACAATGTATACTTCAGACAGTTACATCTGTTTTGCCAGTAAAGAAAATGGCTGCTGCACTGTGATCATCCCACTAAGAGAGGTAGAGTTTTTTGTTTGTTTAATTTTGGATCCTTATCTGCCTTTTTCTACCCTAAGCCTCCGCTGCCACTTGACTTACCTTGACAAAGCGTTGTTTGATGAAAAAGAATAGGATGTTTGTGTGCATCCTGCCTACAGGATGGTTGTACAGCTTGTTCTGGGACTCCTTGGGGCCTGAGCTCCTAAAAACATGGGTGATTCAAAACTATCCATGAAGTCAAGCATGGACAGGTAATGCAGCAGGACAGAACACTGCAAAAACAGAATCTGCTTGGCCCAAGATTTGGACAGGGCTCGTCTCCCAGCTCCACAAACACGTACATCCAGCTTGATGTTGATGGAGACTGGCTTGGAGCCATTCCAGCAATGCAAAGGCATCCTTGCCTGGGATCAAGACAAGTGTTGAGCTTTCCCTCATAGATAGCCTTTAACAAACCTATGGGTACTTTTCCAGGCTGTAGGGCAGAGAGAAAGAGGGGATGTTATGCATGCAGTGATGGGCCAACAAATTTCCATGAAATCAATAGATGACTTTAAATGAGGGAAAGCACAAGGGAAGGTGGTAGAACAGGAGAAGGAAGCTGTCAGCTAACACCTGCCTTATCTGCTGTGGATACAAGGCTGTTATAATCTCTTAATTAAAGCTTTCCTTTCATCCTGGACTAATAATAGAGTAACATCCAAATCATATTGTAACTGTAGCTACTTACCTTCTACTGTTGCAGAAACAGAAAACAATATGAGAACAGTGTTGTATACATAATGAAAATTAACAAAACAACTGTTTTTTCCCATCTTCAAAGGTGGGAAAATAAATTTCCTCCTCCACACCCAGAATTTGATCAAGTTGATCCTTTTATAAATATTTTTTTTAATCATACACCCCTTTCTTATCTTTTCCCTCAGTCTGCTGTTTAGAAGTGGGATGCAAAGTAAATTAGGAAAAAAAAAAGGCATCTGGGATACTTTTTGGCATCTGCTTTGAGCTTCCGGAGAGACCATGAACTTCAGGCAGTTGGATGTGTTTGATCAAGGAAAGCCAATATGAATAACCACATTTAAAGCATGCATATGAAATGCTGTGTTTTGGTACATGTAGAAAATCTGAATACGTTTTTGTGGGTATGGTGCCTAATGTGTTTTCTGTACTGTCTCTGGGAAAGGTAATCAGTATAGAGAAGATGGAGGACACAAGCCTTCTCCCTAATCCCATCATTGTTAGCATAAGGAGTAAGACAGCTTTTCAGTTCATTGAGCTGAAGGACCGAGATACTTTGGTGGAGAACCTGCTCCAGAGGTTCAAAGAGGTGAACTCCAACAACACATTGCACTGCAACAACTTGCAAAATAACAATCAGGTACTGAGCTTTTATTTTATTAATAATTTAATATCCATTATTCCACTGTCCTGCCTTCTTTGGGAGGCCCCCAAATTGATCTTGAGCCAATGCTTATCTGGTGCCACCTTTAAAGACCTGGCTGGTGAGTTAGAGGACATTCACAGCATAGTTGTGATTGACATGCTGGGGAGAGCAGGGACTGGGATGGGCAGCTGGGTTGCCCTTCACAGAGACCTCCACAGTTTGGGGGAATGGGCTGATAGAGACCTCACGAAGTTCAACAAAAGCAAATGTGAAACCTGGCAAAACAAGCCCATGTGACAGGAGAGGCTGGGAACAGGCTGGTTAGAGAACAGTTGTGTGGAAAAGGAGGAGGAGTCATGAACAAGTTGAGCCTGTAAGTCAGCTGTGTGCTCTCACAATGCTGAGGGACAACCCCATATCAGGTTGTACTAGCAGGATTGTAACCAGCAGGTCATGGGATGTTACTGTTCCCTTTTATTCAGCACTTACGAGCCTGATAAGGAGTACTGTTTGACTCTGCTTGATTACACATGAAAAGCATTGATAATTTGGAGTAAGTCTAGTGGAGTGCTATAAGATGGTCAGGGGCTGGAGCACATGCTTTATAAGGAGAGGTGAAGGGAGCAGGGCTTCCTCAGCCAGTCTTCTGCCAAATAGTGGCGAGCTGGAAGATAAAGGCAAACTCTCCTTCCATATGCCAGTTGAAAGAGAAGCAGCCACAGCTTCAGGGTTTAGTAAGGAAAAATCTAAATAGATAAAGAGAGATTTCCCTTCATGGTTAGGCAGAACTGGACCAGGCTGCCCAGAGCAGCAGTGCACTCTGCTTTCTTGGAGCTACTCAACTTGACTGGGCACAGACTCCAGCAACCAGGGCTGAGGGCTCCTGCTTTGAGCAGGCTATTGAAAACAATAGTCCTCTCCAACCTAAATTGTTCTGTGATTTTGTCTTTCAAATCATAACAGTAGAAGACTGTTGGGTATCTTGTCATCAAGGACACTTAGAATTGGCTAACAACTTTTGTTTTAAAGTAACAACCCTTTTCCTGCATGCAAATGAATGACAATTTGTATAAAGTCTTGAGTAAGACCTTTCTTCCTGAAAGTTGTTAAAGGTTTTGATGCAAAAGGCAAAAAGGGTAACCCAGCTCTGTCTTGAGGACAGTTGAGGATGTAGTTCTTAGCCTTTTCAGTCATTACCACTTTGATTTGGCATTGCAGAACAGCCTTGCCTTTGGATCCATGTGCACGCTGGGGGATGATGAGCCTGCGTGTCTGGGAACAGAGGCTTCACACGGGAAAGAGAGAAGTGAATGTGAAAAGGAGAACAATTACTTGCTCAATGCAGAAGCACTAAGGTCAGACTTCCATCAGTCAGGAATGCCAGGCCTTGATTTTGGAAAGGTATGTAACATTTGGGGAAAGCTGTAGGAGTTTTAGGTTTTGTTTTTAAAAAGCTGGGGTTATATTCAGACAGATGTTTTTAGTAAAATGCACTCTGTATTGGTTGGAGAAGTTAGATATGGGACAACTTTTTTATTTGGTTGGATTTTTTTCTTCTCCCTCCCCCCATTTCATTCTGGTAAATATTTCCAATTTTTATCCCTGTGTGGTGAATGAGATATGCAAAGCGGGGAAAGTCAAAGTCCCTAGAGAAGACTTCCCATTTCCATTGGTAATGGAATACCTTGTGGAATTTCTAATATGTGAAATGCTTTTGTTTACCAGTTCTCATGTGAGAACTGGTAAACAAAAACATGAGGGTTTTTTTTTTTTTTAATGTATGTTCTTGTTCCCAGTCTAGGGAGCAAATCAAAGAGAGCCTGTGGGATGACCATTTCGTAGAGTATGGCAGAACCGTGTGCATGTTTCGCACAGAGAAAATCAGAAAACTTGTTGCTATGGGAATTCCTGAATCCCTAAGAGGCAAACTCTGGCTGCTTTTCTCAGGTGGGCATGCTTAGAAATATTGGCTGTAGGCATCATCTGATTCTGGAGATGGCAAAACATTTAGGCAAGAAATCTCTCAAGGGCAATTAATGTCCTTTACATGGGACCTGTGATACTGCTTAAGGAAAAGACATGATCTGAACTGAACTAATAAATACAAGGAAGTACCCGGGTAGATCTGTAAAAGTTTTACCTCAGGATGAAATCATATGACGTACAGAAGAATCAAAATAACATCTTTGTAATCTATGTAATTTAAAATTAGCATCATGTTTTCATAAAAAAATGTTCATCTTCAAGCAGCAATTAGATTGTAGCATAAATACTGAGTTAGCCCTAGACAAATCAGATTATTGCAAAATAATGACAATCTCAAAGTTGGCAGGCCTGCTCCTGCTTCTTGTTGAATGCTGGCAGGGCTTACAGAAACTGGAGATGGAAAAAACAGCTCATTGCATCGACAGATACGGCAGAGCCAGAATGTGCCTACAGTGTGATCTCAAGTTTAGTCCTTAATCCAATATATGGCATACTCAGACATTTGTAAATGTGGAGCTTTTCTTTCTTGAAGGATATGAACAGTGCTGAGTACATTTCTCTCAGTAATATGTGAGGGTGGTGAGACACTTGGAAGGAGTTTCCCAGAGAATCTGTGGATGCCCCATCCCTGGAAGTGTTCAAGGCCAGGCTGGATGAGGCTTTGAGCAACCTGGTCTGGTGAAAGATGTCCCTGCCCACAGCAGGGGGGGTTGGAATGAGGTGATCTTTAACCAATACTTTCAACCCAAACCAGTACTTTCTGCTGGAGACATCTTTTGCTCAATCAGGGTGTTCTGAATGATGTTGTGTCATGTGAGCTTTGCTAATACTTAGTTTTTAAGACACGTGTTCTGCTAGAGCTTTGTCTTTTAGGCCTGGATATTCACAGATCTTGGGGAAAGCCACCTTGCTTATACCCTTTTGAGCAACTTTTGAGCAGTAATTCCCACAACACTTGGGAGTGGATAAGGACGATGCTAAACCTATCTTCCTCTTCCTCCCTTCCTGCTGCCTCCAGACGCGCAGACGGATCTTGCCTCGCACCCTGGCTACTACGTTCACTTGGTGGAGGCCTCCATGGGCAGGTGCTGCATGGCAAGGGAGGAGATTGAGCGCGACCTGCACCGCTCACTGCCCGAGCACCCCGCCTTCCAGAGCGAGACCGGGATAGCTGCCCTCCGGAGGGTGCTCACCGCCTATGCCCACAGGAACCCCAAAATTGGATACTGCCAGGTGGGGCATTCCCAGCGGGATTGTGCTCCCCGCTGCTTCCTCCCCTTCTCTTGTTCTCTTAAGAGTGCTTTTAGGGGTGCTTTTTATAAATAAAGACCTTTTAGTTGGAAAAGTACATAGTTTTAGATATTAAGTGTCATTTTTCCTTGGAAAACAACATAGTCTCACCAAAAGGCTCTGTTCTACCAACGATATTCCTTCAGCATTTTGCAAACTGCATTTATAGTTACAGGAAGGGAAGAATTGTTTCTGAGGCTTCTGTTTGTTGAAAAGGGCATTTCTTGGACAATACTTGGAAGCAGTGCAGGGTGAATTGGCCTGCACAGATGAGATTTTACGTACTGCACTGGGGCACAGGCTTAATGAACCTTTCTGCCACTTTATTCCGAAACTGATGATAAATTATGAAAGTCATTTGTCCAGCTGGTCAGCTCCCTGAATTCTGATTAACATCAGAGTGGTCCTGATACTGGAATAAGGGGCAGTGAAAGCAGCCCCAAAACATCTTGCAGTATCAGTTACCTGCTTTGTATCTTGGCAAATCCAGTACTGTGCTTTTCTCCATTGTTTCCTATTGCTCTTAGGAATAAGCTTGGAAAACTTGCTATGCCTGTGGGTTGCAATTATGTATTTGCCATGTATTCTCTCTTTTTCTTGCTGGTTTTTTTTTTTCTCAGTTCTTTACATCCTGTTAGGCTACTTTTCTTTCTATAAAAATAGCCACAGTTGAGCTCTTGTCAGTAGGATTTGCTGTCACTAACAAATCCCATTTTCTTCTTTGTGCTTGTAAGTCTATGAATATTTTGACCTCCGTGTTGCTGCTGTATGCCAAAGAGGAAGAAGCCTTTTGGCTGCTGGTTGCTGTGTGTGAGCGGATGCTGCCAGATTACTTCAACCACCGAGTGATAGGTGAGCTCGTGTTCCTGGTCCTGCAGGCTGGGAAGGGGCAGCCATGTGGCACAGGAGTGGGGAAATGCTCAGGGTCAGTTGGGGTCCAGACCCCACGGATGAGATGCTCCATCTACTTGTGTGGTGTGCAGGGACAGCAGCAGTGGCTGCTCAGATTCCAGCCAGGGCTGGTTTTGGTCTGAAGGGTTTGAGCTGCATGATCTGTAAATGCTCAACTTCACAGTTTGCTTTTTTCTTTCCTGTTGGTCAGAAGGTGGGGACATTTTTGGCTGTTACATAAATAGAAGAGCTTGTGGGTCTTGGCTAGGAGTGTGCAGTGTTAGAGACTCAGGCTGTTTAAGATGAATGTAGGAAAGATCTGCTTTGTGATCTGAACTCTCTGAATTGCCTGGCTGCTGGAGCAATGCAGGCTTGCATCTACACTAGCCCTTTGTAATGAGAGCTGATACAAGTCCCTCTGCCATGCACTGTGTGTGCTGTATAGTGCTCCTGCATAGTGCCATTATTTTAAAGATCATTGTGCAGACTGCCTAATGCACCGAAAGAGGGGGGCTAAGCAGTACTTGTTCTTTGCAGTCACTTCCTTCCCTTACAGAAATGTTTGGTAGCTTTTCCCTTTTTATTGCTAACCTTAGTCTGTAGCTGCAGCATCTGCTGTTACACCCTTGCTGTGGCAAAGAGAGGGACCAGGGTCACGTGTGAGAAAGTGAGATAGGAGCCAGTCCCTGGCAGTAGTGGTTCTGGGAGCTAGAAATGGTCTGGGCACTCTTGTGCTGCCTGTGGAGTGGAAAGAGACACTTGAGAAGATTTCCAATCTTTTCCTTGAAGGATGGGGTTGTCATACCTCCCTCTAGACACTCTGTCACTGCTCAGTTTCTGTCTTGTCAGAGAACTGGCAAGAAGGTAAGTTAAAGCTGAGTTATTCCAAAGTTTAGCTGGATGTTTAGCTGGATGTTTTGTGGTGCTTTGAATGCCATTGGTATTTTCTGGGCATTGTAACTGTCCCACTTGTCAGAATTTTTCTTCTTGTCTCCAGACATGACTTTAAACTCCTATTTTGATTACTGACTTCCATGTTTGTCTGTCTCCTTCCCTGATTAAAGGAGGGAAACACAGCTCTATCAGTACTCAAGCATTTCTAGATATCAGCAGTATGCTTTGGATTACTCATAACTTTCTGATGCTTGCTGGGTTATTGTCCTTAAGTAGCATTCTCTGCTACTCACCTGAGTTATCTCACCTGGCCAGCCATCCCTGCCTGGAGTTGTTCTTGATTTGTGCTTTGTATCTTGCCTGTCACTTGCCATGGCTGCAGCCTACATTGTGTACGTGCTGAAAGTTTTGGTTGTCCCGTCTCTCAGTTTTCTGGCCCTCTTTATCCCAAGGAAGAAATGCTGTGTCTCTCTACTGCCATAGCTCATACTTCACAGTGTGAAGAGCCAGGAATTCAGTTTGGAAGTTGCCCTGCTCTCCCTGGCTGAGTGGCACTGGTGCAGTTTTGCAGCATTGTTGCTTCACTGAGCACAATTTCTGCAGCTCTGCTTTACCCTAGAACTTAACGTGCCCAAATCGGTGCTACTGATCTTCTCCACCCTGCCCCTCCTCTGGTTCCTGTTGCTTGAGTTAGTGTTCTTGGCTCTGCATTTCAGTCGACCTTCTTTTTGATTTGCAACCAGCTCTTGTCTAAACTTTGTATTGTTTCTTCCTGCATAACACTTCCAAGACCAAACTTTTCCTCTTTGTGCACCCTGCCAATACTGTTTGTCCAAATGTTGATCTCTCAATAGCTTTGGTGATCTCTGACCTTGCTACTCATCACTGTGCTTTTCCTCTGCAGTGTCAGCCTGTAATCTCTGCACTCCAAACAGCTACCAAATTAATGACCTTGGTTATAGCAGGCCTTCTTAGCTTCCTTTTGTCTCCGACCTTTTCTTTATAACTTCCAAAATCTTCTATTTATTTATATGTGTGTTTAGTTAGTTAGCTAGAATTTTTGCTTTCAAAACTTAGGCAATTCAGTCCTACTCAGCCTTCTTACTTTCATCTCCCTCCTTCAGCTTTGCCAGATCTGACACCTTTCATAAGCTTTTTCATTATTTCACTGCTTGCATGGGAAAAGCCTGCAGGCAGGGCTCCTTCTTCAGGAATTCCCTCTGTCCTTTTTCTCTCTGCAATGCATAGAGGAAATTATAGGCAGATGGGTGCAAGATAGAAACAAGTTGTATATGGGTCAAGAGTGGTGGCAAGGGTCAGGCATATCCTATTCTCAATTACCATGACTTTTTCATCCCCTGCATAAACCAGTAGGGCATCTTTACCCCACTTTCCCTGTTAGACTGTTATCAACTTGACACTGTATTTCTAGAAACACTGAAAACTTTATTTCATTTCTCTGATTTGCCTTTTCAGTCCTGAGGATGCCATTTATCTTGCATCTAAGGTCATTATTTTTCAAATGCATGCCCTGGTATTTTCCTACCTCATTATGGTCTCATGCTGTAATACAGATTCATTTGTTCAGATTTCATGAAAAATGAAAACATATGAAAAATAGACAGAAAAGTTCATTTTAATACAACTATTTGACTTTCATCTACAGTGGCAGCACTTTTTATAAGAAGGTCTGTGAAAGATCTGGGCAGTGTTGCATGTTCCTTTTAAAGCTCTGGTTTTGCTGTCTCTAAGTCTGGAATGATCTATTTATATATGTCTTGCCTATCTGTCTCTGGCTTCCTTCAAATACCTCTAAATCCAGCTCTGCTTTTTGGTTCTGTGTTAACTATGGCTATTAAATTGTTTGCATTAAGCTTATTAAAAAAACCCAAATAAAAATTGCCCTCTGTTGAGTAACTCCAGTCTGTTTTTCTCCTTTTCTTCAATCTTACAGGAGGCTTTTTCTTCAAAGCATCATGCTTGATGTGTTTCTCAAAAGCTTTTTGGATGTCCATGGGCTTTTATTTTTGATTTGTGGTGCTGTAATGTTTGTTCACTCACCAGCAGAAGCTCTTTTGGCCTGATGTGAAAGGTTCTAAGACAGAGAAATGTCATAGCTATTTTTTCTCCTATGATTTGGATGCAAAGCCAAAAGATGCTGGCTCTCTGCCACAAATTGTCCAGGTTATATTCTGCTTTTGAGCAACAGAAGTTTTGAGTGCTAGGGATATATATGTTTCAGCAATTAAAATTGTGTCCTAATATTAGCAGAATATGGACTGTAAGAA
This sequence comes from Molothrus aeneus, assembly GCF_037042795.1. NCBI lineage: Eukaryota > Metazoa > Chordata > Aves > Passeriformes > Icteridae > Molothrus > Molothrus aeneus. The sequence continues at coordinate 86,927,257 of NC_089647.1, read as the reverse complement.
AGAAATGAAATAACTTGAAAAGAAAGACAAAATAATTGAAAAGCTAACTGTATTTTGTATTCAGGAATATTTTTAACTTGCAGTGTCTTTGGTCAAAGTCCTGATGTGGCAAATTTGGTTTGTAGACACAGTCTACTTCATTGAGAAGAAACTACATTCATTCTGTAACAGCTGCTGACAAAGCAAAACTGAACTAGTAGATAAACCAGGGCCCAGATCTGCTCCTTTGGAAAGACTGGTTGGGACAGTTAGGAAATCTTTTATCTGGGCATTGCAGAAATCTTTTGTTCTTTATGTGTAGATACATATGCTTGTAAGTATATATTTGTATGTGTGCATGTACTTTCCTGTAAATATTATTCTTCCTGCCTGGTGTGTGTAGGTTTACCTGGACTTCCATCCTACATTTTCTCAGTTAGAGCAAAACCTTTGCTGCCCACTTCCTTGAGTGCATACATCAGAGAGGAATGTGTACTGTCTTATTTTTACTGCATACATCCCAAGTTGAGCAATAAATGCTTTAAGATTGCTTTTGCTAGCACTTAATTATTATGTGCTTTTGTAGCCAAAACCAACAGCTGCTGCTATTGCTATTTCATTGCACCCTAAAGGCACTTAGGAGAATTAACACACTTTTTGTAGAAAGTTGTACAGTAAGGTTTATGGACACAAGGGTTGGGCAGCAGGAGGATAATGGCATTTTTCATTGTAGATGTGTGTGTACCTTGCCTGTTTAAATTTTAAGAAAGTCTTGCAGTTAACGGTTGACAGCAGTGATTAGCTTAAAAATAATTTTTTCCTGTGTCAGTCCTGACTAATGCTGTTCCTTTATAACTTGTAGGTGCTCAGGTAGACCAGTCAGTGTTTGAAGAGCTTATAAAAGAGCAACTTCCAGAGCTGGCTGAACATATGAAGGATCTGACAGCCCTAGCTTCCATCTCTCTTTCCTGGTTCCTTACCCTTTTCCTTAGCATCATGCCCCTGGAAAGTGCTGTGAATGTTGTGGACTGCTTCTTCTATGATGGCATCAAAGCCATTTTCCAGCTGGGCTTGGCCATACTGGAAGCCAATGCTGTGGATCTGTGTAACAGCAAGGATGATGGGCAGGCCCTGATGATCCTGAGCAGGTATGGCCACACAGGAGTGCTGCTTTCATCTCAGGCTCTTCTGCCCTAAAACAAAGGCATTGCTCAGTAGGCACCAGGGCCCTTCTGTGTCACCCTGCTGCTGCTGCTGTCGCAGTGTCTGCCTTAAACAATGGCTTTGCATGTCGGACAAGATGTCCTGTGAAATTTCCTGGCACTCCGAGACCTGCATCGCCTGCGTCAGCGTGCAATATTTACTGCTGCTCTCCGTGCCTTCCCTGGACTGACAGGCTTCCTGCTCCAGACATCAAGGACACAGAAGTTTTCTTCCTTGGGCAGCATTTAGTCATTTGGCTGGCTTACTGTTCCTCAGATGAGTAATCACAAAGGCATTTTTGAAAAGTCTAGCTTGCCCAAAACTCAATTTATTTCTAAATCTGAGCCATAAGACTTATTTGCCTATTTGAATTGAGAAGAGCACAGTGCACAGAGCACAGTGTGTTCTTATACATTTCCTCTCTTCAGGTTTTTAGAGCATGTCAAAAACGAGGAAAGCCCTCTGCCACCTATTGGTAATCACCATGCATTCTTCAGTGACGACCAGGAACCCTCTCCAGTGACTGAAATAGCAAACCTGATTCATGACTCCTATGAGGTAAAAGAATTCTTTGTACCTACTAGTCAGTTAAGTTAGAATTTTAAAGAAGGTTTGATTCACTTTAGATGCTTTGATAGTTAATACACATCTTTGAAGACTCCATGACTGAAGTGCTCTCATGCACAAGACTAGGTGTAGTATGAGTACTTAGATTAATTAGAGACTATGTATGCTTTTTCTTCAAGGTCTCACTGCACTTTAAAAGTGTATTTCCAATTAATAGAGGTATCATAAAACACAACACAAATAATAAACTTCTGTTCCTCTCTTACAGAAATTTGGAGACCACTCTGTGGAACAGATAGAGCACATGCGCTACAAACACCGGATCCGTGTCCTGCAGAGCCACGAAGATACAACCAAGCAGAACGTGGTGAGCAGGATATTGCTCTGACTGAGGTAGCTCAGCATTGCCTCTGGAGACACACAGGTTTAGTTTTTAAAAAGGGGCCACCAAGTCTTGAAAAATCATTGCTGACTCTGCAAAAAGCTCTTTCCTGGGATGCTGATGGTTCTTCTTTGGCAGCCATGTGCATTATTGTAGTTTAGGGTGGCTTTAAAGTCCTGAACAGCTGCAGGACTGTCCAGCCCAGCACCTTATCTGTGACTGTGGCAGATGCCTGGGAAGAGGAGAGACAGCACCATGTGATGCCTCCCCAGCCTCTGTGGCCCGTAGCTTAGGGACTTCCTGTCTTTGTTTCTAATAGCCCTTGAGGGATTTCTCTTTTCATGGATCTGTCCAACTGGTGAATCTAAAGAAGGGGGAAACAGCACAAAGATTTTTTTAATAGTGGTTTTCAGCTGTTCCACCTAAGGACAGCTCGTGAGTCTGCCCATGTCAGTGATGTCACTAACATGATTTTCTTTCTTTTTAAGCTCCGAGTTGTCATCCCAGATGTTTCAATTCTTCCTGAAGATTTAGAGGAATTGTATGACTTGTTCAAGGTTGGTCTCCCTGAAAAGCAAGGGATGCACCTCATTGAGGCTTCTTTGGGCATAACTTCCAGCTGTTGCTTGGCAGTGCAGCACTGACCTCCCATCCTCTGCCTGGGCTGTGCTCCCTGGGTGGGATCCTGCCATTTTGTCCTTTCTGTGGTTGTGCAGTTGTTAAAGAGGAACAGTAATGTACTGATTGTTCAGAGAACTGCTCCTGAGATCCTTTCTAACTTTCTGCTTGGAAATGGTCCCTGACAAGCTAGCTTCTGTTAACTTTCACATGCAGAATAAATTAAATATTATGTAGCTGTGCACATTGGGAACTTGGCAGTGCTTTTAAATCCTGTTCTCTAAATGCTCTTTAAAGGCAGACTCTCTTCTCCATGGGGGGAAAGAATCCCAAACCCCACAACCTTGTGTCCTTGCTATTTGTTCCAAATTTTCTCACAGGTTTGTTTTTATTTTTTTTTTTTAACTAAAAGCAGTTTCATTTCCTTTCTGTCAAGTTGATGTTTGATAAAACACACAATTAAGTTGGAGACAGGGACATCTATGCTTGTACAACTATACTTGATTTAGAGGTCCAAGCTGTAATTATTTCCCTTAATGGACCATTTCTTCTGTGTTCATAGCCATAAATACTGAGAATATGACTGTGGTGTGTTGTTAGTGTTACACAGCTTTGTCACCAAGAGCAGCTGTATCCTGCCTCCATTAGTGGTTGTAAGATGATGCTGCTGGGGCTTGTTCTTCAGTGCTTCCCTCCTGCTCTTCACTGCTGGTTTTGATCTTTGACTAGCTTCCCCTGATTTCATTTTCTGGTAGTGGTTCCTTTTTGTTATTTCCCTTGCTCTCCCAGGGACATCTTGCTTTGTTGAGACTCTTTGTTTTGCCTGTCCCTAACAGAAGACTAATGCTACAGTATCCAAATGGAGAGGTCTGAGAGAGAATAAACCAGCAGGTCAAGCCTACGCTTACTCCATATTTTTTACAGAGGTGACCCTCTGTATCTTTGGCTGCTAAGGAACATCCTGGGTCAAATGCAATTAAACAGAGTTTCAGTAGCCCACAGTGATTTTTTTTTCAAGAATCTGCCCTGTCTCCCTTCATACTCATTATTTATCCACTGGAAATTGTGAGAGTGGCTGCCATGATGAAAGATTTGCTTTTTCACACAGGAATGATCTTGGTATCACTATGACATCTTGCAGAGCGAATTTTGAGCACGTTCCAGTGCAGTTTGGTGTGAATGCCTTTTTCTGCTGCCGTGCCCCACAACAACCTCTGTGTGTGTCCATCTCTCCTAGAGGGAACACCTGCTCAGGTGCTACTGGGCGGGCGGCAGCGCGGTGCCGGAGCGCCACGACCCCAGCCGGCCGTACGCCGAGCAGTACCGCATCGACGCCCAGCAGTTCGCCAGCCTGTACCGCCTGCTCTCGCCCTGGACCTGCGGGGAGCACACCGAGCTGCTGGCCCACAGGACCTTCCGCCTGCTGGATGACAACATGGACCAGCTCATCGAGTTCAAGGCGCTCGCCAGCTGCTTGGGTATCGGCCGGGCTGGGGGCAGAGCTGGGGGCGGCAAGGGGGAGACAGCAGAGGTGAAATGCCATGTAACTGGCACAGAGGATGGTTCCTAGGGCCTGTAATTGTTGTCATCTTACCGCAGGGGTTCCATTCTGCTGTCTCCTTATCGCTAAGGTTCCATACCTTCTTGGTGTTTCTCACAGGCAGCTCCTCAGAGCACTGAGTCTTTCTTCTTCACAAAGGAGCCAACTGACTCCAGTTCCCCTCTCACCCAGCCACCCCTCTTTTATAGCACTCTTCTTCTCATTGCTTACAGCTGTGGCCTGTTAAAGTCAGGCCTGTTCCTAATCTTTGCTAACTGGCCCAGCTGCAACTCCTTAGGGGTAAGATTACTTTCTGCACTATCTTTTTCTTATATTCTATCCCCCTACATGTAATTACCTGTATCAGTGACCTTTACTAATTTTTTGTGTTTCAATCATCTGAAGTCAATTTGATTTAAAAGACAGCCTGAGAGTGTGATTGAATGTTGTATTAGAATATTTGATTTCTCAGACAATAGTAATTTTATTGAAAATCTTTTATGAGTGAAGAATTACACTTGGGTCTGCACAGAATGCTGGGAAATCCTCTCTACTGAGTTGTTACTCTGAGCATACCTCTGAAATCTCAATGTAGCTCTTTGAAACTGCTTCTTGGAGGCATAACCTTACACAGCTGACTGCTGCCTGCCTTGCATGTTGGCAGTAAGCAGAACAAAAAAAATCTGGCCAGCAATCTGTGGGCTGTGCTAGGGTTGGTCTTGAGACCACCAGCTGTCCCAATAGGTAAAACTGCCTGTCCAAATCTGGCTGAAGAGAAGGTGGCAGATCTCAACTGATGTCTGACCTCAAGTGGAAAAAAATGAAATTCAAAGCTTCAGTAAAAATCAGTGATTTTGTATTCTTTGCACTTAGGATTTTTAGATTTTTTAATGTGAACACTAAGGCACCCTGTATTCTCTTTTTATTTGATTCTTAGAGGGATACAACTTTTAATTTAAAGTTCTCCACAGTATTTGAGTGCATTTGAAAGTTTAGAATCTAATTTTTACTGGTTATTGAAAATATGAATTATATTACATTTGAAATAGTTACTTCCTTTGGGCTTACCCTATAGAACAGCAGTAAGGGCTGAAGGGGAGAAATACTAAGAATATGTAAGAATATCATACATATGAATATGCGTGATGTCCCCAACATTATCTGTCTCCCCCCTCTCACATTTCTGTAAACCTGTGGCAGCAAACAGCCTTTACTAGATTCCCTGCCACCCTCCTTGGTATTTTTAAATGATGTTGAAGCTCCATAGGGTGAGGTGCTCCCAGTCTGTTTCACAAGAACAAAGACCAAACGGATGGCTGTCACCTGCTGTTCCTCATTGACAGGCACAACCTGAAGTTATACACTGGCCATATGTTTATTGTCCATGTAAACAATTGTCCTTTGTGCACAGAGACACACCTGATTTATTTTAAACTGTGGAAGTAAATGCTCTGGTTCACTTCCTTTTTGCTCTTCATTTTCCTTGCAGATGTTATGTATAATGGAGAAATGAATGAAAAGATAAAGTTACTTTATAAGCTGCATATCCCACCAGGTAAGAAATCTGAAAGGAAATTAATAACTCAGTTTCCCAAAAAAATCTCTTGCTTTTGGGAAAAAGCTGCTGAATGAAGAACCCCATCTTGCTTCCTTCCAGCTTGGAGCATACAGGATTTGTAGTTTCACTCACTGCATTTTACACATTACTCTATTAATTACAAATGGAACCTTTTTGGGTGAAATGTATAGATTACAATGTCAAAGCTCACACATCTGTTGCATTCAGAGATCTTTTGCAGGCAATTATATGGTTACTTACAGACAAAATACGAACTGAAATAACACTTTTGAGTGGCTTGTACTCCATGGACACTAGACATCTCCTTGTATATCTTGATCCAGTTTTGATTAGGTGACAAAATTCTGTGGTAGTTCCTCTGTGCAAAGTTTTTAATTAAACGTGCAGTTCTTGGCAAGCTTCCAAGTGCAGCACCTGTCTTACAGGAACATTTTACAGTATGATTTAGTTTTGTTCCTTGAAAGCGTTTGCAAAACATCTTTGCACAATTACTTCACTTTCATCAAGTATGCAAATTTTAGAAAAATAATCGTTATGTCTAATTCAAAGGATTAAATTTGTCACATTTCTTGGATAGCTCTCACAGAAAATGAACGAGACAGCCAGTCACCATTAAAGAATCCTTTGCTGTCAACATCAAGACCACTGGTCATTGGAAAATCAAATGGTATGTCCAGAATGGCTCTCTCATGTGAGTGCATGAGATAACCAACTTTCCACTTGTGATCCCTACCATGTTATCTCTGCTCTCTGGGGTTTACTTTGAAATGTAAATTTACTCCAGTGACTTGAAAATTCATTATCCTTTTTATGTCTGCTCCAAAAAAGGTGATGCAGTAGATTACCAAAAGCAATTGAAGCAGATGCTGAAGGATCTAGCCAAAGAAAAGGATACTAAAACTGAAAAAGAATTGCCAAAAATGAGCCAGGTATGTACCTTAGAGGCTGTACTGTTTTTAAAGAAGTGTACTCAAAATGAAATTACTGAATTCAACAGTTTGGCTCTCTCTCATGAAGTATAACTGCAGTACAACTGAACTTGGATTCAGTCCTTTAGGCATTGAGGATTGGGCTCCTCTGATTCAGGGAGCAGGTGCTTAAAAACCTTCACTTTCAAAAAACTACCTTCCTAATAGTTCCCTATGCTTAGACTGGCTGGTGAATAGAATTTCAGAGTCCCCTCACCTGCAGCAGAACATGCAAGCAAACAGGCTTATGCAGGCTGGAAAAAGGCGTCTTCCTAAGCCAAAGAATTCCCTAGAATGCACATTTTTATTGTTTTTCCATACCTCCTCTGCACCTAAGCAGTAACTTCTTAGTCCACCACACCTGGAACTTGCCCTGTCTTAGCCAAACACTGAGTAGAACTGCAGGAAGACAGCTGAAGGCTGTCACAGTCTTACCATCTGTTTCCTAATGCCAGTAGCTTTCTGTGTTGTTGGCATAAGGAAAGCTACTGGAGGGAAAAGGCCTCATGCTAATAAAACAAATGTACAGATGTGCAAAAAGAAAGATGGGACTGCCCCCAGAATCCCTTCTGTGCTTGTGTTGCCAAATGAAGTTTTAAATGGGTGGCATGTACCTAGCCTGTCAGCTCTGCAGGGGCTCATGATCTCATCAAGGCATCATTTCCTGAGGGCTCAGAAGTCTCCTGACAGGATATATGGAGACATCCTCTGATAACCACCTGAAATGGGTGAGCAAGGCAGAGACAAAAGGAGCTGGGCAGGGAAGATCTCTGAATTGTTTTAGAAGAGCTGAGAAAGAGGGGAGAGAAACAGAAGGGAAGCTTGCCTACAGGCCTGTGGATGGCTACTTTGGTTGTAACCCACTCTGTGTAGCAGCCACCAACAGGGGATTTTCCCTTGCCTTGTCTCTCACTTGCCTGTGGATCATCTGGCAGGTCCTGATTTCCTTCATCAGGGCATCAAAATACTTCACTGCCCTCTTCCCTTTTTGATTTCAGCACAGGGTTTCCTAGCACCACTGGGGGTTGAAATCCTTTCTCTAAAACAGTTTTTTAAAAGCAGGCAGAAGTTATAAAAGAACATATAAACGTACACAGCATTCCACCTGCCTTTGCACTCCCGTGCCCTGTCTGACTCCTGCAGTGATCCTCAGCGTGGCTGTTCAGGACTCTGATGCTGGTTTTTCATCCTTTTACAGAAGGAGTTCATTCAGTTCTGCAAAACGTTGTATAGCATGTTTCATGAAGATCCAGAGGAGAATGATTTGTATCAAGCCATTGCCACTGTGACCACACTGTTACTTCAGATTGGAGAAGTAGGACAGAGGAGCATCAGCCTGGGGAGCGGCTCAGACGAGTTCACCGAGGACTTGCAGCCCGAGGCCTCTGCTTCGGACCAGGATGCTGTTTTTACTGACACTGTGAAGAGCCCTCACAAAGACTCTCAACCTTCACCTGTGACTGAAGGGGACTGGACTGTCTCTTTTGAACATATTTTAGCCTCCCTCTTGACTGAACAATCATTAGTTAACTTCTTTGAAAAACCCTTAGAACTGAAACCAAAGCTTGAGAATGCAAAGCTAAACCAATACAGTCTCAGAACAAATGGAATGAGCTGCCAGTCACGGAGTGAACATGCAAAACCAAGCATGCAGTAGCAGCAAATATATCAGAAATGAAATGCACTGAAATTATGCCAAAGGACATGCTGTAAAAGGCTTTCAGTTGGCAGTGGACTTCTGGTATCCAATTTGTTGGTCTGTGGTTTTCAGTTTAAGAGCTTTAAAAGCTAAAAGGGTGTGTAGGTTTGTTTTGTGCCATTGACTTATTATGTTCTTGTTCTGAATGTAAAAGGAAACATCTGTCTAGAGTGTGAAGAACTGAAGCCCTCTTGTGCATTGGGAGAGCAGAGGCTGGCTCCAGTTGTCTTTCTTGTTTTAAGCAGGGGAAAACACTCCTCATCTGCTGTCCAGTTTGTTTCGGTTGCCTTTTTTTGCACTAATACTGAGAACTGTTTCAATGCTGGTAATTGAAACTATTTTAATATATTTGATTGTATTCCAATTTTTATGTCTTGCTGAAATGTTAAGTGTACATGGACTGTGCTTCTGATGTTGGTCTGTGAAAACACGCACTTTTCAATAAACCCTTTTTGTACAAGACTGGCATTGACAGTATTTACTGGTTTAGGGAAGCTAAGCGCCTTTAGTTCCCACTGCTTCCAACAAATACCCTGGGGTAGTATGATCACAATTATTTCACTAATCAAAACCTTGGTTTTATGTTGTACACAGAGCTGCTTTGGGAGAAACCTACTGAGTCTGCCTAAGAGGCCAGTGGGGCACATCATCCATATGAGATTACATACATGAAATATTGATCTAGCAGTTTTGGTTGAGTTTTTCTTGTTTTCTTTTTAAACAAACCGAACTTAACTTAAAATACCCGTGGTAAAGGCTCTTTAATACCCAGAACAAAACAAACCTAGCACAACTCTGCCACCCACAAAGAACATTTCAATCTCCTTATTCCATTCACATGTAATGGAAGACTAGTGTATCTTTAATTAAGACCATTACACCTTTATGTTCAAATTCAAAGAAAGCAAGATATTTTAAAGACTGGTACCTGTTCAACTCAATGCTTCACAGTTGAGAGCTTGAAAAGATTGGACAATAAAAAAACAACTGAAGAATATATTTTATATTTTTATTGTAATGGAAATCCATTTAATTTTCATCCACATTGACTGTCTGTAGACCTGCAAAACAAGACCACCACCTGTCATATATATGGAAGTCTTCCCAAGAGAGTACACCTACATTTTCAAGGGTAGTCTGCTGATCTACTTCTGGAAGAGCAAACTATATAGACAAGTATTTCTGCAAATGCTAAAACAAAAACTTAGTTGCATTTACAGAATTGACTTTTATCAGATGACAAGCAGAGAGGGCTTAACCTGTCTGGGTTTTAACATCAGAGGATGGGCTTAGTAACTGCCCTAGTGACTATGGCCTGTGTTTTTCAATCTCTCAGAATTTACATGATCATTTCACTCCTTTTTGATGTGGATCAGGGAGTCCTGTTCCCTACAGCAAAGCCAGGTTAAGCCCATGGTTTGACTCTTGCAGCGTGCTTTTCATCTGAATTTTACACAGCAGGACGAGCTGTCCTGCTTTGCTGCTTGTTCGGAGACATGGCAGGGGAGAGATGCATGAACCTTCCTTACCTTTGAATGTTGTGACTGGTACATAGGTAACCAGGGTGTACAGCTTGTTGGGTGAATCCTCGTCCTCGTTGCGCTTTCTGGACAAACGCACACGGATACGGTAAGGAACATTCCTGAAATGAAGATGGCAGATTAATTTGCAGTGAAGTGTGTACTGAAACCCATGTATTCATATGGAAGTTCCTTCTCAGCATCATACCAAGAGCAAGATCTTGTACCTTAAGAGACTGTATTGTTTGCCTTAGAGGAGCTCTGTTTTGTTTGTTTTGCTTGGTTTTATTCAAGTTAGCAGGTAAGATTAAACTGAGCCTTGAGTAAGATAAATTCATAGTCCAGTAGGAGCATAAAGTCAGAAGTGCATCATCAGTCCACTACTGAGGAAATACACCTTGAAGATGATCATCAAGTGAACATGACCAGCAAGCAGCTGTTAGTAACAAGCATTTCTTATTACAATATAAAATAGTGAGGAAAAAGCCCAACAATCCACCATGAAAGCCCAAGACTTCTGTCAAAACTCAGAGTATTGCCTATCTTTATGCCAGAAGCTGTGGAAATTCTAGTGAGCATGAAGCCTGAACCGAGATCTTACTTAAGGGCACAAAACTGATCATCATTTCTTCCTCACAAAGCCCATGGAATCATTAACTAAATTGTTTAATGATTTTGTTCGTAATAGGCAAATCACAGCTTAGTGTCCTCACCTAATAATGCCCAAAACATGCTCTGCGGGGAGGCACAGAATTTTCTCTCCACAACATTTTCCACATAACCTGCCACACTGAACTCACAATTTCAGGAAAGTCCTGCTCAGAGTACTATGAGAAGGAACCTGCTCCTCCTCCCTGCTGCAAGAACAGCCTTTTCAAGAACATACTTATTACATCAGGTGGACATAGCACTTAAGACACAGCAACTGGCTTTGCTTTATTCCCTTCCTGTCAAAATCAAAAGCATTTTTCACTAATTTATGTAGATCACTGACTACCATACCAGCCAACATGGTGATTTTAGCCTCTGCTGATCCTTCTAGAGGAAGATACCTTACTTTGCATACATTATGTATTCTAACTAGTAAAAACTGCAGATTCACTCATGTGGTGACTCCTTGCTCCACAGACTGCACTTGCACCAGTCAATATGAGGGAGTCTTGGTTAGCAGCCTCACTACAAAGCTCTGGGGTTATGTATGCTGTCTCCTGGTTCCACTGTCACTCCCCATGAACTGGGCAGTTTAACGGGGAGGACACAGAACCCCTGCCTGTAAGACCCAGTAACTCAGTCTCATCCTCTTTTCAAGGAATGGTTGGCCACATGATGCCAGGCAAAGTATTCTATGTATGTCATAGACCAGACTTAGGGATCTAGCTCCCAGAAGACGTGGTTTAAACCCATGTGCATCTCAAAGAATCAATCCAGATCAGTTCACCTTTTATTACAGTTTAGGAGGTCCCACTCCCCACAGGAGTTCTACTAGACCACTTTACACATGTCACATCACTACACTACACTGCCTTGGTAGCAGTGATTTAACAGAAGTTGCAGTTTTTGGTAGTTTGGTCCCCAAACTACTTACTTATTTGTACTTTCAAGAAAAGATGAATGGTCCTGTTGAAAATACACTTCCTTTTGTGCAGCATTTGTTCAGCATGCTTCAAAACCTAATCCTGTTTAGACACACTGCACAAATCCCACTCAACCTGTGACTGTAGCTATCACTGAAAGGCCAGGTTTATAAAAACTATCTGCTGCAACAGGGATCAAGGTACTACAGTATTACAATACCCCAATCCTTTCTCTTCCCTGCCCTCAACCCCCAAACCTGCACTCCCTCTTTCCCTTGCTTTATTTTTATTGAAAGTAGAAGGAAATTCTTTCAATCCCAGAGTTTACCAAAGCTTTGTTACAAATATGCCAGGACAGCTGACCAGAACACAGAGGTGACAGATTAGGTTGGTGTGTACACCACAAGAAGGAAGCATTTGCAAAGAAAACACAAATACTACAAGAAGCATACAATTTTTCCTAATCCTTCATGTTGTTTTTTTCCTCAGCCAGTAAAGAAAATTGCAAAAACCCACCTTATTCCTTTAGCCCAGACTGCTTTGTTCAGTCGGGTATCAATGCGGACGTCAGGAGTACCCATCTCCTTCATGGCAAATTTCCGGATTTCCTTGAGGGCGCGTGGTGCTCGCTTCTTGAAGCCCCTGGGACAATCACAAGAGCCATTTCTTTAACTTCAGGACACTGTCAGCACTAGACACTTGTTGCATGTGCTCTCCCAACATAAAACCCCCAAAGCACTTTGCTTAACAGCAAACAGCTGCACCAGCCTGACCAGAGCTTCACCCTGGCAGGCAGATGCTAACTTTAATAGATCAGAGGTGTCACAGACACAGGTCTGAACAAAACCCGTATGATCAAAGCAGTGCAACAACAGTAACATAAACATAACCATGACAGAACTGTATCAGTATTGAAATAAACAGCAGAAGAACAAAACTGATGTTATTCTGAATATCAGCTTTTGCTGAACAGTACCTGATGGTTACCTTCTTTTACACTACCAGGACTGCACCAACACCACCATCAGAACTGTTTTTCTCCCCCAGTACAGCCTGTGCCATTCCTGTTATGGCCCGGTCCTGCAGGACTGGGCATCCACAGCAGAAATAAGAGCTGCAGCATGAGTGTTCTGCCATATTTATTACACCCACACTGTGACAGGGGCTGTGTCAGTTGTGCCTGAGGTCCCACAATCGGTTACATCCAGTTATATTATGTGCACACTGCTGTTGTTGATACTTTGTGCTAGAAATGGGAAGTGGATACTTGATCACAAGTGAGACAAGCACTAAATAAAAAGCATTTAACTCTAGCATATCATGCCCAAAAAGAAAGGTGGACAACAGGATCACCAGCATTAAAACAGAATGAAGTGCCAATCAACGGCAAGGCTAGAACATGTTACTGCCAGAGCCCCACTGCCTCCCATTCCCAGCCACGGCTCTGCAATCCTCCACTGCCTTATTTCTCTCCTAGTCCAGGATAGCCACTGCACCAATTATTTGGATTTGGATGGTGTCTTCCATGTGCTTGCAGGCACACACACAGAATGCAAGGGCACTGCAGCTTCCTCTGAAGCACTTCTCCACTACAGCTTCATGAGCTTCAGCATCTGGTCAATCAAAAAGCTACTCTTACCTACACACAACAAATAACCTTTAACACGAACCATATCCCAGTTTACACCTCACACAATTCTGTGATAAACATTAAACCAATAATTTGACTACAGCAGTATTTAATTTCTGGAACTTTCTCAGTGGGCTGAAGTTTAGGCATTTGCTTGGGAAAGAATGACAACCTGTGCACAGAAGTAAACTGATCTAACTTTATCTTAAGTCCCAGAACACTCACAGTCACAGAAACAGGCTTATTCCTGAAAGCCACAAGTGAAGTCTGGGGCTGCCCAGGTACAGAGCTTCTGCCTCACGACATAACAGAGGCACAAGGGACCACAAACACAACACTCTTAAGGATAGTCCTTCTCTGCTCTTTAAAACCTACCGAACTCATTTCCAAACGCCACTTCGCAGAAGGCAAATTTCGCTGATAAAAAGAACTTACACGCCATGGATCCGCTTGTGAATGTTGATGGTGTATTCCCGAGTTACTACTTCGTTGATGGCAGAGCGCCCCTTCTTCTTCTCGCCGCCTTTCTTTGCGGGAGCCATCTCAGCGACGCTGCAAGGCACCGCGCACACATCAGACGCACATCTCGCACCTTCCCCGTCCCCTTCCCTCCCGCCGTCCCCAGCCCATTGCAAACCGCACAACTCCCAAATTCACATTCAGAAACTTAAACCCAAGCTCCATTAACCCCCGGGGTCGCACCAGTCGCAGGCTTCACGCAGCAACTTCCCAGCACCACAGATGCTTTGCTTCCATCTCCCCGAGAAGAGCAGGAAGCACATCCGAGACTCTTGGACCACCTCGCACTAACATCGGCCTCCTGGCCAGCCCCAAGCCCCCTCCCTCTGCAAGGCGACCCAGGAGCTCAGCTCAGCCCGTCCCGGGATGCACATGACGGGCCCAGACCGGCTCCTTCCCGGGGCAACAGCACGGGCCGTATCCCCGTCCCATGAGTCCCGCAGGCCGCCCGGGGAGGGCAGGAGAGAGGCCCCATTCTCGCCGAACGCGGACGCGCCGGGAGATCCCAGCCGGTGCCCCCCTTGCCGGGCCGCCCCCCGTGCCGGGCCGAGCCGCACTGGCGCCGCGCCGCGGGCTCTGCGGGGCGGATGGAGGCGGATTCGGCGGGAGCGGCCGCGGCCCACACTCACCCTGCCCGGGCACCGGCCGGAAAGGAGCGCGCGGGGCACGCTGGGAAACAGGAGCGCTTCCGGGATGGGGCCGGGAAGCGACTGCGCCGGCGGCGGGAGGGGCTGGCCCGGGGGGCGGCGTCTGGGTGTGCCCGTACCGGGGCTGTTCTCTGGTGTCGGGGTGTGCCCGTACCGGGGCTGTTCTCTGGTGTCGGGGTGTGCCCGTACCGGGGCTGTTCTCTGGGGCGGTGTCGGGGTGTGCCCGTACCGAGGGTGTTCTCTGGTGTCAGTGTGTGCCCGTACCGGGGCTGTTCTCTGGTGTCAGTGTGTGCCCGTACCGGGGCTGTTCTCTGGTGTCAGGGTGTGCCGGTACCGAGGGTGTTCTCTGGTGTCAGTGTGTGCCCGTACCGAGGGTGTTCTCTGGTGTCAGGGTGTGCCCGTACCGGGGCTGTTCTCTGGTGTCGGGGTGTGCCCGTACCGGGGCTGTTCTCTGGTGTCGGGGTGTGCCTGTACCGGGGCTGTTCTCTGGTGTCAGGGTGTGCCCGTACCGAGGCTGTTCTCTGGTGTCAGTGTGTGCCCGTACCGGGGCTGTTCTCTGGGGCGGTGTCGGGGTGTGCCCGTACCGAGGGTGTTCTCTGGTGTCAGTGTGTGCCCGTACCGAGGCTGTTCTCTGGTGTCAGGGTGTGCCCGTACCGAGGGTGTTCTCTGGTGTCAGCGTGTGCCCGTACCGGGGCTGTTCTCTGGTGTCAGGGTGTGCCCGTACCGAGGGTGTTCTCTGGTGTCAGGGTGTGCCCGTACCGGGGCTGTTCTCTGGTGTCGGGGTGTGCCCGTACCGGGGCTGTTCTCTGGTGTCAGGGTGTGCCCGTACCGGGGCTGTTCTCTGGTGTCGGGGTGTGCCTGTACCGGGGCTGTTCTCTGGTGTCGGTGTGTGCCCGTACCGAGGCTGTTCTCTGGTGTCAGTGTGTGCCCGTAGCGGGGCTGTTCTCTGGTGTCAGTGTGTGCCCGTACCGGGGCTGTTCTCTGGGGCGGTGTCGGGGTGTGCCCGTACCGAGGGTGTTCTCTGGTGTCAGTGTGTGCCCGTACCGAGGCTGTTCTCTGGTGTCAGTGTGTGCCCGTACCGAGGGTGTTCTCTGGTGTCAGCGTGTGCCCGTACCGGGGCTGTTCTCTGGTGTCAGGGTGTGCCCGTACCGAGGGTGTTCTCTGGTGTCAGGGTGTGCCCGTACCGGGGCTGTTCTCTGGTGTCAGGGTGTGCCCGTACCGGGGCTGTTCTCTGGTGTCGAGGTGTGCCCGTACCGGAGGCGTTCGGTGCTCGTCCGCTTCCTCTGTAGGGTCTCTCCCTTTTCCTTGCAGTGGTGTGTGAGGAACCCAGCTTGGCGCAGTGGTGCTTCCAGCGAGCATTGTGCCTCTTGCAGATCTGGAGCTCTTGCTCCCGAGACAGAACCGAGGCATCCCGGCGTGGGGCAGGAGCCTGATGTAACCACCCTGCCTGCCCGGAAAACCGACCTGACCTGAGGGGATTATGCTGGGACAAGCTGGGTTTTGCCTATAATGAACTAGAACAGCCCAGCTCTGTTAGGGGAACTGGCATTGCCTTTTGTCTGCAACAGAGAACAAGGACAATAACCCCAAACCGGAATGTGTGTATTGGGAAGAGCACAAAAAACTAAGTCTTGACGTAAATCTGCTCTTGTGAGCTGTCTGTATCCTTCCAAACAATGTACTAAACCAGCTCAGAAGAAGGCAACCCCATGCTATTTACAGCATCTCCCTGTTAACAGCTTACAGCGCCACTGGCTTTAGAAAGTTTAGTGTTTGCTCCAAGGCTGAGTTTGGTTTGGACATACCACTGGCAATTGGGAGAGATGTGGGTTTGTAATCCCTGAGAGTAGAACAAATTCTTAAAGGAATTTCCCCTCCCTGTGTCTCCTGTCATAGTAGTTGAGATCCATCAGCTGCTGCTTCCACAGGTATTTCCTCTGAGGTGCTCCTATTCCTTCATTACCTCTTCCTGCATGAGCTTTGAGCGTACAGGTTTGTCCACTCCTCTCCCAGGAGTGTCTGGGATTTATGAAGTCAGCCTCTAGCGTAGCCAACTGGCCTTTGCTTAGGTTTGTCTACATTAATGGAAGGAGAGAGGTTCCTTCAGACAATGAGGGAAACTTTCACATCTAGCTTTCCAATCTTCATCTGGTGGGGTCACTCTTGCTTCACTGAATGCAAGAATTTAAAGGGATGAGCAGGCTAATTCACCCTGGTACCTAAAGTTAGCAGTAAAAACGCTTTCTTAGAGACCCAGTACTTGATTCCCTCATCTTCTCTCAATGAAGGATGAAGGACTGAAATACACATGCACCCATCAGTGCTACCACCCAATCTTGCACTTGAAGCATCGGGATAATTTTGTCAATGAATTTTCTTTAGGAGATTTTTAGCTTTTTCAGAACTCAGGGCAAATAAGCTTTTTTCCTTTCCATGAAAGCTTACTTTCACAATTTCCAGCTCCTAGCCCAGTTATCTCTATTGTTCCTATATGGCATAGGAACCTGTGTGCCCTGCTGATGTGATCCTTGGTACATAAGGGAGGGAAGGCCATGTGTGCACTTTGCTGAACCTAATGCTGGCTCCAGTGGCTGCAAGCTGCCCTGAGGGCCATCCCCTTTCAGTCTTACTGAGGGGAATGAAGACATTCCTGCACTCAGTTACCCACCTCAATCTGTGCTGGAGCTTCTCCCTGTAGAGGGAAAGCTGCAGAGGGAAAGCAAGCCTGTACCTTGGCTGCTCCATCCTGTAGTCAATTTGAATTTAACACGAAAAGAAGCCTACACAAGGATGCTAAAGTGGAAGCCAGACTGTCTACAGGGCAAGTATTCCAGAAGAGATGTGCCCCAAAACTCAGGACAGCAGTGTCTTAATACACTGAAGCTGGACATGGGTCAAAGCCCTGGCCTATGCTGAATCAAACTGTTCTTTAAACCATCTGTTTTGTGCTAATATAAAACTCTTTGGTTGGAAGTACAAAGCTGCCTGAGGTCTTCAAAGGTGCTTAAAGTTTTAAAGGTGCTTAAAATGAGCTGTCTTCACTTGCAGCTAATAAAACTTCCTGAGCTTTCATTCTCAGTGTCTATGCCATGACAAAAACTACAAGGGAAAATACTTGGTATTGCTAACTGGGTGCCTGACACCATTCAAGTCTGTGGCTAAGATTAAAAGTCTAAAGTGAATCACATAGTTCAACAGTCACAGGAAAATGTGTGCAAGTCCTGCAATAAAGCCTTTTGGCTATTTTATTTTATTCTACAAATAAAGACAACTGTCCATCATTAAATGGAAAAAAATAATAGTTTGAGTTGTATATAGCATGAAACAGTAGTTCCCTTCACAAAAACATTTCTAATTCATTAGTTTATTACAAAATACCCACTCACAAAAAAACACAAGCACAATCTTTATACTTGTGAAATGAGTTGATATTTCATATACAAAATAATTTCCACATAATTCCATATAATTTTATTTTATATAGAAATAGGTCATTATTACAACAGCTGTACAATACACTACTTTTTATTTAATAATTACATAAAATCTTTCTTAGAAACATATCAACGGAAAACATACAAAAAAAGCGAAAAGTGCATTTTCTTTTTTTTTTCCTCCAAAGGAAAATTTAATCCCAAATGTTATAATGAAAGAGATATGTAATAGTCTGCAGCATCCCAAGTCAGTGGGCCAAAACACAGTGCATATTTCTCAGAGACTTGGAGTGGGTGAGTTTAGGTTGAAGAAGGATTCATGTTGTACTACCGGAGAATTGCATGATTGTGCTTACAATTTGAGTTCTCCTTTGCAATCACAATTCATGTAGGAAACAGTCCAGTGTGGGTTGTGGGTTTGTTTTTTTTTGGTTGGTTTGTTTTTAGTAATGAAGAACAGTTAGGGTAAGCTGCATAATACTTTTCAGATTCTAAATCAAGGGTTATGAGCTGTAGACCATCTTCACCAATGGCTGGGCTTTTTCCTCCATTGGATGTGCTAATTTGGCCACAAGAATAAAGAAACAAACTTCTCTTTACAGAAAGTGCCTAGTTTTCTCATCTGTGCAGTTGTGCAAAATAATAACAATAATCATAATAAAAATAATCTCTTGTTCTCTCCTCGATAGACCTTTGATGCAGTGCTTTTCATACACAAAAGAAGAACTGAAACAGTGAAGGCCAAGTACCTCATGAGTCTGTTGGCAGTCTTTTGGAATTGCCAGATGGCTTCCAGAGTGACATGCCGGGACTGACCGCCTCTTCCCGTGCTCCCAGTGGTGATGGAGGCTGCACAGGATAGTGCTCCTTGTGATTTTGCTCTGTCAGTACATCCTGTGCTCACGACACAGCGCAAACGGAAGCCAGCGTGCTGGGAATGCGCTGTCCGTGGCAGTCTGCACTCTGGGCGTACTTCTGTCATAGAGCTTGGAAAGAAATGCTTGTGCAAAAGCCAGAACAGTAAGTACAAAGTCATTCTCTTCTGCCCCATGTGCCCATTGGTTAAAGCTAATCGTGCATTGATTGTGCTGGTGGGACTCTATCGCAGTGGCTGTGGTAAATTTGATGATTCTGATAAACTATTCCTTCTTCTTGATGTTAGCTGTTGCTGTTGTTGCTGCTGCTGCTGCTGCTGTGTTTGATGATACCCCATATTTCCTTGCTGTGGTGAGTAAGATGGCAGGAGCAAAGAATCGGGTTGTTCATTGTGCAAAGAACTTGGTGTTTGCACCTACAGATAAAATAAAATTTATCATGGTGTTTGATTCTTTCATGCGTTAATGCTCTTTGTCCTCAGGTTACAGGATACTTAGAAATACTATTGGTTTGCTGGCTTCTATTTCTGGAGCTGTTTGGCATGAGGTTAGCTTAACTAATGCTAGAAGGAATGGACATAAATTGCAACAAAGAACATTGAAGTGGTTTTCTCACAGTAATGCACTGCCTGGGATGTGCAGGTTATCCTGAAAAGCCTGTTTGGGAACCGCGTGGGTGAACATGTCAGAAATGACACGGATGGATGGAATAAATGAAACAGCATTTTCTAATGCGTCTCATGCTGTCCCTTCTAGCCCTTCCTTTTCCTGAGCTTACAGTTGGGTGTGACCTTGCAGTGTTGAAGCTGATGTGAATTTTGCAGATGCTTTATTTGAAACAGTATCTGCCAGATTTTTTTCATTAATTCTCAGGCTATGATAAGGATTTCATTTCAATAACAAGAGTTTAATAATTTGAGGTTGGTTATACTCTTTCAGTGATGCCAGTGGATATGTGACCAGGTTTCAAAGACTCAGTCCAGCTCCTGTTGAACTAATACAGACACACCTCATCTCCCCCCTTTACTTTAGTATGTGTTGAATTAGGTCAAAAATAAGTATTTTTACATATTCAAATCACCTGGTTCTTCCAGGCAACGTGCTCCACTTTATCTTCTTTGCCTTGTGGAGTTGAGAAAATATGTTAGTTTCCTGAAGGGATCCAGATATCTGATCCAGATCTATTTTATGTTGATGCCGGTAATTAAAAATCATCTTTTGACTTGTAAACTAAGCAAATTTTATACTGAATAAAGAGAACAGAACAAATCCTAAGGCATTGATTTTCTCCAGCTGGAAATAAACTTTAAATATATCCAAGATAATCTGATTATGCTTTAAATGTACAGAATTAGTAATTTCCTTTTAAATATTCTGATTGTTCCCACTGCTTCCTTGCTGTACTAGTACCGGCCACTGTAGCAGTGCGTCACACGTCAGAATCTCTTAAATGGACATTTCTGCCAGGATCAGGCTCCAGCAGAAAGCTGGGGCCCCATTTGCACAGCCCACTCACCTTCTTACTCTGTGTGCACACTTTACACATCATCCTCTTTGTCCTACCTGCAGGTAGCGTTGTTGCTGATGCTGTTGGTGCTGGAGTTGCATAGGTGGCAAAGAGGATGGCTGGGAAGGTGGGGTAGTGGTGAACCCTTGGTTTAACACTGCTTGTCCCATCAGTACAATTGGAGAGCTGCTGCTGGAAGTCTGCACTTCCAAACTTTGAAACATTTGTTGGGTTTGAGAATACCTATGGAAGAAAGAAGCAAAACAATCAAGAACAAAGTGTTGGAAACAAAGATCTTCTCTTAAAAGGGGGATGGCAATCCCTAGTCTTCCTAAATCATAGAATCACAGCATGCTGACCTTAAAGACTGTCTAGTGCCAACCCACCTCCCATGGGCAGGGACAACTTCCACTAGACCAGGTTTCTCAGAGCCCCATCCACCAATCTGGCTTTAAACACTTACAGGCATAGGGAACCCATCACTTCCCCAGGCAACCTGTTTCAGTGCCTCACCACCCTCACAGTAAAGAATTTCTTCCTAGTATCTAATCCAAACCTGCCCTCTTTCAGTTTAAATTCACTACCTTTTGTCCTATTCCAATATGCTCTTGTAAAAAGTCCCTCCCTTTCTCTCTTGTAGCCTCTTTTAGATAGTGGAAGGCTGCTGTAAGGTCTCCCCATGCCTTCTCTTCTTCAGCCTAAACCCCCCAGATAATTCCCAATAAATGATTCCAGTGCATGGGACCTGCTAATAAGAACAACAGCACTACTGGCAGTATTGCTTTCCCTTACTCTGTGCATGAGCTGGGCTTGGAGGGAAGAATACATCTCACCTCAAAATCCAGATCACATTTTAGATTCATTAAGGATTCTAGTTTATGCACATCTTGTCTTCAGCCACAGCATTCACATCCCCGGCTCATTAAACCAAATGGCCTTTGATTCTGTTTTAATATGCTGAGCCCTGAACTGCAGCAAGAAAGAAGAAATGCACCTCCTGTCCTGCTGCCTGTGCTCCCCTGTGGGGGTGGTGATCTCCTGCAGACACAAGGCTAGGGTTGATTACTTCCTAAGCTGCTCATACACATATTGCCACATAGCAGCAGTTCCCATCACCATGAGCCCCGCTCTAGGAACAGAAGAAACCTCTAGAAACCCTCTGGAACGAGGGATGTGACAGAACCAAAATACTCGTCTCTTCTTGCCATTCTGCTTTTGCAAAGCAAAACTTAAATTTGTGTTGTTTTGTGGAAGTCTGTGGGCAAAACCACAATGGAACTATTGCCAACCCAGCCTAATTCTGTTTCTCCTGTAAAGGGTGATGAGATCATAGTGTGGCTTGTGTTCACTCAACAGCTGTTCAACATTAGGGTTTAGTTAGAAATGCTACAGTCTGAGTACTTGTATGAGGATGTGAGCTCCTATAAAGGGGTCCCATGAGTCAAGTCTACATGAACTGGGAGATGCATCTTTGCAAATAAGGCCTCTTTTATTCAGAGGCTTAAAAGCAGAGCTACAATATTTACATTTGACAAATTATCTCAAGATAATTTTAAACAACAATAATGATGTTTAAAAAAAAACAACTACTGAATACCTACATTCCTGAGGTAACATTAGAAGAGTACTGTTTTGTAAAAAGAATTATTTTTAAAGGAATGATGTGCAAACAGTTGCTTATTATTTTATCAGTTCACAATTAAGTATAGTGACAAAAAACAGCTTAAAAAAGGGTATCTTTTGACCAGTGTGTTCTGCCTCCTTCATCTAAGTTTTGAGGAGATGAAACAACTGAGGTGATGCTTTCTATTTTCACCAATCATTTAACTGAGCCAATGCTGACTTTCTCACATTTACCTTTGGTGGGTCAGAAGTTCTAGTGCTGAAGCAGGCAGCATGTGAGGGACAAAAATTCCCCCAGCCATGGCTTGTTAAAATGCCACCGGCACTTTGTGTTTCTCTCTGTCACTCTTCCTGATATGACCAGGCAGGATAAGGCTGACCCAGATGCTGGAAGGCAGGCTCAGCACAGTAACACATTCCCAATATTTATAACTACTTCATCATCTTACAAAAGAAGGCTACTTCCCCTCAAAAGCAACTTTGATGTTTTATCTTCGACAAGGCACGTACTTGGCCTGGGATCCCACCATGCTGTGGTCTGAAGGGTGTCTTGCATTACAGGACCCAGGCATCATGGGCTGAATAGGCTGGCTAAGCAACAATCTGGCACATGAGGGAAAAAAAAAAAAGACATTGCTGGAAGAGAAGGACCATACAAATCCCACAGTGTGCAAAGAGAAGCGGCATTTTCACAGGCACCAGGCTGAGTGTGAGGAGGTCTGACCCAGCTGCTGGCTGTGGCAGGCGCGTCCTGGGCCCTGCGAGGCGGAGGCTGGGGCAGCGCCTGCCCTCTGGGGCGATTCGGGTGCCCGACATACACCTCATAAATCACTTTTTACCATTATTATCTGCCAGGGTATGGATGCTTGAATAATATTTTACAACTTCGATTTAATTCACCTTGTGGTCTTCAAAACCAGCAGCAAGGTATCAGTTTTCATAACGTTATTGGTTGACACAGCTACAGTTTGGGAGTTTTAATCCACCCGTGCATTCCTGCAGTCCCAAGAGCTGGAGTGCACCGCGCCCGCTGTTCCCGCCGGGCAGGGCTGTAAGCCCAGCCCTCAGCCCTCCGAGTGCGGAGCCCGCCCGTACCTGAGCTGCTGGTCGTGGCTGCAGCCGGCGGGCGCGGGGGTGCCGCCGCGGGACAGGCCGCCAGGGGGCGCCGCGGGGCCGCCGCCGCCTGAGGCGAACGGCGCGGGCGCGGGGCGGGGCGGGGCGCGGCCACCGCCCGGCGCCAGCTCCGCGCTCCGCGCCGCCTTCGGGCCCTGCAAGAGAAGCGGAGAGAGCGGGGAGACAGCCCGGCTGCGGCACCAGTGCCTGGCGGTGCCGCCAGCCGGCTCCTGCCACCGTACGCGAAACGACTGTCATGGCCACGGCTGCCCCGGGCCCGCTTCTGCCGACCGGCAAACCTAAACGATCCCCCCCAGTTAAGGCAGGAGCGAAGTTAAGTGTGAGGAGCTGCCGCCGAGCCCCATGATAGGAAGAGATCAAAGAAAAAAAAGTGTTGTTTTTCCTCCCGCCACCCCCATTTCACAGAATGACTGAACAGGTCGGGTTGGAAAGGACCACAGTGGGACAATCTGGTCAGGCCTCCCTCATCCAGCAGGGCCATCCCAGAGCACAGGCACAGGATCGTGTCCACAGGTACAGGATCGTGTCCAGACAGGTGTTGAGAATCTCCAGTGAGGGAGACTCCACACCCTCTCGGGCCAACCTGTTCCAGCGCATGGTCACTCGCACAGTGACAAAGAAGTTCTTCCTTATATTCTGGTGGAACTTTCTGGGCATCAGTTTCTGCCCCTTGCCCTGTATTTGTTATACACTCTCTACTTTAATAGAGTCATTATAACACAGGTATGAAGGAGGTGAAATGCTACAGCTGTGGGCTCAGAAGACAATAATGGAAATATGCTTGCCACGCAATCGGGAAGCAGAGGAGCTCAGTTTTCTGTGAAGGGAGGTACAACAGGTGGGTGGAAGAGCAAACACTGGAAATGTTGAGAAACCAGCAGTATGAACAAAAAGCCAAACCTAATAGCTTTCACAGATATCAGTTACTGCTCAGGCTGAACTTTATTTTGCTCTGCAGGAACCTGTTAACGTTCACAGCCTGAGGGTCTCAAAAGAATCTCAATGTATTCTGTGTGCCACCACAGCAGACAGGCTTTGTTGCATTGGTGGTGTCCGACTGGGCTCAGGGAGCAAGTATTCTGAGAGATCTCACTATTTCAAGTTTCCAGTGTGATCAGTCAGGTTTCTTTCAGGACCACCTGAAGACCAGTAAGTCACTGACACATTTTGCATGCCCCCCTGTTCCAATTTCAAGCTGAAACAGCTGCTCAAGTAACCCCCCTGGCTGAGATTTAGAAAAAGGCTTTAAGGTAAGGCAAATGCTGTAGGGAAACCCTTTTTATAGGCTGCCCTTTTACAGAAGCATAAGAAAGGGAAGGCAAAGGCATAGTTACAGGACTGACATGATTTTACTCGCTTGCTTAAGAACAGCTCAGTGTCTCCTTTCCATCTAAATGCTTCTCTGTTCAAAGAAATGATTACCTGGCTCGATATCACACTTGCTTCTCTCAGTGACTGCTGGTTGGTTGTTTGTGAAGATGTGATTTGTCCTTGAAGTTGAGAACTGGGGACAAGCTGCTGCTGAGAAAGGGTCCCTGACCTCTGCTGTAGCTGTTGTGGGTCCAGCTGCTGAGTATTGCTAAAGCTCAGGGACACTGTTGGCTGCTGTAAGATCATCTGGAAAAGAAGAAGGGAGGATTTATTTACATAGCCCAGATGTTTTGAATAATGAATGTGACAGAAGTAAATCCAAAGGTATATTCTAAAATAAGGTTACCACATTTCTGGAATCACAACACATTTACTGTTAGTTGGAAATCACCTATCATTCCTGCATTAACAGCTCTACTGTCTCTAGTTTCTTGGTTTCTTGTTCTGCAAGTGCACCCATTACTTGTGAAATGTGTCTACAAGGTGCAAGTCCTTCTCCATGGGGCAGGCACAACCCTCTTAAGAGTATTTCCCAGTACATTCACTGTGTTCTGGGGCATCCTGACCAAAGAGAAGAGAGTAACTCCATGTCTTTTCAGTCCTTTCAACAAAATCCACCTGCCTTTCAGACAGAACTATCTTTGAATTTGTCTCTGGAAATTCGACACTTTACACCCAGCTGAGTTGTCAAATGTTTTTAATGAGGCCACAGTCAGGCCAGAGCTCTCCAAGCTGAATGGCCGTGTCCTTATCATTGACAGGATGTGTAAACAGACAGTCACTGTCATTTATCTGATTTCCCATCAGGTAACTGTCACCTGGTGTTCTTCCTAACTGTGCCATGCATTCGACTTGTGTAAAAGAGCTAGCAGCTCCTCTCTTAGTGTTTCTGTAATGTCCTCTCTACTTTTGCATTTCAAGATGAAGCTTTCTTCTTTAAAAGTTACAGGACTTGGGAATTTTTGCTCTTCTAGGGGCTATTTCTTTTATTACAGCTGTAAAAAGGGAAAACTAATCTTTTAAAACAATGCATTATTAATGCCACAGGCTCTTTTTGCAGTATTTCAGACCTAGCCTTTCTGCCACCAAGGGCTGTATGGAGATACATATCCCACACTGTTGACGTAATTTTTGGATCTGATTCTGATTCCACACCACTGCTACATGTATGGAACTTCATTAATTTAAGTGGAGCTACTTAATTTTTAAATGAAATCAGAATCACAATTGTTCTCTTCATTATTCATCCATCAGTCTCATGCCTAGCAGTACATCTGAGGTATGCCCAGTAATTAGTACACCTTTGTGCAGCTTATTGCTGTATTAACAATTCCCTAAACTATCACGTCCCCTCTAATTTTTCCTGGAAAAAGCCCATAGCTTTCTCTAAAGGCCCAGCATAATGTATTGCTTTTCTCTGCAAAAGTATGGCTTGATCCATCATGGTTGTACTTATTTATCTAGCTTTAAAATCACAGCTTATTTAAATATGATAAATTTTTAATTAATTTATGCGTGCCAAGATTTTACCTAGGAAAAAAGGTACAGACAAAGCTTACATTAATCATCTGGGAGAAGGGGACAATTAAGGAAAAGCAACATCTTGTTTCAGGTGCTGCAGGCTAACCACATCTCAGAGATGTCTGATAGGAATAAATGGGTCAAGTGACAGGGTTGGGGCTGCTGCTTGCAGCAGGTCTGAAACTAGCTCTGAGTGTTTTCTGTTAAAAACGCTGCTCACTGACTTTGGAGCCTTACATATCAGAAAGACAGATGGTCTTGCAACTTCTGCCAAGTAAATAGGTCTTATTATGAATAAATCAAAGACAAATATAATGAAAATTCATTTTTTTGTTTATTTGCTGTACATAAAAGCTAAGTTTTGGACATGTTTAGTACATGAACTCACTTGATTAGCCCTAGCCGTGAGATGGGTTGCCATTGATATAAAATTGGATATAAAATTCAGAACAGGCAAAGCAAGTGGTGCATGTGAAAAAGTGATGGGAAGGGAGTGTGGGCCCACTGGTACTGGACAGATCACTGCAAATTAAGAGACCTTTAGGAGGATTAGCTTAGTGTCCTCCTTGTACATGGCACACAGCACTGGAGAAACACTCAGTTCACCCAGTGCAAATTCAACATCTATCAAGGCGAATGTCAGGTGGGGTGTGAACTTGCAGCAGACTACTTATTTAGCACGAACCTCCCTGTGTGCTTACTTCACTTCCAGATGAAGGCCAAGGAGTTTATCCTCCAAAGAAAGCAGAGTAACCTACTTTGCAATTACCAGAGTGTGCCACTGGGTAGGAACGTGCACAGTTAATGGTTGGCAGCTCACACACCATAAATTTAGAACCAAGTTTATCCCAGTAGGCCAATTTCATTTGTTCGTGTGTTCGTACCCTGAGAGGGCTCTGAGTGTTTCATACCTGGGGACCCTCTGTTGCCATTATAATGGCCAAAGCAGCATTGTTACCCCCTGGACGTAAATGACCTGGAAAAAACAAGCTTAGAGCAGGAAGCAATGGTGGCCATGTCCCTGCAGAACTGAAAACTCAAGAGTTAACCTGACAGAGGATCGAAGCATGAAATTTCCACTTGTTAGTTAAACCTAAAAGCTTAATTTGTACAAAATTAATGGTGGTTTTTCATAATGTGCCTCTTTTGTGATAGTCTTGTCTGAGTTCCCCCAAAATGCTGAAATACAGCAGCTTTAAATAACAAGAAAAACCTTTTCATAAAATATCAAATCTTTCCCTTAGTAGATAAATTAGCAGCCCCCTAACTGTATTGCTGCTAATGACATGTCTCGTTGGTGATTTTGTGGACGGCAAGGTCAGTGAAGCATCTTACAAACATTTTTTAATTGGCCAGATTGTTAACATACACAGCAAAGCAGCAAGGGAGAGGAGGGACCCTCTGACACTGCTGCCCCCTCATTCCAAGATAGAAGGGCCCTACAGCTAATGGCTGAACCACACTGACAAGGCATCCTGAGGAAAACATCTCTTTGACTCTACCTGTCCTTTGGATAATCAGGGCATTATAGCTTTTGGGCTCATCATTACAGGCATCAAGACTCTTTCTTTATGTAAAATATATAAAGATGAGAAGCACAGCACTGGGAAGCTGAGATTCATGACTTTGAAGAGATTCTGCTTTGCAAATGATGGGTGGCTGTGGATGGTCTTGATTGTAGTTCTTGCAAGCTGGTCAGGCTCAGCCTTTCTGCCTTCCTCTTGCATCTGTGAATCATTAGCTAGACTGTTCAAACTAGAGCAGACATAGCATCCTTCAGACTTCTGAGGTTACTCTTCCTGTTCTTGTCCTTCGTTGTCAGGAAGAGCAGTAACAGGGATCTAATGGGGTTTTGAACACTTTTATTCAGGGCCTGCAACCCTCCTGACAGTTTCATCTTTCTCTGCACAAGGCTCCTGCAACAGTTTCAAATGCAGACTACTGTGCTCAACATCTGTCTGTCTGGGAAAGCATTTCTTGGTGGACTGCTGTACTCTGAAGGAAATGGAAATCAAGCTTAATTCTCCATGGAGCTACCTGTACACTTCTATGTGGAAGGGAGTGAACCAGTGGGGATGATATGCTAATAAATCAGCTAATAGGGGAAAAGCAGGGAACACTTTCCCCTTTTCAGACAGCCTACATCACTCCCCCACACTTACAGCTCTATTATGCAGTGTATTAAAGACACCAGAAATGTCTTTAATACACCGCTACTTGATAGTAGCCAGTTTGTTACTATGCATTTTAGCTTTGACAGTAGACACAGATCAATGTCTGCAGACATCCAGCTCCCTGAATGATGAAATCTGTGTAGCAAAGCACGTGGTTGGATTTCTGATTTAACAGTTTACTCCTCGCTGCTTGTGAGTCACAAAAGAGCTGCATGCGAAAGTGTGCAGCTTTCTTTCAAATTGCCCCTAGCCAAAAAAGACAAAAATTATTCCTCATCTATCCTTGCAACAGCACAGTAATTTCTTTCTGTGTTTTTTGTTTTTTTACCTAGAGAAAGTGGGAGAAGAAAAAGGTCCTGGCCAGGAGTCAGTGTGACCACTTGCATCTCATCACCTTGTTTGATTGCTCTGAGGAGACCAAAAAGTACACAAAATACAGAGGATGTGTTCTCCATCCATCGTTGCTGGATGATCCCCATCCAGCATTGCCATTTGAGGCAAATATGCAGCCCCCTGCATTTCCAAGCTCTTTCCATTCTCCCTGCCTCTCAGGACTGCATCTGTAGTAAGCTGGAAATTGGTAGGTACTGACACTTGTAGAGAACTTGTAATGGTCTGAAAATACTTGGTCCAACCTGGTGCAGTTTTCATGGGAGAGGACATTACCCAGATGGTGTAAGTCAGAGCTACAAACTGGTAAGGGAAGGGGGGGAAATACAGATCACCCCACCATTTATTTACCCTCTGGGATTCTGCCTGAGCTCCCTGTGAGTGGACTTGAGAATCTGTCCCATGCACCCTAATGCATATAGGAGACAGCTTTCTAAAAACAAAATCTGTTTCTTGCTTATAATAACATGCTCTGAAATTTTATTTTTGCCTGAATGATGAGAAAAGAGTGTGTATGATTATTGAAGACGTCACCAGGAGAGAGTAATGGTTGTCACCCAATTAAAAAGAGAGGAAGTGACAATATCATGTCTCTTGATAGTCATAATAACAATAATAGCTTTCAGACATGTGACATGATTCTGAACTGAACACCTGTTAATTGCATAGAGACTTTCTCTTCCCCTTAATCAAAGTCAGTGGAGAACCAATAGAAGAAACACACTGAAACTAAACCTGGTCTCCCTATGTGATTGTATGGCAGCAGGAACAGGGAGTTCTGGGTTTGGAACCCGCAGCTGCTGTGTCGTCTTACAGCAGTGCACATGCAGCACCTTAGGTGGCAAAGTTTCTAATTTGGCTTTGCTGATCCCTTAATTACCTAAACATACAATCCCAATTTGTTAATGTGTGAAACTGCATTTCACAGATGCTGATGATTGGGTGAAAGTCTTATTTCAGTGTGGAAGTTGCAAGCAAAATTCCCACTGACTTCAGTAGGTCCCATCCTGTTTGTAAAATACTCTTGAGATTTTTGTTTCCTTGACAAAGCTTGTCTTCTAAAATCATCTTGTTAGTATAATACTCACCAAGTCCCCAGTGCCACATTACTACCAAGGATCATTTAACGTGGCATTTATAGTTAAATTATGAGGAATATAGCAGTAATCACCCACATTCAAAAAACTTCCATAAAACAGGATGATTTGTCCACTTCTTGTTAAAGGAAACCTGTGATCTACTAAACTGCACTTACTATTATTTTTGAGGTTTGGTAGATGTAAGGGGTACAAAGCATATACTGTATCAGAGAATTCTACCTCTGTGTAGGAGGTGTCAAAGGCAGAAGCAGAGCAGGCTCAGTCAGCTTCACCCTAAAGCCTTAAGCCTGTCTGGTGAAGAAAAAATTCAGATGCCTCCAAGGTGTGAGCAAATGAACATCAGCAGAATTTCAGGGGGTTTATTGTGACAAGGAAGCCTGAACTTCAACATTCTTTCTACTACAGCTGCTCAGTCTGAAGACTTGGTTGATAAAGTAATAAAATGCTATTGTAAATGACCCTAATTATTCTCCTCCTCCTAAGGCTGAGGTATTCCTTCCTTCTCGTCTTCCAGAGAGCTCTTAAACCTTTCTTGACATAGGTTACTCAAGAGCCTTTTAGAGGGCATCATCCCTCTAAAATTCAGATGACCTACTTTCCACGTGTCCAGATATCCTGGACTCTGGAACAATTTTAATTTGCCAAGCCTATCAACAGAGAGAGGATGCTTGACTCTGTCCCTTCCAGTAGTTACACACCTGTACACTGGAGTCTTGGACCAGGCAGAGCTGCTCCTGGATCTTCTGGAGCTCCTCCTGCTGCCAGCGGATGTTGGCCTGCAGGATCCGTGTCCGCTGCTCCAGCTGGTCCTTGATGGTCTGGAACATGCTGAATTGTGCCGAGAACTGGGGGAAGGAAATAAAAAAAG
Organism: Molothrus aeneus; assembly: GCF_037042795.1. Taxonomy (NCBI): domain Eukaryota; kingdom Metazoa; phylum Chordata; class Aves; order Passeriformes; family Icteridae; genus Molothrus; species Molothrus aeneus. The sequence continues at coordinate 86,896,835 of NC_089647.1, read as the reverse complement.
AGGGGGGGGGGGGGGGAATCAGTCATTCTAATACAAGCAGGCCACAGTAGAACATTGTTCTGTAAGGAGTTACTGGTCTCTTGATTGTAAACCACAGCTAAAAACTAAAAATGTCTTTGTAATATACTAACGTGTAGACAGAGACATCTTGTCTATTTTCAGGGTTATGCATATTTATTAAATTTCCTCAGCTAGAATGATCTGCTTACAGTTAACCATGTTCTGTTGTAAGGACTGTTTTTGGGAGTATGCTACTTTAAAATATCAAGAGCATCTTAACTGGATGGCAAATGAGTGCATTATTTTCATTAGCTTGTAGTTTGGAGCCCTTAGTGTGGCATAACAGTATAATCCAGATGTGTTTTACTAATGCTTTCCTTTCTCAGAACAGAAATAGCAGTTCTGCAGTGCTTTGTTCTGCTGATGACTTACTAAGGCATCACACAATAGACCACAATAAACATTTTCTAGATTTGTACAGCTGAGTAGTACTTAAATGACAAGAAATACTCATTAAGTTATTTTTATATATGATATAAAATGAATAGCCCAACTCAGTGGAAGAAAGGCTGTTCTAAATAATAGTAAAAAATGGAGATCATTAATCAAGGTCAAGAAGCAGGTGCAACCTCCAATAGCAGCAACACTGGCACAAACTGAAATAATCAAGAGTTGTGGAGAGGACTAACAGCAATAAATCCCTAGTATTTGGTGCTTTCAGGTATGATTCAAAGTTCACCAAAGTTAATTATTACTTTAATAGGCTTTGGAATAATTGCTTTTGATAAGCTCATATTCCAAAAGTAAAAAAAACAGTCTTTGAAAAAAAGAACAAAACCCTTCAAAAAATCTTTTTAAGTTTTTATGTAATCAAGGCATCCAAGATCTTCTTGAAAACATGCAGGGCTGAGAGTGTGAAGCAAAAAGAAAAAAATTGCTGTGACTTGAAAATGCTGCCCTGTCCCTGTATCTGTTCCAGTGGCTCTGTGCTAGTGGGTGAGCTGATGCTTGCTGCTGGAACCTTCCTGCTCCATGGTGCACTGGCTTACATTGTTTCTGGCTTTTTAGTAGGAAAAAAAGATAACAAGACAGGAATTAAGGAGTGCTCTGGTGCTAGCAGGACTGTACACTTCCTTAGATGAAATTTTTGGCTACTTAGAGAAAGCTAAATGTGACAGAACACATTTGTATCAGCTAACTAGTACACCTTAAACCAGTTAAGTATGTGAAAGTACCTTTACCTTCCCTCTAGCAAAGCTGACATCTCCAAGTAAATGGCCTTTGGCAGAGAAAGAGCGAGAACTTCAGAAGGTTTATTTCCATTTATCAGGCAGAGGGTGGCTTTCCCACACAGCCTGGGAGGTCACTGCACAGAGTGATGGCCAGGTGGGGGTCAGTCTCACCAACCCTGCTTAGGGGCAAGGAGGGCTGCTAAGGTGGCACCTGCAGCTGCTGGTGACAGAGCCCCCTTTGCTGCCAGAGGCATCTGTGAGCACTCGCTGCTTGCACTGTCTGCCCAAGGAGGGGATGGGAGCCCTCGGCCCTGCTGTGACTCATGGTGCTCGTGCCTGCAAACAGCAGTGCCAACATCTGCAACCCACTCCTCTCCCAGAGCAGAAACATGGTGTCAAACCTCCCAAAGGGAAGTCTGTGTTACTTGGAATTGGTGTTACAGAAGCCAGAGAAGGGTCTCCTTCTTTCTTTCTTGCCCATGTATAAAGAATTAACCTGAGGAATGGTTGAGCAGAGACCTCAGATGTTTGGGAATAAGAACAAGTGACTCAAAGGGGAATCCACTGCTGTTCGTTGCAGCCCAGCCTTTTGGTTCTGAAGAGTCCCAGGTATTCTGGTTTTAGGACTGGAATGATGCTGTGAGCAACACATCATAGACGAGATGCAGCTAATTCCTGCTTTAACCTGGCCTGTACAGAAGGATCTTTTAAAAAGACAAGTCTCGTTATCTAATTATCTCTATATGAACTCTTTTAGCGAGGACTACTTTTAAGTTTTTAAAAGGATCCTTATTAGAAAAGGAATTAAAAACAGTTTTAGCAAAGAGCTTCATTTTAAGTGCCTGTCTTGGTGATGGCAGACTTTTGATTAACATGCAAATTCCTTGATGACCCTTTGAGAAAGGAACCTGATCTCCTTCAGTTGATCAATGTAAGAATTTAAAACTAGGTAATTTCACAATCACTTTATACTTCAAAAAGAAAAATAAAATCAATTTTCAGGCCTTAGTTTTAAATTTGAATTTGCTTTGCAAAGTTGCATACAAAAACGTATTGCTGTTGATTTTAAATTATTATTCCTTATTTTTTGGTGCAGGTTCTTATATTTAGCATATTCATCTTATATTGTCTTTTTGTTCTCTCTTTCACATGCTTTTTGTATTAAAATACTTAACATCAACAATTAGCTGGTATACTGGAGTGAAAGCTGTTATGGATGACGACAAGGAACTTTCTCTTTTGCTTTTTTCCTTTTTCTACTCTAACCCCCAAATTGTTGATAACTCTAACCATGACCCCTGTGCTTACAGAGCTCCTATTGTTTTTGTACAATGAGACACTAACAGCAATTGACCTGCTCCAGAGAGTATTTATCTCAAGATCATTAACCTCTCTACTAATTAAGGGAGAAATCTCTAATTGTATAATAAATTAAAAGAGCTTAACTCAAAACCTTTCACAGAAAACACTGCCCAGCTTTAACTCTGCCATTGGCATCAGATGAAGTTGCTCTTTATCTCACTTAGGTATTTACAAATCCACAGAATTCTTAGATAAGTGCACGTAATACACAGAAAACTGTCATCTTCCTAGATACAGTCAAACATGGGAGACTAAACCTGTGAGATCTCTTTAGTTGCACCAGTTTAATCAAGGTTTGTTAATGCAGGCAAAAAAAGCCCCCAAAACAAATAAGCAAAAACCACAGCAGTAATTTTAGTCCGGTTTCTTAAACAAAGAGTAAAATAAAGTGACGCATTTGGGATCATGTCAGCATATGTTCTGGCAGGGAGGGGCTCGATGCACTAGTGCTGGTTATGGTCCAGGGAGGCTCTACAGCCCAGGGAGAGGGACTGGCACTTCCATGCTGTGATTCCTCTCCTCCGCCATGCCCAAGGAGAGGTGTTTTTCTCTGCTGAGTGTTACCCCACAGTGCCAGGGTTACTCCCTCTCTCTAGGTGCTGGGGGGCTGCAGCCAGGGGTGGGGACCTGTGGCCCCTGTGTTTGTCAGGATAGTTCCTCATTTCTGATGTGATGAACAAAAAGATGGATGTCCCAAGACAATCTGTTCCTACAAGTGTCATGACAATAGGTAGCTGGGTAAAGAAAAGAGACCCTATTTGTTTTGTAGCTGAGTTTCCTTTAAAACTTTCTTTTCTGCCTATCTTCCAACCTTCTCTCAATTCTTCTGGCCCAAGAGATGAGCCATGTTTCTTGCTGGAGACATTCAACAGAGTTGAGAGAGTGTCAAAAATACCAGATTGCTGTAACTTCATGAAAGCTTTAGCTGAGCAAAGGAGAGAAGGATCCACTCATCCCTTGCTCCTGTGGGAAAGGCTGGCTCCATGCACCAGTCCTGCAAGGCACAGCCCCTGGGAAACTGGATTTCATTAGTTTTGCAGCTCACCGAACGACTTGTTCTTTCTTCCTTCATCTGAATAACACCTGCTCAATCCCAAACGGATTATTAGTGTTAATTATTATTCAGTCATCAACATCCGCTGTGTTGCAGGGGATTTTAATTTATGACAATGAGGAAGGCAAACAAACAAATATTCTAATTGGGAGCACTTGGTTTAAAGTAAACCATTTACATTCAGGTGACATCTAGGGTGACACTGTGCTGTCTGTTCATTCACACAAGCAAGGCACAAGCTAAAATTGCATTTCAGTGGAGACAAAACCATCACAGCCTTTGCTGGAAATAAAACTACTCAAAGTTCAAGCAGATGGTGCCCGAGGCAGCAGCTAGCTGCTCACTGCAGACACAGTTGTGCCCACTTATAATGTTTTCCCTGCTGCAGCCACCCTGTAGCCAAATGTTAGCCACAAGGATACCCAGGGCCTTCCAGCTCCTGCCATCAGTCACCTTCAGCTAAGGGCAAGTAGCAGAAAGGCAGCAGGGACAAACCTGTGCAGCTCCTCCTGGAAGCAGGGCACATGGCCACACCATTTCTACAAGCTATGGGCTTGTGTTTTGCCACTAAACTGCACAACTGGAAATGGTCAGCTAGGAAGCCAAGAAGGTGTTCCTGGTGGGATGCACATGTACCTGGATTTGTCCCTCACTCACCTAGTGCTGCAGGCACCTTTGTTTTTTGAATAATTAATTATATTGCTGTAGGCTGACATGTTAATTATTTTAAAGTGGGATGTACAGTGTAGTATCATAATATTCATAACAGTTTATGAAAATCACATGTGTGTGGAGACTTGGTACTCTCTACAGGAGTTTTACTGTGGAGTGTGAACATCAGCAGCCTGGGCTGCAATGTCCTGGTGTTATTTCCCTGCTCCATGTCAACCTTCATCCTGAGCTTTGCCAGGAGCACTGCTGTGACTGCTGCCAGAGGGCTGCCTGAGTAGACAGAGTCAGCCCTCTTCCTTTCATTAAGATTTCGGTGGCCCAAAGAGGCTTAATCAGTGACTGGATGGCACTCTAATTTGTCAGAAAAAAAAAAATGGAGCTGGTGTGCCAGAAAGAGCCTTTTACTGGGAAGGGACAAGGCAGTAGGCGTCTTGGTAAACAACTGGAAAGCTTCTCTTCACAAAGAGCTTTGATGGAGAAGAAAGGGAGGTAGAAAAAAGTCAAACAAAACACACAGAGACTTATAATACATAAACTAATTGATGTTTGAAAATGCATTAATGAATAACGGGGAGAAGTATCTGTAAAAGAAAATGAATGTTCAGAGCAGATAATTGATATGCTGTTTATTCGCTGCATGCTAGCATGGAGTCGTGAAGAGAATATTAAACATGGAAGATAAATGAGAATTTGTTATTTTAAAGCCAGGATCCTCAGGACTTTATATGCTTTATGTGCTACAGAAATAAACTCTGGGGTCTTGTGAGTGAGTATATGGTATCAATGGTAGAAGCAGTCTAGGTCCAGCAATACTCTGTCATTCCTAAAATCAGAGGATGACGGGTTGTATCATCACAGCATAACCACAGGAGAAAAACAATATGCTGGGAACATGGTACTCAAATCTGCTTCTTCAAAATCCACTGCAAATGTAACCCTGAGGTGATGTTTTGGGCCATCACCCACTTTTTTAATAGATTGGAGGAATATGAAATTTGTCTTCAGTGGCATCCTCACCATTACTGGCACACTCATAAAATGGGTGTTGTTGAATTTGCATATCCTATACTGCTAGTTAGTTCTGCATCAGCACAGCCAAACAGGTGTTTTTAGCAAGACTGGGTGTCTCTGTTAGTTTTTGGTTTTAATTCTCATTGTGAATTTGATCTTGAAGGGACCTGGTTCTGTAAAAGTGAAGTTGGAAATTCTTTTTCCATCTGGTTTTTGTCCTCTCATGAAACAGATGTGTGCACACCTGAACCTACATGCACCTGGGCTTCTGAACACCTGCATGCAGTTATATGTTTAAACATACAAGTGTAAAATTCAGATTACTTTCCCACAATATTTTAAGTGGTTGAGAGTTTGGATTTGGGGATTTTAGTTACTAGAGAGGTAACTTAAAAGCCCCAAAACGAGAAAGTATCAGGAGATAAGCAAGTGACCTATTCCACTTCCAAATCCCCAACTAACCTGTGCCAGAGGTGCAGGCTGATTTTGCAGAGTTGCTTGAGGCAGCAACTGCTGTGGGAGAAGCTCACATGGAAGCTGAGAAGGCAAAGAAACCTAGGTTAAAAAGAAAACAAACCAAAACTTTATTTAGAAGTTTGGCTCCTTTAAATTTTAGGTTTCTTCTAATGCTGTGGCTTCTGTGTAAGTTGTTTTTAATTGCTAAGCTGCATATGTGGCACATGCTGTTCCACCCTCTGCCTGTTTCCATGATTCCTTGTGAAGTTACCTGAAGAGCAGTAGGCTGGCTGAGTCTATGCACAGATAAATCCTGCTGTGCACTCGGTGTTCTCGGCAAGGGAGTGTTGGACTCCGTAATCAGCTTTGTTGGTGTAGCTGCAAGAAAAGCACCAGTGAGATCTTACATGCTGGAAATCAACCCTGTTTGAAGTGGGTAATGTGACAAGACCTGGGTAGAAATTGTAATGGCCTGGCTAAATTCTAGTGGGAGTCAGGGCTGTTCTTGTTGACTTCAATGGCAATGAAATTAAACTGATAAGGAGGGTCTGGGCAAAGATAAAAGTAAATGAGACAGATTATGATTCTATGCTCCAATGAGCAGTGCAAAAAGACCCATGAACTATTCTAAACCAGCTGGAACTCCCTTTATATGGGCCGAATAACTGTAAATTTAGGTTAGCTCATTGGCTTTTTTTCCAGACCAGGAAGCAGAAAGAGTATTCCCAAGTCAACACTGGAGCATCCTAAATCTTGGCCAGAGGAGAGTCACCCACAGGCTGTTACTACTCATGTAAGTCTAGAGAAATTTCATATTGCTCACGGAGGTGCCCTCAAATCTAAAGACAAAATTCTCATTTTTGTAACAGATTGAAACAGCACATTTCATGTCTAATCCCAGTGTTCATCTTCCAGCATTTAGGTGGTTGTGCTAGAACCTTCTCTCTTGTACATTACCATTTCAGCTTTTGCACTTCTTTGTCAGTGCATATCATCAATACCTCATAATTTACTGTTAAATTAGCAGCTGTGGTATATAAGCACACATTCTTTAACTTGGCTAAATTAAAAATAATTCCATAACTCAGGAATGCCACTCACATGCTGGGTCTGACTTGGGTGTGTGGGAAGATTTTGGTGAGCTCCTGGATGATGCTGAGGGTGTCCGACTAGCGCTGAGGATTGAGGCACCAATATCAAGTGCATTAAAGTGCTGTTCAGGATCCAAGCTGGCACCACTCTCCTAAAACAAACCAGAAAAGGAGAACAGCTACTGCATCTGTCAGAGGTGAAACATTTTGATATTTAGTAATGGTTGCACTCCAGTTCTTTGGCAGACCTAAAATGACTTGAGCAGAACTAATCTCAGGTAGGCCAGCAGACCTGGACAAAGGCATCAATGCCCCTTCCAAACAGCATCAAACTAATGCATTTTACAAACAACTATCACTGAGCTAGAAATAAATAGCAGGCTACTGCCATAGTAACTTTGTGCCTTCAGATGTTTTTCTGAATCTTTCTTTTGTGTTCAGTTGGATGTGACAGCAACTGCAACCTCTGTGAGACACTTGGCCGTGCACTGAGGATAAGCTTTGCTGTCTTTCCTCAAGAGATCACTGAGATGTGTCCAAGAGGGCAGATTGCCAGAAATTGTCCAAATGCATCTCTAAACTGTAGTACCTTGCCAAGGAAAAGTGAGATATCTTACACTGCCCCCGCTCCTGCCCATGTTCCACTTCATTTGTGGTTACTGATCTCCAGGTTTATTCTTTCGTAAACCCACCTGATTTATGTCCAAATAATTCAAATGAGCAATGAGTTCTGAAGTTAAGAGAATCCACCAACATTGGAGAAAGACAATGCTGGAGTCTTCAGTGATGTTAACATAGAACAAGTTGTGATTGCTACACAAGTTCATGAAAAAAGCTTTTCTCATTGTACCTTTAGTGCTGAGGACACCACCTCTGAGGACACTTCTTCCAAGCCCATCTCCTGTCTCCTCTCCACCCGAACATCTGCATAACTGAATGGAAAATATAATTCTATGTATCAACATGGAACTGCTATATTTCTTAAAATGTGCTTTCAGAGAGTGGAGAAATAAATTACTGTACATTTTACAGGTTAAATGAACAGCTGAAAAGTGACTTAAGTCAAATGCTACTGAAAAACATTTGAGAGTATTTTAATTTTCAGGTTTTGCTCTGTTCCTATCTTCCTGAAGTCAAGATTCATATTAAAGAACTATATAAAAAGGTCAAGTTCACATCCTACAACCACTTTATGACTTCACTGAAAAGCTTCTACACAGCTCTTTAAAAACAATGTAAGGATTAGAGAATGTGAATATTTAAGGATCTATTTTCTAATTTTGCACAAAATGAAAAAATGCCATAGTTTATCTGCCCCTAAAGTAAAAACAAAAAATAAGCTTAACATGAACTAAGGTTCAGTCTGATAATTTTTCTATAATTACCCTATTTCCTTCAGAAAGTTCAGGCTTAATTTTTTTGTTATGTAAATGATGTTATATTTTTGAAAGAAAATGCTGACAGATATGAGAATGCTCCTATCTTCCTGTCCCTTATGTCCTGGCCAGTTGATAGGATTTTCCATACCTTACCACCATGTGAGTGCACACAATGAACTCTGGCTTGGAGTTCCACTGGTGGTAGGTGATGTAGTAATGGGTCTGGAGCCAGATCCACTGCTGTCCTTTGGTCAGAAACCGATAGCAGCACGACTTCCCCTTGCCGAACTGCATCACTGCCAGCAGAAAATACACACAGCTTGTAGCACAGTTTCCCACGTGAAAATGACATGAAATGTGAAAAAAAAAGTGACAAAAGTATCTGTCATAGGTAGACAGGAGTATAAGCACCAATTTTGAGTAAGTGCTCCTCTCAGCCTTCTGACAGAACAAAAATCATAATGATTAGTAGGTATCTTCTTCTGACACTTTGGATAGTACATTCCTACACAGCACAATTAACCTTAAGTTTGGACACTAATGAATTAGTGTCCTCTACAATTTAAACAGAGATCTTACCCAGCTTTATGTGCTGATCACATACTGCTTAATTAGACACCTGGGATTATTTTCTAAGAGTGATCATCTTAAGTTCTAGAGCAGAAAAGTACAGGATAAAAATGCTTGAAAAGATGAGTATTGTGTGCAGATGGATTTAGAATGAAGTAAGCATATGAGATAACACTGTGCAAAGACAAAATTTGAAAGAAAATTCCCAGACTGACAAGAATTCAGACTACGGTAAACCAGGGTGCACTGAAGGTTTTGAAGATTCAATAACCAAATTAATCTCTTCTTTTTCCCCTTGGTGATTTCAAGGGGTTCCCAAACATCCACATATTTAGCCTTTCTATATTTCAATGTCAACATATAAAAACTAATGTTGACAGGATACTTTCAAGACAGGCAGAGGTGGTAATCTGAGATGTTAAAGCCAGTTCTGTAAGCAAATATTTGAAAAGCATTGCCTTATTTTCTTTACTTAGTGAAAGAGTTTTTCAATTAAATCCTAGTAGACTGTATTTAAATAATCACAGCTAATCCCAAATACACAGTGAACAACATTAGGGGAAATAATCCACAAGAACTGCTTGAACTATTTCTGCATATTCTTTACTAATAGAACAGGGGTCAAATCTGGCTTATTTTATCCATTCAGTGAGTCTCACTGGCTACTTTTGGGGATATAGAAGAGAAAATTATATTTTTCAGAGATTGGTAAGTCTCTCCCAGATGCCAATCAGCTGCAGTGTCTGCAGTCTGCTACAGCTCTGCTAAGATATACAGGCTGAGGCAGAGTCAAACCTCCCCTTCCAAACAACTTTTCACTGAAAAGAGGAGTCCCAGTGTCCAGTGACTTCCCAGGAACCCGGGCCATGTGATACTTACAGTGTTCATGGCACCTTGCCAGCAGCTCTAGGTCGTCTATGTGGTAATAGTCGTAGCCAGAAGTACCCAGCACTTCAAAAGGGAGGTATCCGATGATCGGCGGCGCTCTGCGGTTGGGCACAACAGCAGGCCATGAAACACAGAACCAGCAGTTCTGCATGTTGATGCAGAGGTGCAAACAGCCCAGATCTACTTTCACTTATCAGTGTATAGTTGTTCACCTCAGGGGGCTGGATCCTCACTTTCCCCCACCTTGAGCTTGAGATACCCAGCTGGGCACAGCAATACCGGCAGGCACCATCCCACCAGGACAAGACTATGACAACACCCCTCCACCAGGGAAAATGTGATTGTGGAAAGCAGTGCAGCTTCTCAGGGACCTTTATACAGGAATCTGCTGTGAGGGAGTCCTTCCTTGGCTGTGTGGTCAGGGGCTCTGCAATGGCTCCTGCAGCCCTTATACAGGGAAAAATGTGTGAGGAGGTGTTTGGAAGCCATCATCTGCTGGGACTGGGGGGGATAAGAGAGGAAATCATCTGTGCTGCTTTCCTCTGGGTGCCTGGAGAGCTCATCTGTGGCATGCTGAGGCACTTGCTTTGTACCTTTGCCAGCACAGATGCCTCAGGCCAGCATAGACTTTCCCTCCATAACTCAGTGGGAATTGCACACACGCAATCAATGACTGGATTTGGAAGGAAGGATTTCTGCAGCTGTATAATAATTAGCTCATTTTGCCATGTGACAGACTTTGGTCTGTTGATAATTTTAAAGGAAGGAAGAACAAGCTAATCACAAATTCAGCTGAAGAAATAGAGTCCTTTTGTTTCAAAAGCCCATTAAAAATAAAAGCAAAAGTAAATGCAAAATAGTAAACATCAGCTTTTGTAGGAATTTTGTTGGCAGCCCTCCTGTTCATGAGATTTAGATGTGAAATGGAACACTACTTGAGAGAACTGTACTTGTGAAATAGTAGTAGAAAAGCACCAAACACAACCAGCAAGCTTTTCTTGTCACTAACCTGTGATCCAGGAATAGAAATTTCCACTCCAGACTGTGTCTTGATGTGAATTCCTCTAGAGGTTCTTCTACAATGCACATCTCCTGTCCAGTGGAGAAAACTGACTTACTGAGAGTTGGAGCTTCACCCCTCTGCTTCATCTAGCTTTTGTTAGCTATAAATACATGGTGCATAAGAGGAGAAAACAGAGGATTCACCCATTTTCTGGCCATTCCAGAGAGCAAACTATTGTATTTATCAATGCCAACATTTTTTACAGGAGACAGGGAGAAGAACTTGTAATGCACACGTACTTAAGAGCTGAGACTGTGCCTCAGGGTGCCAAAAGTTTTTTGGCTTTGAAGCAGTGCCTGGGGTGTGATGGCCGTGGGCTTTCCCAGCATCCAGCCTGTGCCTGATCCCACCAGGGCTTGCCACCTCTTGCTTCACTCCCTCTGTGTTACTAAAGATACCCACCACCCTTGGTCCTTTTGGATGTCTGCCCACCAAGCTCTCTGAGAAAGGGGGACACTTTCCTTCTCCCTCAGTAGCTGCAGAGGAGCAAATGGCTTTTCAGGCAGCCAGCCTGCAGGGGATCTGTCCAGTGGGTTAAGGGGTCAGTGTTGCCTTGCACTTCACTGCCACAGAAACAAGCTGGCCCTCAAGATTCACAGCAGCCCCTCAGTGCTCATAAGCATGATAATTAATAAGTGAGTTATGCAAGGCAGGGCACAGGCTGTCTGTGAGGCAGGACAGCCTTGCCCCAGAGAGATGAGGATCAGGAGGCAGTCAGTGGGGGTCACTTGCTGGGTGGAGGTGGGAAGCAGAGGGAAGGATGGCATCACAGTGCACACCCATGCATGGGCTGGGGCTGGCTGCGTGCCCCATGGCCACCTCACTGTGGCCACCTTTCCTCTCCCACTGGATGCTTTGCAGGGGCAACTGCAGCTTCACAAGCTGCCTAGAGTCAGCCTGGAGGCTCCTGGCCAGGGACTTGCCAGCATCAGCATTCTGGATTTGTGGCATCCGGGGTTCTTGTGTCCTTTGTGTCTCTCCTGCAGGAGGGTCTCCATCCTCACTGGTAAGGACAGCCTGCCCAGTGCTGCTATTCCCCTGCTCCCTGATGCCACACCCCCCCGTGCTGTGGGCCCAGTGACAGCTTCCCATCATTTCCATTAGTGCTTCTCTCTCTGCTGTCCCTCTGGCAGAGGAGACCACTGATGTTTGAAACCCTTTGGGACCAGAGAACAAGCTGAGGTGTGCTGAAATCAAGCAGTTCTATGATACATATCAATGCTGACAAAGTTCTTTGAAGTCACTATCTGTGCAGAGGCAAAAGGTTTCACAAACACCTTCAATTCCTCTCTCCCCCTCTCTCCAGTTTAGGCCAAAATCCATGCTTATGCCAAGATCATACACTAAAGTTCAAGGTACAAACACTGCTGTGTGCAACCAAACTGCTGAATTCTGTCTTCTGTAGCTGGTCAGATAAACATTTTACACTCATTTTACAGTAGAAAGCCAAGAGTGGGAGTTAAGTGAGTCACCCAGGTGAACTGAAGTGTGTTCAGGACTTTGTGGCAGTTAAAACCTTCTCAGGGCTGCTCAACAGCTGCTTCCTCCCTAGCACTGGGCAGCTCATTGCCACAAGTAGCCCATTTTGTTTCCCTGTTTATTTTGAGATGCTAGCTCCCCAAAGACAAGGAATTTGCTTTTAGGGTTCTCAGAGAACCTTTAACTCCAGCCCTTCTGCTAATATGCTTATTGTGGTTAAGATGCATGGGCAGTGTCCTCACTTACCTGGAAGGGACTCGACTTGCCTGCAGGGTCAGGAATCAGTCTAGAATGCCCTGCCAGTTCCAGAGCAGTAATGGAACCAGGCCAAGGGAGTTTTCAAATTGGTCACATCTCAATTACATTCAAAAAAACCTCCTAAACTCTGGGCACAGGACACCTGATGCAGCAGTTCACATTTGTCAATCAGGGAACAGCAGTGCTAGGCACAAGCTTGGTTTGTCTATCTTCATAACCACAAGCAGCTATCTTCCAGGATTTGTGAGAAGGGAAACAAGCAGTAGTCCACCAAACATGCTGAGAAGCACAAATGGAATTGTTGGTGGTCATCTGTATCACAAAATCACAGGATCACAGAATTAGCTAGGCTGGAAAAGACCCTTGAGACCTTTGTACATTGTCCCATTGCAGGAACAGAAAGCAGCAATGAAGAACCAAATTTCAAAGTGACTTTACAATTCCTATTGCAAGGAGGGTTCTGTATCCTGTGCAACACAGGCAGAAGTGACACTGCTTCCACAGATCCTGGCTTGCACTGATAATCCTCTTCACTGGATTTTTATGCATGAAATGTGATACCTGTAATCCATTCAATTAGCAAAACTACGAACCTTCTGTGTTGCCCCATCTGAAAGTGTCTCGTGAAGTTCTGGAATGCACAGCACCCAGGGTGAGCACTTACCTTTAAAAACTGGGGTGTTGCCAAGCGAACAGTTGCAACAAAGCAGATCTGCTTTCCTGGGGATGTTCTGTAAGCCCTTGGGACAGCCTCATCAAAGCCATTGCAAGTGGAGTTAGGCACTAGTTAGGGAAAAAAATGGGACCTGGAGTCATGCCTCATATAAGATTTGCTCTCCCTGAATATTTTGCACACTCCAAGTATACTAATACTATTTTTATTCAGAGAAGTGCTCTAAAAGCTTTTAAAGCTGATATGCATATATTTAAATCCAAGTCAGTCATTTTAGGCAGAAAGGCATCAGAGCTTAACTTCGAATATGAATTTTACAGGTTAATCCTGATAAAAATAAGGCCAAACCTTATTACAGAGCATAAACCAGTTTTCTGGAAAGAAACCCCACGCATCCAATTGCTCTTTTCCACCACTCACAAGGAAAAAAAAACCCCATGCTGTAGCATGCCTAGTGCTGTAACTTCCATGATGCAGTGAAAAGAAGTGTTGGCAAAGGAGGAAGCTGAAGAGAGTTCGTCAAGTCATCAGTGGCAGAACACCGGGGCCCACAGCCAGGGAGGCTTCATCAAACTAGCAGGAGGATGCTTGTGATTCTTGGCTGCTGAAGAATGCCTTCCCCTTCTGCATGGAAAGAACTGTCCCCAGTATGCTCAAGCTCTCCTTGTTCAAAAGAAGAAGAAGAAAAGGGACCCCATGTATGGCACTGGCCTCCGGAGATGGGCACATCTGGCAAGTCTGCAGAGGGCCTGCTGTGTCCTCCAACACTGGGCAGAGGGAAAAACTGGATGTGATGTGGTTACACATTTTGTATATGCTTTTCACCTGTGTCTTTCATGATTGCATGGCTTCTGCTGCTTTCAGAGCCCACTAGCACCTCCTGCCACAGAGATTGCATTGCCAAAAGGATGTGTTGCTGAAAACCAGCCCACAGTCCCATGTTAGAATGACATAATGCAAATTATTCCTCCAAGTTCAAGTTTAGAGATGGTCATCCCACTCCCACAGCTATGAAAGAAAACAGTGTGCCAGGCTGCAGTGGGAATTGGGCTGGATTCTTGCCCTGCCTAGCTGACTTTCTCCCATAAGGGCAGAGAAGGTCCTAGCTAGCAGCCAGAGTTCACCAATGTGAGCTAATTTCATGCTAACAGGGATTAAAACTAATATGAAACTCTCTTTCCTTACTATTAGGCCCCTACATCCACCTTCATGAAGTTGCAGACAGTTTGGCTCTTCTGCACAGGGCAAAGCATTACTGTGAAATTGAAGAGCTTTGTATCTATATGGAAAGAAGATAACAAGCCATTTTTATCCTGGGGTGCTTCTGCACTGGGATTTCATTCACTGCCACAAATTGCAGAGATGGAAGAAGTCTCAAGTGATCACATGTGCTTTTGGAACCCAATTCAACCTATTAAAAGCCTTAGAATAAATATTGATGCAAGGATAACAGGGTATGAGACAGAAAAGAAAGTATTCTGAGTGGAATTCACACCTGTGATTAAATAGTTTAGGCCACTGTGGGTACAATATATATTACACCAAAAAGGAAGAGAAAGGTTCTTTATCTGAGAAGATAGCACAGATGTGAACATCTCCAGAGATCAAGTCCTCTCTTATAGACTGGAGGGCATGGCTAACTGGATATAGAGAGAAAAACTATGGGCAAAATTCTCCTCCTTTCACCAGCAGAGCACACGTGCTCTCGGGACTCTCTAGGAATACGCGTTCCCATTCTGATCCTGGAGTTATGTGTGTGTATGTGGGCTTCTGTGTGATTATTAACACAAAATGTTGAAAAAAAGACAAGTTAAGTTCTACAGGACACGTGAGTAGCCTAAGTAAAGAGTTATTGATCCATCTCTGATATTAGTATTTTAAGCAAGTCTGTTGATTTCTGTAGTTGGTCCCGTTTAAAAATTAATGGGAATGCTATAAACCCGCATTACGGGCACTGTGAAAAGTTACTTCTGAGCTTGCTATGTAGTATGTTGAGACATTTGAAGTCAGTGGGGCTGTTTCTCTCTTTAATAGCCAAGGTCAGTAGCAAATTCTTGCAGTCTGGGCTCTAAGATATGAAATCAAGATATGCACATTAGGCCTCTGAAATACAGGTATGATAAGTTAACCTAGTTAGCAAACCATGGGCTTGCAAATGACACCAGTTGTAGAAGGAAGTGGAGACTGAGTCACACCAAAGAGAACAGATGGCTTTTTTATGTCAGCTGTTGGATGTAAACAGCCACAAGCCTGAGACATATTCCCAAAAGGCAGCAGAATACATCCCTGAATGTGGCATTTACAAAATAGGATTCTATTTCCAACAGGTAAATGCAGTAGTAAGAGGGTAATAATTATTGTGTAGGACAGTTAGGCAGTAATTTGGGATTTCCTCACAACATTTGGAAATGATGAACTTAAGCAGCAGTGAATGAATAAGCCCAAAGAGATGAGACACAGCTGGCCTGGCTGGATGTTATCCTGTCTTTGAACAGCTACTGTGCCATCTCATACTCAGCTGCCTTTGACAAAGTCCAGAGCATTGAAGCCTCAATGATGCAGGCAGGTAGCCACTACATTGTCAAGTACATCTCCATCTGAAAATGACAACTACAATAACTGAAAGGAAAAAACCACTCACATTTGCTTCTGAATTACTTTGCTGCCTGACTTCGGTTGTTGGTATCTTTTCTTTCCACAGCTCTATCTGCACAGCCTGCTTTGCTCTGCTTTTGCAGCTGGTCAGTGAATTTCAGCCTTTTTTGGTTAATGGATCTTGAAGTGTAGTTAAAAAAAGAGGTCATTAGATGAATTTTTAAAAAAATTACAATCCTGGTATAACCTTTTAAAAAAGCCTTCTGAAAAATCATACCTTATGACTCTCCAAGTCTCTTCAAAAGAAACACATCTTGAGGTAGCAAAGTTCAGTAGTGAACTTTCTGAGAGCACCACAGAAAAAAAGTGGAACAGAAAATATAGGATCAAGCCTGAGGCTATGCAGATATTCAGATTTATCAGTCAAATATAGGGCTTGGAGTGCTTTTGTCAGATGATGCCTAATGAAATGTTAGGCTGGCCATAAACAGGTGAGCTTGGGTAAATGAAGGCCTGTGTATTTCACAATTAAATAATCAGGACAAAATATCTTGAGTAAGGAAATCTGAAGGCCATGTGACAAAGCTAAATAGATAATCAGAAAGGTGAAACAGTTGTTTCATATATATCAGCCAGCTGATGCTCCTTAGTGTGAATTTTAATCATTTTTGTGGTTACCTATCACGCCTGTTGCCCCTAGAGTACCCCAAAATTCTTCTGTAGAAGTATTAAATACCTGCAAGTATCTCATAAGACACAAAGATTTACCTATACAGAGATCTTAGTTTTTTTCTTTTGTTTATTTTTAAATTTTTTTTAAAGACCAGAACACTTGGAACAGAATGTTACAAATAAATAATGTACAAAAGGAACTAAGCCCTTCACTATTACAGACAAAAGGATTTTTATCCTTAGGGAGAGAAATCATGCCATATGAAGTGAATGAAAACATGTTTTAAAAACCCCAGATGCCACTTTATTCAGTTAATAATAGTACAGCAGTCAGTTGCTCGGTCATCTTACTTCAGCTTGGAATGTGTAAAACATAATCTTCCTAAGATAGCAAACCTCCTGCTTATGCCATTTGAAAGAAGAAATCCCTCCTTCCTACTTTGTCAAGAGATGTTAATATTTAAAGAACCAGTCTTAGTGACTGTCAAGCAAACTGAACAGTGATTTCAAAAATACAAGCCAAACAGACCAGAATAAACTCAAATTTGTTTCATATAAATTAATTCAGGCCTCAGATGAACAGAATATTTGGCAATTACCAGATATAATGAAGAAATCTAAAGTGCTGGTGGCAAGCCAGACTGCTCTCAGTAGATATGTAGATGAGTAACAGTGACACTGTCCATACATCACCTGTCCACTTTGATCTACTCTCTCCTCTTTCCTCCTCCTGTTTCTCCCCTGGCCATCCTCTGTTGAATGATATGAATGGTATGATATGTGTGATATGAATCCCAAGTAGATTCCTTAGAACAGCCATGCTGTCTTTTCTTTGCAGAGAGAGCCAAGCATGAATGCTGCATATTGTTAGGTGTGGCTTCTATGATATTGTTAATAGCAAATAATAATATGGGGCTGTTGGTTCTGATCAAAATATTCATTTTGGATTGAGTTATTCTTGTTTCAGATGTTTCAGCATATACTTACAGAGGCTCAAGATCAATGTATCTTCCGTATGAACTGTTTACTTATTTTAAAAATTAATTCAGATGCAATTAATTTTTCTGAAAGTTAAGACTTTTTTCCTCCTCAACATATTAATTTTCTTGATGCTTATTATTGTATCTGAGAGATGTATCAGCTAACAGTAGAGTATCTTCCATTATTAGCATTCAGTTACCAGATACTTCCTGAGTTTCCATGTAATTGGGAACAAAAATGCACAATTTTAAATTCCACTATAATATTACATTACTTGATTAGGAACTCTTTTCACATAATGCTTATCTACTTCTTCAAGAGAAAAGCTTCAGGGATTTTGGATGAAAGGACAGATCTATCACTTAAAAGATGCTGGTGGTCCTTTTTAATATTGATTAACTCTTTGAAAGGGAGGACTCTGTTTTTGTCCCTTTCAGGAGTTTTTAAGCAAGTGTGTCACTTCAGAAAGAGGATACCAGAGCCAATATTTGGATATATAATTATGAGAGATCTTTGTGTGTTTACAAATGTACAAACAATTTTCACAGGAGGACTAAATCCAACTCATCTTATCATTTCTTATCTGAGTGAGCTATTAAGCGGCTTTGTAAAATAATGTATTCTCACTCGATCTGACATTTTATATTGGAGCTGAGCACTTCCTTGGACTTTTGGGGAGAGTTACCTTCATTACTTGCCTTCCCCCTCAGCCCTCAGGCTAGACTGGGTGAGAGCCACTCTATTATTCATTGGTGATGCTGATATGACTCTCTCTCTTATCGGGTACTACAGGTTAATAGGTACAATGATGCAATTGGCTCCCTCAGATGTGAGCTCCCTTCATGACTCTCGTTAAAATCTGGACTACAGACCCAGAACCTAAAATATATAAAAATATTGGACAGAGTTCCTATTTACAAATAAACAACAAACAACCCTGATGATCTGACAGCAAGTAGGCATTTCTCACAGAAGCAAAAAGGAATTCCACCTTCCTCGTCTGAGTGGCCCATGGGCCACCTCCTTTCCTCTCACGGGACTACTGAATCTTCACATCAGGTTACAGTCCTCCTTTTCTCATTGAAGCTTAATTAATGATGATTATATAATCCTCCCAAATGGAAAATCAAATCTCTTGTATTTGATTTAGCACAGGCAGTGACTCATGCAGCACTCTGCACAGCTTGCACTGCTGTCTCGCTGGTCAGCTGCTCTCACTTGGGCACAGCCAGTGCAATGGGGATTCTCTCATGTGCAGGCAGCTCATGTCACATCCCTGGTGCAGATACAGCTGCAGAAATGCTCTGCAGTAGGGTTTGCAGAGTACAGATTCCTCAGGACCAGTTCAAAATGTGCATGCTCTTGCTAACCCTGGCACTGGGCTGTGTAGCTCCTCTAGCCCAAAGCTGTAGCTGACCCTAGGAGCTCCAGGGACAGTGATCTCCTGAAAGACAGAATACCTGCTGTGAACTGAGAGAGCTTTCCTGGGCAATTTCTGGGCCTGTACATGCATGTCCCTGCCTCTTCTCGGATCAGCAAAGATGCCAGTGACTGCTCCTCTGTGGGAGTAGCATGGGTTCGATGCAGATTGTGTGTGATCTGGCTCCCTGACAGCAATTCTGGTGACAAGTCACCTTGGCAGATATCAGGTATTTGTCCTACTTCAGCATGAAAAAAAATATCTTTGGCATCTCAGTATGACGGCCTTTAAAGCCTCAGAGCTCCCATTAAAGTTAGGGAGAGAAGCTAAGCCTCTAACTGGCTTTCTAAGCTGCAATCCTTCAAATTAATCCATTCAAACCCATCCCTATATGATGTTCTCAGCCAGAAGTCAACAATGAGATTAAGGGGGAAGGTATGAGGGAGGAGGGAGGGGAGCAAGGTGACTGGGGACTCACAGGCATGACCTCCTTGCCCCAAGCACCAACACTGTATGAACAATGAACAATAATAAAATAAGCCTAAGGAGATGATAATTCAAAAGAGATTACATAAAAGGCTATGTGGAAGTAGAATAAAGATAGTGACATTTCTGTTAAAGAGGGTGAAGTAGGACCTACCAGTTCTTAAAAACATCAGCAAAGGTTAAATGAGAAGGAATGGAGACAGATTTACTCCTGCTATGACTCTACATTAATGACAACAGAATAGCTAAGTATCCTGACAGGATATAATCTGCCCAGGGATAAAAGAACCTCCCTGGCCATAGAGGCTCTGGCATCCTTGTGGCAGGAACACGCAGGCTGAGTGGGCTCAGAGTATGCTCAGCAAACCATTGGAAACAAAGGTAGGAGTTTGCATTGGCTGGCTAAAAAGGAATGGCAGGATTTGTATTTAAGGAACATCCTGTATCAGTCTCCCATGTGTAAAAACATGCTCACACTTCCACTGCTGTGAAAAGCTACAGGGAAAAACATTCTTCAATACATTCATAAAGAATGTCTCCTCCTAATTAAGCCTAATTTGCAATTTCTGTCTTTCTCCCCCAGCTAACTCTTATCTTTAGCTTAGAATCCTTCCTTCACAAACACCTCCAAAAAGCAGGCTTTGGGGCCAGCTGATCCTATGCATATAGGAAAAATGCTGCCCTGAGTGATATGTCTCTCCCACCACCCTTCTCACCACTTTCTCTCTTGCCCACTTGGCCTCACACCTGGAGGATGGATGACTGGAGAATGGGCATTTATTTAACAGGAGGAAAAGAGGGCAATTACTGTCAGGCCCAACAGGTGACAGCCCTGAGGAGCATGGGCTGGGGGATGGTGCCTGGTAACTGTGGGCCAAGCAGAGGCAGGAACCCAGTCCACCCCTGCACCCACCAGATGCTTGGAGTTTGTGCCACAAGTCCCTGTGCCAAAGCACAGGTGCCTGCCCCCAGCCCTTGGGTGGCTTCCCCAAAGGGTGGAGCATTCCTATGGTGCTCACTTGAGCTGATTCTCCTGTGCCTTGCTCAGGGTGCAGCAGGCTGGTGCAAGGAGCCCAGTGGATCCAAGGACAGCCACTTCAGGGGTCTGCACCCTCCTCTGGCTGCTCACCCTCTAAGCCAAGGGTATCAGCTCCCAAGCAAACAGTTTGCTGCTGCTACATGTGAGTCCAGGACACTCACTTCCACCTTTGCTGGGAGGCAGCCATGGGGGTGACTCCCAGCCAAAGGGGAGCAGTGCTGGACATGCACTGGTGTGGCATTTCCATCAGGCTCTGCACTGTACTGGCAAAACTAAAGTCAGATGGCAAGGGGGCCAGGAGGCACCATCTCACAGAGCCAGGTAAGGCTTCCCCTCCCTGTCAACCAGAGGGTCAGGCTGCAGCAGAGACGGGAAGAAAGTGGAAGAGACAAAATAAAGTGAAGATTTAGAAAAAAGTGGCACAAAGGGGGAAAATGTGAAGAAGAAAGCACATGACTTGTTTGAAAGCTATTAAGATGGGGTCTTTGGAAAATGATTTGGTGTCTTCTGAAATCAATATGTTCCCATTTAGTTTCTATGCATTAAGCTAGGGAAGATAGCTGTAATGTAAGTTTTATCATTTTTCTGAGAAATAGCCACTGATGAAATAGCTGGGATGTGAAATACTAACGGGTAAGGGGGCAATATTAATGTCACACTAAAATAAAGGGCTGAAAATCCTTGAAGAAAATGGATCAGAAATTCCCCTGGTAGAAATGTGTCCTTATGAGTCAGCACCTGAAATCCGGTTTCTGCTCTAGAAAACAGAACAGCTTGGTGTGCGCGTCTGTCAGGCAGGCGCATTTCACTTCATTCAAACTAGAAAGCATACAGGCAGCTACATTTTTCAATACAAATAGAGCCTCAAATCAGATGGCACCAAACAAGAAATACATATCTCCATCCTGCACGTAGGTTTCTATTCTAGTCATGTGGAGCAAAAACAGAAAGTTAAATGGGGACAGGGACATTTTTTTTCACAGCGTGGCGTGCAGTTTTTGGAAAGCACGGTGGGGAATTTTTTTGCAGAGGATGACCTATTTGGAACAATACCAGCAACTTTGGAAATGCCACTCTGGAGTTCAGTCAGGCAAGTAACTAAAGCAAACTTGGGCAGGCAGGAGAAGGAAAGGAATAAAAGAGTATTTCATTTCTGACACTAATGGCCGTGCAGCAATCTGTTTGTTAGAGAACGGGTGAGGTGGAAATCTGCTCTTCACCCTTTGAAAGATGGTTTCCCTGGGCTGACTGTGGTGCATTAGTGACTATGCTGACTGCATGTTTTCCCCTTTTTTTGGAGAGTAGTGGGTTCTGCAGTGCTGGAGAGGAATGCAAAATGGCAGCTGGAGAGGGAGGTGGGTGGCAGTGTCCTCAGCCATTCTGATGAAACGTGGCACTGCTGCCTTTCCCCAGGATTTTGCAGAGAAGGGTAAGAAGACAGATTTGTTAGGTTATCAGTTCTGGCACGGAATTTGTGTTTAAAGTAAACCAGCAGATAAGGCAGCAAGATTATAATTTTGCTAATAGGTGGGGCCTTAGCACACAGTATCAGTGAGCACAAATAAACCCTCATCTAAACCTGTCATTATTTGCAAACTTACCCCGAGTCCAGGATCACTGCAAGTGAAGGGCAGTAACAAAAGCAACTAACACAATTTCACTCATCACATGTATTCATCCAGCTATTGCAACTCAGCCATGAGATCCGTGAGAAGCAAAATTTATCCCGTAATGTTAAAAATAGTTCTGTCAGTTAAAAGCCTGTCTTGTTCAATGGAGCAATACTTAAATTTTATTTTACACAGCTAAAGGAACATTTATACAACAATTAAAGCTTACCATTGCTGTAAGACCGAAAATTTCCTACAAATTTTATGTATTCATATGTTGGAAATTCCTTTGGGTTCAAACTTCCTCTCAGAAGATGACAATAAAACTCTAGTTCATTGTCAGCTGGATTGTTAAAAGAAGAAGAAGAAGAAATAAATATACTATTTCAGCTAAACACAACCAATGGTGTCTTCCAACCCCAATCTTGCAACTGGCAGCACAAGAGCAGCTTGTTACCTGTCAGGAGTCTCAAACACCAATGTGCTATACATTGCAGGAGCAGAGGCTCTGCAAGAAAGCCTTGCAGGGATGCAGGTTGCTCAGCACTGTGCCCAGGCGTGCCTGCAGCTCGGGGACAGCTTTGAAGGCTTGCCCTTCTCTAACACCACCTCATCACAGGAGTAACACAGCCACAGCTTCAGTGCAGCCACAGAGAGAACTGGGTTCTTCACTTACTGCTTTTATCTATTTAGGCTCCTCACAACTCACAGCTGTTCTACATCCTGTGTTGGAAAACTATGCTTAATTACCTAAAAACATCTATTAAATTAACTTTGGCATATTAGCTATCAGCTGCAGGTTTTGTACGATACAGTAGATTGGGCAGCTGTACATCTTACATTATTGTGTCGTTTTTGGTTTTCTGCATCTTACCTCCTAGAGTGAGTAAGGCTGAGGAAGTAAAAACATTTCCAAGGAAATCAAATTTCAATTGGAAAAAGAATTACAATAGTTTTAGAGGTATTTTTGACTGTAAGGCAAACCAAAAGTACGCCACATTAGCTGATCTCTGAACAACATCTTACTTGAACAGGCTGAAATATCAATTAAGATGTGATTTGTCTCAGGCGAACTCTCAATTTCCATCAGCTAACCTATTTTCCTTAGCTGTCTCAAATGATATGATATTTAATAATTAACATAACTGCAAGTAGTCTTAGCCTAGTAAAATAAAGGCAAAGAGTTTCATTTAAAAATAGAACCAAAGGGTCATTCCAGGTGGTAAGATCTTTTTGAAAGGCTATGAACCTAATTTTTTTATTGCACATCACATAAAAAACTCTTTCTGGGAGCAAATTTTTTATCCTGCCTGTGCTTTTTCATTTACTAGAGAAGATAAAATGAAACTTACTTTTTAAGTAATCGGATGAGGCAGAATCTGTCATAAGCATACAAGAAGATAACATCTTATAAATTTCTGAGTGTTCTTGTTCTGGGAGGAAGTTTAACAAATTCTGATCCAAGACATCACACTGCAAAGAGAAATAAGTTTTGAGACAAACAGAAATATCACAACAAGCAACACTTGCAGAGATGTGCAACAATTTGTGGTACAAAGCCTGTGGCATTTGACAGGAGTTTCCTCACTGATTTCCAGGTACTCTAAAACAGAGGGAGAACCTGTTGGACAAACTGAGTGGCCACTTCTCTGTGGGCTGGTCATCAGATTAAGTCCCAGCAATCAGCAATATTTGATGTCTCTCAGAGACCATCAGATGCAGCAGGTATGTCCATGCAATTAAATGATGAGACCTGGGAGAGGGCTGGAAAAGGGTGTCTGGTTCCCCATAGTGATACTAAGCTCCATGCACCAGCCTGTTGTGGATCACTGGGATTTGTTCTCTCCCTGAAAGAGCCTGACTTGCAGGAGCAGTGAGGCTGAGAGTCACCCTGAGTCAGCCAGGTCAGTCCCAGATCAAGCCCCTTCCTGGGGGAATCCCCTCAGATCCTGGGAAATGCCCTTGGGGTGGCAGGTCTGGTTCCCCACTTCCTGCATCCTGGCAGGTGGGAGCAGGGAGAAGAGGACTTCCACATCTGGACCTGACTTTACAGCAGTTAGTCTCCTGGGAGGGGGACTTCACAGTGCCACCAAGTCCTCCCTCTGGCCAGCCATGAGTTGAATATCCATGTGCCTCCAGCCCCATGATCAGCTGGCTTGAACCTGAAATCCATCCAACATCTAGGAACTGAGATTTGGGAACGGAAAGAAGAGATGGATTTGTGCAAAAGGCCATGGCTGGCTCAGGGTGGAGACAACAACAAGTATGTCATGGGCTGCCAAGAGGAAGGTCTCCCTATGCCCAGTGTGGTGACTAACCCAACAGAGTGCATCTGAAAGGAAGCCTGAGAGAAAGTGACCCTCCAATGGCATCAACTTACATCTGTCCCACTTGAGACTACCTCAGGCTGAGCTGGCACACTGACACAGCTTTGTGTGTCATCAGAGCAGCTTCTATCAGACTGTACAGTCATGCTGAAAACATGTAAGCTCTGTATGAGACTGGCAAGTTTTTAACCATCATCTAATTGTGTAAGATTGTGCTTTGGCTTCCATCTGCTTTCTATTCATGCTAGCTTTTCTTGGAATTCCTGTTTAGAGTGGTGAAACTCATTGAGCAGACTTTAAAAAACAGTGCTATGCTTTATACACACACCTTAACAAGAATATATCACTTCAGATGATTCAGTTATAAGTATTATATATGCTCATTACTTGAATATGTTGTGAAGAATACTCAAAAGTTATTTTTGTGACCTTAGTTTATATCTTAGTAATGTGAATCCTACTGATACAGTTCGTGATAAAGGTTTTTTATGTATGTATAAATACTTACATACACACTTCTACATACACATACTGTACTTCAGAAGATATAGTACATTCTTTCATGTAATTTTTTTTGTGCATATGAAGAGAGAGCCTTTGACAGGAAACTGCACTGGTAAGTTCTGTTCAAGGCTCAGGTGTAATCTCAGAAATTATTTTTTTCCTGTAAATGATAATGATACCACCAGGTTAATTAGTCTCCCATCTACTCTGCAGTAACTGCAGGAAAACTAGATGTGAGCCATCACCACTCCTCTAACTGAAACCTTTTGTCTCCATACTGTGACCAATCTCCAATTCCAAACTCTCACCTCTTGCAGAGGTCTGGCACACCAGTAAAACAGTGCACAGAACAGAATTTCTAGATCTTGTACACATCAAGACTTCAACAATGCTTTCGAATCAATATGTCAATCCAGAATACATTGCTAAGTCAAACAAAGAGATGGAAGCAAATATTCCACTGTCTCACTGGAACTGTAGAAAATGCCAAGCAAGCTATTCATAGCTAATTCTGCACCAGACTCAAAGAGCAGACACCTGATGCCATGGCAAAAAGGTAGGTGGTGAAACAGATAGGCTCTGCAAAGGGATCTGGACAGACTGGATCTGGAAAGACCTGAAACCAACTGTATGAGGGTCCAACAAGGCAAAGTACCACATCCTGCCCTTGGGTCACAACAACCCCAGGCAGTGCTACGGGTTGGGGGCAGAGAGGCTGGGAAGCTGCCCAGTGGAAAAGGACCTGGGGGTTCTGGTCCACAGCAGCTGAACATGAGCCAGCAGTGCCCAGGTGGCCAAGAAGGCCAATGGTGACCTGGCCTGTGTCAGCAATAGTGTGGCCAGCAGGAGCAGGGCAGAGATTGCTCCCTGTACTGGGGACTGATGAGGCCACACCTCAAATGCTGCATCCAGTTCTGGGCTGCTGAATTCATTTCCCACTGAGGTGCTGCAGTGTGTCCAGAGAAAGACAACAGAGCTGGGGAGGGGTCAGGAGCACAGGTCTTACAAGGACCAGCTGAGGGAGTTAGAATTGTTTAGCCTGGAGAAAAGGAGGCTCAGGGGAGACCTTATCATACTCTTAAAACTATCTGAAAGGAGGTTGTGGTGACGTGGAGGTTGGTCTCTTCTCCCAGGCAACCAGTGACAGGACAAGGGGAAATGGATTCAAGCTGCAGCAGGGGAGGCTCAGGCTGGACATCTGAAAAAATTTCTTCATGGCAGAGTGATTAAGCATGGAAAGAGGCTGCCCAGGAAAGTGGGCAGAATCACCATCCCTGGAAGAGTTCAAAAAATGAGTGGACATTGCACTTTGGTTTAGTGGGCATGGTGGTATTAGGTCAAAGGTTGGACTTGATGATTTTTCAGGTCTTTTCTGACCTGATAATATTGGCAAAATTTGACCATCAGTGATAAAAATGAATCAGTTAGAGGGGAATGGTTTGTAGCTCTGTCTAATTATTCTGCAGTGAGCAGTTCTTTGCCACTGACTGAGACAGCCAGAGTATTGCTGAATGAGATAGGCAAAGCAGGCAAAAGATAAACTACAATGACTGTGGGAAGACTTGTTAGATGGACTATGTTAATGCACAGTTATGCTGCTAAGCCTGGAATCTACTCTGCTTCTTCAAATCTATGGATCCTGCTAAGCAAAGCTTTGGAGTATTTACTCCTGAAAGCTAAGGCAGGCAAAGAACACCTTTGCCTACATGGATGCTGGTCTGTTCTAAACACAATACATCAAGTTCTGCAATAATGGGATGCATAGTTAAAATATTTTTGCAGTTTCAACAAAACAGCTGTACTCCAGAATGGAACTCCTTCCTCATAATTTCATTGCTTTTATTGTGGGGTGGGGGTGATGGTTAGGTGGAAAAATTCTAGCTGCAGGGAGAAAAAAAATCAAAGGATCTAAGCAAACATGGTGACTAGGAAAGGGATGGTGGAGGGCTGCAAATGAGACAGATTTCTTTCCCATCAACACAAGAAATAAAGATGGCTATGCACTGGTGTGCTGGGATTTGGCCCCTGTATGAACCTGTATGTCCTGTACTGATTCCCACTGCTACCCTGTAACAGCAACACAGCATGATTAACTTCTGCACACTGTAAGGTGCCATGTCCTGGATTCTTCCACCCTGGGGTTTGCCTTAAGCACCCAACACAGCAGAGCAGCTCCTTGAGTTTCAGTGGGTCACCCCTGAGGAGAAATCTCAACCCTGCCAGGGACCTTCTGCAAAAGCAGGCAAGAAGGGACAGGGAGGACCCTTCTCAAGAGACTGCATATTCCTGGAGTCACAGTGTACCATCTGACTGGCAAATGCTGAGTTGTGATCAGATTTCAATGAGTTCACTTCAGTTAAGAGTCATCCTTACCATGTGAGATTGACCTCTCCATCTCAACTAACCCTATGTGTAGTCTCCAGACCTCATTAAAAAAAATCTAGAATTACAACAAGGGAAGCTTGTGTCTGAAAATTCTCCATGGAAGTACGGGAAGCTGTGTTAAAGAGAACCAGATATATTTGTTCTCAGCACTGGAACTTTCATGATTTTAATGAAAGAAAATACATCAGTTTTCTTAACAGGATTCCTCAGAGAGCCCTGCTCTGCATTCTGCACAGTTTTGCATTCCTTTCATTGTACAAAGCAGAAGATTTTCAGAGTATTTTTTCCCTGTTGTCACAGAGGAGAAAGAATTGGTATTTTGTCCCTCAAACAGTGACTGAATTTAGCTTACAAATAGATCCTCGAGGTAAACAAAATAAGGCACATAGATTTTCCAGATAGCACTCTGATGAGTTTTAAAACTTAAAAAAAACAAATGGCAAGGGCAACAGAGGACTAAAATACCCAATGTGCACCTAGAAGCACCCTCAGCTGGGCCCCTGCCCATGGCCACAGAGATTTGCTAACCTGGGGCAGGCAGAGGCATTTATTCCTTGCTCAGTTATGGCCTCTGGGATGCTTCCTCTGCATGTGTTGGCTGGTGGGGCTGTTGTTAACCATTACCACTCCAGCAGCTGCAGGAAGGTCTGCTCCACCTCCAACCCAGCCAGGCTGGTCCCTGACTTGGACTGCCATGTGCTGCTTCTATGCAAATAAAAAATAATGTTCCATCTTTATCCTTATTTTGGGCTGGATACCATGTCAGGTTATCACACAAAGCATGTCTTTGGGAGAGAAAACCAATTTAGGTTCTGATGGTACAACTCAGGAATTGTAAACCTGAATCTATCCATGTTCAGTCAGGGCTTCAGACTTCAGGCACAGGGTCTGAAATGTGTCTTCCTGAAGAGGAATACTTTCCCTCAGCAGATCTATCACCTCTACTAAGAATCAGTATTTGAAAGGGATACCAATGAAACCTCCAAATGATAAAAGACAAGGAAATTTCATGGAAATCAGTAAGTGTATGAGAACTCCACAGCCTGTGTATAGGACAGAGCTCTCCCACCCCTGAAGTGAAGAAAGTGTCAGCAAACAGTCAAGTACTGGTCTTCTAAACTGTTGAGGATGAAAGAGAACTGAAATAGATAGACTCAGTTCAATCTGTTGTTGCATAGCAATATTTTTGCATTTACCAGGAGCTGCTCTTTCATCAAGTTCTTTTGTCTCAGAAGAAAATAATTTTCCTTCTTATTCCAGCAAGGTAGTGTTGTGAAATACATTTGTCTGGGTGGAAAACATAACACGTATTTGGTGAAAAACTAAATGAGAGAAAGAGAATTGTAATTTTCTTAAGAACATGGCAGGGGGTAGTACAATAATGATTTGGCAGCTAATTTTTTCTCCTGGGCATGTATTTATTTGAGACCAGGGTACTAAAAATGAGTGTGAGGATTAATCCATAATTATTGTGCCATTTCTCCTAGAGCAGCCTTAGCAACAGGAGCAGGGTTTGGAGCGGTCCCTCGCCCCTGCTCCTCCAGCCCAAGCCAAAGCACAGGAGTGTCTCCTGGAGCAGCACACAGACAAAAGAAGCTGAATGTACTGAGCATCGGCTGCACTGGTGTAGGGTTGCACCCAGCATTGGCTCCACCAGCAGCTCCTGGGAGCAGTGTGCTCCCCTTGGGAAAGCACAGGGGAGCTGCAGGGAGAGCTGTCAGCAGCCTCCAGCTAACTCCAGATTAAATGGGGCTTTTGTCCTTTACCTCCCTGGGAGCAGCATAAGGCCCTTAACAAGCTCCTCACTGGGCTGCCAGCAGCACTGGTGCTATTCTCTGCTAGCTTAGAAATCAGAGATGGAAAAGATCAGCCAGGTCACCCTGTCCCTCCCCTGGCCAGACTATTCCTGCAGAGCTTTTTCCATTCAAGCTGAAGTGCCTCATAGCAACAAAAACCTGAAGGATATGAATCAGACAGAGAGAGTGCAGAGCTGAGCAACAGCAGCAGCCAGCATAATGCAGGGACAAACTCCCTCACCACATTTTCAGGAAAACACCATCCCCAGCACTGTTTTACACTGCTCCTACAAGTGCAGTGCCCAATTCTACAACGTGTAGTAGAAAAGGCAGTGCCAGAATTACTCACCGGTAAATGCCCCAGAAGAGGTGTGATGCTGTCAGACACATAGATGATGCTTCCACCTGTGGTTACTGCTATAATGAAGCCATCTAATGCCTAAGGAAAACAGACAAGTGCAGAGTGCTTTAATAGGAATGACTGGTGTAAACAGGACATCTCATCATGTATTGATCAAAACAGTTTGACTTCGGCACCATATTGTTATCGAGTTGTAGGAATGTTATCTCAAGTTGCAGAACAGTAATTCTCTGATTTTACAGTCTGATTTAACTTTTACAAGACTCTTTGTAGTCTAGTAAAACCTACTATTGAAGCAACAAAGGGCTCACAGGAACATTTCATGTCTCAGTTTTTAAATTAATCACACATTTTAATAATGCAAAATGACTATGACTGGATCCCTTGGAAGTTATTAAAATGAACATTTGAGCTCTGTGTAAATATCAAAGGACGATGAAAGGATGCAGTCCTATCTCAAAACGGTACTTCTCTGCAAACCCCATAAATCTCAGTTTGTATTAATGTAACATTGTATATTACTGGGCTTTCATGTAAGTAAAAGCAATGCAAATGATCAAATAATCCTTAGCCTGAGTTTTAATTGAGTGATTTATTTTAAAGGTCATGGTATTAGATCACTCATTCCAAGACAAATTCACCCTTCTGCAGAGTTTCTTCCTCACTTTGGTCCCATCTTGTAGTAAGCCCCTTCACTCACAGGACTGAAGGGAAATGTCAGCCTTATCCCCACCCTCTGCACAGGAGCAATTTCACCTTCAAAGTGAGTCTCTTCTTTAGTCTGAGCTGCCAAGTTTTGAGCTAAGTTTTGCTCAGAATTAAACCTAGGTGGATTTTGAGATCTAAGGCAAGATTAACTTAATTTTTTGGGGGATTCTCCTCAGAGTGAAATAAAGCTAGATGATCTTCAGATCACTGTAAGGAGAACATCTCAAAAAATTAAGACACAACAGTAGGTGCCCAGATAATATATTAAAACCTTCCCATGATCATTAGGGAGTCACCAGTGAGGCTCCCAAGCCTTCAAGTGGAGCAAGTCTGGGTCCTTCCTGTCAGTTCCCCACTGATCTGGAATCTGTTTTGCCAGCAGTACTTGAGCAGCAAAGGCCCTGCAAGCACAGCTGAATCAGAGCAGTGTTTGACAATGCTCCAGGGGCCATACCTGCTCAGGAGACAGGTGTACTGCAAACAGCCTGACCAGAGAGTCACAGCAGCATTAAAAACCATACCACAAATCCAGGCCTGCCTCCAAGCCAGACTTGCAGTTGATCTTGTAAGCCACAGCACATCCTTCCCCCCCACTGACTTCAATAAGGGAAAGAATTCTGAGAATACTGGAAAATGCTAATTGTTAAAAAAAAAAAAAAAAGAAAAAAAAAGGGAAAACACAAAGCCTTGAATAAAGACACAAACATATGTTCCTTTTTCCAGAGAATGCTGAGCACCCACAACTATTTAAGTCAATGGGAATCTGCTGGTGCTTCAATCCTTTGAAAAGCAAGTCAATAACTTATACCCCAGTAGAAGAGTGAGTGTTTAGCATCTCTGAAAACCCTCCAGCTGCTATAGTTAGTTTGATTTTGTTAATCTAGGTGCAGAGAATATGTTTTTCTTGAGTGCAGTACATTCAAGCTGTTTTCTAAAAAAGCATGATAGCTGTTAACCCATAGAAGAGAGCAGTGGTTTTACAAGGCAGTTGGATCGTGCATGTTACTATGGTGAAGGTTGTTAGTTTTTAAAAAATCAAGTCTTTATTTCATATCCAATGCAAATTACACACAGTGACTCATATCAGAGCTTTGTGGTAAAATCAAGTTAATGTGTGCATACATAACTCTGTTTTTATTTACTTGCAACTGGACATTCCAACATTTAGAGAGAATTTTCATCTTCAAAGGTTTTACTATTGCATCAGTCCTAGACAGACAAACAGAGCCTAATGCCCACTGTAATTTGGTGACAGCCTTTTCAATGTGGTAAGAAAAGGCCATTTTCAGGAAAGCTGATATATTATATATATATAATATATATATATATAATAAAAGCTGATATATTATATATACTGCAGTCAATTATGCCTTGAGTCTTTTGAATTAGTGCTCAGAAAAAACCCTATCCATCTTTTAATAACAGGATGGGAAAAACTTCAAGCAGTCTTGTCCAAATGCTAATAAAATAAGATTAGTAGAAAGGCAAAATAGCAGGGAATGATGAACATCTGTCACAACAGGACATCCCAATACCCAATGTTGTCTTGAAGGGCATGGAAAATCACTGTAGCAAGAAGGTGATTTATAAGCTGGGAAACCAAAAGTGATTGTTTTAATCTAAAATTGTGTAGCATACAAGTAGAATCAACAAAGACCCAACCTGTCAAAACAACAGTCAATTTACTGCTATCTGAGGGACATATTTCAGTGCAGATTGAAGGAGTTATGTGTGTTAAGTTCCTGTGCACAGAGATGGAAATGGGTGGTTGTCAGAGCAATGGGAGCAAAGTGTCTCATAAAACTAGCCCAGGGGAGTCTCATCACAACAAATTGCAATGGCCAAAGGACTGCCAGCCTCTGGGAGCCAGCAACGTGCTCCGGCTTTATGCCACTCCTTGGTGGTGAAGTTGCTCCCCACATCCTTCCCTGCCCATCACCAGAGCCTGGATCATGTGCCACGTTCACACCATTTGTGAGAGGAGAAGCTTGTTCTCAAAGGACACTGTGGGGCTATGCAACATCTCTGTGTTTAGTACAGGAGAAGACCCTGGCTAAAGGCAGTTCTAGCTATTACTGAGAGAGAAAAATGCATTCTAGCAACTCATTTGCTTTTCATTTTGAATCTACATAAACACCATTGCATCGCCTCCCTTCAAATCCCAGCTAGCATTAAAAGAACCTATGCTATAATTGAATAACTATGATTGGAAAATGCTAGAACAAGAGGTGTTTGATAAGGGCCTTGAAAAGCAGAGTGGAAGTACCAACTGTATCAAGCCAAGAGGAGCTGTCAGGCTTTATCTGCTTGTTCAGCACCTAGCACTAGAGGGATGTGACACCACTGCATTTCAGGTGCTAATCTTGCATAAATATTAGATGCTAACAATTCCTTCCAAGAACAGGAGAAAAACAGCCATGTGCCCTTTACCTCACCTCTGTTTGTAAAAAAAAAAATAACCTGTGATTTGAATCTTTGCCCTGAACTTCTTTTCTTGGGAGCTGCTGCACAGCTCTGCAGGCTGCAGCAGCCCAGCGCAACGGTACTGCTGAGAGGGAAGAGCAACAGGTGGGGACTTTACCCCAGTGACAGCTCTGCTTGATGGTCAAATACAGAGTTCCCAAAACCTCCTCTTTTGGAACTGCAGATGACAGTTTGCTCTAAATGCATGGGCATTTCCGTGAGTGCTAGACAAAATTAGGAAAGGTGTATGTGCATGTTTACCTCCAACATCAGCTGGGTGAATTCTTCATTGCTGAGAAATGAAGGCTTCCAGTCCTGCTGAATTTCAGAAATCTCTGTCTGTGCTGAGACTTCTAGACAAAGAGAATATTTACATCTTTAAAATTCAAATTAACTTCTATCTTGAAATATTACATATGAGTTGCTAGGAAAAGAGAGAAATAACCTTTGTATCCAAAAATTGCAGTTTTCAAGCCTGAAATGTTTTCCTCATTTTTTACTCAAGTCAACTTGTACTGACTTCAGTGGGGGCTTGTATTCACAAGGCTATTGATCTCAAGCAGCATTACAGGGGTATTGATCAAAAGATAAAACCACTTTGCATGAAATTAAAATCAAGGCAAGGATTAGCATGTGTCCAATTGCTATTTACAATTTACAGCTTCAAAATCAGGATGCTAGAGAGGCTTCAGCCTATAGCTTCTGTGCCGAACAGAACAGAAAGAAAGCTTCTTCAGAGGAGTCCCAAAGGGCTGTGACCCCAAACTGCAGAGCTATTGCTCTGTTTTCCAAAAGGAGAGCGAATCACAAGCATTAGCAGCAGCTTTACACTGGTGCTACTGCCACCACCCTCCCTCTGCCTTCAGCCACATGGTGCAGGGTAGCCCAGGAGAACAAAAGGAGCACCAGCATCTCATCCCAAATCCTGTCTGGAGGGCAGGGTCCCCTGTGCTGCCAGCCCATAAGGCCCCAAGAGGAGATCTGCCCCACTGTTGTCTTATCCTGACCCCATGGCAGAGGGCTTGCTCCAAAGGGCTTTCCATGGAGGAGTGCAGATACACCAGGATGACAACTCACAGCTTTGCACTGAAACTGGGGACCATACTGGATAACTGGTTGCACTGTTAGCTCTGAGTCAGACAGGATTCTGGGGGTAATTTACAGAAACTTGAGCTGGTTTTGTAGTTTGCTGCTCATTCTGCTTCTCTAGGAGGGCTCCCTCACTCAGGTCTAGTAGTGAGGGGATGGTGAGCACAGACTCCTCTCTTTTCAGCACCTCCTGTTGATTAGCACTTTAATTAATCCTGTTGATTAACACTTCCAGAGCATGTAATACTCAATGCTCTGTATTCAGAGCACATGGGTATACTGGCCAGAGGAACACAAATGAAAAAATGATACTAAAGACAGTAAATTTCTACAAGTGCCAGTGATTTTTGTCACCAAGAAAGAAATCAAATCCTCTGTTCAGGCTGTATTAGTGGAGATGCAGCCATTTGCTCCTACCAGCTCATTTGAGTTGCTCTCTGCACTACTGGGGGATGTCACTGGCAGCACGGCAACTCTCCACAGCCCCCATGGTCTTACACACAGCTTTGAAAAGGAGACTAAGGAAAAAGAGTCCATCAGATTTTTTTAAGTCTTTTCAGAATATAGGATACTTTCAGTAGATCTGTAGCTTGGAAAAGCCAATGTACATGAAATGGTGAGTGTTGAGAGAATTACTTGAGATTTGGGAGATTCTGTGGATTATAATGAAGGAGGCTGTTTATGAAGGAAAAAATCTGAAAATTTGCCTTCTCCTCTGTTATGACTAAAATCTTGGTTTAGCCTACCAAATGGAAGGGAACATGACTCAATAAACCAGATCCAAAGTACACTGAGGATAATCAACACTTTTAAATGCTGATGCTTTGTATTATATTCTGTGACTACTAATCTGCTTTAAAAATAGATAACATTTGCTTTTTTTAGCCAGTGCACAAACCCCAGTCACATTTTGACCCAATTGCTGTGGAAAGATTTGTGACTGTTAGCTTTCCTTCATTTAGCTGTTTCTCAAGGAAAAGCACCTTTTGGAGTAAATTATTTGGACCTTCAACTACATTTATACACTTATTTCAAATTTTAGGTGATCGTTCTTTGCTCAGATTTATAATTGAGCATATTCACATCTTCCTGTGCCTTGGGCAGCTAAAAAAAAAGGTGAGTTATTACTATAATTAAAAAAAAAAAGTGTACATAACTATTAAACCTTGAGATGTCCTGGTCATCCTCTCCTATACAAACCATAGGTTAACAGTTGGACTCATTGCTCTTAAATATCTTTTCCAACCTAAACAAATATATGATTCTATCTTGTCTGTGTCAAAAATTCATTTAAGGAGAAATTGCACTCTAATGCCAGAACCATTAAAATTATTTCCTCAGTAAGATCAACATCTGTGACTCCATTCTGTTGCAAGTCATGATATAAGAGTTTTATTGATCTTTCCTGTTACACCCAGAGTTCTCCAGAGAGTGCAGGAAGGAGGTGCTGGATGAGCCAAGGTAAGCCAGGTGACATAGTGCATCATCCTGTGAGACCCCTTTATGCTTTCTGGGACCAGGGGCATTCCCCACAATCACCCACTGAAACCTCTTCATCATAGGGGCAGAGCAGGAGAGGCCCAGGCCCATTTTAATAAGTGCCCTGATTTACAAGGGAGGAGCATTTCAGGTGACCACTACTGGTGGATGTCAAAGCATCAGGAAAGCCACAGTGCACATTCCCCCCTCTGAGTAGAAACTAGACCTAAGAGAGTAAATCAGCAAGGTCAGAAATCTCCTCTGCCCTCTGTGAAGGTACATTTCTAAGGGACTTAACTGTCTCTGGTGCAAGCATTTAAAAAAATGAACTCCTGGCTTTCTGATGCTGAACTTGACTACTGCAATTGGATGCTGTGCACATGTGATGTAGCTTCTGCTTGTGCAAACTGGGTGAAGCATGTCAACTATCTGTGGATGCAATGTGCTGCTGCCAGCTTCAAAAAATGAGGGATTTTCTGGTCTGAGTTTTCTACTCAACGTGGAAAATTGAGTCCTGCACAGTTCACTGAGGAGCTGGGGTGCTGAACAGATTGCTTCCCTGCATTTTTTCTGCAGAGAAACTGGGGCAAATGCTTTGTTCTTCTGCTCAGAATATTGCAAATTTCAAGTAAGGGAATCTTCCCTCTGCTCCCAAATCTCTCTTGTTCAAAGCATCTGTCTTCTTCATGAATGCTGCAGGGCACTGTTGCCGTCCTTCTCTCAGCTGCTGCTATTTGCCCCTTCTCTAGCAGGTTGAGAGTCATCTTCAACTGAAGAGCAAATAAGGAGATGTATTTGGGCAGCACAGTGTCTGCAAATGATCTTTTTTGATGAGGTAGGTAAAAACTTCAAATACCTTATGTTGGCACTTTTAGGTCCCTCAAGCCATTCTGATAATCATTGAAGGAAACAGGATATTACAGTAACTGTCTGGCAAGTGCATGAAGAGCAGCACTAAAGCTTACCATTATGTTTCTGCAGAAAGCCTATGACTTTTTCCAGCACAGTGGTTTTGTCCATTTTGCGAGTGTTGCCTGGAAGCATGGAGCTGAGCTCTTTGATGAGAACATTGAACTGATCGCGCCTCTTCTTCTCAGACTTGTTACGCGAAGCCCTGTAGACAGGGGAAAAGAAACAAAGGATGAGCAGAGCAAGAAGGAAAATCATCATGTACCTGCTCTTTGCAATGTATTTACATAAAATCAGCTTGGCTGCACGTGTCAGCATGTGAAGATTGACACTGGACTCCAGCAAAGCTGCAGAAGCAAGTAGGAGGCAACAGTTCCCACCTCCTGCTCTTGTCTTTGAGCCACCTTTAGTGCCCAGTGGGGAGATGGAGGCTCTGCTCACTCCCCTGTGCTGCCTCTGGACACTCTGGCTGAGCTTATCAGGACAGCATTGAGATTGTAGGTGAAGGAGCTCTGTCCATCTCCCAGACATATGTAGGATCTTAAAAATTCATGCACTCTCTGGGGAGGCACTCAGAGTGAGAAGAAATAGGAATACTGTGACAACAGTAAAACTGTCCATAAAGAAGAAGAGTAGACACTGGATCATACCCATCTGTGCAGTCTTAACAGAAGAGAGGGATCCCAGTCCTGCAGCTGTTGCACAGGAGCTGGGTTGATCTAGAAGGACTTGCCCACTTTGATCACAGGTGCTCTGCCTACCTCCAGGCTGGCAGAGAAGAATCAGGATATTGTCTTCCAGTCATTGAGATCAGAGACCTGAGTAGACAGAAGTTGCTGCAGTTCCTATCTGGTTTAGATGCCACTTTGTTTGGTCTCCTTTCCAAGGTCACAATGACAAGCAGGAGAGAGGGCATCAGCATGGATTGCCTGAGGCTGGGATGCATTTCCAGACTTGGGGTCTTGGAAGTGCCAGCAGTGCTTGCCCTTAATCTGTGCCACTGGGAAAATCAGCGCCAGTGCCCCAATCTCTAGGTTTAAAACAAAGACTCTACAGCTTTCTTCACCAGTCTTGTCTGTTTAGATTGCAGATTCCTCAGAGAGAGACTGCTTCTGATGCTGTGTTTCAAGAGCTCAAAGGAAGAAAGGATTTGATTTCATTTGGGGTACTTTGGCACCATCATAATACTGTCATTAAGGCTGTTGATAATCTTTTCAGCATGCGCACTTTGGTTTTTTTTAACCCTATGCCAATCTGTACACACACATTTTCTGACTTGTTCTCATGAATACCACAACTGTTTGACTCAGAGATTGTCACCTGGACTTCTGTATCCATGTGGAAATAGAAATAAGTATAGCCCAGTAGGTTTGTTTATTCTTCTGAAAGGTCCTCAAGCAGATGAGATTTGCCTTGTCAATTATGCAAAGACTGAAAAATCTGGTTACATGTAGATGGAAAAGAAAAGCCAAGAGGCCAGTTCTCACTCTGACTTTTTCAGTCCCAGTTAACTCTGCCGTGCCTCAAAGCTGGTCTGGATGCACAATGCTGAAAGTCAGAGCAGAATTTAGCCCAGCATCTACATCCCCTGCGAGGACCAGCATGGCAATAAACATTTTCAGCAGAGAAATCACTACAGAGGCTTCTGGATGTTACTACTGACAGAGGGGTAATTTTTGTTTGTCTTGCTCTCAACCCTGAACACACTTGGAGATACGCTGGATAGAAGCCAATGCTTGATTATTTTACAGCTTTGAACACAAGAGATTGGGTGGATACTGCCTGACTGATTTCAGCTTGCTCTTATTACACTGCAAAAGGCTGTCAGAACAAGATGTGAAAAGCTCCAGCCTTATCCTCTTTCTCTACAGTTCAGGGCAACATTAAGAATATCAACATTTTACTTCCTCATAATTCAATCCTCAGTTCATTTTAAGCCTAAAGAGTCCAGATTTCCCTGAAAATAAAGTAAACCACCAGCTGTCAATAGGGAATGTGTTGCTTAAAAAAAAGGAAAAGAAAAGAAAAGAAAAGAAAAGAAAAGAAAAGAAAAGAAAAGAAAAGAAAAGAAAAGAAAAGAAAAGAAAAGAAAAGAAAAGAAAAGAAAAGAAAAAAGCCTTGACAGAAATATAAAGTATCTATTTTTAACACTTGACATTTTATTCACAAAGGAAATATAAAATCTCCTCTAGTGGAAATAACTCTACCAAGATATGAATCGATGATAACAGTCAAATTTTGAAAAGGAAAAAAAAAAAGAGAAAAGATTGAAAAAAATGATAAAAACTATCCCTGCGCAGTTGAAAATACTTTGTTTAGTACAGTTATAAATGCATGAAGTAACATTGTTTTCATCACTTCCCTTTGAAGATTATTTTCTACCCTTGCTTACTTCACTGCTAGGGCATACAATTACAGTAAGCCCAAACAACCTCTGTCTTAATTCCATACTACTTGTCCTAGCTCTCCTCCCTCCTTGCTACTCCATAAAGATTACAGCACATTCAAGGGGAAGGAGAAGACACAGTATGAATAAAATCAGGATTTTTAGTGAATACAGTTATTTTTAGTGAATACAGTTAAAAGCAATACAGAACAGTCTGAACTCAGAATGATCAAAAATCAACAACTTAACAGCCATTTTTATTCACTTACATATATGCTGCTTGCTTTCTTAGACAGATACTGACTGAGTAATAGATACTGCATTTTGCTAATTTACAATGAAATGTGACTTTACACTAAATTTCAGATTTCTTCTGGCTGTCCAGTGGAGTGTGTTATATATGCATCAATGCAAGTAACTGTACCACATACCTTCACTCTTAAATTTACTTTTTATTTCAGTGGAAAATGGCAGATAGTAGTCTTCATGATTAAGCACTTTCTCATGGTTCACTTCAAGCTGGTTTTGGTTGGAATTTGGAATTCAACTGAATTGTAAAAAAAGTATTTTAAAATTATATAGTATTAAAGTAAACTGAAAGAAGAGCAAATAGAGAAAAAAGTGCACAAAGCACACCTTTTCTTTAAAATTAATAAATATCTAAAACCAAAATGAACCTCATCCAGCACCAAAGAACTGAAAAGGAAACTATGGCTTCTGATCTGAGAAGATCAGAAAACCTCACACAGGTCTTCAGTGCTCCCAACTGTGGTGCTATCATACCCACATTTTAGTCCTCAGGTTGTCAGAGTGAAGTTGTGCCTTAGGGAGTCAGGTGATGCAGAAGGGGGCTCAATTTAACCACTGTTCTTCCTGATCTTGGCCAAATATTAAGCACCTGGCACAAGGGTGGGAGTGCAAGTGCCTCTTCTCAGGAAAGGATGGATCCTTTTTCAATGTCTGTGTAATAAAACCTGTAGGTGCCTAATAAATTGCAGCAGATAGACATGGTGTGGATGTGTATCTCTCCACACACCTAACCTGAGAAACTCACCTCCTGGCTTGAGACCATCCCAAAAACCTAGGCCCAGAAGTTTTCAGTCTCACCTACTTTTGACCAAGAAAATAAAAGGAGAAAACAATTTCCTGGGCTTTTTAATCCCCTCTGGTGTTTCTCAGCCCTGAGGGACCCAGCCCTCATACCACATAGAAGGAAAAAAAAGCATTTCCCTTGTGGAACAGGACAGGTGAGAGTCCTCAGTTTACATGACATAGCAGCAAAATATTCATCAAATAGCTTCTCCTAAGCTTGACTCTCTCTGGAAGAAAAACCTGTAGCTTTTAAATGAATCTGAGCTGTTTCAGTATAATGTAT
This sequence comes from Molothrus aeneus, assembly GCF_037042795.1. Classification (NCBI taxonomy): domain Eukaryota; kingdom Metazoa; phylum Chordata; class Aves; order Passeriformes; family Icteridae; genus Molothrus; species Molothrus aeneus. Next base: position 86,857,062 of record NC_089647.1, on the reverse strand, counting down.
TAACTTTAGATCTTCATGAAGCATCTCATGATTTCAAGCTCGATTTCAACTTTAGCTTTATTTCTAAAAAGCAAAATGAACTTAAATTACAATCTGAAGAAGCGGTTTCCTTTTCTAATTTTGAAAGTTATAACTTTTTTATGCACCCTGATAGAGGCCTGCCCCAGGGTATGACAAAAATTCCTTCTGGGAACAAACGGCATGAAAACCATACCAGATGGTGATGACAATTGCCGATAGCGAGGATACATATTATCCTATTTTTTTACATATATGCATTCATTTAATGAATTTTTCTTTTACTAGACAATTGGCACACAAATATCTTGAAGATGATCAGGCCTTTAGCAGGTGAAGCAGTGCTGCAAGGTGGGCTCCTTTCTGCACCCTCCAAAAGGAAGCAAAGGGGAACAGCTGAGCCTGGCTGCAGCCTGTGCTGACCTATATTGGTGAAACAAAGCTGCAGGGAGGGAAAGAAGCAGAGAAGGAATCAAAAGAGATGAAACTGGATCAACTGCTTGTGCCTGGACTGGAAATACTCTCATTAGAAGGAACCAAAGGGAAAAATGTGGGCAACCTCTGTCTCTCTCTAAAGTAATTAAACTGTGGACTGAGGCATTGATAACTTTGAATGCTTCCAAACTGCAGATGCCGGTCAGCTCTGACAGTCACTAAGAGTTTCACTGCCACAGGTCTTCTGCCTTGAAACACACCTTTTCTCTCCCAACAAAGGGTTCACAGTGAATTCCCACCAACTGGGACTCAGTGGAGCACAGACTGTATGTGAATATAGGTTTGTGCCAGTTTAGAGCTGACTTTTCGTGGTCTTTCTCTGCTCTGAAGGTAACTTCTGGGTGTTTTCATTGCTGTGAGATAGGCATTGATGAATAAATGAATAAATGACCATTCAATAGGGAAGAAACCCCACTTTTCCTGTTCTTTTTCTTTTGCAAAATGTATTTAAAGAAAAAAGAAAACCACGACATTTTTGTACACTCTGGAAGCTCAGATGATGTATTACAGTGGCAGAAGAATGTTGTTGGTGCTTCAGTTCTGATGTTCTGCAGTCATGTGAAGAAAATGATCAATGCCTTGGCTTTTTTAACATTTTCCACAGGAAACACTGCTAGGTTATTTTCTTCTTACAGTGCAGCCAGGTGTAGGAGTCTGTGAGATGGCAGTTTTTCAAGTTGTGCCTGACTGTATTTTACTCTCTTGCTCTTTGATTAATTGATTATGGATAAAACAGCTTCTGCAACAACAAGCAGCATCAAGCTCATCACAGAGAGTTATAAAAGAAAAGATACTCACCTCTTTGCCCTGTCTTTCTCATCTTCATCCATTAGATTGTCTAAGCAGTTTTTTCTGTTGAAGGAATGCAAGAATCAGTATGAATTGTCATTTTTTTAGCTCTATTTGCAGGTTAATCTCACAGTCACTCTATTTCAGTTTAATAACACTGTGATGATATCCAGGTCAGATAAATATGTCAGCAGTGCTCTATGCCACATTTTTTGATTTTAGGAAATATCCATTGTGGGTAATGTTATTCCTGAGCATTATGCTAGCCTAAGGGTCTCCTAGGCAGGGATCAAGGCTCCCAGGCACCACGTGGTGCATCAGCACAGTACAAAAACAGCCACGGGACACTTCTTGGGGATTTTTTTGTGTGGCAGTTACTCTCTGCAAACTTGTAGGCTGGATGAGCCTGGGGTGTGCTCAAGCTGAAAAGCATTTTCATTGCCCCCCATGTTCCCACCAAAACCATCTTCAGTGCAAGAGCCGGCATCACTGATGCCTTTGACCCCTCTGCTCTTCCTACTGGGAAGCTCTTCATCCTCCTCTGTGGATCTTGACCCAAAGCCAAATGAGATGGTAATAACTCTACTGAATTACACCTCAAATTCAAAGTGTCCTTATAAATCCTACTGTCTAAGCCATACTAAAAAACCCTCTTGCAGCCCAGTCAGACCACCTGCCCAGCCATGCTGTCACCAAGCATGGGGACTGTCCCATCCCTATCACTCTTTTTGCTAATCTTTACCAAAATGTTGTGACCTCAGCTTTGTAGAACAATTGCTCCAGCAGTGTGAGCTATAAGGAGAAAAGGGTAAATTGGGTAAATTAAGTAAATTTGTGTAGGCAAGGCAAAGGGAAAAATACAAAAGCAGCCCAGCTGAAGGCTGAGGGCTTCAGAAGTAGTTGTCACTAGCTCACTGCCCACCCTCCTTTGACCTTATGAGACAGTGATGCTTTATCTGTAACCACTTCAGCCCTGCACTACTGCACCTCTCATGGCATCTGGCACCCCTTTAGGGTACAAAATCCATGTGCTGCTGCATCCCACGCAAATATTTTCTGAAACAGCAGCACAACGCCACTGGATATTGTCAAAGCCTCATTTTCAAAGCAGAGGTGTAGTGATAGGCAATGATAACACCCTTTTTCAGCAATCAATGTTTCTCATTTAATGAGTCCTCAACATGCAAGACATGAATAAAATTGGAAGGGAGGAGGAAGGAAGGTAATTGCTAGGCTTTATTTAAGCCCATGTTATTTTCCACATATGAGTCACACATAAATTTGCCTGTTTAAAGAACATTTTATGAAAAAACCAAACTGAAAACTCAACAATAGTAAAACCAGTGCTTCTGTTATTAGTTCTCTTACAGCAACATTCTACCTGGTCATTACTCAACAGTTAGCTAAGAACACAAAACTTCCCCATAACCTTTTATCAAATGAGTTATGAGGAATTAGATCCACTGGTCACTGATTGGAGGGTAAAGCTACTACTTAATGGCACTCAGCTCTTTGATGAAGGATAAGCAGGAAATATGAAGGCCAAGGGACAAGTTTTTTCAGTCATAACTGATGAATTTAAATTGCTGAATTCCCTTACACAGAAAAACATAACAAATAATACCAAATAGTTTTTAGAATTTTTTCAGGTATTTGTTTTGACTTGCAAAACAGCCACAGTCAGCCATGACTTTTGACTTGCAAGTCAGCCATATCATAATCCATATTTTGGACTAGGAAAATGTATAAGGCCAGCAAAATTCTATTAACCAGTGTTTTACATATATTTTAGGTGTTAATTTTCTTAGTCCCATAATGAAACTGTTATCCCAATGACTGTGTTTTCAAATAATTCAGGCTAAAATGCAGTGACAATATTCAGTGTGTTTTGTTGTTATTTGCTCACTTACTGCAACCTATGCTATTCAAGAATACAGAGGGCATAGTTTAAATGGCAGGATTAGCATTCAGGATTTTGCAGTGTTTCTTGGCTAAATCTTTGCTCACAATCAGCAGGATGTTAAGGGGTATGAAGGGACCATGAAGATCATCTAGTCCCAATGGACACCTTGCACTAGACCAGGTTGCTCAAGGCCTTATCCAACCTGGCCTTAAACACTACCAGGGTTGGGACATCCGCAACCTCCCTGGGCAACCTGTTCCAGTGTCTCACCACCCTCACAGCACAGCACAGCACAGCACAGCACAGCATAGCACAGCACAGCACAGCACAAAATGTTCTGTTGCATGCACACTTGTTGAGTCTAGGATATGACAATGAAAATGGAGCAGTATCAGCAGCAGAAGTCACTCTCCATGAATCTCTACAGGTCTTCCTCTGGCTGTAACAGATTCCGAATAGAAAAGAGGAATACAAGTGTGCTGAGTGGCTGTGAGGAAGGATGGAGGCAGATGAGACAGTCAGTGTTGGTGCTGCTCAGCCGTGTCTCTTTTGGAGAAGCACAATGCACCTAATGAAAGGGGCTTCCTACAGCTGTACCCCATAAACCATCAAGAAGAAATTACACTGCCCGGAAGCCTCTACTCTTGAGAGAGAGCAACAGATCGAACTGGTCTCTTCTGCCAAGGATTTGGCTAGATCTGTAAAGAAATTCATGGCCAGCTTCCAGTAAACAAGGTTTCTCAGTGACTGACATGAAATTCTGGACCTGCTGTGCTGTTGTTAGCATGAGACAATATCTAGTTGTCATTTTGCTTCTGTTTGCTCACATGGCAAAATCTCTAGAGCATCATAAGCATTGCTAACAGGGTTTGCTAGTACATATGTACCACATGAAATTAAAACTGTTTTCAACAAAATAGACACATCAGAGTATACAACTGCTGCAAACTAGTATTACCATTCCCCTCCAGAGCCCCACAGATGCTGCCTTACACCTTGATGGAGAAACCCATGTCAAGGAGTTTAGGTATGTGCTTAGTGTGACCTGCTTGCTTTATTTTATTCTCCCAATCCCTCAGCTGTGAAGGTCCCAAACTGCAAACTGGAAACCTACTGTCTCTTGATTTAGGAGAAAATTCTGACTCATTGCAATGATGGAGGCAGGCAGTAAATACCAAGGCTCTGTGCCACAGTTCCCCTGCAAAGAAGTGACATAAAAAAACAAGTGGCACAAGTACTTCTCAAACTGTGAAGAATCCTTTCACAATAAGAAAGGGAATTTGGAAACCTATAGGTAAGAACACCACATGATGTAACTCCTGCTGGCAGAGTATTTAGCAGTGACAGTTACATTTGGAGCTTCATTAGTATCATCATTATCATCAAGGAGTGAAGACTATCACTCAAAAAGATGGGAACTACTTGGAACGAGGAGAAAGCTCACGTACTCCCATCAGGGAGGAACTCATACAAACACACAGAAAGACGTATATCCACAAGTGGGGAAGAATGGCATTTTGGAAACAAAAGACTGGCTAAAGCTGTTAACCATGTACCCCTGGCTTAGTTATCAGATGGAGAATTATAGCACAAACATCCCCCCTACATTCATTCATACAATGAATAGTTGCTTGGGAAAAAAGTAGTTCAGGCGGAGTGCCAGCTCGCTCCAGGGACTCTCTGGAAGAAAGGTTGCACATGTTTATTTTGATACAGTCTATTCCCACTGGACACAGAGCTTGAACTATAAAAAATCATCTGGCACTGATCACCTTATCCTGTGCTAGAAACATGTTTTTTATTGAGCTAAGCTACTGCTTTTCTGGGCTGGTGAGGTTGGTTTCACTCCTTCCTGCCCTACTGCTCATAAGGATATGCTGTAGACACTCGAATGCAGGTAATCAGTTGTTGATTTCCCACCAAGTTTCTGCAAGTCCAGCTAATAGTTTTTACAAATCTGACTGATATTTATCAAGAATTTTTAATCATATTCATTAAACTCAGCTGAATTAAATCAGAAATGTAAATTTCTTTCAGAGGTCCTGAGATGTGCCTGGGGAACATTTGTGAGAAATCACAGTATTTGTGCTTCCCTGGCCCTTATGTCTGGCAGCTCAAGGAAAAGACTGGACTTTTCCTCCTCTTCCCTCTCTAGCAAGGTGGGGTGTTTGCCTCCATCACCCCACAGGTTTGCCTCGGTATTCCACCACTTTTCCTGTACAGGTATGGTCAGCCCTGGGGAGAGGGATGCTCCCACCCACTGCAGGCATACCTGAGCCTTACACCTCAGACCTCACCCTCAGACCACTTGGGATGCCGGTACAATACAACCAATCCTAATTAAAGATGATGGTTTTGCACTTGAAGAACAATCCTCTCAAAGACAAGGGATGGAAAAGGCTTGCATGGAAAACTGGGATGCTGGGATGAAAGACCTTGAACTATCCTCTGACCTCTGTGAAGACCCTTTCCAACAACTGCTGTCTTGTGAAGGAGGAAGAAACAGAACAACAGGGTAGGCATGCTTCCATGCCTTCCAGACACATTGCTCAGCCTCAGTTTCTAGGCACCCACTAGCACAGGGGACAGTGTAGCTTGGTCACTGTGCTGGCATTGCTGCCAGATCCCCTGCCCAGGGATGATGAACTACGTCTGATGGGCACTGTGGTTGGTCAATGGCATCATCCCATGGGTGTTCACAGTGTGAGTTAGATGGGATTTGCCCACCCTGGGGAGCACCACTGTGGCTAGGAACTCCACCTACTTCCCCTCACCTAAGCAGAGCTCTGAAATGAATCACACTAACAAGTGAAGTATTCCCCTTCCAAGCCCTGCTGGAAAGCAAAGAGAAAAATCAGCAAACGGGAAGCAGCAGGAAAGGTCACAGAGTGAGAAACAAGAAGTGACCATCTGACCATTTTAGGCATCTTGTTTCAAGCTTCTGTAACATAGATGAAGCACTCAGATATCCCACCAGGAAAGGTACAGTGTGAACACACAGCAGAAGGATTTCTACTCAACAGATTCACAGACATATCAAACTGAACTGTACCACTCTATTCTCTTTTTTTCAGATATAAACTTATGAATTGTTACAAGAACATGCTGGAGTCCATAATTAAGTATGACACATTCCTAACCATAGCAATAAAAATTGATTTATCAAAATGTAAACTGACTAGCCTTTAGAAACCTTAAGATAGTAAAAATTCACTTTCCTGATGATATACATGGTTATTTGAGAAAGATACGTGGCTTTTTAGTGGGAGAATGGCAGTCTGGAGTTACCATGGGTCAGGTTATGCTGAGATTGTTATGGGAATTACTGTTTTCAGGAGTAAAGAAAAAAATCCAGAAGCATTGTTAAGTGTCCAGCTTTCGAGTTTTTTCCTAACAATGTATAGCAAGGTCTTCCTGCATTCAGTAGGTTACTACATTTTGTTTACACAAGAGATATTTAGACCCTTCAAAAAAAGAAAAGAAAACTTTTTGAGGAAATACTGAACTTCATGAACCTCAAGGGCTGTTTCATGTTTCATACATATGTGTAAAACGAATCTTTAGATGGTGACAGGCTTAAAGCAAACAGACATTAAAAACAATCCATATGTGGACAGTAAAAAGAATAGAATTTGACAGAAATTAATGCTCCCCTCTTCTGAACTGGGGATGATAGGAAGATAGTTATAGATAATAGAGCTGAGTAGTAAGAGATTATGATGAATAGAAATAAAGGCTCAGAGCATATTCTGGTTTTATTCTGTTTGGTGGGAAGGGGTTTTATTTTCCACATGTCAGAAACCTTGCACCTATTGCCATGTGCTAGACCCCTTTCCCCCTCTGCCTGGTGCAGCTGCATTTTGGGGTGTGCAGCCTGCGATCCCTCTGTAGATGCGGTGTGATTCACATCGGTTTAAGCCAGGGTGAGACAGCTGACGTCAGCAATGCTGGGCTGGAGCGTGCCAGGGCGAGAGGCATCTTTTATCTCTGGCTTGTGAGCAACATGTAAAGTTTTGTGCAGTGTTTGGATCTCTGATGAAGATCAGTACATACATGCTCATTATCTTCCTCACTGCTGTTGTTACTACTGAATGACTACAGCCATTCAGACTTGAGTGCACAGGCTGTGAATCCCCATGTTCAACCGCTGCTCTGCTCTCCCCTCGCACGGCTGGAAACAGAAAGGCAAACAAATTAAACTAACATTAATCAGCAAAGACTGCCATCTGTATAACTCAGAGCACTTCTCCGCGTGCCCGTCCCCTTCCAGCAATGCTAAACAGGATTAGCCTTCCGTGGGCGGATGGGGAAAGTAGGTCAGTTCGGTAACATTGCTGCGTGTGATGAACGGAGGAGGATGTGACTGCAGTGGTCTACTGGCAGCCCTCTCGCCTTCTCTATGAGCCAGGAGATGAAGCACCTGGGCTTGTCATGGGGTGCATGAGGTGGCTCAGACTCTACATCCCTGCATGGTGACACCTGACAATTCTAGCATCAGGGATTTGGCAAAGCCCGGCTGATGCACTGGAGTTAGTGCATTTCAACAAGGAAACTGAGGCACAGGGCAGCTAAATGCTTAGTTATTACTAGTTTGTGTACAGCCAAATACTCATCAAAGCCTACACATAAGCCAAAATGGCAAGGGATGGTAAATCACCTGGTGGAGGTATTGTCTTTCTACATTGACTTCATTGGGTATGTAGAGATGGTAACAAGAAAGCCAAAGCTCATTTCAAGTGAGGTCTGCAGGGCATGACAAGGGCAACAAGAAGAACTTCTGCTGCTACATCAGTAGCAAAAGGTTGAACAAGGAAAGTGCAGGACTGCTGCAGTACTGGAGGTACGTGAGGAGGTGAATCAGTTACAGCAAAACGGGTGAGGCTAATGCCTGCTTTAAGGCAGTTTTCAGCAGCAAGGTCTCCCAGCCTCCGTGCTGGAGGCAGGGGCAGGGAAGAGCAGAAGCACCAGCAACAGGTGAGGATCAGCTCAGGGAACTTGAGGAAGCCTGGGGGAAGTTGACCATACAAGTTGATAGGGACTGACCACTTGCCTCATTGGGTGCTGGGAGACTTGGTGTCCTTTACTAGGCTGATCTCTTTTTTTGAGAGCTTGTAGAGGTGCGGGAGGTCCCTGATGTTTGGAAACAGGCAACCGTTGACCTTCAAGAAAGGTGCAACAGGCCAATCAACCTCACTTCAGTCCTTGGCAATCATGGAGCGAGTCCTGTTGGAGCACAGGGCTGGGCAGATGGAGAAGAAGATGATCAAAACCAGCCAGTGTGGATTTACCAAGAATAACTCAACTGCCTGTTATGATGAAATGACAGGATCTGTGGATGGAGGGAGAGCAGTAGATGTCATTTATGCTGGCTTCATGCTCAAAGGCAGGGCTGTTGTCATGGGGGAGGCTGAAGGAAAAGGACAAGAAACCTTATGAAATTCAGTGGTGCCAACTGCCAAGTCCTGCACTTAGGAATGAAGAGCCTTGAACTGTGATACAGTCTGGGGATGGACTGATCAGAGAGCAGCTCTGCAGGAAAGGCCCTAGGAGTTCTGGAAGGCAGCAGGCAGCATGCTGTACATGAACCAGTAGCTTGCCTTGGTGACAAGGATGGCCAACAGGACCCTGGGCTGCATGGACAGGAATGCAGCCTGATGAAGGGAAGGGTTTATGTCCCTTCACTCAGCACCTGTTATGCCACATTTAGGATAATGTGACCAGTCTGGGGCTTTCTAGGACAGAAAACATAGATTTTAGGATAGAAGAAAGGTCAGTAGTATCCCCCGTGGTGGTGCCTGGAGCCCTTGACTTATGTGAAGAGGCTGGGATAGCCAGACTGACTTAGTCTGGACAAGAGATGGGTTTGGGGACAGCTAAGAGTCTTCTCATTGCCTACAAGGAGTCAGTGAAGAACCAGTGCTGGGCTCCTCATGGTAGTGCAGAGTGGGAGAGTAAAAACTAACAGGTATAAGTTTAAAGAGAGAAGGAACTTTTCTCCATTAGGACAGCCAGACAACAGAGCAGACTGCCTGGAGAGGCTGTGCCATCCCCATCCCTGCAGGCCTGACTGGGCAAAACCCTGAGCAGCCTGGTCTGACCTCAGAGCTGGCCCTGCTTTGAGCAGGAGGCTGGACTGGAAACCTCCTGAGGTTTCAACCTCAACTGTCCAGTCATTCTGGATCTACTGAGCTGGCTACATATGCTAAGCAAATCAGTCCCCTTGAATGAGTTCCTCTATTAAATATATGTTCTTGAAATATATTGTATTGTGCTTTTGGTTTCTGTACTAGAAATAGCTTATGCACTGTCTCTCCTACATTGATATTGCTCCTGCTTTATAAACAGATACACATCTTGACATTGTACGTTTCTATGTCAGGTGTTTCTCATGCCACTTCTAGAAGTTAATTAAAAAAAATATTTAAAACTTTATGATAGAATTACAAAATACCCAGACAAACAAAGAAACAAAAAACAAAACCAACAACAAAAAAACCCCAACCCCCCCCCCCAAAAAACCCCAAACAAAACAAAAAACAAAAACAAAAAAAAAAAGGGGGGAAGAAAAAAGGCCAAACAGGAGAATGGCCCTTGAATGTAAAACCTGTTTTTCTTCTCTCTCTACTTCTCATGTTCTTAATCTGTTTTAGGTATTTATAAAACTTTAATCCTCGTAATATCAGAAGTCCCGAATGTACAAAGACTTTAAAATGTGCTTAACTCTATACTGCTATAAGAAGGCCCTCATGTATGTGTATCTCTGCAAAATCCAGGTCAAAATGTGGAGGTAGAACTGCACAGATTATTTTGCAATTATTAGCTCGGAAACCTTTTCTTGAAAAGGGTCTCAGTTATAAAGTATTTGTAGTTGTAAGAATCTGTTTATGTTCTTCTGCAAATATTTAAATAAGTAGAGTAATATAACATTTGACCTATGATCCTCTGATGGTCAAATGCTCAGCTGATACAGGCAAAATATGCAAGGACAATACTATAAAGATTTATTTGTCAAAAATGCAAGGATTTTTATTTTGCTTGACATGAACTACCTGGGAAACACCAACGAAGCAGAAAATGAGTCTTTTTCAATGGGACTGTTATCAGTCATTCTCTTTGTTTTCTGGCAGCAACAGTTTTGACAAGATCATTTTAACCCTTTCCATATGATTAAACAAGGTATGGTGGCACTTGAACGAAAAGCAAGATGTCCAGGAGCTGACATAGTTTGGTCTCACTCCCCCCACTTTGATTGTTAAGTGTTACTCCCCCTGCTTTTTTGTTTGTTAAGTGTTCACAGATAGCTCTCAAATAACCAAATTACTCTTCTTTTAAAAGGCTCTGGGTCTAGAAGTAATTTTGCTAACAAAACTTTGTTCTAGAAATAAATTCTGATTTTTTGACACTGTTATTCAATTAATTGTCACAATTTCCACCAGCTGTGATCATTCCCTCCATACATAAGATGCTGAAATAACAGACTACATCTTTCTGTGGAGATTTCATCAGGAAAGCAGAAACTAAACACGAAGCCAAATTTCCTTTGAGTTTTAGGCACCTATCCTGATGTGGCATCTCCCTCTTATTAAACAGGACCTAGGGTGAAGGACTGTCCTCTCTCAGTGTCCTTGCCCTCTCCCTGCCCATGTGGTATTTGTTTGCTTCTTCAAACCAGCAAGAACTGGAGTGGAACTTGAGCCAGGCAGTGAGTGCTCTCCTTGGGCCCCCATCCTCATGGGCATGGCAGCATGGTGACACCCATGGGTGCTCAGCTGCTCTGCCATAGATGGGGCTGGAGGTGGGAGGCATGAGGGGACAATGGGACTGCTGTCCCTGCAGAGACCCTGAAAGACAACTTCCCTGCCCCATGCAAGAGCCAAAGCTGTGGCCTAGATCTGCTGGTGACAGGAAAAAAAATCCCTATACAATATTACAGAAATAAATACAGATATCAACACCAATAATCCCATTGCTTTTGTGTTAACAGCTTGATAACACATCTGCTTATAACTCACACACTGCACTAAATTTTCTGCTCTATAGTAACTATCATATCCCTGTCAGCAGAACTAAATATTTAATCATCTGGGGAGATGAATCATGAAAAGCTGTTTGGGGGAGATATTTTTAAATGGACAATTTGTTGTCATTTAATTTTGAGAACTTGCTGTCTCTTTCTTTTCAGAAGGGACCCTGCAAGCCTGTGACCATACAGATTATTGCTCTGTACTGCTTGCTATCTCCCTTGCAGGTAACACAACCTATGGAGTTTGAATTCTGATCAGAGCAAGGCAGGAGGCTTCAGGGTTTGCCTGGGCATCACCAAGCCTAAGGCCAGCAAGAATGGAGACACTCAACCTGCCTGATTGCATGACACTTTGGGGAGGAATGTTATCTAGTTGCAGACTCCCAGTCTTCTGTCTGAGTCCATAAACCTGCCAAGAGTTCAGCCACAGTATCAGACCAAGGCTGCACCTGTATTTTGTGCCATCTTGAACAGTGATGCCCTTGAGTCCCTCCTGTCTCAGACTGAGCCATACTCCAGCTACGTGCAAATACTGCTCTTCTCAGACCCTTCATGCTACCAGTGGCTCCCATTTCTACAAAGATAAAGTTTCTCCAGTGTGATGTAAAATTCAAATCAGGTTTTAAAAAATGAATCTCTAAGGGAAAAGGATAATTATTAAAGAACTTCGTTAGTGCTTTGCAATCTTAATTATGATAATTATATTTTTGTAGCTAATATAACTGAACTCCTGCTTTTAAATCCCATTAACGAGCATTTTTAATCCCTCTCCTACTGGGCCAACAAAACCATAATGTTGAACTTTACATTTACACAGGGCACTATTTTTAAGAAAAATGATGCACTGTTTACTGAGGATTTCCATTCCCTTTTATCTGCACTTTGAAGGTGCACCTTCTCCCAAGACACAATAAATTAAGAAAAGCAAAGATGGATTCAGCAGCTTGGGCTCAATATTCTCTCTTGGCAACAAAAGGGCACAGTCCCTAAGCCAGGATGGCAGTAGGCTGTGAATATTGGCTGCCTTCAGGAGTCAGTGACAGCCTGCTCCACTGAAAGAACAGACAAAGGTTTTTCCCTGAACAGCCCAAGGGTTGAGCTTCATCTGCTCTGGGTCCTCATGGGGACTTCAACAAGAGCACGTGCACCTCCCACGTAAGCAGAGGATGTGACCCACTGGATGAAAGAGAAACCTGTCAGGTGGAGGCAGCAGGAAGGTACACAGGACAACTCTGCCATACTGCAAGAGTCCCATGGATAAGCAGGATACTGAGGGATAGCAGGAGCCATGCTGCAGTGGCCAACAGGAACTGATGACCAGGGGAAAAGGTGGCAGCTGGGGGAAAAGGTCAAAAGAAATCTCAATTAAAAAAGAAATGCCTGAATACACAAACTATTAGTGCTGTGTGTGAGCAGGAAAAGGTACCTCCTCAATTTACTGTAAATCCTGAAAAGTTCCACCAAGTGACTCTTTTCAGTGACACAGTATTTTCTGAGTAAAGTTTATAATCCCTGACAGAGTGGAATTTGCTGCTCTGTTCTGTTATGACCCACCTACCACCACCCAGGTGCAATAGCCTAGTGGAGTTTTTTTATGAATCTGTTTGCAGACAAATATTTTACAATTACCTAAGAGAGAGAAAAAAAGTAAAGGATCAAAGAGGCAAGAGCATACAAATTCAGATATCTCAATAACGAAATTAAAACAATAATGCATATATTGAATATCATCTGCCCATTAATCTCTGGAGTAAATTCAGAAAACTAATTAAAAGCTTCTACACAGATAAATGATAAGCTTCTTTATTCAATGAGCTCAACATATGAACAAACAGAGGTTTGTGTTGATATCATCATTATTAGCAATTGCATTAAAGCAAATGATTTTTGTTGTGCTACTGGGAATACAGTGATTTGAAAAACAAAACATTATGAGATGAAAATTCAAACCTTTACAGTACCAAACATACAGCACTTCCTGGATTTTATTTTTAGTTAGTGGTAACTCTTATGGGTCAGCATGATAAAAAATAAGATGTGGAGAAACAACCCCAGAGCCAGTACAGAAACAGGAAAAATCTCTTCATAATCGTTCCCCAGTGGAAGGCCAGCTTTAAGGGCTGATATTGCCTTCCCACATGGGAAATTCTCTAATTTGTCAGTTCTTCTGCACCTTGTGTCCCTTTTTCTGCTATTGGCTTCAACATTCTCAGGGGATTTTGTCTTGAATTTTAGAGGGAGGTTTTGCCTCTTCAACCGTAATTGATAGATGTTCTATTTTTGTGGTGCAACACGGCTGTGTTACATGATGTGTGTGGCAGTGCTGCATGGGGAACTTGCAAGGCAGCTAGAATTGTTCTCTTTTGGTCCTCTGGGAATAAACCTCATCCCAACATCCATTTATATATCTGTGACTTGAAAAGGGGGATTCTGAAGAACACAAGTTTACAGCTTAAGCTGTGTGTTCAATTTAAGTGCAGAGCCTGAAATAATTAATATCAATATATAGTCAGTTTGGAATCTGATTATTTAGAATAAATTAAAACTGATCTGGCTCCAGAATTCAGATATCCTCTTAAGGATCCTACACAAGGAAACAACTTGAAAAACTCTGTCTTTTATTCATAGAGCATTCCAGTGATCCCGCACTGATTAGCATAAAAAAAGCTTTAAACTGATGAAATGCGGGAACAAGAGAGAAGTATAACTGCTTTTGTTAATATTTTTTATTCATACACCAAAATCTTCCTACTTCATAATGTACATTAAACTCTCCCTATTGACCAAAATGAAGCAGAGATTTTAAGAAGTCTCAGGCTAATGTTCTCTTGAACACAGGCTAAATGAAGGATACAGTCCATAGAGTGTAAAGTGCATTTAGATTTTAGCTTATTCACTCAAATGCAGCAGTTCATTAAAAGCCCCACAGCAAAAGATCAAATTATGCCTCTGCCAGATATTAACTTTGAAAAGGAATAGAGACAGTTAGAAAACCACAGTGAAATACTGATGTGCTGATTCACCTTGCACTTACGTACTGCATGACTTAGAACTGCAAAATAATCTCTGTTCTGCGCCAAATGATATTGGGAGGAAAGCATCTTTTGGCTCTGATGGGTGCTGCTTTCCACTCTTAATGTGCATTTTCCTTTTTCACTTGCAACAAAACTTGCTGTCAGAATCTCAAGTTGACTTGCTATTTTATTTGTCATCTGTGTCAAATATTCATATGGGCACGCTAAGTGCGTGTCCATGTCCCGAAGGGTATCAGTTGTTGCACATTGTTTCCTATCTTTCATAATTACCAGGGAAAAAACTAGGAGGGGGTAAAATCTGACATAATTCTAGATCTCAACTCAAGCTGTATGACATTTTGTTTATGTAGAGTGCCATAGACATTACTGGAGCACCACATATGAAAAAATAGGACTTGAACCCTTAATGCATCACAAATTTTGCAGATAACCTAAAAAATTGGACTAAATATGCTGCAGAAAAAAAGGTACTTTACATCCCATCTTTTTTGTAGCCAGTACTACAACTGCAGCTCTTGAAACATTATCTGATCTGGCTGTAGAGACGTAGTTCAGCATCAATCCAGCTCATTGTAGGTCTGCTGGTTTACGTATTTACCCAGTGTCACCAAAAGAAGCTTGTGTATGGCAGCTCAGTTTGGGGGAAGGCAGGGAGAGGGAGAAAGAGGAAAGAAAGAGAAACAGTTGGCAGGGAGCTGAGACTGGGGTCAGGTTGGATCCTCTGGCTCACAGTCTCGTGAGCAGCTGGGAGAGGTAAATGGAAGGGCTGTGAGTTGAGATGAGGAAAAAACGGAAAGTCCCATGTCCTGTTTCAAAAAAACCAAAAAAACAAAAAAACCAAAAAAACCAAAAAATCCTCACAAAAAGAGAGACCCCAAAGGCAGTTTTGGGGACCCTAGGGAAAAATGCTGTCGTCACTGAATGGACTGGGAAGTTTATTTCCAAAAATGCTATTGCTCCTCCTTGTTGGGTAGGTTTAAAGCAGTCTCCAGGGTGGTTATTGAAACTGTAGCAACTTTAATGTCTGCAAAAATATACCAATTTATAGAAACTGTGCTAAAGGTAGTCTAAAATTTGATGCCACAGCACTTCACTTAGAAAAATTTATACTTCATCCTACACCACAGTATTTTAGGGGTATTCAGGTCTGGGGATCTTTTGCTTTTAAACAGAAAAATCTTAGGTTCTCCGTGGGTGGTTTTTTTCCCTCCTCAGCCTCCCTTCTTTAGATATTCAAAAGGCAAGATCCTGAGAAAACTTTTCTGCTGGTTCCTATTGTTTTCTACTTCCAAGTGAAAAAAGTACATAATGTTAAATCTGAACACCAAGACTCTATGAATGTGTAAACTTCAGCACTCTAAGTCTTTCAGCCTGTGCCAATGTAAACCACCTAAAGAGCAGAGAATTAAGTACACTTTATCCTCTCTGACCATGATTGAACATGTTCCAGTCCTAAAATCTGCTGCAGGGAGTCACTCAAATCCCCCAAAGCAAAGTAGGGCTTTTTCAAATGAGCATGAGAAAAAGAGGGACATCTTCATCCAAATCTCAGCCCCAGCCCTTTTGCTCTCCTCTTTGAAAATTATTACCCTGCTGTTTCAAACCACCTCTCTCTAAAGGACATGGGGCAGAAAAAAGTAAAACCTACCTTTCCTAAGCTAAATGCTCCATATTACTTAAATTAATGGGAAAACTGCACAGATATTTCAATAAGCACATTTGCAGTGCACATTGACATCCTTCTGTGTCACCCACCCTTTCCAGTGCTGCTCCATTTATGTCTAACTGCCCTGTTTTTTTCAAAAAAACAGCTATCTTGGTCCAGCTTCTGGAAGCTGATACATTTTGGGAACCCAGTTATGGGCTTTCTGTCCAGCACAGCAAGAGCTTCTCCCTGTCCTGCTTCCACAGCTGTCCATGGCACTCTGGGCCAGGACCTCTCCTCTCAAGAGTAACCACTGTGGGGACCATGGCACTGGGCTTCTTCCTCCTGCCCAAGCACACACCATCCCCACTCCTTGCACTCCAGTGCAATCCTCCTGTGCACTGGATCCAGTGCCTGAGTCAGAGGCCCTGCTTCTGGGATATCTGGAAGCACGTGGGTGCTGCTACCACAGCCCAAAGCGTTGGCCACGAGAAACAGGCATCCAACTGCCACTTGCTTGGGTATCCAAAAGGGTTTAAGCTATTGTTACTCAGGGGAAGCTGGAACAGAAATGCATTAAAAGGCTCTCTTTCCTTAGATTTGCTCTTTTCTCTTTATCACTTGGAAATATTTTACAGGAAAGAACTACAACGCTGTTGCAGCTGTGCTTCACTTAGTCCACTGTCTTGTTCTAAGCTATTTTCAAACTGACATTTTCCTGAGAAATAATGAGAAGTCTTAAACTATACTTCACTGCGTACTGTGTGAAGCACACAGTAAATTTCTAGGCAGCTAAAGAGCAATGAGTGAAATGTGAGACAACGTTTTTCCTGATATATTTTCTCTCTCTTCATGGAAATGTTGATCTGAAGGATTGTAATACTGCTACTGAATTCTGACCCACATGGCTATAAAGATGCATTACTTGCATCAGTCCAGGAGACAATTCTCTCAATCTTGCTTCCTCTGCAAATGCAGTTATCTTGCTCTGGCACTTTGCAAAATCCTCTAAATTACCATTAAATTAAATACTTTTAATTTATGAAGATTTTCAGCTGAACTCATATTTCTGTGCCATTAATTATCAAGTATATTACTGAGACTTGAAAAAACATTAATAAATCAATCTAAATTAACTTCCACCTTCCCCCCTGAACTACAGATGGGTGTCATCAGTCACACTCTAACCTGAGAAAGTTGTATTTCCTTTAGATTCATCATTCATCCAATTCCAAAGCATGTACTGAGTGGGCTCAGGGCAACATTTTCAAACACATGGTTTTAAGCTAGTGATGGCATTATATTTAGCCATCTTAATATGTGGATGGATTTTCAGAGTTCTTCTGTGATTTGAGACAATTGCCCTTTTGCAATGTTAAGGCTGATTCATTTCTTATTTTGTTTGTTTTCAGAAACAGTAATTATACTGGCTGTCTTCTAGATAAAACATGATTTTCAGGGTAGCCTTAGACATAGTGGAGCTCTGGGAAAGTACAGGTGACAATAAAGGCAGTGATAAATCTGGAGTTTAAGGACATGTGGATGCTTGGGAGGGTAGTTAGTCCAATGGGTAAATACAGATTTAAGTGCTGATGTCTTGACACCCACAATTAAAAATATGGACCTTGGTATGCAGTGCTGGTCTTTAGCATGCCCTCACACGGCAAAAAGGTCTGCAGGGGTTCAATAAAGGTAAGTCACAGCCCAGAACAGTCTAAGGAGGACTGTAGTAACAGAGCAGGCAGGTGAGGTATTTCAGAAGGTGACAGTGCTACCAGGGGCACCCTTTTTATCCCCTCAAAACAGTGTCAAAGAGTAAAAAAACAAATGTGCTATTTCACAGACTAGTCAACAAAAGTAGTTCCCATTTCATCAGTGTTTCATCCTTCATTTGCCAAACCCAACACAAATCTTGGCAGAGGAATGTATTTCATGAAGTTTGTGGACTGACTTAATGTATTAATCTTCACAGTGACACAGATTATTAGAAACTCAATGATATGTGGAATGTTTTATGATGTGCTTTCACGCTGATAAATAGCTAATCACCATGTATTTGTGACAACAGAGCATTACAGAGAGCAGTGATATGTGTTCTGAAAAACACCATTGGTCCTTTTACGCCCTCTGCATAATGCCCTATCATCTACAGCGCTTAACTTTGCAGTCTTGCTTTCAAAACCACACAAAAAACATCATTATGAGAATCCTAACATTTGTCAAAGCCTCCTTTCTCGTCTTTTGTGCCGTTGTTTTTTTTCAGTAAAAGTGCATTACATGCCATTTGACAGCTGGTAATTGTATGTGTATTGAATTAAAGCATTGATTTTAATTTTCAAAGTCAATCTCACTCTCTTTTAGCTGAATGAATTACTTTGTTCTTGAGAGAAAACATTGGTACTGGACTTCAGATACAGGATCAGAGCTTAGACAGCTTGTCCTCAGGGGTATTTTCTGCTGCTCCTTTGCTGAAATATTGAAAGGTTCTAACTCGCCCATTACCCAGAAAAAAAAAGATAATAAATTTCTGAACAGCTAGCACAGCTTCTAAATTCATAGCTAGCTTTCACCTATTTTGTGTTGGCTGCTAGGATGAGTTTCGATTGCACAGACAAGCAATAACAGACTGGGCAAAGCTGGCTAAGAAACCCTGAAAGAAAATCCAGGTGCTGCTAGGAATTGCACTGACTATCATGGATTGCAATGTATCTTTGGGTCAGTGGTGAAGTACATTAAGAAGGCTCCCTGGGAAACAGATGTTCTCTGACCTCCTGTACTACCCCTTTCACAGATGCAGACACTTTTCCTTCTCTAGACTACTCCTGAAGAACTAAACTGCAGACTGAAGCAGCTGCTGTCATGTGGAAACCACAGGAAGGAGAAAAAGTAACACTACACATCTGAAAGAAGGATCACAGGTTGTCAATCCAACGAGATGTTCAAATGAAGACCGAAGCTTTGCACCATGCGCCAGCAGACAGGCTGCTGCTTCTTCTGTCTCTCAAAACCTAAATGCCACAAACCAAGTCTCTGACCTGGTTGCTCTTAACATTCATTCAAAGGTATCTGCTGTTTCCTTATTCCTAAACTATCAAACCTATTGGGCTCAGTCTGGATTTTTGGCCCTCTCTGTGGTACATGAACCTGCCCTCCTGCTGCTCACACCCCTGGTGAGAACAGCCTCTTCCCACAGCCATCCCCATCCAGGTGTGGTTCAGGGAAACACCATTTGCCTACTGGCATCCTTCAGCATGTCAGCTGGGACAGAGAAATGAGGCCAGACGCTGCTCTTACTCACATCAGTGAGAAACAACAGTAAGTCCTTTGAAATGTGTGGAGCTAAAGCTCTGTAAAGCTGACCTGGAATTGTGATCTAGCACTATACACTGAGTCACTGAAATGGAGCTAGAATGACCAAGTACAGCAGCTGCCTCTTTTGTGAAGAGGTTTCCTGCTAGCTGGAGTAGTGGTTTGGGTGAGGATTTGCCCGCTCAGGACAGCTCCAATCATGCTGCATGCTCTACATATGACAGAGATGAAATTTGGCTGAAGATTTTTTTTTGGTCATACTGAGTGTCATATTTGTTGCATAGTAGGCTGAACAAAGAAGACCTCTGCTGTTTAAAAATTTATGTTAATATTGTGCCTTGATTCCTCCACACCCTAATATTCTGCAGACATGCTATAGCCTTCCCTTGTTTCTTTATCTAGCATTTCAGTCCTTCCAAACAGGCATTATAACAAAATGCAGCATTAAGGCTTCATTAATTCAAATTTACCACTAAAATCCTCCCCAAAACACTCAGAAAGATGTGGCTTATGTCCCATCTCATGCATTTTTGCAGTTCTGCCAGTTTATGTGACACAAAATGCTAGTCCATTCTGTTTAGTGTGTGTCTTTTTTGCCCTAAGACCGGTGGGGTTTTTTGCAGCTGTGCATTAAAGTGGATTTTCTCTGAGGCATAATAAAAATATCACAGTAAAGACATACATCATCTTTTTGATGCCATGTTACGTGATGACATTTTTCATGGTACACTTAGTTTGCTTTTGTCCAAAGCAATTGAAAGTGTGAATGTGCACTGACCTGCTCCAAAGCAATCCTATTAGCCACCAAAAACACAGAAAATCACATACATCAATTTGAGTCTGTGCAGCACAGCATTTATTATTTCTGCAATAAACTGCAGAGAAAATAAAGTATTTCATTCATGTCTAGCTGCCCTAATGCGACAATATTACATAACAGAAGGAAAAACAGAGATATATATGCAAAGGGCTTTTCTTCATCTGGCCCTGATGTCTGTATTACCACCCACTTTCTCGTTTTCTGTCTTATTTGACTTAAACTCTCTACAGCCTTTACAAGTGGAGTATCCTGACTTCTTCCTGCTGCTTCCAGGCTTAGACTAGCTCCTGTTTCACTGCTTCCATTTCCATGTGGTAAAGAGAGATACTGCTTCAGCAGCTTGATGCATGTTTGCAGTATTTGGTTATTTGCTTTCCTACAAAGAAAGTGATCAACTGATGCCATATCTTCATATTATATCTGAATTTGGGAACCTGACATTAATTAAAGACATAGCTGTAATAAAGGATTTTCTGAGAAGTGAGTGCTCCTTGTAATGCAAAGGTGAACCTTACAACAAAGGTTAGAATTATTATTACACTAGAAATAATAGGGTGGCAGCAGATCTTCACACAGTATGGAAAAAATCACGAAAATTACTGGCCTCTATCCAAGGACAATCATGAGGAATTTGGGGAATTAGCACCCTCTTCAAGGAAAAAGTCACCTCCTGGCCTGGGATGATGTGGATTCTACATACGGTTCTTTTGTCATCGAGATTACACAAGCTCCCCAGCCTTGCCTTTGCAAAAATATTAAAAGATTTTAAATGGGCTTTATTCTACAGAGACAGAGTCCCAAATGCTGTTACACAAATAAAGTGATGAATAGGATGCCTATATATCATTTATTTCCTCTTGGAATTGGTGACCTTCCATCAGTCAGTAGTCTCCTTCACAGTCCCTCACTTGTGAATTATAAGTTAATCAAGAGTACAATGGAAACAATGCATCCATGGCCTGCTCGCTGCATTCATTTCTCTCCTCAGGGTGGATTACAGATGTTAAAGTTGTAATGAGCTTTCTTTTAGTCCAGTTTTGACCTCAATTCTGACTTTGCCAGAAAAAATTTCTCATGTGAGTTCACACAAGATGTATTTGGAAAATACACTGGGATCTGGAAATGAGCGTTGTGAAGCTGCAGTAGTCTAAAAAAGAGTATCTCCTTAACTGCTCTATTTTAGTGTGGTGGGTTACGTGGAAAATAGTTTAAACAGAGAATACTATTTCACAAGAATCAGTGCAGAGGAATGAGTATTTTAGCATACTGCCCCATTTTACACAACCTGAGCTGAGCCTGGGGAATTTCCCCTTAAAGGGGATGCAATACCTCCACTGGAAGTATTTATTTTCAAAACACAGAGATGCACAATAGCTGTGAATTGAATACAAGGAAAGAATTATTCTCCTACAGTTGATAATACTAGTGGTAACAATGAAAGAATTATTCTCATTATAAGGAAGAGTTGATCTGAAAGGTAAAAAGAGGTGGTAATTAATTTCCTTTAATAGTCACACTGGGATCTCCTGTAGTGTGCAGTCTGATGTTAATAATATATTTTCCCCCCTATAATTAATGTTCATGTTCTGTTCCTGGGGGACTCTTCTCCACTACCCTTAGCATTGTCATTACTTAAGCATGCACAAGCAACTTTACCACTTTAGTGGCTGCAATAGCTAATCCAAGCACTGCGTCCCTTGCCTGTATCTTCTCTCCTGTCATGTGGGTGGCAAATGGCATCACTAGAACATGCAACCTCAGGAGAGCTGAGAAATAATGAGGTATTTTGTCCCATTGTGGAGGATTGTGGAGTTTTAAAGGAAACAGTAAGACGACAGAGAGGGAAAGAGTGAGCCCTCTTTGCCTGCCCTGCTTTCTGAGGCTTGTGATTCATGGGTGCAGATGTTGCACCTACTTGCCAGCACAGGGCTGGGGCACAGCATGGTGAGTAAGGAAGCCCTTGGATCTCAGGGCAGCCTGTGGCTCTCATGCCAGCCACCAAGGGCATGGGAAGAGAATGAAGCCTGGGCAGAAGCAGCATGGCCTGAGTTTCTTGTGGATGTCAGCCTGTAGTTTAAATGAAAGCTGTGCTGTGCACCAGAGACCAAACAATATTTGACTTATTCTAAAACACTCTGATTAAGCCGAGTTTGATGCTCCTTAGCTACAAATGCAGACATGACTCTTCTCAGAAAGCAACAAATCTGAGAGCAGAATTTGTTAAGCACAAATCTTACTTGTGCTTAACAGAAAGAGAGTAAAAAGCTCAAGAAGGAATAGGAGACTAAGTGCTTCAACATTCTACCACTTCCTTCCACCTCTGCCAGATTTTATACTTGCTTAATTTAGGATTCCTGCAGGACAAAAGTGACACAGAAAACAATTATTTTCCCTTTATCACTAAATTTCCTTTAGCCTGCTATGCAATGCTGATGTGCATTCATCACACTTTAGAAGATTAGGGAGAATGACTTTCAACAGACAAGTTAGAAAAGAGGGAGCACAACAAAAAGCTCAGATACAGAGCCATTTTGTTTTCATAGAATAGCAGAAATAGACACCTAGGAGAGCACAGTATTGCATTTAAGCTAACTCAAGTCACACAAATGCAAATATCTTCTGTTTGGTTTTGGTTTGTTGTTTTTAAAAATATGTTGTCTTAAGCAATTGGGCAAAAAGTTTCAACACCAAAATGTTTCTGGAAGTGCTTTATTCCCTCTTCTCCATCCATCACAGCTGCCAGCACTGCCCAGTACAAACGAGCACTCCCACACCAGCATATCCAGCCTTACAGCACCATCCAGCTCTTCTCATGCACACAGGCAGGTTGGCCTTTGCTCCAATATAGGAACTTTCCCTTTGGCATTCACTTATTTCCTAAAATGAGAACACTTACAGCCACGACACATACCTATGACAGCACCTGTTAGGGCTCAACTGGTGGTCTATCTTTTTGTTTGAATGTGTGCTCTTTAAATTGCAAAAGCTCTTCCTGGAGTAGCAGAGAAAGCTAAAGAAACCCTGAGACTCACTTCCTTCATCTCCTCCCTCTGACCTTTCCTACCCTCGTTTTTTTGGTTCTCGGCACAAGGAAGAGTAAACAAGTGAAAGACAGAAGCAGCACCATGTTCACAAACTTTCCTCCCTAATTTCACACTTACTTTACACCTGCATCCTGAGTCAAGGATATCTCACTGAATTCTGCTAAAACTGTAGTCTACCCAGAGATTTAAATATTCTGGAAATGACTGTAAATATAAAATGTAACAGATTTTGCCTTTTTTTTCCCCTTTAGGGGAAAACTGAAATATCAGCAGTTTCACTTCAGAACTAATTTTTATTTACTTCTCTAAGAATAAAAACTCTATTATGCCACATTTTGTTAGCACATATAGACTACTGCCAGAAGTAGATCTAAGAAAAAGGAAAAAATCCTGGCTTGTGAATGGCACCAAAAATGCCCAATACTAAAGACACAGATGTAATGTACACAATGACATTTCTCCCTAGTTGACATATCTGTAAAGCAGTAAAATGACTAATTAAATAACAAGAAAGATGGAAATGGAAGGTGCCACTATCACTGAGCCATTAACAAGAAGGTTCCATAACACTCAGAGATGGGAAGTAAGCAGAATTAAGGCTATAATGCACAAAGCCACACAGAACAAACCCATATACCTAGAAGAAAAGCCTGAAAAATAAACATCCATATTCATAACATAGCTAACATAGTATAGTGACTTCATAGTAGCTTAACTGGAAATATTTTATTGTATGGAAAGTACTTTGAAGGGTGACATTTCAGCACATGAACACTGCTTATTCTGACAAAAGGTATTTCTCAAATACATTCAATTCAAGTTTTTTCCAAGTTTTCCAAGCTTGCATTTCCTACTTTGCATTGTGGGGTAGTGGGGTGGAGAGTGTGGAGGGAAGAGGAGGAGGGAATGAAAAGTAGAGATTTTTTTTTTAATTGAAGATTTCAGTAATTGTTTTCAGATCTTCACGTATCTAGGCCTTGCACGTTTAAACAAATGCAAGTGCAAAATATTATTAATGAAATATAAATTAAGGAGAGAGCTGACAAAAAGGTGACATAGCATTCTCTGTCTGAAAAATGGCATATTTTCATGGAAAAAACCAGTATCAGAGACACTTTGGGCATCTTTCAAAGAAATCTTTGGGACACTGCTTTTATGGAAAAACTGGAATACATCTTCTCTTTAAAGAAATAATTCAGATTTTCTGACCTTTCAGTAAAAAGTAAGAACATTTGGGAAGACACTTAAATATTCCAGATTTTCTTATTAGATGTGTTTCATTTGCACATAACTCATAAGCTACTTGCAGGCAGCGTCCACCAGAGTAAAAACTGAAATTCCCTGTTGCCTGTTCTCCCACACTGGGTAATCACACCTTGAGACTCTGATCCAGGAGGTGATGTGGGTAAATCATGAACTGCCCATGCGAGTTTCCCATTCTGTCAAACCAGCTGGGGATAGGGGTTTATGCCTTTCAATTAGAAAGCTTTAGTGGGCCTTCTCCCCCAAAACTGTTGGCACTGGGGTGCCAACAGATCCACAATTTCCAGTAAGAGAGCCAATTAAAGCCATACAGTGCTGGTGCTTCACATCTGACCTCCCTGGTGTGACTGGAGACCTGTGGGTGCTGATCCCAGGCTCCAGGCAACAATATGATCCTGCTGAGTGAAAGCAGCTCTGCTGCTCTGAACAGTACTCTTAAACAAACCAAGCAAAATAATACATTTACATTACCACTTTGAGAATGTTACCTTCTCTAGAAGAGGGGATATCACAGTGCTATTTAAAATAATTGTGGCAGCTTGGTGTGCATAGCAATGCTGTTCTCCCATCCACAGGGAAACTCATGTCTGGAGATGCACACACTGTCTTATCAAAGGTTTGTTTCTAACAAAGGAGTAACTTAAGCCCTTTTTAACACCTGCACTGCATGATTTAATATACTAATGTGTAAACCTGTCTCAAATGTCCAATCCTAAAAATATTTTACTTTCTTTTCAGTACTCTTAAGTAGTTAGTCCTGCTAATTTAACTCCATCAGGCTGAAAGGCATTAAATGAAATGTCTAGAAGGAATTAATTTAAGTACTTATCAACGACCATATCAATTTCCACTGGTAAGTAAAATGAATGTATGTGAACTGGAATCAGATACATTGATTCTACTCTATTGTGAAAACATAGCTTGGAGATAAGTAGTACTATGATTATTTGCCCAGGAAAATGTGCATTATCCTAACAGAACAGTCCTAACAGTCATGACCTTGAGTAAACTACTGCACTCCAGCTTTCTCAAAAGCAGTGCCAAAATACCAACAACAGCATGACCTACATGTCTGTTTTTTGAGGTGTCCATTTTACAATGAGGCTTTGAGAGAAGCAGTCTTTATTAAAAAACATTTATTGACTCATATGTGCAATTCCTGCTGTACTTCTGCATAAAGAAAACTAGAAGATAGGACACTGTTCAGAGCCTGTGCTTGGGCTATAGCTAAAAGGCAAACTAAAATGCACCTTGCACTGGCATTTTCAAAGGACAAGTTTGATACCATAAACAAAGCTCATTTGTGCTTCCTGAAGCATCGTTCTGCCTTAGGGGTTAATGGCTCAAAGACAGCACAGGCTGTTCCACATGGACACTAATACAAGTTTAGGAATGGCATCAGCTGGTGTCTGTCTTTGGAAAAGCTGGAGCTGAATATTTCTGGCTGGCTCCTCCAGGCTGAAAGGCTGTGATTCATTCTAGGCTGGTATTCATGACTTCTGAAGACCTGAGTTTGCTCAAGTCTCTTAATACTCTTGCTGGAGCTGAGACTGGGGCTAAGGACTGATGAGGATGAAAAACAGGTGCTATTGCTGGGAAGATCATAAAGCTCAGAAGAGCAGAAACTCAGTAAAGCATGATCAGCTGTAGGGCTAAGTGGGAATAATGTGCTTTAGGTCATGTTAGTCTGGGGTTTAATAGCTTGGTGTAGAACTAGAGTTTGGACCCAAAGAACTGAGTTAATCACTGGATCTCAAAGGGCTTAAGTGATGATTCAGATAATGACAACAGCAAAACCTCACCACTGGCCTCCCTGAGCAAAGGCAAGGCTATACCTTAGCCTGAGCCAACACATCAGATTCCTCATTGCTCACCCTTGTGCAGCATACGCTTCCAAATTCAATTTTTAGCCATGGGAAGCCTTTATGCTGATACATCGAATTTTTCCAGGGCTATTATTAGCTTACTGAAATGAAAGTGCTTGTTGATAAGAAAAAGCTTAGATAAAAAACCAGGACAAAGTGACCCAAACACAAGTATGGCTTCACATTCTTGCCAAATATACACATTGTGCCAAGGCCTATCATGCACTGGCTGTGTCTGTGCAGAACCTAACAAAGATTGGCAGGCAGGTAGCTTGGGAATAATACCATCCAAGGCAGCAGGCCCTAAGACACCCCCTTAAGAAACCTTAGAGGACCATTTCTTGACATCCTCTCTCTGCTGCTGAAAAGAACAGTGTCTGGTCAGTGACTTGCTCCTTCTGAGTAAATGAGAAAGTGGGATCATCAACCAATGATCTGAGAAATAAAGCAGCTTACAGCTTTCTATTGTTACATAGAAAGCTTTCTTTTTGTTACATTTGCACGTGATGTGTTCATCAGCAAAGATTTTTAGGGTTCTTGCCTGTCTTTTGGCATCGTCTCAATTTCACTAATAAAAAAACCCTCTGGCTGTTAATCATAGATGCTGGGGAAAGCACCTTCTTTGTCTTGAGTCCAGCAGAAGTGTCCATGTTGTGATGGGAATGAGGATGAAAATGCCAGAAAGCCTCAAGAGACCCACTCAGCTGGACTGAACACAAATGCCAGCAGAGAAAATGGCTTGTGCATAATCCTTGAGTAGATACAGGCTACTAAAATATACCAAGGATGAGGGCTAGTGTTAGAGCTAGGCTTAAAGGGCAGGGTAGTGGAATCAGCAGCTTCAGGAGTGCTAATAGCACTGACCCTGCAAGGTCACTGGACTGCAATTGGGGCTGAAGGGCAGGTAGTTATTTGTACTGTGAGGAAGGGCATGTGAACTTCTTTTGATGTGCAAGTTAGGTTTAGAGATGAGATTGATAAAAGTCTCGTATCTGACTGGGTCTGTAGGGCTGGGAGAAGAATGAGACAATGACTGAGGATTCATTTTAGCTCAAAACCTGGGGTGCTTCAGTTTCTGCAGTTCTTCCAAACCTCAAATGAAAACTAATCTTCTCTAAGCTCCTTGGGGAAACCTGCTGCCATCCTACCACCCTGGGCTTTAAACCAAAAATTGATTAAACACTTCAGATCCCATTTCCCTTAACCCCAATCAAGATGAAGGCAGTAAAACTCAGCAAAGCATCTGCCTCTCAGCATATGTCCCAAACCCTCAGTTCAACCCAACAATTCCTGCTGATTGTCCCAGTAGAGCAAGCAGCTCACTTCTGCCTGATTTTAACTGCAATCACCATCCTAAGCCTTATTGCATCTTTATCACCTGAAACTTGTAACAGTTAGAAGAGTAAATTTAAGATGTTTGACTCCTGCCTTGTCTGCCTCTCCCTCTACAGGTACAGGATCCACCAGCAAACTGAACTGCCCATTCCCAAAGCCCTACTTCATGTGTACGCCCAAGCTTGCTTACCTGTCCTACACCAAACCCAATGGGGCCAAAATTCACCTTAGAGCTTTTGGTTCTACCAGTGCACACTTCACAATGGCCTTCTGGTCAGTCTTCTGCAATCCATGAATATTTCTCCTTGTTCAGTATTTCCACAGCTAAAACTTAACAGTATCTCCTTCACAAACACTACATAAAAGTTGCCCAGTGTCTCCTCCTTTCCTCCACAGAGGGGCTTCAAACTCAGGTTTTCCTCTCATCATCCAGTATTAAAGTGATCCCGGTGAACTCTTGTAGCAATAAATTGAATTTTCCTGATCTTGTGATTGCTAGCAATAACCCAAAGTGACTGTTAATCTCAGTTTTAAATGCAGAATAAGATGGCCTGTGTGGAGTAAAGGCCTGAGAGCAGCTTGGAGACTGGTATTCCTTATTGACTTGAGCCCATTTACCACCACCTCCAGTTCCAAGAGGTTGTGTTCACTAATGGGTGCTATCAGATATGCATGATGAGGGTATTTCAGTCTCTGCTGGGTGTGGGTCATTTAGCACACCCGTCAGGTGTCCCATGTCAGGATTAGGAAGAGCAGAGATGGAAGAGTTCCATTTAGTACTATGTCCTAAAAGTTCCTCTGTTCCAGGACGATATACTGCTGTGTGGTTATGGCTATGCTTATTAGAATAGTAAAGAGTTTTTCAATATTTTTACACAGAACATTTCTCTTTCTTCTCTACAAAAATATCAAGCAAATATTTTTTGACAGTTTTTGACTCACTGAAGAATTCCTTTGAAAAAGGCCTGGCTCACCTCCTTTATGGTGAGGTGACTGCCTGATTGCACTGCTACAAAGCAGTACTGCTCAGCTTCAGGAGGCTCCTCTGAAGGGAGGTTCACTGTCTCTCTATGCTTACATTCTCCCATTCCTTCCCAGCCTCCCTAATGATAAATCAGGCATTCCAAACGAAGTCTGAGGGTCTGAATATCCACCTTTGTAACTTTCTTGAGCCTTGTCTCCACATTAAGTTTTCTAGAAGTGGACTGAGTTCTTTTAGAAGTGGAGGGATTGGAAAGCACAAAGGCAATCTTTCTGCCTTAGAGCTATGCAGGAATTCCCCGGCCACAGCATTGGACATGGAGAGCATCCTGTCCATAGGTCAGTGAAACGTTCTCTGTTTTAAACTGTTGCATTGCACACTCGACTGAAACTTTTGGTTCTGAACAAGTTATATTTTTCTGGCACGTTCCTAGGAATGTAGATTTTCAGTCTGCTGCCAGGTAGAAGCGAATAGTTGAGTTCTTTAAGAGCACCAAGTGGCCTATTAGCAAGTGTAAACGCATCCAAAAAAATGAAAAAAGACTGTATTTCTGCTTCTGATTCACTGTTCTGTGCCAAATAACACTTTCTCAGTCACCTTTTCTTCCTCAAAGAGAACAGGTTGTGACAGATTGAAGTCTTCTCCCCTGCTATGTCAGGAGCCTTTATGTGACAATTACAATATCATTTTTGTTTTACGATCAGCTGAAGTCAGTTCAAAACAGCACGTCACCTCACACATGAAATAGCATTACTTTATGTGATGGGTACTGGAATTTGGCAGGAGCATTTCCTCATTTGCAGTCTGCTTTTTTCTGTCTCAACTCGATGCAGAGTAACTTCAGTTTTGAAGTCAGTCAGGCTTATCTGGAGGAGTGACTCATCTAGGGCAAGCAGAGTAGCCAGCTTCTGCTTGCTCTGAAATGTTAAGGAGTGGAGGAGGAGAAAAATTACAAATTCATGATGGGGAAGACCTCAGACCTTCCAGATAAAACCTGTGATATTTATCGGCAGCCCTGTGAGCAGCAAGCTCAGTGCTCAGCAGGCAGTCTCTTTATCCCCTCACTTTTTCATGGTGTTTGCCTTTCTCTCTTGTTGCACCCAGCTCACGTGCCACAGGCAAGACTGGCCTCAGAAAGTTCAAAGAGGAGCCAGCTGGCTGCACATGAGTGCTCAGATCAGTGGATCCTACTGATGTAATCAACAGCACCACGTCTTCTAGCTTTTTTTATTTTGTATGTCTCTAGAATAGCAATTAGCCAAGAGCAGGTCTAAATGCTGCAGTGTTCAGAGTGATTCTGGCTTTCCCTGACAATTGCTTTTTCACATCATCTATTATACCTAGGAAAGTAATAAAGCATTTCCCATTAATAACCCCTCTCACTTGTGATTTCTCTTTTTGT
This sequence comes from Molothrus aeneus, assembly GCF_037042795.1. NCBI lineage: Eukaryota > Metazoa > Chordata > Aves > Passeriformes > Icteridae > Molothrus > Molothrus aeneus. The sequence goes on along the minus strand of NC_089647.1, from coordinate 86,827,134 downwards.
GGCCAGAAGAGACAGTGTTCAGTCAAAGCACAAAAATCTCTCCAAAACAACCAGTACTATAATTCTTCATCTGCCAAAACTGCTATCACCATGAATTCAAGACACTCAGTCCTAAAACCATCCACTCTTCCCAATTTCTGACCGGTTCCTACTTCTTTCCTGGTTGCCAATTTTTTTTTTCTAAAATGTTTATTTTTTAAAACCAAGACCAACTCACTTCAGATGTGAGACACTTAATCCTCCTGCATTCAGATTCAAAAGGAAGTGTTTGTAGAAAATAAAATAAGTTTTTTGAGCAGTAAAACTGTCAGAAAGTTCTTGAGTAGGTTCTCTGGTGTCTGCAGGGACAGGAGGCCCCAACATAAGATGCATGTGGACCTGTTGGAGTGAGTCCAGATGATCATAGGTCTGGATCATTCCACACCTCTCCTATGAAGACAGGCTGACTGAGATGGGATTGTTCAGCTTGGAGAAAAGGCGGCTTCAGGGAGACCTTATAGCTGTCTCGTGCCTGAAGGGGCCTGACAAGAGAGCTGCATGGGACTTTTCACGTAGGCATGGAGTGATGGGATGAGCAGGAATGGCTTTAAACTGAAAGATGGTAGCTTTGGACTGAATGTTCAAAATAAATTCTTTGCTGTGAGGGTGGTGAGACATGGGAAGATGTTGCCCAGAGAAGCTGCGGATGCCCCATCCTTTGGCAATGTTCAAGGCCAGGAGAATGGAGCTCTGAGCAACCTGGTGTAGAGGGAGGTGTCCCTGCTTATGGTTGAAACCAGTTCATCTTGAAGGTCCCTTCCAACTGAAACTATTCTATGATTTTATGATCTGAAGCAAAATAAAGAAATCTTCATCATTAAAAAAAAAAAAACCAAAACCCAACTTTGATTTGTTTATGGAATAACCCTTTATTTTACTATGCTATGAGACACATGGCCTGACATTGTCCTCTGCTTGTATGGCCCCGTCAGACATAGAGAGAAAGATAATGTATTAAACACTCAGGAGCAGAAATGCAAAAGCTCAAGGTGGAGATTCAGAGGTTAGGAGTCGCTGAAATCCATTTGAGTTCATTCTTAAAAAATTATCAGACTGTCAGACTGAGCATGTCCCTTTGACTTCAGTATTCCTTGGGTTTTAAAAATCTAACCAAAGAGCATTAGTGTTCACTGCTGTATATTTACAGTATACAGTACAAATGAGAACAGTAACTGCCACTCAGATGTAATGGTCTTTCCTTTAGATGCTTGATATTCTATACTGCTAAGTGCTTCTTGAAAGTTGATTTACAGTCTATTTGGAGGTAAAAACTGCATTTAGTACTTTAATTTTCTCATCCCATTTTAATTTTTTTTTTCATACCCAGGCAGTCCAAGAAAAATGCAAGTTTTGCAGATATCTTTATCGATCTTTGCTTTGTGATTTAGTAATGTGCATCATCTGGTTCTTACTTGTACATCTTAAAAACCCAGAAAAGGAAGATGTTGAGCCCATGTTCTAAAATAGGTATATGTTTTAAACATGCTATTAAATTGTAGCTTCTACATTTTCTAGATTTTTCCATTTCCTTTCCCGGAGTTTTAATTCCTCTGGGGCATATCATAATGTCCTTACTCAGACAAAACTACTTTTATATTTACATTGTTTCAGTTGAAAACTGCATGGGGCAGTTAATATCTGCAATACAAGTACCTCTTTATCATTTGTCAGCAAAGTTAAATGTTTTTTTGACATACTAACTATTGAATAAAGTATTAAGGTCACTGGTCCTTTTCCGGCAAGTATTGCCTTAAAAATCCAGCAATCACTCCAGATTAGTAGTCACAGTATTTATACAGATTTTAGGCATGATGGCTCATGTGCACTCAGTTTTTTGTACTGTTTATGTAAAAAAAAAAAAAAAAAAGCAAGCTGCCTCAGTCTTGCATGGAGGTTTCCACATTCTCATCAATTCTGTTCACACAATCAAGCTCTTTGGAAGTTAAATTTCAATTTATCATTTTCATTTTTTGTACTTTTTCCCCTTGTGTTCGCCTTTCCCTCCATATTTATGCCTTTATCTAAGGGTTTTGGGCAATGGGCTGTGGGCCTGCTCTAGTGTCCAGGAAGTAAGCTAGGAGAGTGCTCAGCATTTGATCATCACCATGCCGTGTGACATTTCACATCTTTTATTGTAATCGGACTTTCAATAGCCTTGTCAATACCAATGAAATTTATAACGTGCCAGGAGGGCGCTCTCAGATTAAGCTGTTTTCTTGTGTATTAAAGGGCTGTCATGGAACATTAACCATGAGACATCAACGAAATGGACTGAGACTTTAACACAAGTTTAATGACCTAGAGCTGGAATTCAGTGCCCTTTCTCCTAGGAGAGCTACTTTATTACTCTACAAGTAGTCTCAGTTTGTTCATGGGACTGCTTGTAAGATGCACTCAGTGTGATTAAGAAGGTCAGAATCTGTCCCTGTTGACAAAAGACTACTTTGACACTTCAGATTCCCTTTGTGCTGCTTTTGCTTTGACTGGTGAGCACTTCATCAGGTGAGTCATCCCATTTCACTGGGACTAAAGCTTGCACAGCTTGATCTATTTGGATTTATGGGCATACCCCATTAGGCTACACCGCTGAAGTGAAGGACACTGCTTTGGAATAATGAGGTATTCACTGTGAGCAAGTAATATTGGACTGGGGCTAGAAACACACTGTGAGCATGCTGGCAAAGGAGATGATTCCTCTGAAGTGATCTGAGCTGGCTAATATTCTGTAGGACTAATAACCCAGAGGGGAAGATTTGTTGCATAAATGCATATGGGACTGTGGCTTTAAATTCCTGCCTTACAGATGGCCCTAAGCACAGCCCTCACTAAGGCACTGAAGCAGCAGGTAGGATTTCAAGCCTCCCTTTTATCCTGAACTTCCTCAGGGACATGCATTTTGCCTGCTAGGTGAGCAAGCAGTTCAGGCTCTACATCTTGAATGCTCAAAGCCATGAAGAGTAGGCCAGCCAAGCTGGCTTGTGGCTACCAAACAGACATGGTTGATTGTCCTGCTTCTCCTGCACTGCTTATCTTCATTGCTGGTCCATGTTCCTTCTGTGAGCTCACTAAATTCTGTAATTTGGCAAAAAACCCCAATAAACAAACAGCCATCATTTACTTTTTTCTTTTATTTTCTGATAGAGAAAGCTGACAGGACTTCTTCAGAAGCCTCATTAGGTAGGACAGCAAAGGCAACTGGCAGAAGTGCCCAGCTAGGAGCAGGGAACAGGAGAGGGAAATCTGGCATTTATAAGTGGGACTGGTCCTCCACCACCAAAGTGCACTTGTGGTGGCAGACTGAACTTAAATAAGTTGTAGTCTGTGGTGAAACCTCATCTTTCAGCTGTCAGTAGACTTCACCATGAATCCTCTCAGTTATCATAGCAACTTCCCTGCATGCCTTTCAGGGAGGCCTGATTTTGTGGTTGTTTAGGCTCAAGAAGAGGAGGTTCAGGGGGAATCTCATTGCTCTCTACAACTGCCTGAAAGGAGATGTAGTGAGGTGGGGGCCAATCTCTTCTGCTGTGCTTTCAGTTATAAGCTGACACAGGGAAGATTCAGATTAGATATTAAAAAAACCAAACCACTGTTTGTGTTGTCAGACATTGGAACTGGTTGCCCAGGGAGGTGGTGGAGTCACCATCGCTGGAGGTGTCTAACAGCTATGTGGATCTGGCGCTCGGTGATGTGGATTAGTGGCTTAGGGGTTACAGTGATAGTGCCAGGTGAGCAATTGGGCTGGATGATCTTGTAGGTCTCTTCTAACCTTGATGATTCTATGATTCAATTGGGCCAGTTTGTGTCAATTTTGCCATGAAAACTAGAAACTCAATTGTGGAAGAAGACTATCACATTTCCCAGGCAACAATGACAGCATTATTCCTTCTGAGTAATAACAATATCAAGATTACACTATTAAATTGAAAGATTACACTATTAATGCAAGATTACACTATTAAATTGAAATAGTTTGATTTTAAATTAAAATTCAGAGTATCTTTCTGGGAAGGTTCTCATGTTTTAAAAAGAAAGAAAAACTCAGGGAACAACAGGCCAGTCAGTCTCACTATACTAAGGCACATAGAAAATAAGGAGGTGACTGATAAACCAACACGGTTTCACTGAAGGCAAATTGTGCCTGATAAATTTGGTAGCCTTCTACAAGACTGTTACAGCATTGGTGAATGAGGGAAGAGCAGCTGACATCATCTACCTGGGCTCATGCAAAGCATTTGACACTGTCTGGAACAATGTCTTTGTCCCTGCACTGGACAGACATGGATTTGATAAATCAACCACTCAGTGGGTAAGGAAGTGGCTAAATGGTTGCACTGAAAGATTTGAGGTCAACAGCTTGCTGAACAAATGGATAAGTAGCATTCCCTGGGGGTCAGTACTGGGACCAGTGCTGCTCAACATCTTTGTAGCGGCACTCAGTGCACCCTCCGTAAGTCTGCCAACAATGCCAAGGTGTGTGGTGCTGCTGACACTCTGGAGGGAAGGGAAACCACCCACAGGGACCTGGACAGGCTTGAGGGTGGGTCTGTGCCAGCCTCATGAAGTTCAACAAGGCTATGTGCAAAGTCCTGCACCAGGGTCAGGCAATCCCAAACAAACATAGGCTGGGCATAGAAGGGATTAAGAGCAGCCCTGAGGAAAAGGACTTGTGTGCTTATTGCCCTGAAAGTCAACCATATCCTAGGCTGCACCAAAAGAAGTGTGACTAGCAGGTCAAAAGAGGCAATTATGTCCCTCTACTGTGTTCTGGAATATTGATCTCAGCTCTGGAACCCCCAACATATAAAGGACATTGACCTGCTCAAGTGAGTCCAGAGGAAAAAAACCAAAACCAACAAAAAAACCCCCAAAAAAACCAAAAAACCAAACAAAAAAAAAACCAAACAAAAAAATCAGTCTTATTTCTTGTCAAGGCTTTCTTTCATCTTACACTATGAACCACAGAAATGCTAGAGTTTTTCCCTCAGGCTTTGATCACTGTATTACCATGACAACAAGGTATTTATTATAGCCATTATAGGTGGACTTCAGATGGTAACTGGATCCCTCAGAAGTCCATGGGTGAGCTTTTGGTCTCCAAACACCAAGATAAATGAAAGAATTACTCTCTCCTGAAGAGGCATCTAACAGGTAACTTATTTGCTTTCAATTTTTTCAGCCAAGTCCATTGCCTTCCATCAGTTTAAATCTACTGACTATTTTAATTATACGGAAAACCAGGTCAAACTTTTGTTCACCACTTTGCTTTGCTTTTTGCTGACTGAAACCTGTAATCTGGCAAGTCAATGCATCAATCTGACAGGATGTGACATACGGGCATCACAAAGGTTTTTATTCTTACTGTTTACATTATTCTACTTTTCAGAGTTTTCCAGCCTTGCACAGCAGAAAGCTGTAAAGCTTTGTTCTCAAAAAGCTCACAACTAAAGAATGCTATTTTGCATACATAGAGGCTTGGAGTGTAAAAATATATGATAGAAACAAGACCTATTACTCTCTTGAAGACATTGATGCATGAGGGTAATCAAGTCACTTTAGCAATAAAAATAGCTTCAAACTTAAGCACAAGTTTTAATACCTTGTTTAGTCAAAGGTATACTACAAAACACGCAATTCTAGCTCAGCAAGCAAGATAATGCAAGATTCTTAAAGACTGTGTTTCCTCAGCTTAAGGAGTATCCAGACAGACAATGGAAGTCCTTCTACACAAGGCTTTGTAGACAAAGTAAATTATAAATACACATTAAAACTGCCATTAATGCCTGTCAATCTGCTTCTAAAAGATGTAATTAGGAGATCAAAAAGCTAATTAGAAAATCTGTTTGATCTCAAGAGTTTGGTTACATACTGACAATCTTGAAATAATTTGTATCAGAAAGAACTGTTAAAGCTTTATATAATTCTGAACTTGAGCAACTGATATTTTCTAAGATGCAAAAATGGTGCACAGTTCTTTAAAATGAAAATTATATCACCAAGGTAGTCATAAAAGTTAGTACTTATTAGTAAGGAAAAATGTTTATTGATTTACTTAAACCAGATAAAATGTATAACTTAAAATCTCAAGAAGATGGTTTAAACATACCAAACCCAATGTTTTCCTAGCAGCAGAAACACCTGAAAACAAACAAGAAAGTGTGCAGGAAATATGGATTTTATATAGGGCTATCCCTCACTGGAGCTCTCTCAGCTTCTGCCTTTTCTAGGGAGCAGTCTGGGGACAGAGCCTGCCAGGAAGCCTTGCCTGGTTCTTCCAGTTTCAAGAATCTTAGAAGAAACCACCACACTTGGCTATACAGAACATTTCCATGATTAAACCACTTGGGTTGAAATTCTGCAGTCTGGTGTCTGCCTGGGAATTTTGATGATTCCTATTTTCAGCCAGAAGAGTTAAGAAGTAGAGATTATATATTTATGAGAAAAGTTAGTCTTTGCTTTGCAGGTGTGTGTGCTCTTTGCAACAAGGATATCCTCATTAAAAAAGCTGCCTGAATTGACCAACGTTTAATAAAACTGAAGCTTTTACCCAACTATATTGAGAGTAATGTAATGTGAGTACTGGTTTGGGCCAGGCTAAGCTAGCACTGCTGGCACAAAAGTGCTCACATCCTTCCCCTGCCCATCCCAGCTTATCCCAGTAGCTGTGAAGTGACTTAGTGAACTGATTGGGAACTGCCAGTGAATTAAGCTGATTTAAAGGGACCAGCAACAACTAAAAAAAAAAAATTATTTGAATACAGTGTGATTACCAAACTATTAAGTACTGCATAACAATGAATATACAGGAAGGGAGTAAATCAAAATTACACAGGCTGACTTAATTATACTATTTCTTAATTTCTGAGTGCTCTGTTTTGCATCCATTGTTAGCATTCAAGGCAGTTTCTGTGAGTGTGTGACTTTACTAGGTCTTTAAAAAAATGGAAAACCTCACTATTTGGCATTGTTGTGATATTTCCAAAATATCAGCAGTCTTCCACTCATGACAGCTAACAAGCTGCATCAGCCAGAGTGGTCACAGGGTCCTGCTGCAGGAAGGGTCAATGGGCTGCAGTAAGAGGTAGGCCATAAGATGGCTCTCCTGCTGGGCTTTGAGGCACCACAGAGAGGCACCATATTTGCCAGCACTGGGATGCCCTCCCAGAAGACCACACAGGCCAGCTTTTTCTGCCTGTCCTCCCTGACTGTCAGCTTGATGCCTCCTTCTGTACCTCAGACTCCTCCTGACCCCAGTTATACACTGCAGGATGAGCACATGCTCATCTCCATTTCTGGCTATCCAAGCCCCAGGTACTTCCTAAGAACCCCACTTTCAGACTTTTCTCAGCACAAAGACCCTCCTCCTCCAACCTCTTCCTCCCATGTTGCCACTCAATCTCCCTCTTCCAGGCTCAGCTCCATGCTTGCTCCCTTCATGACATCCTCTCTTTCCAGTAGATCACACACCCCATCCTTAGCCAAGCTTGTACTAAGGGCTTCTTTTCCATCTCTTCTTTTTCCTCACTGCCATGGGTTGCAGCTGAAATTTCCTTGTCTCCCTTGCTCCTTGTCTGTGTTCTTTCTCCTACTGGTCATCATTTTCAACTCCATCCATGCTCACTGTTCCCACTCCTGCTGGTCCATTTTTCACCCCAGTGCATCATGTCCTTGCCTGACCTGTACAAATCCTTGAGTCTCAGCCTTGCCTTTATTTCTTCACTCAGCTCCCCTCAAGCCCCACTTCTCCTCTCATCCAGAAATGTAAAAAGTTCAGCAGTTACTCTAAAGTGGCTTAAACCCACACTGGTTCCAAAGGAGATTCTTTGTCTTCCTCTCACCTCTGCGGCTGCCCAGTAACCCAGCTTAGGAAAATGCAACAGCTGACAATTAACCCATCCACATAAAGAAAAGGCTAAATTTCAGCAAGATCAGCTTTCTGCTCTGACACACTGGTGTCCAGAGTTGGGAGTGAGGCAGCACTATCCTTTGCAGTAGCAGCAGAGATGTACATGGATGTGGTGGTCTGACCCTGGCCAGATGCCAGGTGCTCACCAAAGCTGCTCTATTACTCCCCTCCTCAGCTAGATAACAGACACAAAATGTAATGAAAGGTTCAAGAGTTGAAGATGGGGAGAGAGACTGGAGATCACCCACGAGATACTGTCCAGAGCAAAAGAGACTCAGCTTGCGGAAATTAATTGAATTTATTGCTAATCAAATCAGAGCGGGATCATGAGAAGTAAAACAAATCTTAACACCACCTTCCTGCCACCACTCCCTCCTTCCCAGGCTTAACTTTATTTCTGATTCTCTAACTCCTACCCACCAGTGGCAAGGGGAGACAGGGAATGGGGGCTGCAGTTAGTTCATCACATTTTGCTTCTGCCACTGCTTCCCCCTTGGGGAAAGGAGTCCCTTCCCTGTTCCAGTGTGGGGTCCCTCCCACCAGAGGCAGTTCATGGAGGACTCCTGTTCAACAGGAGTCCTTCCCACAGGCTACAGTTCCTCACTAACCACTCCAGTGTGGGTCCCTTTACCACAGGGTGCAGTCCTTCAGGAATGGACTGCTCCAGTGTGAGTTCTCCACAGAGTCAAGTCCTGCCAGCAAACCTGCTCTACTGTGGGCTCCTCTCTCCTTGGATCCACAGGTCCTGCCAGAAGCCTGCTCCTGTGTGGGCTTCCCACGGGGTCACAGCCTCTTTTGCACATCCATCTGCTGTGACATGCAATCCTCCAGAGGCTGCAGGTGGCATCTGCTCCCCGTGGACCTCCAAGGACTGCAGGGGCACAGCTGCCTTACTGTGGTCTTCAGCACAGCCAGCAAGGCTATCTCAGCTCCTGAAGCACCTTCTCCCTCTTCCTCTTCACCACCCTTGGCGTCTGCAGAACTGTTTCTCTCATTTCTTTTCATTCCTCTCTTCTCTGGCCAGAGTTACTCCTGCCCATAACTGGTTTTTTCCTTCTTACGTATGTTATCCCAAAATCATTAATACCTTTTCTGAATGGCTTGGCCTTGGCCAGCAGTGGCTCTGCTTGGAGCCACTTGGCATTGGCTCTGTCAGACATCAGGGAAGTTGCTAGCAGTTTCTCAGAAAATACACACCTATAGCCTTCACTACAACCTTTCCATGCAAATTCAATACAATGGATAAAAGCAGTCTTGCAATTATGAGTTTAGCCAAAATGGGTAAGATTTGAGGAAGCAATGGGAAATCAGTCTTAAATGGAAAAATACACTATACAGGCAATGCTGCCTGAGTTCATGCCAGAAACATCTTATGACTCCCAGTTACTGCTTTGCTCTTTAAGACAATGGTTTACAAGAGGTGTCATGCTTTGGCAGAGTGAGAGGAGATTCACATCACATACATTTCTCCAAAAGAAACCTGCAGACTAGCTATGAAACAAGACTAAGAAGAAACTTCTAAAACATTATTAACTCCAGAATAAAATGCAAAAAAAAAAGGGCTGGCCTGAAGTGAGACACTTCCTACATTATAATCCCCCCAAAAGAAGCAACTTCCACTGTCATCACGCTCAAGTCAACATGCAAGAAGAAATGCAACAATTAAGGCTATTCATCAGTTGAGGTTTTGAAACCCATTATCCATATTCTACTCAGGTGTAGTCTGTATTTCATATTTTGGGGGACACTGTCAGTGAGGAATGTGAAAGAACCTTCAATGGACCCTATGTTGGAAACATCTTTCTGCCAACTCTACTATGCTCCCCTGAAACATTCTTTTACTGGGATAGCTCATTCTGCTCAGGGAAAGAGTTTAGTTTTGCCAGTAAAGTACCTGCACACAACACATATCTGTTAGAGGAAGTTACCACTGTGCCCTTACATGTGCTAGTGTCACAAAGATGTTTAAGAACAGACAAGATCTGGCTCACCAGAACAACCTTCCTGCACAACCATTTCTGAGCTCTCTCTGCAGTGCCTTTCTCTTTCCTTCTCTGTGTTGCAAAACATTATTCTAGATTCATAATTCAGATCCTCAAAAGAAGCGAGAAAGGTTACATCAGTGCCTGAGTCACTTTAAGTTTTGCACGCATAACTGTGAAAAAACATTTTTCATGAATGAAGTAGCTAGAAAGAGGCAAAGGTTTGGGTATGTGCTCACTGCTGACAAATACTTAATAAATTTCAGAAACCTTCTGTGGCTGATGCAACGTGAGAAATCCTCAGAGGACTTAGCATACAGCACCGTCTTCACATGCAGATAGCCAAAAGTGTTTCGCAAAAGAACACTGTCCTCTTCTTGGGGTGCCAGATGGGTGAATCTTAAAACTGACAAACATGAGGTTGCAGAGCAACCAAAAAATTCTAATTATAAACCTACGTCACATCATCCAAGCCATATGCAGAGTAATTCAAAATAAGGAGAAACAGAGGAACAAATGGGTAGACAAAAGCAGAAAGTTCACGCCTGCTCCTCTTCTTGAGACCATACACAGACAAAAAGAACAAGGCCCCTTTGTGGCATTCTGATTTTCAGACAGTACATCTTCACAGCTGCCGTGCTACTGCGATGAGTGCTCCCTTTCCATCCAACCCATCCTCGCTGCTCCATACATGAGTCAGACTGGAGACCCGTTCAGCCCCTAAGTATGTGCTTAAGTCTTTCCATATTCAGGAAAGAAACTCAGATGAAATTCTGACTAATGAAAAGCATGTGCTTAAGTGTTTACCTGAATAAAGCTGCTCTGCTGAATTTGTGCGAAAATGTCAAACGCATGTCAGGCAAACTCAGGATCTTCCACAGCACTCCTGTTTGCAGAGCCTCTGCCATGAAAAGCACTGTATCCCAAAGGGGGAAAAAGTTTTTCCTGGAGAGCAGCCCAGAACGAAAGGAGCCATCAGATCAAAGATAAGTCTTACCTCCCCCACTACACCCCTCACTTCCCCAAACAGCAGATCAAGGCAGAGGAGGACTACAAAAAAGGAAAAAAATAGATTCGTTTTCCAGCAGAAAAATGAGACATTCCCCTGACTCCCTTGATTTCTCCAAGCAATACAGCTAGGAGCAGGCTGTTGCTTGCCTGGAAGCTCATAGACCACAAGATGTGAAGTCATGGAGTGCCAGTGTAAAGTTATTTATTGGCATCTTCCGCCGCCAAGCCACTTCACAGTTTGGCAGTACGCAGGAGGGTGTTCAAATTGACCACAGCAGGCTGACCTTTCTGCTTCCACAGACAGAATGGTCTCCAGCCCCTATGATTCAAGAAGCCATGGATACTTTTGTTTGTTGGCCATTATTAATTAGATTTGGGAGACCAAGCTGTTTAAACTCAAACTTCTTGAAGCGAAGAAAAAAATGTTGCACATTTTACATTATGTCTTGAAAATATGAAAGCTTGCTGCAATCTTCAAACACAATATTTATGAATTGGTCTTTCAGCCAAATCCACTTTTGCATAAGGATATACAGCTGCTGGTACCCAAAAGTATGATAGCTCCCAAATAGATCTTTGCCATTTTTAAAATCATTCTAGGGGTTTGAAAATAATATTTTCTTTCATTGTAAGCGAAATCTCTAGCTCTGATGTTTCAAAGACAGTCTGAAATTAGCCGGGTTTTGTGTGTGTTTGTTTGTTTGTTTGTGCACAAGAATAATTGATTAAATCAGCACAAGCGTAACTGATTATACACTCTAACAAAACTACTGAAGAATTCAGCAGCAAAACCAGCAGTATCATGAAGAGCTATATCCAGTTTTTTATGCTTACATCTCCTATATGGAATTCCCTCTTAATTATACAGTAGCAAATTTGAAATGTGTCATCACCTCGTACCACTGGATATCACAGATTAGGAATGAATGTAACCTGAATTTTTCAACATTGTTAAATAAATTTTTTTAAGATGTCTCTTTAAACTTTTTCATTAAAGGGGAAAATTTGCATAGAAGAATATTTAAACATTCACAACTTACAAAGAATGTCAGCCCTCTTTCATTAACCAGAGCAATGACCCTCTAATAGTTTCACACTGAGAAAAAATATGCAGAGAAATATGCCATGTCTAATGCCAATCAGGACTTTGAAAAAATATATATATTATAGACTGGTCAAATGAAATGTGAAATTCAGACTTAAAAATTGAACTTTCATCCTTCAGTCTTCTGAAAAATCATCTATTTTTAATGGAAATAGAAAAGCTATCTTTATCAAATTTCTCATTCAGCTGACAACAATAAATCTATTGTTCAGATGTAGTGGAAATGGGTCTTTGGAAGAGGAGGGTTTTAAGAAAATCAAACAGAAATTGCATCAAAGAAGAAATGCTTCTTTAACTGTCATTACTCTCTATATATAGCCTGCAGTTTTTGATTCGTTTTAGGTTTGCCAGAATAACAGGCAATTGGGCACCATGAAAAATTATTTTTTTATCATTCCCATAAGAGAAAACGTATTTGCTTGTTTAAGGGAGAATAAGCAAGTTTAGTGTTATGTCTTTTGCTTTAAGAAGTATGTCTGCAGGGATCCAGATGCTGAGAAGCAGAAAGCTGATAGCTTTAGCTTGAAATGCTACACTGTACATTAAGAAGCCATATACCGACTATTTATTTCACAAGCATGAATTAGGTCCTGTGACAAAGAACAGAACTTTCAGTCATTTCAGCAAGAAAATAACAATACTTGGCACTCTCCAAAGGTTTTCCATCTGAAAAATGCAAACAGTTAAGAGGTAGCAGGGTGAGAGGGACTGAGCCACTGTGCAGGAAACCAATGGAGCTGGGACATTCAGGGAGAGCTCCAAAGCCACCAGGTGTTGCACAGCTGGAAGCAAAGTGACAAGGTACTGACTACCTGATGTATCCTGATCACCACAGAGGTGATCAATGCCTAAAAAACCCCTTACTGTAGCTCCTCTTCCTGTCAATGGCCTGTGTAGCATCTCAGAGCCCCCTGCTTCGTGCCCCTCTCTGACACCTGGTTATGACTGGCACCCAGAATTGTTCATACCCTACAATACTCTGTAAAGCTGTCCTAGTTTACAGATCAGAGAAGTGATGCACAGAAAGCATTATGTATGTGGTCTAAGCTCATAACATTGCACAGTAGAAGAATTATGAATAAAACCCATTTCTCTGGAGATTTCCAATTTTGTCACCCTCAACAAAACCCCTTTTACACAGACGTCAAAATCCGCAAGTATTTTTTTCTGACTGCAATACTATGCCAAATATTTATTTTATCAGTCCAAAACTCATTTTACTGAAACCCTGCATCAATACTTCAGAGGAAATGCTAAGATTCTACCCAGAAGAAGAGGAAGGATTACTGAGATGAATATTGTGCAAATAAATCTCTGCCTGGATCACCAATCTTACAAACTGCTGCTTTGCCCTAAGGCAAGTACCTTAAAATAAGCACCTGTACATAGAAGGGGTCTAAGCAAGCTAAATGAAATTCCTGGAAACATGCATGATGTATATCAACTTTTTCCAGTGCTGTAGTCAGTGAAGGTGAGAATAACAGACTGAAAGAGAGTGCGAGACAGTAAGAGGAGAGAAGAAAGGAGGGGAGGGCAAGGTGGAAAGTAGAAGGTGCTAAGACCTGAGAGAAGTAAAAAGAAAAAAAGATCCTAGTAAAGGAAGCTAAAGATTCAAAACCAGAAATATAAAAGGAGAGGGAAGAGTGAGAATACAAAGTGAGATAATTTTAAATTTTTAAATTAAAAAAAAAAAATCAAACCCAGAAAGTGAGAAAATTTAGACCTTTTAGACACTCAAGTCAGTAATTTTCTGTCAGCCAAACTCTCCTTGATTTTTGCCTTAATGGGGAGTTTTGCCTTAATGAGGGCAGCAGGACAGGCACCAAATGCAGCTTCATTTCTTATACTTGAATAACAGCGAGACAAAACAAGATATTCTGTTGTAGAAAAAGATTATGCATTTTTGAGTAAATATGGATGTTACAAGCCAGGCAGTATAAATGTAATTGCTACAACGAGCTGAGTTACCTCAGTGTGTGTCAGCTGACAATAAGGTCCTTTGTGCTGGAAAGAAAGTAAAAAGATGGAAAAAAAATGACTGGTGCCACTCTACAAACAATCAAATTAAAGGCCCAGAATTATTCCAGCAAAGCTCCCATCGACTTCAGTGACAGCCCAGAAACAAAGAAGATTCTTCAGTCCTTCTTATAAAAAATATAAATACAGGAATGACTATGAGTGACCTATTTATTTTTCATCAGTCTTGCTCTTGCTGAAATTGTTGGAAATGCACCCAGCTGCTTTACAGAACTATTGTTTGATTAGGCTGTTTATGTGAAACTATCTATCCCAAATATTGTATTACTATATGAAAAAAAAGGCATTGAAAAGTAGATAGGAGAATAAAATATTCTTGTCACCTTCATAGCCAAAGATAAAGCAAATTATAACAACTCATTGTTTATCTGATGAACAGGATGAAGATTTTGCCTGAGTAAATAGTGGCCTTAATGGTCCATGTAGAAATCATATAGTTGTCTTCCCCTTTATAAATTATGAACTAAAAGAACCCTCGCTGGAAGTGTAACTGGAATGTGGGTATGTCTAATGCAAAACCTCCAATTTAAAACCTTTTCCTGTTTTATATGTCAAAACCAGGAGCAGACAACATACCACAAGTAAAATTTATAGAATTACCAATAAAAACACCGAGGCAGATATTTTGTATGAGAATTAGAAATAACAGAGAAATATCCTATCTCTAGCTGATCATGCTGCACACAGTATTGACTAAATTTTGCAAGCATACTGTTCTTATGCATAACATGGGAAATATGTCAATTCTCCCAAAGTATTAATGAGAGGTGTCCCACCCAAACCAATAAATCTAGGACATGTTTAAAGTCAGATTTATTCAGCCACTGACTCAATCAGATAACCAGGAATGCTCAGGTTTTGCATGGTTACATCCACCTGTTGATTTAGAGATTACAGGTGGAAGCTGCCTTATTAAAATTGTTCTCCAGCTTAAAAATTTGACACACCTAACAGAGAGAATCAAGAGAAATATAGTCTGGTCTGTTATCGATGATAAAAGGATAATAAATGATCAAACTCAATTATTACTGTTTGCAGGGCTAACATTATGCTTAAAGAAATTCATTGCCATCTGCAAGCCTGTTAAAATTGATTACAATTTTCTTGTGCTGGTTTTCTTCCCAATGGTTGAATAGCATTGTCTGTTTTTAAAGGAAAAAAAAACCCCAAAGATGCTTGAATAATAAATTGTTTATCCCTTGATAGAACAAACCATAGTGATGAACTTTAAGAATGGTTACCAAATTAGAAATGAGAGTGAAAAACAAGTACTTTCCTGTTCAAGGCTTTGTTTTTAATGTCTTTTTATTTTTAACTAGATTGAGTGCTGATTACAGAAAATTCAAGGCTACCCAGACATCAGGCTGCTCAATTGACTGGAAAGTTTGATGACTTCTCTGAAAAGTGAGGTCTGTGTATGAAATTAAGTCACTATCACTGATTCTAGATAATTTAAGGGGGAAGAGAGTAAAAGGTTAATACTGCTTATTAAATAATGTTAAATGAGATCAAACAAGACGTGCAGGATTCAGGAGGGTTCTTGGAGCTCCGGTTGTTTCCCCAGGCTGCTTATGCAACCTTGTTTGTGCAGGCAGTGCAAGGGCCTGCCATTTTATTACATAAGGTAGCCCAAAAATATACAGCTAGGCAGTTGTGAGCTCCATTAAGTGCTGCATTGGAGTTGCTGTATCAGTTAGCATCTGGAAATTTTAGGCAACTACCAGAAGGACTTAAGACATTGCTGAGTTTGGGAATGGGCTTGTTGTTTTAATAGCAACAGACCTCATCCAAAAGCCAGCAAAATGCCATCGGTGTGAGCTGTATTTTAATACATTGTGCTTTGACCATCGCTTAAGTAAACAGCAATACAGCTTTTGGTTTAGCACAGCCGTCACAAATGCAATCCATGGCTTTAAAATCTGCCTTTCAGATGATTAAGCAAATTGTCTGGTTTAATAAACAGCAGTCAACACAACATTTCTGTTTTAACCAGTGCTTAAATTCAGTGGATAACTGAAGAAATTTAATTCCCAGTCCTCTCATTCTCAGTTCAGAATGTCAAGGCCTGGTCTTGTAGAGACAGATGAAACTCTAACTACAGCAACACCTTGTCAGAGAAAATGCCCTCCTTGGCCCAAATCCTCTCCCTGGCACCGAGCAGCAGGGAAGGCTGGGGAAGCCTGTGTCAGCAGGGTAGGCATATAGCAATATTACAGTCTCCCAGCAGGAACTTCTTCAGCCAGGCATTGTATCTCGTTATTCAATGCCTTCAGGTGGGATTGCTTCCCTGAATGAAGTGCTTTCTGAACCTACTTGAACCCAAGAAGATAATCCTCACCATGACTGCACAGCTCCACAACAGGACACCAAGGAGGGCTCTCAAGCAGTGTACACAGCTTTTTGGAGTACAGTTCTGGACCATGCCTTGGCTCTTCTTTGGAGCACTTCAACTAGCTCCTCCCAACCAGCCTGTTCCATGGCAGATGTGCTGTAATGGAGCCAGCTCTGAGCAGGGAAGGTGCGAGCCACTAGCAGCATCTTGGCCTTGGGAACTGAGGGGGGCCAGATGCTGGTCCATTTCTTTTTGCAGAGCAGACACAGGGAGACCTCCTGGCTCAGCAGCCCCTCTCAGCCATGGCCAGACACAGGTGCTGAGGAGCAAGTACAAGAACAAGGCAAACCAGTGGTGGTTTGCCTTCAGGATACTCACCAAGCTTCCAAAATATGCAGCTCAAAACTTCCTATGCCAGAGGCAGTGGTTTTAAATTTAATAGCCCTTGATGGATTTCTCTTCCATGAACTCATCCAGTCACCTCATTAGCTGATGTAACCTCTCAGCATCCACATCCTGTGGTGAGGAGCTCAGCAGTCTGACCATGCCATGTGAAGAGCAATCTCCTTTTGTTTCCATTCCTGCAACTGCCTGCCCAGTGCCCTCTGCTGCTGTGGCTATGATCAGTCACTCCTGGTTTGCCTTCTGCTTTGCCTAATTTTACAGATGTGTGTTGCATCACTTTATCAGCATTGTCAGTCCTGAGACAGGAGTCACTCTGTTTCTCTGATCCCCTTTGCTACGACCCTCTGAACCGTCTCCCTTGCCATTAGCCATCTCTGATGTGGGGAATCAACAGCACAGAACACTGAAGACAGAGCACATTGCAGCTGCTACCATGAAATAATGAGGATTCTTTTTTATAATTTCCCATCATTTAAAAAACAATCTTAATGTTCTATTTCCCTTTGGTTTTTAACTCACACCTGCACATTGCATTGATTTTTTTTTTCCCCTGAGTTGACCAGGGAAGATTTTGTCTAAGTTTTGGCACCTTCAGTGACCTATAGCAATTAATTTCTATGATTATAGATGTATTTTCTTCTATTTTTTTCAAACTGACATGCATATTACATTTATATCACAGGAAGATACTCAAGGAGAAAGGCTGATTGAAATGTCCCAGTAGATGACACTCTGTCATGCCAACACTTTGTGTACATTTTGAAATTAGAGGTTTCATACCTGAATTTCCAAATTTCAGTTCTGATCTCAAACATACATATACGTCCTCTCAATTTTTTTTCCCATATCATCATTCCACTTGGCTAGAAATCTTCTATTTTATGCAGATCCCTAAGAATGGTAGTAAAACAGCTGAAAAACACCTTCTGTCATAATCAGGCCAGCAGAAGCCCAGCTGTTATACACAGACTTGTGCCCAAGCAGGACAAGGTTAGATAACCACCCTGTTCCCACCATTTACATGGTCATTTTTGGAGTATCTTGACGCTCAAGGCCTGCTACCTGCCACAAAGACACAGGAGAAAGAGATGGCATTGCCTCAAAGTGCTTGGTGGTAAAGGAGAGAACAAGAAACAGCAGGCAGATGGGGTACTATAAATCTGGTATTATAGTATGGCAATACTATTTCCTAGTAACAAAGGTCCAAACTCACCAGTGACCTAAGTTTTGTGAGAGCTTCATTTTGGTGAAGTCACAGGTAGATTTTCAGACCGAAGCAGGATTAAAACTAGCACTAGGGATGCATAAGACTATTCTTCCCAAATGTAGCAGGCAGCCTGCAATAAACACTCATTTCTGCCATGGTCCTTGGATAAAGCAACAGAAGTGTTTTTACCAAAGTGTAATTAAAACCAACGTTTTGGTTGGACTGAGCTGTGCCTCATAGTTTGCCTTCAGGGGAAAGAGACACAGGAAGAGCAGCATAAAAACCAGTATTTATCCCTCTATCCCCAAAATGTACGTCCAATTTATGTGGACAAGGCCAAGAAAGCCATTTCCCTAAATCCCTCAATCTAATCTGCCAACATCCCAAAGCCACCACAAGATAAATGCAAGGAGCAGAGAATGAACCACATCTGCAGCTTCTCAGCTCCTTATTCAGAGCATGAGCCTATATGACCCACATCCCTTATCACCCCCTCGCCTTTACTGTCCTGCAGCTCTTGTAATTTTGAATTCAGCTGGCAATATACTGTTTCACATATATACATGCATACATATATATATGTATATCTTCTGTGTCCCATACCATGTCACAATGGCTTTAGTCCCTCCCAAAAACCAGCAATACCAAAAGCAGCATTGCATAAATAAATCCACCACCATCTATGCATTCTGCTTAAATGCTATTACATGGTATTTCTTTTTCAAACTTCAGTAGTCAGACTCATAAAATCACTCTATCAGCTGATGCAGATTACCTACTGAATTAAATTAGCTAAAATACAAATATTTGCATGGCCTCAGTCTACCTTTTCAAGAAGTTTTGTTATGATCAAGGATTGAAAGACAGTTAAACCAAATCCAGAAAAATTAATTTTTTATACAGACAATGATCCCTCTAAAAAAATCTGCAATTCAAGTGCATCTCTCCTAAGAGCCTAGACACAAAACTATAAACACAAATGGAAGTTACCTAAGTTCATCTAACACAGAAAGAAAAGCAATTAAATGCACATAAAATGTGTATTTGGCTGTTATTTTTAACTGTATGACATTTACCAATCCAGGGGAGAGGCAAAGAAGCAGAGACAGGGGCTGAAACACACAGCAGGCGGTGTGGGGAGGAAAATGAGAAGGATGAAAAGGTAGTAGTATCACAGCCTGGTTATTGAAAGAATGGAAACCACTGTGGTTTTGCATGCTCAGATCTCCTGTCCCGGTACACCACAAGTGTCAACTTCCTTCTTTTCACCATGCCTTCTCTTGTCCTGGGTTTACTACCTCTATCCTGCACCTTATTCCCAAGATTTGTCATCTATGACCCCACAAATCCTTTGTCTCAAATCTCTGCTCTTCAATTTCTCCATGTATCCATCACCAGTGCTTCTTCTCAGAAGTGGGACCGTTCGAGTCCCACAATTTTTGTCACCATGCAAGTGAATTAAACAGTTTCCTCCTCCACCCTTCCATGGCATTGCCAGACATACTCTGTCACCGAAGACACAGTTGAGAAAGTCTTTGATTCTCCCTCCTGCACTCACTGTAGAAGCAACACCCTGGAAGAATAACTGGGGGGAAAGTCCACTCAGCCCATCAGCCACCAGCTGGAGGGCTCTCATCCTTCCCAGGAAGAGGAGCAGTTGCTCAGCTCCTAACAGTGCTGGGATGTTCAGCATGCCTTGTGCTGAGAGCATCTTCAAGTGGGTGCAATGGTCAAGCCCTCAACAAGTTCTCTCCCAAGAGCACACGCCCTGAGCATCACGATAAAATTATACTGGAGAGAAATTCTGGAAGATTCTCAGAGGATCAGCAAAAGGCACACTCCCATCACAAGATGATCCCAAGAAAAATATCTTTTCCCTGCTCCAAAACATGATGCCACAAGAATTTAAGTCTCAAAGAAAGTGTTTCTTAGCATAGTGAAAAAAATTCAGATTCCCAGATAGATCAAGGTCTCCTTATGCAGGATGTAAACCTAAACCATCTTCATCAAATACGTTGTCAAAGACCGAGTTTCCATCTTACCATGATCTCAGAAATAACCAAACCACTTAATCTGAAACTTCCCAAAGACAGTCTGTCTTCAGCAGACACTCAACCTGCAAAATACCAGCCTAGGCTTAATCTTAGCAAAAAAACCTGACAGCAGAGCATTGTACTAGAAAGCACTAGCTAATTTTAACTGTAGACAACATTACTGCCTATGGTGAAAAAACAACTCCTTCAAGGGCTCTTGCATGCTTCAGGGTAGAGATTTGGGCAAAAATATTGTAAATCTGTGGATTCAACCCTGCAAATGTGCAGGAAGGCACCTTTATTTGTGAGGGAAAACTAATTTAGGAACGATCACTTTCTCCAGGCTTTGGTGCAGGGCACAGAAGTGCTGCCAGCTTGGGGAATCACCCTGATGTCACATACCTAGTTCTAGAAAACCTTCATTTTCACATCTTCAGTGAAATAATGTACGGTTTGGCAATCACATTCTCCAAATACTCCTGGCCATCTCTGTAGAGATGAACTCTGTGTTCATACTCATCTACTGAAATGTATGCAGGATTGGGCCCTCCACCAGCTGACAGCTCTCGGAATCAGACGTGGATCAGTGGATGATGAGCTGGCTATGTCTGGACACTGTGAACTCTAATTATTTAGCACCACCAAACAAACTAAACCCGCAGTTTAGGGCATTAACATCTCACACTGAGGTAAATTAGATAATTTTCCACTTCAAGAGACAACCACTTGTTGAACTGAATGCTCAGGTTGGCTGTGCCCATCCGAGAGATCCTTACAGCCCTTCAGGAGGTTTAGCGCCATGAAAAAAATCCAAGTTCCTCTGCTGGCTGTAACACTTATAACCGCTAATTATTTCTGAGTCACTTGAGTGAAAGTAAGCTGCCATCCTGTAGACAGCTAGGGAGTACGGAGCAAAGTTTCTGGATGAGCGTGCTTGTTAATTGACAAATCGGGCTAGTGACCATAGAGGAAAACACCACGGCACAGCTCCGTGTGAAGCCGGTGCTGCCGTTCAGCCGTGTATTTAAGGTTTACCCCGTTCCACACAGGGATGCAAACACGCGGGAGGGGAGTTCTGCGCAAGGCTGCAGCAGCAGCAGGGCTCTCCCAGCACACGACACAACCCTTGCTTCCCCCCGGGAGCTTTCACCCATTCAAAATCCCTACTGGTCCTACTGGAAGTTTTCCTTGAGCAAACACCTCCCGGTCGCATCGCAGACCCTGTTCCAGTCTAGCTTATAGGTATCACCAAAGTCAGGAAACGTTCAACCACACCAAAACGAGATGGCGAGGAGGACTGCTTAGGGGACAACTTATTTTCCAAACGGAGGGGCCCGCCCGGCCGGACCCCGCCAGCCCGGCCAGGACAGACACGCCGCACATAAGCGGGCTTCCCACGGAAACTTTCCCGCGGCAGAGCCACGCCACCCCGCACCACCGGGCACGTCCGTGACCCCCGCGGAGCGGGGACACCGCGGAGCTGATCCCGGCCGCCGCCGCGGGGTCACGCGTGGCCGAGCATATCCTGCGAGGGTGCCCCGGGCGGGCGCCCCCCAGGCGGGTGTCGCGGGCGGGCGCCCCACGGGACGGAGGCAGGGTCGGGGCCGCACGGCCGCGCGTTACCTGGGGTGCCGGTGCTGCGGGAGCGCGGCGGGGAAGCCCCAGCCTCCGCCGCCGCTGCTGCTGCTGCTGTCCGCGGTGGCCACCTGGGCGCGGGAACCGCCGCCGGTGCCGGTGCCAGCGAGCTGGATGCCGCCGCTTTTCCGGTGCCTCCCGGTGCCGTTGCGGCAGCGGCCGCCGCTGCTCCAGCCGCGCAGGAGGCCGGCCTCGGGAGCCGGCAAACTCTTCCTCGCCGACGAGGAGCCGGGGACGCTGCCCGCCTCCTGCCTGCCGCCGGTGCCGGTGCCCTGTCTCATGGTGTGCGGGGCCGCCGCATGCCGCTCTGCCGCCGCCCCGGGCGCCGCGGGACCCACGCGCGCCGGGGCCAGGGGCTCCGCCGGCACCGGGAGGCCGCCGGGAGCCCGGGCTGCTGCGGGGGAGTGCGGAGGCCAGAGGCCGGGGGGGCTGCTGGCTGGGGCTCCCGCTGGGGCATTAAGTTGGACGCGCGGCCTGGAGAGGCAGGGCGGGCGCGGGGGCTGCGGGGCCGATAGTTCTCCGCGAAGTTGGAGCCCGGCGGGCGAGGCGGGGGCATCCTCTCCGCCGGCCCTTCATCGCCGCCCGCCGCCGCCTCCCCTCGCCTGCCCCCGCCGCCAGGCCACCGCCCCGCGCCCTCAGCCGGCGGCTCTGCGGGGGCGCGCCCCGCGCCCCGCGCCCATGGGCGCAGCCGCGGCGCCGGTGGCAGAGGATCTCCCGTGCCGGTTTCCTCCGCCGCTCGTCGCCTTCTCCGGCAGGGAGCGGGGGGAGCTGGGGTGGGGGGGAGGGGGGTGAGGGCCGGGGGGCGCCCAAACGCGAGGCTGTTGCTCAAAATGGGTCAGGGAGGGGGAAAGGGACCCCGGCGCTAGGCGCCCCCCTACCCGCGGTGGGCGCCGGGAGGGCCGGGCTGGGGCGGTGGGTAGCGAGAGGGCTGCAGAGGAGCTCTCCCGCCCCGGCTCCTGTGCACAAGTGCAGGGAATGTTCCACTGACCTACATATTTTTCCAAACATACGTGACCTTTTTTTTTTTTTCTCTCTCTCTCTCTCTCTCTCGTTCTGTGGGAGGAGACAGGCGAGGATCCAAGAAAAGGAGAAGCTGGAAAGAGAACGAAAGGGGAAGCAGGGAAAAAAAACCTCAACCAAAGAGCCAGCCCCGCATCAAGGATGGTTTCACACCGCCGCCGCGAGCGAACCCCGGCGTGCCCACGTTTACATATGTCTGTAGCGATATCCCCGCTCCGCACCGGCGGACGGCTCGGTAGCCTGACCCCGGGAGCCCCCGGCAGCGCCGCCGGCCCCGCCGAGCAGGACTGCGCCCGGTGCCCGGCCCTGCCTCCCGGGGCGATCCGGCGGGACCCCTGCGCGGCTCCGCTCGGCGGGCTCGGGACGCCCTCCCCGCTCGGCCCCCGCCTCAGGGGGCGATCCCGCGCCCTGTCCGTGCCCGCTGTCCCGGCGGTGGCGGCGGGAAGCGGGCCGGAGCGGGGCACGGCACCGCGCTGCCCCGGGGCAGGCTCACGGCCTCGCCGGGCACAGGCAGGAGCTCCCGATCTGGTTATGCAACGGCGCACAGGCAATTGGAGCAAAACCTTGACAGAGAGCGCTTTTTTTTTTTTTTTTCTTGTTTCAAAGTAGGTCATTCTTTTTAGTCCCTGTTTTGCCTTTTTTTTTTTTTCGCCTTTTTTTTTCGCCTTTTTTTTTTTTCCTCTAATACTCGTCCTGCAAAGTGGCCAGTAAGAGAGAAGGCGGTGTGCTCGAGCCCGGTAGGAGCTAGCTGGCCATCGGAGCCTTGCTCTTGCCTCGACGGGCACTCCTGCCGGCTTCTGGCGGCGGCTCTGGAGTTGCCTTTCTTTCCCAAGGAAGGCAGAAGTGGCCGGGAAGCGGGGGCACGGCTCGGGCAGAGCCCGCCGCCTCCTCGCCGCTCCCGGCCGCGCTCCCCGCGCCTCCCGCCGGCTCAGCCCCAGGAGCCCCCGGGCCTCGCCGGCTATTGCCCCCTGCCCGCTGTCGCCCTCGCACCGCCTCTGTACCCGGGGCTTGTTCGCACTGCTGGCAGACACCTCTTTCACCGGCAAAAGGGGTTTCTCCCCGAGATACAGTATGTGCTTTCGGGAGAGTTGTAATTTTTTCTGTTCAGAGGAGGGTTTTGTTGGGGAGGGAAAGCCCCCGTATCGAGGTGCAAGCTGTGTCCTTTCCAAAAGGCCTGACTGCACAGCCATGTCTCTTCCAGTAGAGTTTGTGTGGTGGGCCGGGCGCTGTTTCCCCATGTCCCCCCGATGCCTCCTTTTGTAGACACGTTAATCCTCACAAAATATCCACCAGCAGAGAACACTGCCCACTCCGGGTATGCGTCTGTGGATGCAGCGTGTGAACTGATGGTTGTTCCAGCTACCTGGCCCTTGTGGGGAGCTGTGCTGCCTTTCCCACTACCCCCACCACCCAGCTCACCCAGTTATCCCGCCGTGATGTTTGCCTCCTGCCATACACCTTACCCAGACAGTTATTTGATCCAATTCAATCCCCAATGCAAATGTGAATAACTACAAGGTATGGAAAAATGTTGTGCTCCTTTGCTGAGCACTTTTACACCATACTTTATACAACAGGCATGACTAATGTCGAAAGGGTAAAGTTGTTTACTTTTAACCAAGATTAAATACAAAACTTCAAAAAGCTCCTCCCTTCCTTTGGATGAAACCCAGCATTTTTTCCCATTTGGAAATTGTCAAACAGTGGTTAAACAATCCTTTGGCAAACAAGTAGTGCCTGAGGGAATAAAGCATCAGATACATGGGGAGTGGAATAAAAGACATTTATTTTCCTGAGGTACTTTTCTTGTGTTGCACAATGAAGTATAACATAAAATCTTCAAGCCTTGTAAGGTTAGAAAAAAGGAACTTCCCATGATTATATACACTACATGATTTGATATTCCAGTCCTTTCAAAAATCTTTTCCCCAAACCAACCCTGTGCTTTCAGAAGCTGGGAAGCCAAGTACCTTAAGGAAAATACCAGGCTGAGAAATGCAATCAGACACACACAGGGGCTCATGTACAAAATTACATCTCTATCATGCTGCGTTTTAACATCTTCCCTGTGAATTTCTAAGGACACCATTGCACAAGTGAACAAGTGAGACTGGTTAAGGTTTGTTTCTTAATTCATTCCCTAGGTTACCAGAGTAAACTTTAATTAGGGCAGCAAAGAGCAGAGCGGCTGAGGGTGAGGCAGGGTTTTCCCAGCTCATACCTGAATCCCATTGTGAAATACCAGCCATTCAAAACACAAAGCCTTTCTCTCCGTCCTGTGACACATGGAAAATAACCAAATACTGTCAATACCATGTTTGGCTTGGAAATTAACCAAAGGGTTATGCTAGATGCTACACATAAGAACTTTAGGCAAGGAGCCCAGCTTAAATTTTAAAGAATGAAATCTTTTAATAATAATGAAATATTAGTAAGCAACTTTTCAGACACCAGGAGCCTGTGATCCAAAGACACAATCCCTTTTGTTTTGACTAGAATAGGCTGGCCAACCTTCACGGCCCAGAAACAAGGCAAGAGGGTTTTCAATAGGCTGTGAACCACAGGCTAGGTGTCTCCCAGTGAGAAGGGCCAAGGGGAAGAGTCTGAGAGGACAGCAGCGCCCCAGGGACTCTGCTGCTCCATTGTGGCGAGACCATGGGAGGGATTTGGGTTGGGTGTGAGTTCAACCCAGACACACTGTGTTTAACTCTGCTGGTTTGCTTTCTCTTGCTGCCAGGAGTTAAATTTAGGAGGTGCTGCCACTGCAAGGCGTAGCCCTTGGCACAAGACCTACCTTGGACATCCCTTGGCTCCAGAGCCAGAGCCTGGCCACCACAATCTGGAAGCAGAGATCTCCCAGGTACCTAAAGGGGGCCTACAGGAGAGCAGTGGAGTCACTTTTTGCAAGAGCATGTAGTGATAGGACAAGGGATAAAGGCTTTAAAATGAAAGAGGACAGGTTTTGATGAAATATTAGGTGATTTTTTTTTTTACTGTGAGGGTGGTGAGGCACTAAAACGTGTTGCCAAAGAAGTTGTGGATGCCCCATCCTCAAAGTGTTCAAGGCCAAGTAAGATGGAGCTTTCAGCAACTTTGTCTAATGAAAGATGCCCATGGCAGGATGATCTTTAAGGTACTTTCAAACCCAAAATGTTCTGTGATGATTCTCTGATTGCCTGTTCTATACAAAGGCTTTTAATTTTCAGCAGACACCAATAGATGTTGTGGGAAAACAGGATGCCATTTGCAGCCCATAATTTAAATGTGAAGCCTACATTCAGATTAGTGTTTGTGTAGAGGTAAATAGGGTTCTCCCAAATAATCATCCTCTAATCAACATAAATGGCAACAGTGGTGCAAAAGTCAGAGATGGCACTGTAGAGCAGATGGGAAAAAAATAAAGGACCCACAAAGACCTGACCAATTCCACTGAATATGACTGTTCTCTTTAGTTTTCAAGAAAGTAAGGAAATGGACAAGGATTCATTTGATTCATATTAATTAGGGGGCACAACAGACTTTGGATCATTTTTCTTACCTTACACGTTGAAAGTGAGAGCAACAGGAACAAATAAATGGCAAACAAATCGAATGTCTCATGTTACTCAGAGAAGTCAAACCAGCTGTGTCTGCTGGGAGCTCTATGCTTCTTTCCAGACAGGCTGGCTGGAGGAGGCAACCATGGGAGCACAAGGACAGACGTGAGGAGCTCCTTCTTTGGGTAATGTACTTCTGTAACCAATTTTGTTAGAGATTTCTGCAGGGCCGAATAGTCTTGTGGGGATCAGCATTATTTTTCATTCTGCGGCTTGCAGCTTCCTGAGGGAGGGAGAGGTAGTGCATACTTATCAACCAGCAGCACAGTCTTCGAAGCAGGGAAAAGCAGAGAGATTCCACAGAGAAATGGACTTCAGATGCATCCTACTGGAGCTGCCCCAAGCACTGGAGTAGGATGTTTGATGGGTCGTCAGGATCAGTTCCCCTAGAAAACCAAACTTCTTGTTTTTCTGCATGCTTATTACAAGAGAAGAGAGAATTTGCTGATTTGAACTTACTTCAGTCAGATCTGGTTTGAAAAAAAAAAATCCATTGCCAGGGTTTTCATGGAAGAACTAAGCCAGGTGTACAATCTACCTGAGGGTTTGACTTTCTCAGCTTATTCAAAAAAGGGGTTGTAAGTTTCTTTTAAGTGGTTAATGCAAAGAATGGGGAGGAAGAAGGTGTGGGTTGAAAAATTAGTTGCAAACCATTGAATAGACTTGCTGTCTGGAAGGGCTGAGATTGCAGCTGGGTGCCCAGAAAACCCTAAAGCTTGCTTGCAATCTTGTGGCTAAGCATGTGCATCTTTTCTGGGAAGAACTTCCCGACAACATGAGCTGTATGTGTGCATTCAATTGCCATGGAGCATACTGCATGTGTGTGTGTGTCAGCCTGGCGAGCCAGAGCTCAAGGCTGTGGAAATAATTCCTTCTTGTGTGGGAAAGAGATGATCCACTTACCCTCTGGCTGACAGCAGTCTTTGTGCCAGTGCACCCAAACAAGACCTTTGGTTCACTCATAGCAGAATGGGAATACATCTCATGGGAATACATCCAGTTTCAGTGGGATTGTGTTGGTTAATAGGAATAAGAAACTATGGCATGGCTGTGCCTGGGAAAAAGATGCTGGTCTCAAATCAGGCTGATGGAGTTTGTTCAGATTTGAGAGCTGTTCAAGAAAAGGAAGCTCAAGCTCGAACCCAGGAGTAAGGGATCTGCTATTTTTGCTCTGGAAGTCCCAGTGAAATGGAAGATAATAAGGGATTGTAGTGCCACAACTGAATTAAGAACAGGTGGGAGAAGTCTGAATGCAAACACAGCATCTTTGTCCTAACCTTGATTGAGAATAAAAGACTATTGCTAATAGTTATTACGTTTTACATCTTACATTACTGTTGCACTGTGTTAGTACGTTTTTGGCAGGCATATATTCCTGTGGACCTGTATAAAAGTTTTAGTTCCTGGCCAGTTTACAGAGACCTTCTACCTCATGCAGAAGCTCTTGATGAGCAGAAGGAAGGTATAGTTAACTGTTGCCTCTCTCCTTACATGAAACAGCCTGATCGCCATCTCCAGTGATTTCAGCAGAAGCTGGATTAGGCCTGGATTTCATCATCACAGTCAGGATTCCACAGTTTTTCAAATAATTTTGGTAACTGCTCTCCCTCCTCTTTTTTTCTGGGTACTGATTTTGCTCACATATTTGAAGTTATACTACTCACAACAAGTTATACAACTCACACACTCCCTCTTTCAAATTCATCTCAGCTTGCTTTGATTCTGTGCGACACTCTGCTCTTGCACCTACCTTAATCTCATGATGTAATTGCTAGTCACAACACATGCTACTAGAAATATGGATAATTTAAATGTGGAAGTTTAGTAAAGAACAAAAGAAATATTCAAACTCAGGGGCATAGAATCTGTCCACACATATTCAGCTCAGTCATCTATTCTCAAAGCAGTAAACAACTATCATATCAAGACAGTGTGGAAGTCTGAATTTATGTGCTGTTATCAGATTCATCTCTTCATTGTGTCTTTCAATCTTTTTTAAACTACTGCAGTCCATGGGCACTAGATGTTAATGAGGCCCTAAGTGTGTTCTTTGTTGGGCTCATCCTTGCTCAAACAGATACTGAATTCCTGGTAACAATTAAAAAAAAAAAACTTTCCTAAATTAAACCATATAAAAATAATTTACTTTGCTGTTTCAAACTCTTAGTTTGAGCATAGTCATACCATTAAAAAAAAACTTCAGAAAACTTTTTCCTTTAAGCTAGATTATGTCCTTTCTCTATTGCCAATGAAAATGGGCAAGTTCATGAACTGCTCTTCCTTTTTTGTGGCTGTCAGCTCTTCACCCTCATATTGATGCAAATGTGGCTCTTATTCCGTTGTAACTGCCCCAGGAGACTCTCAAAATACAATCAAAACAATTTCAGTAATGCAAAACCAGGTGAGGTGTTCCCTTGATTTTGCAAAGTCAGAGATGGGGCTGCAAGAACTTGAAGGATGCATTTGGCTTCCATCTCTAGGGCAGGTAGTGCATAGATGTAGCTTCTAGCAGAGGCTGTGATATTCCCCTTTCACAGAGCATTGCAGGAGGAAAGGAAGCAGAGGAAGAGAAAGTGTTAAAAAGGTAAATATTGACTCAAAGAAAGGAGACATAAAGGAGAATGTGGGAGAACTGTAAATGAGCCAGAGAGGATGGAGAAAAATTCTTCAGCAACTGTAATTAGGTTATATTTTGGAAGTAATTGCAGTGTTCCAGCATCAGCAGATACTGTAGGCAATGTTTGCCCCCAGCTCTGTTTGCTGAGAAGGCAGTGAGTTGTTTCAGCCTGCAGGGCCTGATCCTGGTGTGGTGGCATCAATTGTGCACAGACATAGCCCAGTGAGGCAGCCAGTGTCCTCCCTCTACATGCCACTGGGAGCAGCCAGAAGAAGGTTAGCAGGAAGCGGTGAGTGCAGAGATGAAAACACAGTGGCATGTGTGGATGCAAACACACAGCCTAAGTGAATAATATGTATTTAAATGAGCTGCTGCTGCAAAATTGTGTTAGGAATTTAACACCGGATAAAAGATGTTTAAATTGTCATCAGTATCTGGCTGATGCTGCCACCTCTGCATAGGGGAGGATGAGGCTGGGCTAGTGCTTACCTCCTCACCATAGGCTGGAGCAGTAAGTGGGATGCAGGAACTGCATTGCCCTCCGGTTCCTTTAAGATACACTTCTCCTGTGTAAAACCAGATTATATAGGCTTTCTGCAGGGAGAATAGATTTCACCTTTAAGTCTTCTGCAGACATTTTACATTAGCAGTTCATGCACCATCAGAAAATCAATTACCATTGGTATTACGTGCAGATGAACAGTGCAGAGTAACGGAGAATTCATTTTACACAATGCTTTTAATAAAATGCTAAATAGAGCAAAATATTTTCCAAAGGGCTATTTATAGGATCTGTGTAGGAAGCATGTCTCCAAGGGGAAGTTTGCACCTTTGTGATTTGGATGAGGACTCTCAGAATTCTTAATGCTAACATTGGTCAAGAATGTATTTCTGCCAGGATGGATTGTAGATGAGAGCAGTGCATCATCTGTAGTGCAATAGCTGTCACTTCACATGGAGAAACACTTTTCCTTTCAGAAACAAGAGTTTCACACACTGTGTTGTTGTAGTGCCAGTTGTTGCAAGACCCTAAAGTAACTGAATTACTGCTTCATTCTTGACACTCTTATCATCTTTTCCTGTTCTTGAAGCCAACACAGTTTGCTGATTAGATTTGCTGCATGTATTTCAGTAAATCATTTACTTCAGCACCTTGTTAGAAACAGACATCTGCAACAGCAGTCCTACTCCTACCTGAGCTTGGGTATGTATATGGGGCAAAGAAAGGGACTCAGGTGGTTTTATCAGGAAGCAATTATGAAAATAAGAACAGAAATGCAGGGCCAGACCAAAGTATGCTGCCTCTAACTGTGGCCAGAAAGAGAAGTCTGAGGAGGTGAGTAAGAATAGCAAAGGCATACACTTCCCTGGAGTGGTTTCTCAGCCATCAATGGTTTATGCTCGGGAGCTTCCCATATGCCCATGTAACCACCATAAACAACATCCTCCTGCAGGGAACCCCACAGCTTAACTATACATTTTAGGAAGAGCCATCTGGTTTTGCTCAATTTGAACCTGCTGGTGTTATTTGGTATCTTTTTGTTCTTGGGTTGGAAGAGAACAATCAGTCTCTCTTCAACCTCTTTATGCTCTTTGTGGTTTTATAGACATATGGCATATTCCCTCCCAGTCATCACTTTTCCTAGCATGGAAATTGCTCTGTGTTTTTGATCATCCCTGTGATTCTTCTCTGAATGCTTTTCCACAGTATTTCCTGTAAGGTGAGGACCAGGACTGCATGTAGTGTTCAACAGGCAATCCAAGTGCACACACACAAAATCTGTACAGGTGCATGATGGTGTTCTTGCTTTTCCTTCACTAATATTTGCTAGCACAGGGCTATGGCTCTTGTGTCATTAAGACCTTTGGAGATGCGTAGTAGTTCAGTTACATGAGGTCAAGAAGAGTTCTTTCCACTTACCTTTTATTTTTAAAATAGGCTGTCTGAATCCAAATTAATAGAAATTTGTCTTAATCTATCTACATATTTCATTGTATTGAAAGAAAAGAATGGCTAGAATATTGATAAAGGGAAAATGTATTCTTATTCACTGTAACTTCCAAGATTTCTGAAGGGGCTATATTTAAGTACGTATGCAAAAACAGCCATTTTGGGGGGGAAGGGGGGAAGGGGGATCAATCACAGAAAGCTTGAATAGCAAAAGGAAATGTTTCAAAATGTTCTAAACTTGTGGGAAAAATGTATGACAGGATAGAATAGAATAATAAAAGAAATCCTTCCACAATCTCCTTGCAATAGAATGTACTCCCTTCTTTTAAATGTTTTTCTTAGAGCTAAAACTGATGAAACCATGAGAACAACTAAAATAGATGAATCCTTCTGCCAGTTGCTATTACAATCTATTACTTGCAGGAAGGAAGCCTGTTTGTTTAAAAATATCCTCCCTGCCCTTAAAGATGCAGTGAGATGTTTGCATTACTTGAAATCGGTTGTAAATATCGTAATTACCCAGTTCCTTTTTCATTTTGCAATCTTTGCTGGATGTATTACTGTAAATCTCTCAAATTTAATCTAATCTGTGCTGCTACTACTAAGTTAGACTGATATGGCACTATAGAAAACCAGCAGTGATGACCTAAGTTTCAGTCCAACATTTCCTACTTCCAGGATAACTGATACCTATTTCCCACTTGGTTCCACTAAGCAAACCACAAAACTCCCCAAATTCCCCAGCTGATGCCCACCCTCAGGTTTTCCACCATTTTTTCGTGCAGCATTGGCCTGTACTCCCTGCCACCACCCTGTGATTAGTCTGACAACCCCAAGCCAAATGACATGGGGTACAAATATTGAACTTGTGCCTTAAAATGCCTTTCCAAAGTTGTGCCTAAGTATCTCCAGCTGGTTTAGGAGAGTGAGTGAAATGGCCTGAAAGCTTCATTTCAATTAAAATAAGCTCTGCTCCAGGTCTTCTTGCAATAATCAGCAGTGGCATTCAGCTTTCAAAAGCTGATGTTAATGCTTTATTGGCATGAGTGTGCTGGCCTGTTTTCTACTTCTGAGAAGCACAAAAAGAGCTCTGGTCTGCATCACACAAACAGAACTTCATGTTTTAAAAACCTTTGATCTGAAAATTTACTACCCTTACCACTTCAGCTTGGCTTATATACTTGGAACACTTCCATGGATATACAGACATTTCTTTGGGCATGATGAGCTTTTGACTTTTGCCTTTGATTTTTTTTAGATAGAGAGCTAAGATCTTTTCTGTGAGCATGCCTGCCCCAGGCAGCCACTATTCACAGTGGAAGCTGAGTAACATTTTGCTATTCAAACAGAAATCTGAGAGTGTTGTACAATTGCAACAATACGAGACCAACATGGCAAGATGGCATGGAGCCATTCATTCCTGCCTGGTTAAGAAGGAGGCTTTGGGAAAGGCAGGTGGAGAGAAGGGTATTGGCAGTATGTTAGCAAGGCATGAAGCAAGGCTTGAAGAACATGTGAGGCATTGAGAAAAGGAGAGATCAAGAAGATGGGATGAGATGCACAGAAGTCTGTTGGGAGATATGGACTAAGACTTGCAGGGATTTGGTGTGACCTGGTGATATAAGCACTTTGCTGAGGCCCTGGATACTTCAGCATAAGTCTGAAGTTCAGTGAGCTGCTTTATTGCCACTGAAAGGTCACTTCACCTCCCCAGCTCTCAGATTTCCCCCCACCCCCAAATCTCTTCCTGCTCATCAGATAAGCATCAACAAAGAATTGTCAAGAGAGGAGGAAAAGAAAGATAAATTATGCTGTAGCTGAACGATGAGGACACGGGACCAGAGTCAAAAGATTACATGATTCTATGTGTTTTATGGGAAAGGGATGAGACAACTTTAGCTCCCTTCAGAAGATCTGACATTGTTATGTTCAAAGCTCTAAATGCAGAGACATGATCCTGGAGATGAGGTACAGAACGTGCAACACTCAGCCAGCATGAAAAAATCATTGCCAGGTAGAGATAAATGTAGCACAGTGAAATTATATAAACCCCTCTCCCTTGGTCTTTAGCTGCTAAAGAAGGATGGGGCACTGAGAAACCCCTCCTGTTTGATGGGGCAGAGCATAATCAGCTAAACTGATCCTTTAATAATGCTCAGGGAGAAACACATGCTAGTGCTGCTTTGTATTTATTTTTCATTTTAATAATCAAAGTCAGCTATGTCTTCATGGATGTACTTGAGTTTGCTTTCAGTTCTCATGTATGTGATGCTATGCCTTATCTTGGTCTGGTGGATGAGTTTGTTTCCACAAGCTTGGCAGAGTGAGGAAGAGCTGCAGTCTGAGCCTTGGATCCAGCTACACTCTCCATTGAAATGGTACCACACACTGGCACTACAGTGTAGGATTCAGGGTGCACCCAACAAGGGAGAGGAATGATGCATTTGACTCCATTTTATCAGAGGCTAATTAATTCCTTTATTATACTATATTATTCTATATGACATTACACTACATTAAATCTAAACTGAATCTGCCAAGCACTCAACTGCACTCAACTGCCCAGAATCTCATGACTGTCGGCCGACAGTTCCAACACACCCACAGATTCAATTGGTCAGTGAATCAAAACACTCACACCAGAATCTAATTACTAATTCTTTTCAGGTAAACAATTTTCTACAATGCATTCTACTTGTGAACAACAAGAGGAGTAGCAACTGAGATAAGAATTGTTTTTTTCTTTCTCTGAGGTTCAGAGAATATGAATCCCAGAAAATATCCTTGGGAAGTTGTTCCTTACTTTTCTCTGTGAAGAGAAATGTGGCTACACTACAGGTGCTGCACCCATGCCCTCTCAGACCCAGGTGTGAATGAGTTCTTGAGTTAAACTCAAGTTTAACTTTGAGTTAAACTTGAGATTTAATCAGTGTTAGAGACTTTCAGACAATAACTGCAATACATCTGGAAATGGCAAGCTGTTTATGTAAACATAGCCATAGTGTATCTCTTTTCAGAGAGGCAGTATCCAGGATTTAAAAAATCTTCTGAAGTTAGGAAAAAAGCTTGTGTGCAACCTCAGGAATTCACTTGGTTGTCAACAGCTGGTCAGGCTTCCTGATGCCAAAGTACAGTCCCTCTCTGTACCAAGGAGGGAGCTCCCAGATGATGTCATGAAGGAAATACAGCAAACTGTGTGCAAATGAAAGCATTGAACTTTCCTGAAGAAATTGTTCCTTTCACAGAAGGAAGAGCTATGGTCTGGTGTAGGGGAAATCTGAAACTCCTAAACATTCCAAATCCGTCCAGCATAGACTAATTATTTATAATGTTATAGACTTCAGCTGAAATTATTAATTACTTCAGCTCCCCATTCAAAGACTCCAAACTGTGTCTACCTATCTACCTAGGCTTCTGCAATAGCCACTGGAGATCTAAAGACTACAGTCTGAGCCAGGGTAGTTCAGCTAAGCAAGTGATGGAATTTGCCTTCTAAGAATGTGAATTTTATCTCTCAACTCCATTCCGTGTTGACTAAACTTCCATTGACTCTAGTGGAAGCTTAGACATGTAGCTCACATATCTGTACTGCATTCAACTAAATTTAGGCATCCCTATCAGCAGCTAAATCCCCGTCTATAAGGTTTATTAGGTCAGACTCATCTGGGCAGGTGAGTGGCCTTCTGTTCTGCATGCATTACCTCAGTGCAGAACTCATATTGTCAATAGTGAACATTGAAGTGACAGGTCTGAAAACAGAATAAATTGCTTCAAAACGTTATTTATAGATGAAATGCATTTGAAATTTCAGATTCCTGAGAACTAAAATGAAATGTCTGAAGGAACACCTGAATGCACCATCCAAAGAATATGATCCTGAAATTGAAGGAAAAATAATGGGGCTGATTGCCACCAAAACTTACCGGAGAGGATGAACTAGACCAAAGTTTAGATCTGTTCAAACTCACACACAGTTTCAATGCAGACAGTCAGGAAACAGTCCAAAAGAGAGTGACCCTTCCCCTTCTGTGCCGTCACAACTTCAGCAATCAACAGCCACTTGGGTACTTCGTATGCTGAAGAATGCATCCAGACAACTTTGTGTAGCTCCTCTGTGGGCTCTCTCCTCCATTAAGTAATTCAAGCTCTTTTGGAATTCAAACCCCTGTTCCTGTCTTGGAACCCCTCAACATGCACTTCTTCAGGATGAGAAATTCAGGACCTACTGCTGTGGCACTAAGCTCCACGATTTAAATATGCTCTGCGAAAAATCTTTGCTTTCCCTTGATTTTCTTCTGATGTGTTTCTCAGAGGTGCTGCCTTGTTCTAGCATAAGATGAAATAGTGAAGTGCCTTTCCCCACTCACCTTCTCCATCACTTTTCAGATTTTATAGATGTCTATTGTAGTCTGTCTCTGCCAGAACAAATGTTGTTTATAATAGCTGCAAATGTTTGAAAAGACACCGGTTTGTATGATAATCAACTCTAGGAACCCAAGCAAGACCTAACTGTAGAAAGACACCTCTAATGAATATAAAATACCAAGGGATTTAATACTGGATTTTGTCCCAATAAAGTCCTTTGTTTTGGTCAGACATTTTTAGTACATGAGTTGCTGGTTCCTGTGAAACAAGACGGAGGCTGACTGGAGTGTCTTTCTCCACTTGTTTTAGTTCTCACATGAGATGCAAGGTATGAAATCCTTACCTGTTCACAAAACTCCCTCAGAGCTGAATGCATTGCTAGTGGTATCTTTAGCTTGCACTTGTAGGGAATGAAGAAATGAGAAATACAAATGCATATTGCTAACCAGTAGTTTAGATAAAGCTTGTAAGTAATTCACATTAACTTAAAACCTTAACAGGTTTCAGTCACCAGAGGATATTTTGTTTAATAGCAAATTTTAATACAGCCATAATAAAATGCAGAACCCTAATCATAATCAACTTGCAGTTCTAGACAGAAGGTGTACATGTCTTGGTTCATATACTGAGAAAAGTCTACTTATGTTAGGTCATTTTGGTAGATAAATGTGCTTTTCAGTGATAAGGAGAAGATACACTTTTTCCATTGTTTTATTATTCACACATTACTTAATGCAGACTGGGAAAACTAACTAGACAAATTTCAGTTGGATTTTACAGTAAATACTTTCAGTGCATTTAATAGATCTACTGAGCAGTACTTACAAGAGATAACTTCAGCAGTTAACAGGAATGTAGACTGAAAAATTGAGTGCATATTACTGACAGAAAGATTGGAAACTGATAGATGAGCATGAGAAATTAGTACCAATAAATGCAGCATAAATTACAGACAACTTAATCTGCTGTAGAACACAGATTTTTCATCATCTCAGAAGAGAAACTCTAGATTTCAAATTCTGTGTGCTGGCATAAAAGCCCTGTTTATCCTATGTGGCTCCTGTCTCTGTGCATATGTCCAATCTATCACTGAATCACAGCTTTTCACTGAACCTGTGCTTTTGGGACATGGTATATTGTATGATAAATTTTGAGTGGGATGGGAAACTATTTAAAAGAAATTAGCTTGTTCAAGCATCTGCCTTTCTTACAGTTTTTCAAAGCATGCCCTGGTCTGGAAAAAACTCCTGGTTCAATGTCTCACATACACAGTTAAATTAAAATACTTAATTGTGCAGAGCATTAGTCAGTGCTGATCTCCTGGGGAAACAGGAACTTTATGAATGATGTCTGCTTCCCACTGTGAGGAGTAAAATTACAGTGTTTAAAGAATATATGTGTTAAGTCCTAAGGCTGTTTAGAGAACTCTGAGATACCATAATAGACTATCATGTTATTGTTAAAAGGAGTTTTGTGAAGCAAGGTATTTAGTTTGGAAACTAAAAGGAAGAAAATGTGAAATAAAATGGGACAAAATAGTTGTTTTACTTGCTGATATGCTAATTAAGAAGGGGAAAGTGGTTTTGTTGAGCTATGCTGATGAAAAAACCCTGGGAATAAGAGTCCAGGTGTATTTTGGAG
Organism: Molothrus aeneus; assembly: GCF_037042795.1. Classification (NCBI taxonomy): domain Eukaryota; kingdom Metazoa; phylum Chordata; class Aves; order Passeriformes; family Icteridae; genus Molothrus; species Molothrus aeneus. The sequence continues at coordinate 86,790,255 of NC_089647.1, read as the reverse complement.
GGAAAAATGGAAGTACATTTGCAAGTGTACCCTGTGCATCTCAGAAGCATGCTGATGAGTGTCAGCCATGAACACTCCAACCAAGTGAAGTGTGCTACCAAGTGCCAGAGGTCACCAAGTGTGATACTGACAGCAAACCCACGGTCTGTAAGCATGGCAATATGGATTTTCTGATTAGATTGGGATGTGAGCACTTTGGGCTCAGGCAGGTGATCCAAGCGTGCACCTTTACACCACTTCACGGGCAAAGGGGCTCTGCTGGCTGTTGGGACTGGAGCCCACAGACAGCCCTAGCTGGAATGGCAGGAAATCACTCTTGCAGAACCCTGAGCCAGGGCATGGGTGACTCCATCCTGTCCCCAGTGGAGGAGGGTATGGTGTGCCTGGTGTCCGAGGACAGAGGAGCACAAGCACTTTACCCAGACCTGGCTTGTCATGGTTCTGGCCCCTCCAGGAAATAACTTGCTTTTGAGCCACAAGACAAGGATAGAAAACAGTAAATGCAAGGAAGGTTTCAGAATCAAGCTGGTCTTTGGTTTTGCTCCATCTTTAGTTCATAGACCTGCCAGCCTGCAGTCCTGATAGTGGTTATTGCATATTGCAGATCTGATTCTTTCCTGGGTCCATCCTTGAACAGAACATTGCTGATGGCAGCATCATTGACATTTCCAGTGACAGCCATACATGTGTCTGCCATAAAGCCCTGGGACAATCCAAACTTGGCCATTTGAAAATGTTGGGGTTTTCCTACTGGGAGAAAGAGAAGAAAAGGTTTTCAATGGTTTATTTTGAATGTCCAAGTGACACTACTGGGAACAAGGTGGCGTCTCAAGGAAAAAGAAATCAGAAAATCTACGTTTATAATCCCACTTCAAGCCTACTTTAAACACTGTCCAGAGCAATGTCTCTATCAATAGAGATCGAGCAAGACAACTGTGCAAACACACCTGTGCTTTCTGTTAATTTCCACTTTCACCTATGAGTCAAGAAAAGTGAAAAATACTAATTTAAAAAAAAAACCCTACTTGTGTAAACATTGTCTGTAAATATTTTATCAGTTTATTTTGTTTTTACTTGTGGAACATGATTAGAAGAAGTAAGGACAGTAGAAGGAGGGAGAGAGTGGGGGAATGTACCTGCAGTTTTCAAAAAAAGCATTATGAATTTTTCCATAAGGCAGTTTTAAGCTCTAAGTGCCCTGACAAATCTGTAATGTGATTTTCCAAGTGGTGTGCAAAATGTCATCCAAGTTTACATCTGTAATATTGCTTTAATCTTCAAAAATTAAATAATAATGTTTGTCTTTACTGTGTTTGATCCAATCCTGCACTCCTTCCCAGAATCAGTTCCTACTAATTTTAGTGATCTGGGCCAAGTAATGCACATTTGACTTTTCAGTTTATTTACAGCTTGGATCTGTCATTGCCATTAGGTATCTAGGATACACATTTCACACACATACAGCACATAGAGAACATGTACTTGTATATATACTTTCATTGAATATGATAATGTAAGAATCACTATCCTACCTAAAGAAATGAATTTGAATTGCATTACGTCTCAAGCTACCCTCCAAACACCAGATAAATACCTTCCAAAAATAGCATCACTCATTTTTCGCAGCAGGTGTCATTCATCAGGTATGAGGCTGCATCTAAACGTGTTAGTAATAATAATTCAGTTTGGTATGTGACTCCAGCTCATTACCAGCAGCCCCAGGCACTGAAGGCTAGTGAAGTCACTAGAGCAGTGCAGAAATACTTAATCCTATAGCAAATATTTAGTCCTATGACATGACTATTACACAAATATTGGTCCTGTACATTAAAAAGAATCAGAAGAACCTGGCTTTCTTCTTTCAGCTATCTGTTTGCTCACCTCCATGGTCCTGTTTGCAGAGCTGGACCAGCTCCAGGCTGCCCACCTTACCTGAGCAGGAAGGGGGTGGTGGGCACAGGAAAGGAGGAGAGGAGGGACCAGATCCTATCTCTCCAAAGGCAGGACTGATGGCTATGCCTGCAGCTCTCCCTGTGAAGAAAGGACATTGCAGGTGTGGGATGGTCCACTCCTCCATGCTTCTCCTGTCCCTCCTGTGGGATCTGCTCCCAGGTGGCAGCCCCTCAGTGATTTTTTTTTTTTTTTGAGGTGGCAATGATGCCCTGTTGCTGCTTGTCATGCCTTGGGCACCTTGCTGCATTGCCAGGGAACGCACTTCGGTGCCATGGTTGCCATCACCATGAGAACACAGTGCTTGGTGTCCCCCAACTGTCGTGCCACCATGCTGGCAGAGGATCCCTGCCAAAAGGCAATTTTGGCATCCCCCACTCCATGGGCAATGCCACCACAAGTAGCAAAACTGCTGATGAGCAGTGCCAGTGTGCAAAGGCTAATTAGGAGTCTGCAGGGAATCTTGCTGCGTGTTTCTGCTTAATTTGTAATATTCACACTAGGCCTGACAGAAAGCCACTGGGGGGACAGGAGGTTTCCAGTGGCCTTTAATGGGTTGTTTGCCCTGGGACACTGGTAATGACAGCCCCATTTGCACAGGCAGTGAAAGGGCTCTCCTCAGGCCCCACCAGATACCAAAGCCTGTTGACCTTAATTAGATTTCATGGCACACTTGGCTCGGTCCTGCAGCAATTGCTCAGCCTTTACTTATATGCACTGGCTAAATGGGAATGCCCTCCTAGGCAGCAGTTCAAAGGGAGCCCAGGATATGAAAAGACCCATCTACGGTGCCTTGTACCTCTTTTCAGAGCAATATGCTAAAGATTAATTTTTTAAGCAGCATAACAGTGACAAGCAATTGCTTTTCTGTTTATTACTACTCACTATTGTTACAGAAGTGTTTCCAAACCTTGCTTATGTCTGGTGTGTTTGTGGTGCTGCACAACACAAGCAGCAGGAGCCCATATCTTCATCCCAGGGTGTTGCTACTCAGATGCCTGCTGGTTTTAGTTTGAAATCTCAGTTACAGACTCAAGGCAAACTGAGTGTCTTGGTTCAGGGTAAATTTGGGAGACAGCCCCCAAAGGGGCTCCTCTAGAAAAGCAGATTCAAATGGCACCTCCCCCAACCGGTTCGGGAGAAAATACCTCCTTAGAGAAAAGTGGAAAAAAGCTGTTTATCAAACAATAAAACCTAAACAATATTAAACAATAAAACCTCTTGCTTTTCCAAAAGAGATGACAAACTCAGAAAAGTCCCCTCCCCAGGTTGCAGTTCAGCTCACTCAGTCTCTGATCAGTCCCTCCGGTGATGGAAATGTCGCAGGCCAGGCCTGGCCCGGTGGGCCACAGGTGGAGCTGTCGGTGTTCCTCTGGTGTTCAGTCCAGAGCAGGTTTAAACAGGTCAAAGAAAAGGGAAAAAAAAACCCACAGCCCAGGGAACTTCTTTGCCTCAGCTAGCTAAACTAAGAGCAAAGGAGAGCTCTGTCCTGCTGTCTGTCCATCCGCAGACAACGCAGTCCAGGAGCAGGAATGTGGAGGAGTGAGTGCAGTGTATGAAAACAAACTGTGCACTTCTTCTCTCCCCCCTGCACTCCCTGGAACAAGTCTTAAAGGTGCAAAACTTATTATTCAGCATAAACAGAACAAGAAGATTGGGGATAAAAGCATCATATAGTCAACCCCAGGAACCTGAGCTGTGCTCAGGTGACCAGCCCCAGGCATGGACAGTCACCTGCAGGTGGTGGGTCACATGAGGAAGGGGCCTGACCCCATCCTGGTCTCTGCCCCTAGGCATGCAGGGGGCAGCCTTGCTGCTTGCCTGTGCTGAGGGGAAGGAAGGCTGTCCTTTGCACCAAAGTCACAGAGCAAGTGGTGGAATTTCTGTCTGCTGTGTCCCACTGCCTGACTTTTCTATCTGGGCCCATGGAGGAGAGGGTCAGGGCTGGATCCCTGTCTTGCAGGAGGAAAGAGACACCTGCTGAGGCAATGCAGCCATGCCAAAGAAGCCTTTGCCCTCATTCCTGCCAACAGACCACAGAACTAGAGAAAAACTTCCTCAGTAAGTCCTGAGGCTTTATCCTCCTCCAGAGTCCCAGGAAATACAAACAAGATCACACCAGCTCTCCTGACATTCCTTTTCTTGGATCTTCTGGAAAACAGAGATAAATTCCCCAACAACCCTTGGGGAGTCAGAAAATGAGTTCTCAGGCTTTGATCATTTCCTTGAGGAGGAAAAAAATTAGAGAGATGGGGAAAAAAATGTGTGCAGTGCTGAAGGGATAAGAGAAGGGTTAGAAGAGGAAGAGGCTATGGTGAAGAGAGAACAAGGAAAGGTGAAGAGTGGAAGGGATGGAAAGCAGAGTGCAAAGGGGAGAAGCCCTGAACATTTGAAAGAGCAGGTAAATGAGAAGCGAGCTGAGATGGGAAGGAGAAGAGGAGCACTAACTTAAGAGAGACGTGTAACAAAGGGAAGAAGAAGAAAGTCTTAGCAATGTATTAAATAGGAAAAAAATGGGTGAAGAGCTAAAGAAAGAGAAGACTTTCTTATTGAGAAAGAGAAGTGAGAGCAGGCTGATTCTAAAGGGGGAAAGTACTGAAATCTGAAGAAATACATTACAAGCTAGACACACAAAAGGAGAGGCATAAACTGTAATAGAGAGTAAAAGAAAATGAAGTGAAACAAGGAAGCAGGTGGAACAAAAGGAAACAGTGCATGTAACATAGTTTTAAAACATTAAATGTAGAAGTTGGATTTAAAGAAAATATTGCTGAGCTCATTTCTCTCTTTAGAACTGTTCAGTATGAAGTGAAACATATGTACAGTCTGGCATTGCTGTTCAAATCCGCTTTTAATGGGTACAGATAATAAAGCTGGTGACCGTTTAAGAGCAAATGCCATTACAAATGATGACCTGTAATCCATTGTAAACTCTTACCCTCTGCTTACACAAACAGACCTGGGTACTTGAAATGAAAAGAGACTCTTATTCTTGTTCTTTTCATGTGGAGATCTTTGGTCTCCTGGCCAAATTTTATTTTCCAAATGACAAATGGTTAAAACACTGGGCTGTGGGGTCTGTCTAGAAAGAAAACAGTTTTATTTCATATCTCCACTATTAGGAGATGCAGTAGTCTATTCTGTCTGCTACCAGTGAATGTCATGTGGAGGATTACTGAACAATTTGGCAGAGGGTAGTTTCTTTTCCAAGTGATAAGGTGTTTTGGAAGAGCTGCTTGTTGCCAGCACAGCCTCCAGCCAGCTTCCTGGAAGGCTCCTTGCTCCTCCTTTGCATGCCCAGGGCCAGAATTGCACACTGGGCTGAGCGGGCAAAGGAACAAGCCAAGCACTTGGAGCTACCCAGTGCTGTGTTACCTGGCATGATCTGAGCACTGTGCATGCAGAGGGTGTGACTTACACATTTATGAGACATGGGCAAGGGCATGTGATGGTGATAATCCTGGTGAATGGGGAATGCAGAGCCTTTCCTCCTGCAGGGAGAGAGTTGCCAGCCCCAAAAGGAGAAGCCAAGACCATAGTCTAGGCAGTGTCCTGCCCTACCCTGCAGAAAACATCCTTGGAAAACAGTGTGGGATGCCCCTTCTGAGTGCTGTGCTGGGCTGAGGGGGTGGAGGTTGGTGCAAACTCAGGTCTTCAAACACGTGCTAATGCAAAGAAAATGTAGTGCAAGATGTAGAATGCCTTTATGCAGGTCCTGTGATTTGTAACCACTCCTCCCAAGCTCACCAAACTGCTGCAGCTCCTCATGCAGTAACCAAAAAAGATCACATTGCTTGGCAACATTGTCCTTCTGGAATCAGCTCTTCTACAGTCACCTCTGCCTCTATCCTTCCCTCCTTCTCCCATTCAAAAACATCACCCACAGGCTGGTTCCTCCATCTCTCATCAGAACATAAAGCATGCAACCTCTCCACCCTTTACCATGCATGCCACAGAGCAGATCCCAGTTAAAAATCTAATTTTAATGTTGTTTCAGTCATCACTGGACTTGGGAGTTGATGGCAAGAGATTGCAACAAGGATGGACAAAAGACATAGAAACCCACAAGAAAAACTAATGATGAATCATCATTTGAAGGGTGAGTCATGCCTGAGTGCATGCATATGTCAAGCATGAGACTGGCATAGCTTCACTTGATTAACCCACATGTGCTTTGTTTAAGCCTTCTCTTGCAGCTCAGCTTTTAAGGAAACAGTAACACAAAGTACTTGTTTGTGCAGTGATTTTATTTCCTATCTATGGGAATATTTTGGTGGATCCTAGCAGAGAAGCCACGGCTGGAAGAGATACCCAGTTTTACTTTGAGTCCCAAGACAGGGTCAGTTCCACTCTAATTCTTTTTAATCAAGGTTTGTATGGTCTGCTCTTTAAATTTGCTGGAAATGGAGATTCAGACCATCCACCACTGTAGACTCAAACCACTCACAGCCATCACTGGATTTACAAGGAGACGAGCAGCTATCCTTTAACAGGGGCAATTTCAGGACCACACAAGCAACCATCCTGCTTTCAATGGCACCCTACTCTGCCTGGGACCCCCTATCAGTGACAGGGGGCTGCACAGCAAGAGGTCTGTGCTTCTGCCTGACCCCTGGTGCCGATGTGAGGGATGGGGCAGGCATGCCCAGCCCCAGCAGCAGCAGCAGCAGCAGCAGAGGGTTAGGCCAGTGTGGAGCGACAGAGAAGCTGAACCCCAGGCTATCATCCATCCTGTGGTATCTCCTGCTGCACTTTGACAAACACTTTGAAATTACCAGAGTCGGAAGTGATGCTGAGTGAGGTGATGGTGGGGCTGCAGCTGCTGCTGGCACGGCTGCCCAGTGTCCCCAAAGATCAGCGTCCCCAAAGATCAGGCACTGTACTTCTCCCTGCCCCTGGTGAGGCTGATCTGCTGTTAGCATCCCTGCCAGCAGCAGGGCTGCCTCGTGGTGGCCGTCAGAGGTGGGCTGAGCACTCGCCAGTGTCCCCGTGCTCGTGTGACACCGCAGCTGGGCAGCACAAGCCCATTCACTGTTGCAGTGCTGTGCTGCTCAGCTGGCTGCTGGACTGCTGGCATCACCAAAGCCCTGCCAGCATTCGTCTTGAGTGCCACCAAAAAAACCACCACACCCTATTATACTTGTTTCAATGTTTCTGGATAGTAGGAGGGAAGATCTGCTTTATGACAGCAGAAATCGTGTGGCAGCCTTCTGTGATAGGCATGCAGAGTTTTCTACCAAATAGAATGTATGCACTTCTTCTATAGGAAAATACTTGTATATTAACTGTTAAGGATCCTGGGTCATTTTCTGCACTGATGCAGAAGGATTTTGGGTCTTGAAACTTATTTAGAAAAGGATCCAGTGCTGGTAAATGCACCAAATTTTGCTAGGCAACCAGGTGGTCTAGAGAATTCCTGATTTCTAGTCAAGTGTTGAGCAGCACAAACACAGAGATAATATCATGTAACTCTTGCAAGCATTTAGCCATTGGCAAACAGCTGCCTACCAATCTCTTTATGAGATTTATTTCTCTCTCATGGTTTTGTCAAGGAAACAGTAGTCATTGATAACATTCAGAAACACAGAGGTGCTATTTAATACTTGGGATAGTAAACAAGCCAAAAATCCGCTGTGGAAAATAAGCTTGTGTGAACATTTGACTTTAAAAATAATTTTCTAGATTATGTGTGCCTAGTGTTTATAATTCAGGGAATATTTGTTTGCAAGTAACATCAGCCCCAGTATCCTTAGAGCTATAGGCTTTGTGGTTCTCTGATCCCTAACCCAGGGGGCATCTTGAGGCTGTGGCTGAGGTCTCCAACGTCATGAATGACCCAGATTAGCAATTATGTGTACATAGCAGTGTTGGTGCTGTGCTGGGCTCCCTTTGGCATGCTTTTTCCAGCCCCAGTACTCTACAGGTGTAGTCTGTGTGGTTCTCTGACCCCCAACCCTAACCCTTGTGCCAGCTTGAGTCTGAGGTGCCCAACATAATGGGTGGCCCAGATAAGAATGGTGTGGAGTGCAGTGCGGTGCTCCCTTTGGCATGTGCTCCCTTTTCCAGCCCCTGTGGAAAACTTTTTATTTTATCTAAACATCTCTATTCTAACAGGCATTTCAGCATTCATACTGTGGGTTGCAGCAACATCACTCATCTTCCTGCAGGCAAAACTCTGTTTTGTTTTGACAGTCATTCCTGATGCTTTTCCTTTTGGAAAAAAAAAAAAAACAAACCAAAAAAAAACCAAAACAATGCAACTTACCCAAGATAAGACTTGGGGTAGTCATGGGAAGGAAACAAAATTGGAATGCAGTTTGCCTGGTGAGGCATTTCTGCTTTTCTTCTTTCCAAGCAGAGCTGGATCATCAGTCCACAAAGGGTCAAGCTGGGCAGCCAGTGTCAATGTGTCTCTAAAATTGAAGTACCTAATTTTTTCCTCAAAACAAAAGCACTGCCTACAGTCCTGAGCCTGTGGGAAAACCACTCCTGACAGCTGAGCTCAGTTGCAGCATGCTGCAGCTCTGGTGCTTGCTGATTCCTTTAGGAAGGGAGAAAAGGAACACTGGGAAAATTACACTTGAAAATTTATTTCAGCACATCAGAGAAAGCTCCATCCCCTCTCACCTGCACAATTCCAGCAGATTCACCCTGCGAGAGGCAGCTGGAGGCCACGTACCAGGCAGGATCTGTGCTGCAGCATAACATTTTGCCTTAATTTTGGCTGAGTGCCATAGAAGCACCCCTATGAATCCATCCCTCAGGCTCGGCAGGCAGCGCACGGCTTAACGCCATATTAAATTGCCTCTTTCATTCTGCGCAGCGCAGCACGGCAGTATTGGCAGAAGGAAGGAAATGTAAAAGCATATCACATGAGTCAAGGCAGATTCTGTACTGCAAACTTGCTCTCTCCATTAGGGCAGCTTTATAAGGGCTGATTGGTTCCTCGAGGGGGAAAGATGGGATTTGGCACTACAGTGCTCAAGTGCTTTCTCAATAAGAGGAAGAAAAACTATTATGGCCAACTCTTATATCAGGGCTAATACTGAGCTTGCCTTTCAATTACAAAACTGCATTTTAGGGTTTTGCTTCTTTGCTGCTTATATTTTCCTCTGTAGGGCTGCTGTTGCATTTGGGAATTTCCATATGTGTTTCTGATGCAGACCAACCGGTCAAATCCAATTTCTGCTCAAATTTATAGCGAGTTTTCACTCCACCAAAAATAACCCAGATTTAATACCAAGAACATTAGAGTCCCTCAAATGCACGCTTTTTCCTCTGACTCACAAGTAAAGAGCAGTCTTTAGGCACATCCTAAGGACACTAGTGTACATCATCAAACAGCCCTGAACCTGACAGAATGGTGTCAGTTCAGCTGAGGGAACAGACTGCTCTTGCTAAGCTCACAGTAGGGAAAGGAGGGGATTGTGGCAGGTCACTGTTTTCACACCTAGGAAAGGACTTCTTGGGCGCTTCAAAGCTTGGTGCATTCCCTCTGTACTTCCCATTCCTGGGTTCATTTCCCCAAATAGGCACCACAGAATTGCAGACCTCCCCTGGCTCTGCACACCACCAGGCAGAGCAGACAAGGAGAGGAGGAAGGAGGAATTACCCTGGTGATCCTTTCTGTGATTCCCCAGCAGCTGCAGTCCTCAGCTGACCCTGGCGGGGAGAGACTGTGAGAGTTACACTGGATTACAGATCCCAGCTGCTCTTAACCCGGGGGCAGCCACGGCTGCCTTGGCCAATGGTGCAGCAGGAACTGTCTGCATGCATGGCTTCATTGCACCCAGGCAGTTATTTATACAGTCTTCCTGAGTTCCCTTTTTCTTCCTTTTATCCCTGTAAATCTTCACTGTGTCATTGTGTGGCAATAATATCATTGCCACTAATCTTGAGACAGTTTGATTCTTATGTTTTTCAATTAAAGTTGGTGGCTAGTCCTGGGAAGCCCCACAGCTCAGCAGAGCAAGGAGTCTGGATCCTAATGGAAGCTGATGGTTCTTCCATCTTCTCCGTCCTTAAAAGGTCCTTCCTACATCTTGTGCTAGTGACTGGTACAAAATGAGGGGATGAAATCAGCATATCTGGCCACCAGGATAGTTCCCAGTGCTGGAGAAACTGTCTGGAAGAGCAGCAGTACTGCACTGAATGGTAGCTGGGACCTCAGACCTTTTTCTGTTTGGATCTGCCTGGGAATTCACACCCCTTGTGCACAGTGCATTTTTACTTCATTCGGGGGAAAATGGATGCATTTCTCTTCTCCAGTTTTGGAATATTTGTATTTTATATTTGGTCTTCAAGGAAAAAATATTTGTACCACCCACATCACTTCTGTCCTGGTAGCTTCTTGTTCTGTATATAGCTTTATTATCTAGGGATATATATCACAATCACTTACATCTGTAATTTTTACCCCTCACAGCCCCCCATCACTGCAGCAAGGCATGCCCAGAGCTGCCCTGTAAGAGCAAGGAAGCATTGGGAGGATCCAGAAACAGGAGATCCCCTCTGCCCCCTCCCTTATGACTCTCCTAAAGCAGACCTGGCTGTGTATTCAATGCACTGGGGATGGTTTAGGGTCTCTGTCTGACACTCACACTCATTTTTGCTTCTGCAGAATAAGGGTATTCAATGCTCATAGCAGCAGATTTCCTAACCTACATGGGTTTTTCTCCCATGACAGAAGGTTTTGGGCTGCCTCTGGTGGGAGACTCACACACAAACTCCACAGGCTAGGGGGAACTGGGGAAGAATGCAGAGCCCTCAAAACCAAGCAAGGTTTGGTAGAAAATTTGGGTCTTGCCTCTTCCTTCAGCTGAAGTCTCTTGAGAGTATTTTGGCTATTTTTGAGGCAGTCCTAAAAAAATAAGCTTGGGGTGGAGTTTCTTTTATTTTGTTTTTGGTTTTTTTTTTAATTTTGGTTTGGTTTTTGGTTGTTGTTGTTTGTTTGTTTTTGTTTGTTGACTTGTTTTATTTTTTGCTGTTGAACCCTCGAAGGACATTTTGCTCTGCCCACATAGAGTCTTTCTAAAAATCTAATGTTTGTATAGTTGTACTTAAACCTGTTATAAATTCCATAGTTTTTTTCAGAGATTTCTGCTGCAAGCTTCATTACCATAGACCTGAATCTGCTCCATATAAAATGAATGGAAAATATCCATTAAATCAATTCTGAATTTAAATATTTGCTATAGTTATTGAACATATTCTTTTCAAAAAGAATCTCTGAATTCTATGAGAGATGATCACTTCTAGGAATGAGCATTGTTGTTTAACACTGTTGCTTTATTCCTGAGATCTACATAATATGTAAAGAAATAACAAGTGAAGTGTTTTGCACTTCTTTAAGGGCTGCTGGTATCATTCTGTTTGTCTTCTGTGGATGCTACAGACTCTATCTCACACTCATCACCACAACACAAGGTTTCTGGAAAGAACAAGAGAGGCCAAGTTTTCAATGATGACTTTTGCTTTCCTTTCTTTAAGAAAGGCCTAATCCATACAATGTGGGAAACTGAGCATCCAGCTGTTCAGGGCAGCATGCTTGTCTTGAGGCCACAGCTGTGAACGGACATGAGCAAAGTTATGGGGCTTTGCTGAGCCACAGCCTAAATTGTCCAGCATATACTTCACTCCTGTGCTTAGATATCTAAGTTGTTCCAAACCTTATTGACCGATCAAAATCTTTGTGTGTTAAGTGAGTTTTTGTAGCTGAAAATGCCACATTAGATGTCACCAAGACCAACAGTCTTTAAATCCCGAAAATATGGGCCAGGTCCATGCTCTGGCTGTGGGAAGCGAGGAGAAGGGAGCACTGCAGACCTGGCATGACCTGCCAGCAAGCAGAGGACAGGCTGGCTCTGTGCAAATCACTCCTTCCAAGTGCCATAAAGTCATGGTGCTTATTAGGTCAGAAACCTTGAGCTGGTGGAAACAATTTCTGCCAGTGTACGCTAGAGCAGTCTGACGTGTGAACACCCTTATGTTATCAGCAGTGGGTAGGAACAGAAAAAGCCTTTTTCTCTCCAAAGGCAGTAAAATGCCCTGTGGCCCTAGCTACTTATGCAACCCCTAAGAATGGACCACAATTTCACAAATTTGTGAATTAGGTTACCTGATGACAGAAACGGGAACCCCTACATAATATCCTCATAAATAACCACAGGACAGAAATGAGTCTGCTGTTCCAACACTTTCTGTTAAATAAAATCCAGCCCTGCTTTGGTTAATACACTGGATATTTAAAACTTCTTATTCTTAATCTGTGTTTGTGTGCTAGAGGAGTAGTAGCCAACTCCAGATGACAGGACAGATGGAGTTTTACAGTGCATAAAAAAACGGGTTCTCGATAATAAGTCATATGTTACACTTGCACATTCTTCTACAGAATTAAGATATTTCCTTTAACAATTAAAAAAAATTGAAGAGAATTGGCACCACAGCATTTTGACATAGCTCTAATAAAACTATAGAGCTGAAACTATGGAAGTTCCACATCCTTCCCACAGGACACTACCCAGAAAAACAGATTTAAAGAAACATGGTATGCTCATCAGGCTATACTGCAGCAGAAATTCCTCCTCTTTCTGTGTCAGAAAGGTTTCTTTCAATAAAGAAGGCCACTTTTCTCTTGCTCTGCACAATGCACAATGTATTCTGAGACAACTGAGTTCACTCAGCTTTCAAATGCAGGCCTCTCCGAAGATGTGCAATAGGAAAAAGACTGTGAAACATGAATTCCCTCCATCTTTGCTGCCTTTTAGCAGCCAGCATTGGACATCACCTTCACCTCAGAGCCTTCTAGTTGCTCCCTCTTCCTAATCATGAGGAGAGGAGGCTATCACCTCCCAGCAGGGCACACTCCCTCCACACCGGGAGCTGCAATGTGTGATGTTGTTGAGTTTAAAGTCTAGATAGTAACTGAAAATCCATATAAAGACTACCTAAAGATTTCAGAAAAGACATCATCCAATATAGGTCTGGCAGCCACTGAGCTAGCCCTCAAGCCAAACCACACTCATTCTTTAAATCTGTATCTTCTCTTTTCAAGGTGGTTGTTTCCTTGGTGATCACCATGACCCAGAGATTCAACTCATGTGTGCAACAGGAAATGGAAAAGAGAAAAGAGCTAATACAGAAAGAAGGGTTTGCTAAAATGACTTTCATCACCTTACTAACTGCAGTGGTTTTCCAGAAAGGAAAGTTTTTACCTGTCTACCTTCTGATTAAGGATTTTTTGTGTAATAATGATATTTTCTGGAGAGGGATATTGCAGCCACAGGACATTGCATTATCAAGTGAAGGAGGAGCTGGGTCAGATCCTGAAACTGAAATCTCCTCCACACTGTCCTCACCCTTGTTTAGACCTTTATTTTGAGACAGCCTTCCTTGTGAGCATTTTCAGGAGCAGATGTGGCAGACCCAGGGAGCCTTTACTCTCTGTATTTGCACAACCTCTGGTCCCTGAGCATCACTCCCTTCAAATCCCAGTGGGTGAAGTCTGCAGTCCAGCATGAGTATTTCTGATTACCTGGAGATAAATCCCCTCTGTCCCTTGACAAAACGCATTCAGGCTCATGATAGCCAGAGAAGCAGAAAACTTTCCCTGGAAATTCTTTCCCATAAAATGTCTCAGAGCTCAGCCAAGTGCTACACTGATCACTCTGCTGATGAGCCCAGAGCAATCAAGCACAGCAAATAAAGGGCTCGCAGCCTCTCAGGGAAGACCTTCAGCATCATGAAGATCTGAGTATGATGATCCCACCCATAAGTCCATAACTGAACAATGCTGGAATATATTATTTTCTTTCTCTTTCTACTGATATTTAAGGCTTAGTCACTCCTTCTGATGGCACTAGGTTAGGTCATTTCCTCCCTGTTATATTTCCATAAACTAGCAGGTAACAGGTGTTGTCAGTATTCCAGCATCAGTTGGTGGGGAATCATCCTCACACCTACATCCACTGGTCTGAGCTATAAAGAGGCCAGTTAACAGTGATGTAGATGGCTGGGAAGGAAAGCCAGGGGTGCATGGAGAGAAAACAGATTCTGGAGTACCCCTGGAGTTCGTGTCCTAAGGCACCCCATGCAATGGCTCCATCCTGTGCCAGACTTTTATATATTTATTTCTTTTCCTCAACAACTTTGTTGCACAACTCAGCCCTAAGGGCAACACTCATACCTGTGTTTGAAAAAAGTCTTTGCTTATAATCTGCACTCAAGCAAGGAATGAGTACATCTTGTGATATACCCTTCTGCAGGGCTGAATACTGAGTTTCAGGTAGCCAGGTCTCACACAATCTCAACAGACTGCAATGGAAAAGCATAAAATCTTTCAGGGGAAAAAAAAAGGATCTGTAATTTTTCCTGCATTTTTTCCCTTCAGAATGGGTTGAAAAGGATCCTCTCTTTGGATTTGGATCCCCTCTTCATTTTAGAATTATTTTTTTTTACTACAAAGAAGTATTTTAATTGTGATAGTTCAGAGGTGAGGACAGAGATTTTCAGCTGCTATGGGTTATGAGGGGTGGGTGATTTGTGCTTTTGAGTAATTCTAGTGAATATCTGATTTTCCATGGCTTTGACTGACTGCCTTTTCTAACTGAATCACACTCAGACTTTCTGTCATTTCTGAATATGTCTATTTTGGTGATAAAATGCACGTGACTGTATTTATTTGTAGAAAAAGTAGGTCAGGGTAAAAGTTGTTAGGTGGACATTAGAAGTTGAGCCATTTGAAGAACTTGTTCATTTCTTTTCCTAGCATTTTTGAGCTTTCTTAACACTTCCAAATATTCTCTCCATCTGTGAGTATTTTTAATTTACATTTGCAATATCATTATAAATTTGCTATTTATTTTTGCCTGTTTCTTGCAGAACCATGAACATCCGAGGAAGAATGAGAAATAAAGATGGATTCTGATGGATTCTTAATGACAATTCCAGTTGAGAGTGTATGAAATCTGTGCGTAATTTCTTTGTTCTTATGTAAAAATGATGGGGGATCACGCTGATGTTAAGGTGAGTCTCAGAAATATAAGCACCTCCACAACAGACCACTATGGAAGCATCTACCAAAGGAAAACTCTCTTTAAACCTACAGCATAGGTGTTTATCTTAGGAAACTCTGAAGGCTCTGTTCCATGTATAGGAACACAGTATACTCTGTTCCATGTATAGGAACACTTCCCATTTCACTGCAGGTATTTCCATTGTCTGTATGTGCTTTAAATCCCTCTTGAGAAATATCTGTGTTTATATTTGCTGCTTTTTTTTGCATCATCCTGATCTCCCAGTGCCTGCACGGAGATGATGATGAATTTACCAGGTTGTCTTTCCTTTTCAGATGGACTCCACCTGAATTCTTCTGGCCCAACAGCCATCTCCCTGGCAGCACCTCTGTGAGTTGTGAAAAGGTCATGGATCAGCTGAACTTTAACAGCATCATGTGCCTTGCAAACAAGTTGTTAAGAAGTGATAAACCAGCAGGCAGATAGCCTTCTGGGAGAGCAAATGAAATCTGAATGACAGTTTGGTCCCAAGCCCCTTCTTCCATACCAAATGAAAGAGCATAAAACTAGAAAAAGCCATCTCCTGAGACTGCTGATATCACAGGTCTTTGCAGCCTTCAGAAAGTTCTGAAGGAAAATGGCATGTCCTTATACCAGAACCTTTGCTCCCAGAAAAATGCCAGGGATGCCTCCTCTACCATATCTGACCTCAGCTGTCCTTTGACTAAGCTCCAAAGGCAAACCTATGCTGGTAGACTCCCAGGAGCAGACTTTTTGTCTGATCTTGATCTGATTTCCTCCTGAGAAACAAATTTACCTAGAAAGTGTGAATTTAAGGAAGCCCAGGAGTCTCTGTTCTGATAGGAGCCTGTCTGGCTACAGGTTTCCTCCAGTTCCACTGTTGCTGCTATAGATGTCCTCCCAGAAAATTAAGAAGGTTTCATAGAATCATGGAATCATCACAGAATCACAGAATCACTTATGTTGGACAAAACCTCTGAGATCATTGAGTCCAGCCTTTGACTGATCACCCCTTGTCAGCTCCACCATGGCACTAAGTGCTACCTCCAGCCTTTCCTAAAACACCTTCAGGGATAGTGACTGCACCACCTCCCTGTGCATTCCAACATCTAATCACCCTTTCTGTGAAGAAATTCCTCCTGATGTCCAGCCTGAAACTTCCATGGTGCAGCTTGAGGCTGTGTCCTCTTATCCTGTCACTCATAGCTGGGGAGAAGAAATTGACCCTCACCTGGCTACAGCCTCCTTTCAGGTGGTTGTGGAGAGCAATAAGGTCACATCTGAGCCTCCTTGTCTCCTGCCTAAACAACTCCAGTTCCCTCAGCTGTCCACAGGACTTACCCTCTGGACTATTCACCATCTCTGTTGCCCTTCTCTGGACATGCTCCAGCCTCTCAATGTTGTTCTTGCAGTGACCAAAACTGGACAAAGGATTAGAGGTGTGGCCTCATTACTGCTGAGAACAGGGGGACAATCACTGCCCTGGTCCTGCCGGCCACATTAGTGCTGATACAGGGGTATCAAGCCAGGGTGCTGTTGGCCTTCTTGGCCACCTGGGCTCATGTTGGTTGATGTTCAGCTGCTGTCAAACAGCACCCTGAGGTCCTTTTCCAATGGACAACTTTCCAGCCACTCTGTCCCCAGCCTGTTGTGCTGCCTGGGGTTGTAGTGACACAAGTGAAGGATGTGGCACTTTGCCTTGTTAAACCTCATACTGCTGGTCTCAGCCCATCTATCTGTCAGCCTATCCATCTATCTCAGCCTTTCCAGATCCTTCTGCAGAGCCTTCCTGCCCTCCAGAAGATGATCACAGATTGGTTCAGGTTGGAAGGGACCTTAATGATTACTATGTTTCCCATTGTCCCTTCTCCCTTCCATGGACAGGGATGCCACCCATTATGTCAGTCTCTGGACAGTTTCCCTAATTTCTGTTGACTAATTGCTGAAGAAGTGAGATATGCTTGTTTTGATGTTTGGAGCCCAAAAAGATAGTGATCTAATGAGAATAACTGACGCCAGGTGTTAAGTTTTAACTGACACCAAACGTTATATTTCACTCTATTATTTGTTATAATTCTGTTCTTCTCCATTTAGTGGGCAGAATGGTGAGAAATGAGTCACTGCATCCAGTAGATCTTTTTGGTTAATTCATATCGAATGACAGAGTCCTTCAATTAGCCAGTGCTAGCTTGGCAATCAATTACCTGGAAAAGTGTATATAACATCTTGCCTAATGCACCATGTCTTATAGTTTGTATCATCTGCTTACAGCCAGGTTTGAGCACTTTGCACTGTAGTAAATGTGCCACCCCGTAAATAAAATTTTAGTGGATGGAAAAGGAATAAAGATGCATGAGCTTTGCTGTAGTACTGAGGGGAATATCAACAGGGCAGAAAGGAATGAAGATATAAATTTATCTGGTACTTCCCTGACACTGATTTGCAGACACATACGCACACAGGAGAATTGTCTCTGTGACCTCTGCTTGACAATGATAATATGGTAGTAATTGACTTCTTACTATTGTGAAGCTATTAGAATAAAAATGGACATACTTCCAGAAGCAAATTTATTATTTGTTATAGCTCCATCAGAAATTCTTTCAGGTATTTTCTACCTTAATTCTGCTCTGGAGCCTAATTCTTTTTGTAATTAGCAATTACGGTGCATATTGAAAAATAGCACATAGAGTAGGCAAATTGATGTGAAATGAATGTGTATGATTCACACCAAGTTCCTTGAAACCTACTATTTCTGTTTTTCTTTTTCATAAGATGGACAAGTGAGTCTACTTTAAAGAAAATTACTCCTTGGCAACAGTGACCCAAGAGGTCTGCAAGTCTGCATAGCAAGCAATCTCGACAGCTTGATTATTTGTTACAAGAACAGCTCTGAAACATTTAATCTATAGAGCGTGTTATGATTTCAGCTGAGAAATTTCATCTTCAATATTCCTGAGGACTAAACTAAAGTGAGAGGCGGGCAACTGCAAGTCACTCATTAGTACCCACACCATGGTTTAATCCTTGTTAGAGGAGAATAACAAATGTAGAAGGGTTCATTTTCCCCCTCACATGGGAAATGCGATTCAAGAGTGTATTTTTTAGCCTGCTCAGAAGCATGCAAAAATAATGTTCATTAGCATTAGGGAGGATAGAGATGCTGTGTGAGAAAAGGATATAGCGATGATCATTGATTCTGGCAGAAGACGTCAGGAGCTCTCTTTGAAGTCTGACAACAGGAATCTGTGCCCAGATTTGCCAGGCTTTAATCTGCGACAATTAAATTAAGGGATAATGAAAAAGATGGTGCTGTCTTCATTCTTGGTTGAATTAATGATTTCTGTGTTGTGGGGAATGCTTACCTTTCAGGCTGGTGGTTACAGAGCTTCGGTTCCATCAAACTTTGAATGTAATACTGGATTTAAAGCCCTCAAAGCACTTACAATTTTCTTTCCTGTGACTCCACTGTTACTTCTGCAGACCACCAAGTGCACAGGTTGTAAATGCTACAGGGATTAATGTTAAAGTAACTAATCCAAGGATGTGTGGAAGAGGCATGAACGCCAGCCATCGTTGCACAGGGAGGAGGACCTTGTGGTCCAGGAGGTGCAGCCAGACATGCAGGGGGCAGCTTTTGGTGATGGGGAGGATGTTGGTAGCATGATGTCACCCCTCTCCATCCTTGTGCTGCCTTGCTTGTATCTCTGTCATGTCTCTACACACTGAGCTTTGCTTCTGCCTAAAGCTACCCACAGCCAGTGCCTGCACATCCACTGCACGCCTGCACTGCTCCTGCGGCTGAACTGGGTTCACGTGACCTGTTATAAAACCATGTTATTGTCTAGTTTAAAAATGGCATAGCTCAGAAATGCCCCAGAGCAGCTCAAATTTTTCCTTCTGGAGAACTCTTGAAATAAGATTTACAACATTCCCATTTAAAAATCATGCAGTTTGGTAAAAAGAAATTCCTATTTTCTTCAGAGACAGCTGGATAACATATTGCCAGAGGAACAAAACTAATAGTAATTTGGAATTTATTAATATTTGTCTGCAATTTTTTATACTTTTAACATTTCATCATATCACAAGGACTCACCTATGCCCCTCAAGCAATATTTACTTATCATTACAGTCAGCATTTAGAATGTATGATGTGACAGTTAATATTTATATAAATGGTACAATAAAGAATATAGTTCAAAGTTCCCTGAGTTGATCAAGAAATCTCTGTCTAAAATATAATGTGATCCTTGAAATTCCTGGAGAGAAGGTGAGTGTTCCAGTGGTCAGGCATTTTGTTTCAAAAAGTCATTGTATTTCAGCTACAAAGAAAAATCTGCTTATTTCTCTTATGTATGGAAGAAACCAAACATGTTTATTCTTGAATATAGAAAGACAAGTTATGTAAACTTGGAAAAGAAAGAGTTGCATTACCTCAAGATGAATTGCTGCTGGAGGAAGGAGAGACACACCATTGCAGCTTTCTAAGCTCCACATTTGGAAATGCATTAAACTTTATTAAGCTTTCAACATATTTTATATGTTTTACTCCAGTTGTACTGTGTCTAGGCAGGATACATCTGTTGTAACTCAGGCATCTGAAAGTCAGACATCTAAGTTTGGCTTAGTCAGCCAAACTGCCTTTCATAGTCGAAGGACGGAGGCAAGCACCTGCAGAGAGTATTTCATCTCATGGTGGCGCTGGGGTGTAGCACGAGGTCAGAGCAGCTGCCCTGGGGAGTGACAGGGTCTCATCAACCATTACAAGATCAGCCTCGAGTGACCAGCTCCTCCTTAGATCTTTGAAACATCCTAAGTGTGACAACTGTTTAAACAGAAAGGTCCCCCCAAGACTGGTGATGACAGAATACTCACACCCATTTACAGAGCAGAAGGTTTCAGGCTGGTTCCTGTAAAGAAGATGAAGTATGCGACATGCACCAGATGTATATGAGTGACTTCTCTTGCCAAATTTATTGTATCATATTTGCCTGGGTCTCTGTAAGGGGACTAAAGGATGCCAAACTTCTTGAGGTCTGATTAGTTTCAGCAATGCAGAGCCTTTATGGGGATGCTGCTGATTGACTCTGAGAAGAAAACAAGACTAAATTGCTCTGTTCACTGTGTTAATTAATTAAGGCTATCTGGCAAGGTAGGCTGCCTGCCTTTTTATTTTCATCCCAGTTTCAACAAGAAGCCAAGACAAAAATGAGGCAGAGAATTAGCCTGAAAAAGCAGTTGTCATGGTGTAGGCAGGCATTTCAGCTACACATATTTGTGTACCATAACAGTTCTGAATTTGCTGAAGTTGAACGTGGTATGTTATAGTGCTTCCACTGATATTTGCCTTGTGCCCTAACAGAAAATGAGAACTACTGTCTTTGGCAATATGAAAGATAAATGTGTACAACATTTCCCCCCACCTATTCTAATAGAAATATTCAAATATTTAATAAGTTATTCTATTTTCTTCTCTAACATGTTTTTCTGTTTTGGACTTGCCTGCCAGCCTTTGTGGTTTTGACTGTCTCTTAATTGCTTGATAGCATGAGACAGATACCTGAATTCCACCTCAAGGAAAGCCTTTGCTGTTCTCTTCTTAGCTTTGTGTATTCTTGTCACCCTTCCCCAGCTCTGGTGGAGCCTGGTGAGAGAATCAAACTCCACGTCACGCAACAGTCGCTCCAGCCTGGCGCAGACAAAGCTGTCAGTATCCCAACAAGATTAACTACTGATTGTGTCTGATCTCAGGCAAGATCCTGGAGGGAGCCACATGCAGTTACCTGCTCTGCAGGCTGTGTAGTGTGCTCCTGTGCAGTGCTACAGACTAAAAGGGCCAGAGAAATGCCAACTGGCCAGCCAGGGTGGGAGACTCACCTGAAACAGAGTTGTTCATGAGCCAGTTAGATGCAGGAGCTCTCATCCAACAGAGAGGCATTGCCATATCTAAGAAGGAAAAAAGCAGTGTTATTTTATTTAAGAGAGTGGTCAGAATGCCTGCTGGCAAGGAAGAAATAGTGTGAACTGCAAGATGACAGATGAAACTGGTCTGGACCCCTCAAAGAGCTCAAAGTGAAGCCTGAATACAAAAGAGAATATGATTATGAAGGAGAGATGAGCTGATCTTGAAGGAGAGGTGATCTGAGGGGAACACGAGGAAGACAGGCACTGGGGGCAGCTCTCCAGTGGGGTTCCCCCAGAGAAGCTGTGCGCCCCCAGTGAAATGCCTTGGGGGTGTCCCAGAAGATGCACCTGGCAGTGCCATGCACAATGTCTGGAGTCCTGGATGAACTTGTCAGGTTTGGGGACTGATAGATGTCTATGCAATGCAGCCCCATAACTTCCTATTGAATTTCATCCATTGCCTATTCTATATACATTTGTAACTGTGTTGCCTGTTTTGGATGCTGTGAATAAATGACTGTATTTACCTTTTATTTTAACCTGGTTGAAGTTAAGTGTGATTTCAGGTAAGAGGATGACAAGTCACTCTTTCCTCAAAGATAGAGTGAATCTGTGAACGAGGGTCTGGTTTAGATGACAGGTCACTCCTGCTATCTTTTTCTCTGCCATCTCAAATGATGAGTGTCTGTGCAGGGTATCAGTTCAAACGGCAGCAATGAACCATGTTGTAATCAATATGATGTTCTGGGATGGAATTTCAGTCTTCCTCTTTTGACTTTTTTATAAACTTAGGAAATTAGAAGCACAGACCATGTCGTATGGAAAGAATATTAGTAAGGTACTGCATTGAGCAACCAAAACTTAGTATCAAAGACGTAGTCCGTTCTGTAAATACACATAACACTGACCAAAGACAAGATCCTTTTAAATCTCTCTGTTGCTTCAAGATGTCTCCAGTATATTTTATTGGTTTATCACTGGTAGAGGGCTTTCAAGACATCTTCATGCCACCTAATAACTCATGCAAAACACAATCCCATTTTATTGTTGATTCTGGGACACTTACCTATGAACCTAACACCAGATCCTCAGTGGATGTAAATCATCATAGTCACCATGGAGGTCAACAAAACAGAAACAATTTGTGAACTTATCACAGGAATAATGGGACAATTCAGGTTGGAAAGGACCTCAGGAGGTGTCCAGTTCAACCTCCTGCCCAAAGCTGGGACAGCTGTGAGGCCAGGCTGCTCGTGGCTTTGTTTTGAAAAAATTCAAACAAGAAAACAGCACAGCCTCTTGGAGCAACCAGCTCCACTACCTAGTTGTCCTTACATCCAATCCAAAACTCTCTTTTTTCACCTTATGACTTTTACTTTTCCACTTTTCTTGCAGTGCTACAGAATTGGGAAAGAGTAGCTTAAAAGCTGCTTGGTGGAAAAGGACCTAGAAATGTTGGTCAACAGCCAGCAGAATGGGCCAGTGTGCCCAGCTGGCCAAGAAAGCCAAAGGCATCCTGGCCTGTATCAGCAGTAGTGTGGCCAGCAGCACCAGGGCAGGGATTGTCCCCCTGTTCTCAGCAGTAAAGAGGTCGCACCTCTAATCCTTTGTCCAGTTTTGGGCCAGTCACTGCAAGAACAACATTGAGGGGCTGGAACATGTCCAGAGAAGGGCAATGGAGCTGGGGAAGGGTCTGGAGCACAGGTCCTGTGAGTAGCAGCTGAGGGATCTGGATTTGTTTAGGCAGGAGAAAAGGAGGCTCAGAGGTGACCTTATTGCTCTCTGCTAGCCCCTGAAAGGAGATTGTCTGTCTTTTCTCCCAAGTAACAAGGATGAAAGGAAATAGGTTCAAGTTGCACCAGGGGAAGTCTAGACTGGATATGAGAAAAATATTCTTCATCAGAAGAGTTGTCAGGCATTGAAACAGGCTGCCCAGGAAAGCAGTGGAGTCACCAGCCCTGGAGGTATTTAAGTGACATATAAATGTGGCCCTTGGGGACATGGTTAACAGTGATTCTGTAAAGTGCTATGTTAATGGTTAGGCTCAATAATCTTAAGGGTCTTTTACTACCTAAACAATTCTATGATTCTGTGATTGTTTCTCAGCCTCCAGCCTTGTGATGCTGTGAAGTGCCAGGTTTTGGCTTCTTCATGGCCTCTCCTAGATGCTGGCCAGCTGTTAGGTCTCCTCAAAGCTGTCTCTCCTGTGGATTGAGCAAGTTCAAACCTCTCAAGCTCCACATGCTGATGCACAGGCATTGCATCTCCCTCTGCTTTCTCACCCAAAGGTGAGAAAAAACACCTTGTTCTCCTCTGGATGTGCAGAGCTCAGCCCACCACACATCCCACTGGTGTCAGGAGCTTTTTGAGGGGTGTATCTTGCAGTATCCAGTGAGTGAATCTGGTTCCTATACTTGGACTTACAATTGTGTACAGGTCTTAAAAGTTCTGGGTTTTTTAATGATAGCACTGTCTTTGTCTCCCCTTCATTTGAGAGTGAGATAGGCTCTACTATCTCTCTAGATTGTGCTATCTCTCATTTTCAACTAAGTGCACTGTGCTGTGGTGTCATTTTTCAAACAAAGCCAAAAGACTTGCTCTATCAGGCACGATTTTGATTTCTTACTTTACCCACTCCCATCTCCCTCCTCCCTGCAACGAGATGAAAACATCAATATCTGTTTTGGGCTCCCAAGGTATGACATAATGTCAATGGAATTTGTTTTTAATCTGGGTGACTAACGGTTATCTGACAATTCAAGTAATATTTCTCCACATCCATCTGTCAAACTCCAGCAAATGTACAGGGGAGACACTGTCAGATTTAGCAGCCAGGCAAGCCCATTAACACCCTGAGACTGCAACTTCGACTCCCTGCAATATGATTTTCCCCATGCCTGTCCTGTGCTGCCCTTTTCATTTTTTATTTATGTAAAATTATAACTCCTCTGTTTGAAAGTCATCTTCTTTTATTTCTGAGGCTGTTTCCTGCAGTGAGTCAGGTCAGGCGAACTATTATTAGGACCATGTTTATTTATAATGGGTAGTTTAGCATTAAGCAACGAGTTGTGACAGGCTGTGCGTTTCTGGAGGACGCTGGCAGGCTCGGGGTGCCTGTGCAGGCGCACAGGATGCCGAGGGCAGAGGGCTCCTGCCACCCCAGCCAGCCCCCAGAGACGCTGATCTGCCAGCAGCTCCCTGCCCTGACCAAAGGGAACGTTGGGAGCAAGACGAGGATGCGCCGGAGCCAGCGCCGGTGCTGGGGGCTTGGGCAGCGCCATTGATGTCCCCCTGGCAGTGCCATCCCTGCCTCGCTGCGTGCCCTGGTGAGGGGCAGCTCACAGGTGGGACTCCTGAGGTGCAGAACAATGGCCAGAAGCAGAATTCCGCTGCCCCAGTGTTTACCAGGTGTCCCTCTCTCGGGGTCTCTAGCTGGTCAGAGTGACCCCGAGATGCATTAGAAAGTCTCTTTTCCCAGCCCAGCGCTCGAAGAAAGAGTCAGGGCTCTTCATTTCTCAGTCTCAAGGTTGTTTATTGTATCTTATCTATAAAATTCTTTCTCCTGGCCTGCTGAGGTCCGCTCAGCAAGACAGTCAGAGGCACTCTGCCTGCCCCCGGGGTGGTGTTATCTTTTTATACTAAAAACTACATGTATAATATTTACAATTACTTTCCAATACCTATCACCTATGTTAGACAGTGAGCTTCTACTCTAAACCAATCTAAAAATGCCAACATCACAGCAGAAGATGAAGACCAAGAAGAAGAAGAAGAAGAAGAAGGAGAAAGGCTGGACACGCTCAGACTCCTCCACTTGCCCCCTGAACCCCCATTCTAGAAACTTCAAAAATCTATTTTTCACTCCATGATAAATTCACTATCATTCTACTTAAACTTTCACGGCTTGTAATTCTTCATATAAAGGTTGGTAATTGTTTTTTCCAAGGGCTAAATCAAAGGGGTCTTGGGCTCTGTGCCAAGGTCTCTGAGCCCCCTGGACAGGGGCTTGAGTCCTCCAGGGCAGCCAGAGGAATTTCCTGGGTTCCAACATCCCTCTTTTTCACACCCTGTGTGCCTTCCCTGGCACCACTGGCTTATTGCCCCTTCTCTATGAGGCTCTGATGTGTTCCATGGAGTTTTCTGACTCTACAGTGGCACTTTCAAAATAATTAAGCTATTTATTCATTTTTATTCTATTCCATCTTTCCTGACAGCATCAGATCCCACAAGCCTGACCAGAGAGCCTGCCGAAGACTGCAGAATGTGGAGGAGACCGGCACATTCCTGCAGTGATACTCAAACCAGAGCAGCAAAGAGGGCCAAGGGTCATGGAGACCCTTCCCTTTAGTGGAAGGTTAGGCAGATATAATTCACCACTTGACTGCCACACAGTGGGGCAGCCTGTGCAACCCACCTCAGTTTCCCTTGGAAGAAAATGCTGCTTGCTTTTTGCCATCTTTCCTCTGGTCCTGTACCCTGAAGAAGAGCTTGTGCTAGCTGAGTAACTCTGTGCAGAAATGTATCAGGTTCAGGCACATAATTTCCCCTCTCTCCCTCCCATGCACCTGAGTGTCAACCTGCAGCTCGTGTGGGAAGGCATCTGATTTAGCACAAGGAATTCTGCTGCTGGAGGCAGACACACACTGCTGAAGGTGTCCTTAGGAGAGATGGGACCCCCCACACTGGCAGGGGTAGGATGCAGGTGTTGTGGCCTGGACCCATGGCCTGTTTCTTGCCAAAAGCAAGCCCACACAGCCTACTTGCAGCTGTGGAGGTTTTCATCTCTCCTCTTAGCTGATTCCAGTACCTCCTTTATTCCCCTGTGAATGTGAGCAGTGGCAAGGAATGTGGTACTGGGGATTGGTGAGGGGATCATCTCCTGGGTTTTTTCCTTTTCCTAGTAAATCTCCACCTGCACTTTTCTTCTTACCTATGGGTTTACATTTGCTTGACTTCAGTCCTCATTTTGTTGAGGAGATAGTGAACCTACTTGAATGTTTATCATCCAGGAAATCCAAGATGACATCTGTGCTTCTGCATCCATCTCTAAGTGCGAAGCTGTGACCATGGCTGTCAGGAGATCCACATCCAAATCAGCTACCAAGGAGCTAATCCAGCAGCTCTTATTCAGTTCTTAGCTTGGCAAAACCCCAATGAAGATAAGGAGAATTTTAACTGATTGAGGATGTCAGGTTCCAATAATGAGCATGGCTGTACTTCCTGAAATGTGTGTGCATGAATTTGCTCAAGAGTGCATTGCAGAGGTGTTTCTGACATTTGGCAACATTAATATTTAAGCGTTCCTGTGTTATTTTTGCTAAAGGAATTAGAAATTAGCATGCCATGATCATAATAGAGGAGCTGAAAATAAAGAACCAGATTGTGCCCTCAATCCACATGAGCAATTCCCATGGATGTCACTGGAAATTGTGTGCACACGCCTCTGAGGGCAGAATTTGGCCCAGCACACCTCTTTCTGCGGTGCCTGTGCTACGCTGGCCGCTGCCAACGAGAGAGGAGTGCAGGCCTAAATTGTTTAGCACCCAAGCCACCTGCTGTGTTTTTCTTGCTGTATTTTTCCTTCCTTTTTTATAGAGATTGAAACTGTAATTCTTCCAGTGGCTCCAGCTGATGTCTTTGCAGACAGTTCCTGCACACCTCTGCTGGCAGGAGGGCAGTGAGTTGCCCACAAGGTAATTTGCTGCTGGAGGCAGCACACACAAGGTGTGTCCCTGGCAGACCATCGTGTTGGAGTCTGTACCAACAGGCTCCACCTGGTTCTGCTGGGATTACAGAGGTGGCACTGGGACTGCCTTGGGGCAAGGACATGGGCTCCATGACCTCTTGTTATTCATTGTTATTCAGTCTGTGATAAATCATTGCATCTTTTCTGCACTTGAGCTGGGACCTGGTGGACTTGGCACGTGTTAAATGTTATCCTAATGAAGGATGCTTTCCTGAACCAAGGTTTTTAGCTGTAATGTTTTTTACTTTACAAGACCTCTGGAGAATGCTTAGTTACATCACATTTATAATGATTATTAAAAATAAGAAAAAGGGGAAGTTCTGATTTAAGAATTGCTCAAAAGATAGGGATAGGGAGGTTTCATTGAAAAATAGTTGACATTTTACTTTGCTCCTCCAAAATACTCAGAAGTAAACCAGTCCTAAAAATGGCTTGATTCATCAGCAACAGAGTACTCTCGTGTAGCAAACTCTAAAAAAGGTGTCAGCTGTGACAAGACTATATGTGCTATACATATGCTTTAAAAATGAGTGGTAGCAGACATTTTGAAACACCATATTGTGATCCAGCAAATTACACAAATACAAGTCTTCATCATTCAGGCAAGGCACCTAACTCAAACCTTGATGAGGTTTGAAGGACTGCCTTCCCATTGACTTTGTTGATGTCTGTCCTGCCCCAGGTACCTGGAAGGGCAACTTCCAAGCAGTGTCCTACCAGGTCACTGCTGTGAACTGCAGAGAGCTGTGCTGGCCCACAGTCTTACTCCCTCTGTTGCCTCCAACTGCTAAATTTCAGTCAGAGAAACATGCCAAATACTTTCCTAATACTATTTACCCATGAAAGCAGTGGTTTTGTTGTAGTTGCCACAAGGATCAGATGCTACTGAGACTAGAATGGGGGGTACTTGCTTTGAATGTGATCTGCCCTGTGAAAATGTGAATTGGTTTTTCCTATAATTCCAGTTTGAGACAGTGGATTTTCAGAAGAATGGACATGCAGTTTATAGCTCTTCCCAAATGAAGAACATGTAAACTTCAGTCTCCATCCCAACAAAGATACAGCCCATCCCTAGGCATTTCTGAAAGTTTAGGATTTCAGGTGCACAAAAACACATCGGAAGAAAATATCCAACTTTCTTGCTCCACAGTTAAGTCAGGCAATCAGTGAAACCAAAGATAAAAAGCACTGGCAGCAGATTTATGCATCTGCTGGCATAGCAAGAGAGAAGAATTAATGCTGAAAGTAGTGAGAAGAAAACCATTACACAGGATTCTGTACACTGCACTTTAGGAATCAGAGTTGATAAGAGGCTTTCAGAGCTCTGGGACAGCATTTCTGGCATCATTATTAAACATTTTGTATGAAATAGTTATGGCAGACTGGGGAAGAGTGGGTCAGGGGTTGCAAATCTTGCTGTCAGTTCTAAGGCCTTGCTCCTGCTCCCAGTGAAGGGAAGGGGACATCTCCTGAGGCACATTGGAGAAAATATATGAGTTGACACTTTAAAAATTAAGCCTCCTGGAGCTGCTGTGTCGATTATTATCCCAGAGACAGCTTAAGTGATTTGCCTACAGTCACGCAGTGAATTGGGGTTGAGCCAGGAATAGAAGATAGGGCTCCCAGCTTCTGTTCTTTTTCTTTTACCAACCAGGCACATCCCCAGATGTACAGTGTAATCCACATGGGGACGAAAATCCAAAATCAAAGATTTAGCTCACTTCCTAGCACAGCTGTATGCAGCTCTGCAGCACAGACATGGAGACAAATCTTACTGCCCCAGTTAAGCAGTGTAACCCACTGATTCCAAAGGAGTTGCTCACCTGATGAATTTTTGTCTTCTTGATACCAAATAACTTAAATCCCTACAACATCAATGCCCATCATAAGAGAAGACTGTGTGGTAGCCCAAATTATGTGCCTGGGATTAGAGCCTTGAGCAATTTTAGCTGAATCTATGATATAAAATTACAGTTTTGTGTTACTAATGCTTCACTCATTAACGTGCAAAGGCAAATAACTTTGCTGGAGCTCTCAGTATCACCTGGCTATGCAGGGAGGAGAGGTTAAATGCAGAACAGACCATACTTGTAAGAAGATTAATACATACAACAGGGATAGTAGCAGGCTTCTGCTGGGTCTAATCTGGCATCTGACCGGGACAGAGAGAGAGAAGGAAACTCTAAGCCAGTTAAAGTACTGGATTATTGATGGCAGAGGATTCACAGCTGATAGGGGAGCTGGAAAGAGCAGGTAGTAGGGATTAAATGCAGGGCAGAGCACATAGCAAAAAGGAGGTAGAAGATACTATATTTTACAGGGAAATTCTAAAAATTGTGAAAGACTTCTGAGCAAGGAGAGAAGGACCCAAATATATTCTAGCTTCCTCTCTAAAATTGTATCTTACACATCAAGGAAAAGGTATTTGAACTTGGACATATAAATTATCCAAGAAGATGTGTTGGCTAAAAAGAATTCCAAGACCTCCTTGACCTGCTCTGCTCAGACAAACACGAAATGGAGAATAACAATTTAAATAACTGATAATTTCTGAAAATCTGTCTGAGACTTCCATGTAGATAATGTTATCTTGGGTAACAGGCAGCTGAAGTGGGCTGAGGAGTGCAGGCTCTCTGCAGCACAGCTGGCTAATCACAACAACCCTTGACAGATACTTTTTAATGACTGATATTTGAAGGAAAATGACTTTGTAAAGTTCTGGAACAATGTTTAACAGGGACATTTGGGAGTAGCTTTCTTCTTTTTGCTTGTTTGCTTGTTTTCAAAGGAGGATGCTTCAGGCACTGAGAAAGGCTCCAAGGTATCAGGAGTAGGTGATGACTTTGAGGTGAGAAGAGGAAACCAATTCTTTTCACTGACAAGGAAATCTGAGATAGCAAAATGGCAAATTCACAGTTGGGAAGCACTTATTAGGGCTTTCCTATTACACCTGACAGGCTGGGAAGAGTTATTAATAAAACTCTTCTAATGTGTTTCTAAGAATTAAAATCAATGCACTTAGAGTGTTTCTGGCCTGACATAGAGTTTGCTGAAGCCAGCACTGCCACTGCTTCTTACCTCTGCAATTTCTTCTTGTACCTTCTCTGTCTGTCTCCCAGGTCCTGGCCAGTTCTCTCTGAGCTGACATGCCTGCTCCAGGTGGCTGCTATTTTAGCTAGGTTTTTCTCTTCATTTGGGCTGTGACTAGGAAAACTTGCCTGTAGCAATGTGTTAAGAGATCTTACTATAGTCTGGATCATGATTAAGTTACAGTAAAATTACAGACTGTCTAGAAAAAAAATGAGCTATCTCAGCTCTGAATATCACAGAATACATTATCTCATAGATTTATTTATTTTATATTGCCTGTTTAAAATTCTGTGTGACTCCCTAAGCTATCTATAGGCACTAGTTTAAATCAGAAAGGAAAAAAAAAGTATGTTGTGTTATATTTGGACTTAGAATTTGAAAAATGAGACAGGATTTTGATACACTTAGTTTTGTTGAAATCGTAGGTACTGCTAATAGTTGATATATCAAACTGAGTTAAAGAAACTAAAATCTAAATGGCTTGAAAACCTGATTTCCATTTCCATGACAGTTTTGTCAATGTACAACCTGTTCCTGATTTTCTTGCATCATTGTATTGGCTATGTGGGTACTACAGTTTAAGAACAACTCATTTTCTTTTATCTTAAATCAATTTCTAATCAACTTAGCCCAGCAGAAATAAACTAGGTTTAAGTGTTTAAGTGTTTATTGAACATCCACATTTCTACTCATTTGGCTATACTGATTTAAATGGAGGCCTTTAGTTAAACTGTCCCAAAGACACCTGCAGGCAAGGCCCCCTCACAGCGAGTGCAGGAGGGTGGGTCTGGGGCAGTGTGTGCTGATAAAGAAGAGACAGGGACTGAGCATGACATGACTCTCAGTCATGAGCACTGCTTGCTCCCTGGTCTGATCCTGAGCTGTTACAACTGGGGAACAGGCCAGCCCCAAAATTTCTCTCCCAAATCAGTAGAGATAAGAAAGAACTAGGTTTTCACTCCTCTACCCTACATGCCCCATCCTACCCCCCACTGGTCCTCTCTTGGTCAGAAGTGGACACATAGCCTTTGTGCCTGGATCTTGAGCAAGGGTGAGACTTCCAGGACAAAGGCAACACAAAGTAAATAAAGGCAATAAGAACAAAATCAAAATTCTCTCCTGACTTTTGATAGATAGGCATGTGCCAGTTCATTCAGTGCACAGTAATCTTGTCTTCTTGTTGGTTAGAAAAACCTGATGACATTTGCTGAGCATCTGCACTGAGCACTTAATTGTCCTGGTTAGTCAGTGTCTGTTGCCTACCACCTAGTAGTAAAATAATCCCTTATAAAATGAACTTTTCTTCCATACTTTTAACAAATGAAAATGTATCACTCTTGTCTTTGTACTAGACAAGAGCAGGTGCAGAGAGTCACCCCTGGCCTGGCTCTTCCCCCAAGGCTCAGAGGAAGCCCCCTTGGTCTCGCATTGCCTTGCAGGTTTGAGAGGGCAAGATAGAACTAATGCAACCTGCACAGTGAGGAAGGGATTCAGTGCCTGCACTCTGTCCATGTTCCTCTTACCCAGATGTCCAGACACCACCTCTGAGTGCCAGAAGGGCTCAGAAGGTCCACAGCACCCCGGCAGTCACCCTGTTCCTGGTGCTAGGAATACGTGCATGCCTGGGCTGGGACGTGCAGAGTTCACTCCCAGCAGTTTGGCTGTCTGTTCCTACAAATATTGACTCCCTGTCACCAGCAACAGGAATACTGGGAAAGGCTAAATCAAATCTTTATCACCTTCCCAATCATCAAGAGAGCAGACAAGAAATGTTAGTCAGTACAGCAGGAATGAAATCAAGTATGTAAGAATTTGGATGGATATAACCAAAATATAGTGTTTCAAGCTTCAGTCAGGTTGCAAGGATACAATTTTACCTTGGAAGCACACATTAAAAGGCAGTGAGCCATCCCTCTAATTTTCTCCTGTTTGAGTGATGGAAATACCTACAGAAGGAAAAAAACCTTCCAGTCCTGAGAGAAAGATGGAATCCAGATGCCAAGCTGTCTAGCCCCAGTTTGCTTGGCCACTGCCAAGTTTGGGTGGCATTTTGTATGTACCAGGGAGGTCAGCTTATACCTGAGACTATGCCCACACATCCTTGGGGAACTTTGAAATAGCAGAGATAATGTCAGCCCAGTTACCATATGCTTTCAGTCTGCCCAGGCAATGATTGTATAATAATCCCTAACAGAAAACTGAAGACGAGATTTCAAGTGGCTGCCAGAAAACAGTTTTTCACTTGGAGTGGCAACTCTGAATAAGGAAGCATCTGGCACATTTGATCAGACAAAGAAAATTAGGTCACTCAGAAAAATATTTGATGCTCTTCCTGAGGAACATAATACTAAAAATGCATCTATCTAGAAAGGCTGCATTCTCCTCTTCGGCACTGTTTCTCATATTGTGATGTGTTGTATTGTTCTGAGTAACGGCGCTATATTTAGTATCTGTTAAATAGTGGAATAAAGATTATATAACTGATCATTTTCCCTCTGCTAGTAATAGGAGTTTAAAATCAAAGAGGGTTTTTTTGGCCATGGGTTTTAAAAAAATTCAAGGCAGGACAACTGCTTTTGTGCGATTGACTGCTGGATGTTTTCTATGAGGTTTTTTAAAAAAGTTGTGTTGAATGAAAAAGTAAGTGATCTTTTTCATATATTTTTCTTCTGTTGGTTTTAAGAACTTCCCATTTTTTATCATTCCTGAACGTTCAGTGGAGTGACACTTCACCAAAAAGATCTCATAGATGGAGGAGTACACTGCTAAATGCCCCTTGTCAGGGAGAGGAGGGGATGAGGATTGCAGGGAGGGTCATGGCAGGAGGGACAGAGTTAAGGGTATGATCCTTTGCAGGGTGAGGATTAGTATTTCTGCTGACTATTCCTGCCTGGCAATCACATGCCCTCCCTATCCCAGCATGACACCATCTTCAAGGTGTTCAGAATGGTCAGGGAAATAAATACAAATCCACACCGGTATAAGCAGTGTTGAGGTGCTTTGATTACTTCAGGGAAGGGAAGAGCCAGAAGCTGAAAAGTCCAAACAATTGCATTTGTAACATGAAAACATATAGTGGGACAGGGGCTTGGGCTACTGCTGAATCCTGGGGCCTGGGTTATGCTGTGCAGCAGCCAGCAGTTCAGGGGAACAGCCCAAGCATTTCAGACAGCTGGCTGGGAGTGAGCTGGTGCTGACTCTAACACTATTCATCAGCCCCTGGGTGGCATGGCTTGTCACTCTCTGGGAGATTAGGGAAAAACAGGACTCCTCAAGACAAGCTTTTGCTAGCTGGAGAGTAGGCCTTGTTTGTGGCTTATGGAAAAAACCTCACATATCCAGCATTCTTGCTCCATTTACTTAACTTCCAACAGTCCATCCTCAAAGGAAGTTTTAAAGGCAAAAATCTGGTTAATTAATGTAGATTTTTCCAGCTTCCTAAAACCAGGAATGGAAGCAGTGACCACAGAGTTTTCAGACCCTACAAACTCAAATCTGGTTTAATGCATAAAGACATGGTTGTTCCTGAATTAATCCTTCCAGATGGTAAATGAATCAGCTCGTGGTATTTTCATTTGATTGCAAAGATGTCAGGTAACCAAAAAGGAGTTCCATGCTGCCATCTCAGCCTAATTTGTGGTACTGTGGTACCGTGACTGGTTGATTCACATCAAATCTATGATCCTTCAAACACTGTCTAAAGAACAAAAGTATTTATATGATATGCATAAAATCTGGTCTTGATTTTCAAAATATTTTAAACACAGATGTGAATGTGTCCTTACTTACTGCCATATTTAGTCTTACAAATTTTATCAGCAGTTGGAAGAAAGTTTAATAAGGTAAAAAGCTTGCCCCAGGTCAAGTGGCATGTTATTCAGAAGTGGAATTAGGCTTCAGGAGATTTCTGCCACTTAATCATAAACTTGGTTCGTTGGTCCTGCCTCTTTACATATTCTCTCATTCAGTCTTTAGTTTTTTACAAGGGCTTAACTGCCCTCATAAATCATAAATGCAAAAGTTTTGAGAGGCTTATTTAATTCAACAGCCTCAGAATGGAGTTTTAGCCTGAAAAGGTACTTTTGAGAATATATAAATTCAAAGCATCTGGTGTAAAAGGTGGCTGAGCAAATGGGATGGTCTCAGTTTCCCAGCATCTATCCCATCTTCCCCAGCCTGGAGGAGCTGCTTTTTTTCTCTTCTTCTTCAGGCTAAGCACTACTTTTTCAATCCAGATGAATTATTTCACTCTTTTGATTGTAAAATTGTGTAAATGGATAAACACTTGCTTTAGTCTGTTTTAGGGTCAGATGCAGTCCACACCAGAGAGGGATTTCCAGGATGGTATGTCAGTATACAAACTTTTGATACAAACTCTATTGGCAGATCCACATTTTTAACCCAGAAGCTGTAGATTGAGAGGAGCTGGGTCCATCTGGCTCATCAGTCAGGTGCAAAGGGTTGCAGTGAATGGCTGACATCTGACTGGTGACCTGTCACTTGTGGGGTTCCACAGGGCTCCATCCTTGCCCCTCTGCTCTCCAACATCTTCATAAAGGAGGGCTTTGGAGATGGTGAAGGGCCTTGAGGGGAGGCTGTATGAGGAGTGACTGAGGTCAATTGGCTTGCTCAGCCTGGAGAGGAGGAGACTCAGGGGAGACCTCATCAGGGTCTACAGGCCCAGGCACTGGTCTCTCTGGTGATCAGTGGCAGAACATGAGAGAACAGCATGAAGCTGTGTCAGGGGAGCTTTGGATCAGATATTAGAAAAAGGTTTTTCACCCAGAGGGTGGTCAGGCACTGGAACAGGCTCCCCAGGGAAGCGGTCACGACACCAAGCCTGACAGAGCTCGAGAAGTGTTTGGACAGTGCTCTCAGGCACATCTTGGGGAAGGTTCTGTGCAGGACCAGGAGATGGACATAGATAACGCTTGTGGGTTCTTTCCAACTCAGGATGTTCTGTGATTCTGTGAGTGCTCCCATTTCCACTCGAGGGTTGTGAAAGAAGGGCACTGAGCCCCTCAGAGGAGTGCAGGATGCATCTCCCAATAGGAAAGGAAATATTCATGATTTTCATTGCTATTTATATTTTATCACAAGGCTGTCCCTAAATAGGAATTTATACTAATAGCCATTACTGTTGCAAGCTTTGGAGAGAATCTTTTTATTTTGCAGCAACTCCAAGAGAATACATCACCGAAAGAAAATGCATTTTATTCCTTAATCAGTGTTGCATAGAAATGTTTCACTTCTTTCCTCTATTGACCAGAAACCCGCCAAAAAAACAAGTTCAGGGAGCAGATGTCAGCTAATCCCAAAGTCTGTGCTAAGAACACGATGGCAACTCACGGAGAGTTCAACAGAATCTAAATGTCTTGCTGGTTTGGTACAAGATTATGCTTCGAGCAGATAAGCCCCTGCATTTTAACTTGGGAGCTCAAAAGGGATAAATAACATTTCTGGAGCCAGCCAGCCAACAAATGGAATTTCTTAGCACAATGTAATCTTGCTGTGGGGGTTTTCTCGGGCATGTGTTTCCCATCGGGTGTTGTTACACTGCTGTGTGTACAGGGCTTATCTCCAAGCAAAGGTGGTAATGCTCAGCCATTGATACCCCACGACTTACTGAAGCTGTAAGATGGATGAGGAAGGATTACTTGAGGCATTTGATTCATAGCTGATACTTTTTAAGTAAGTTCAAGGGTGTGACATCACTATTTGTCATAAGTGTTCTTGTTGTTGTAGGGTGTGTTCGTGGCAGGAGGGGAGAGGAGCTGTCATCATGTAGATAAGCCAGAGAACTCTAAATCATTAGCAATAAATAATTCACTGCACAGAAGAAAATAACAGACAATGTCAGGAAATGAAATAGTGCTAGTTCACTTACATCTCTTTCTGTGCCTCTGATGAAAGGTTTTTAACCTTGATTATACCCTGTCTTAACCAGGAGATTTGCTTTCTGTAGGGATGCTCAGCTCCAGGCAAGATAGAAGGATGTTACCAAATCCAGTAACTGGGTCAAATCTAATTATCATAGATAATTTGCACATTTCATTTATGGTAAAGGGAAATGTGTCTCAAGGTAGGTGAATCCAGTTTGGTTTGACAAAGGCAGACTAAAATAGCTTCTAAACAGAAAGAAAAAGGTCTTTCTGCTAGACCCAATTACTGAAATGAGAAGACAATTTTAAAACCTTCATTCCAAACCAATTTCAGCATTAAAATTAATCAAAGCTGTAACAGACAGTAAACCCCCCTGAATTTCTCCAAAGCCTGGAGTTCCGCTCTTGTCTGAAATGCTGAAAAGTCAACATGCATCACAGCTGAAGATGAAACGGGAATTTCCTAAATTTTTTGTGCAGGACAATAATATGGGATTTTTTCCTTACAAATGTAACCATCTATCCCACTTGGATGTAGCCTTCAGTTAGGACAAGATTAAAACAGTGACAAGAAGTAATTTTTACATGTAATCTAGTTTATTACAAGTAATCAAAGCATTTTAATGTTCTATTTTGAAATAAAAGTAAACATAGTAGTACAGAAACTGAGCTTCCTGCATCATCCAGGGAAAAAATAAATAAGTTGTCATCTCTAAACAGATTTGATAAAGTAATACAGCCCTAGAGAACATTATTGTTCTCTCCAATAGAACAGCATTTCTGTTTGGAAAAGGGTTGTGCTGTATTTTACCACCCAAAGCTGGAGGTGAGATGACTTTTCATCAATGCCTCCTTTGCACTCTCTCTACATTGTCTTAAATGCAGCCCAGCCAGATGTGAAAATACTATAGAAATTTTCAATGAATGAAATCGATTAAAGTAGGAAGTTTATTTCTGTACAGAATTGGTTTCTTTAAGTGACTTTTCTAGAGTACATGTTTGTTCCCTCTCTATCTCCTTTTTCTCTCTGTTTAGCTAAATAATAAATTTTAAATCCCTTATAAAAATGTACGCAGCTGTAATGACTGGGAATTTTATAACATTTTTAGCACTCAATACGATCAAGCAGCTTTACAGAAAATATCCTGTGCTCTTGAATAAGCAAAATGCAACACATATTCATAAATATCCCTAAATTTACTATGCTGTGTGTTCTGTATTTCTGAAAAATGACATGGATCTGGAATATTAGATGTGGAAATGGTTTATGCACAAAATGTCTATGTGTATGTGTTTGGGCCCAGGTGCTTGGTGGGAGCTGGCTCAATCAATATGTCTGTATGTTTTCCTCTGCTTCATTTTTTCGCTGTAAGGTGTTTGTTCCCTAGCATACAGCTGTGATGGAAGTGTTCAAAAGTCAAGTGGTGTAATTCATAATAGAGGCTTTTTGAAAAGAAAGGAAAAAGCGGGGAGGAAGGGAAAGGAAAGTGAGGCAAGGCAAGACAGTGGAGATAAAAATTACATATTATTTCATAAGGGAAGTATTGAGCTGTTGAAAAATCAAAGAAATTTAGGGAAAAAGTTTTTGGTTTTGTTTTGTTGATGTAACAAAGAAGCCTAAATCTGGAATCTTAGTATTTCTTTACTTTTACCTAAAATTCCAAGGATGTTCAGATGCTCTGCTTCAGCTTTAGTCCAGTTTTAATACCTCAGGGTAATTTGTGCCTCCTGACTTCTTTCTTTCTTGCTTGCTCAAAAACAAGTGGAAAGGCAGCTGGGCATGCTGTCATGCCAGGAGTCTCAGAAGGTATCAGCTCTTTCATTAATTACTTCTTTGCTCTCCCTCTGCTTTATGTTAAAAACAGCCTAGTTGAGGATGTAGAAGTTGTGTCGGCCGCAGCGAAAGCATACTTGTGGGACCCTTTAAACTGTCAGGTTACATCACATAAACTGCAAGGATCATATTCAAACAATTGTAAAACTATTTTCTTGCCCGAAAGAGCACACCATGATGCCATTTAGCTGGAACCTGAAGCTATGGGGATCCTGCTGTGGTATCATGTGCAGCGAGTGCATGTGATTGTTCTCCTGAGGCATTTGTTACATGCATCTTGTTAACCCTAGTTCAGTCAAAAGAACTGCCTTCACTGCTGCTTGACCTATTTTAGCATAATTTAGCCCTGAATGTGGTGGGTTTCAGTTGCAGTAAGTTATTCTGCTGGCATTAATACCATGGGAACTTAAAATGGAACCATAAGGGTTTGAAAATATCCATCTTATTAACTCAACAGTTTGGTTTCAGTAATTTATGCATCTTTCAGAACTGACCTAATACTTAAATGTACATAAAAGAGCAAACACTAATCAATCCCAGACTTCTCGTAACAAGCCAGGCTTTTCCCAGGTTTCAGAAAATGGAGCATATTTACGAGTTTTCTAAGCCTTGTTAAAAGCTGCATCTACAGGACTTGTAAAAGTGCTAAAAGTGCAAGGAGGATTTACTGCCATTTCTGCAACAGCCAGAGTAGAGTTAGATTTATTTAAGAGTTGAGTGCAAAGGGCAAGATCCAAATCACTTCCTTACTGTCTGTGCTGAGACTGAGGCATAATTCAGACATTTGTTCAGAAAGCACCCAAATCCCAGCAGACACTCCTGGCTGCCCTGGGACCCCTCTGGGCAGCTGCTGCTGTGGTCTGGCTCCCCCTGGTACCCAAGGGGTCCAGCAGGCACCCAAGCCCACAGCACATACACAAAGTTCAGCTTGAAGCTGAGCTGTAGCAGTGAGGGACACACCTGCAGAAACATCCAGAGAAAGTCCCCAGTAAAAAATCTCCGGGAAAAAAGTTTAAATCCACCAAGTCCAGTACATGGGCTTACCAGCAGGCTAAAGAGGGAGCAGAGCAAACACAGTAGGGAAGTGCTGTGCTGGATGACTCTTGTGTGTGGGCTGCTGTATTGAAAAGGGGCAGAAAGAAGGTCCCTGACCCACTTCAAGAATGTTTCTGATTTTTCCTGATAACTGTTGCATGAAAAAAGTGTGAAGGCTGCCAAGATCAAGAACCTCTCAGCTGAGAGCCATAATCAATTAACTGCACCTCCCCAGCTCCTAGAAGATGATGGGGAGCAGCTGTGCCTACAATGCCCAGTCCCTTGTTACCTGTTTCACCCCACCAGCTCCTCTCACTGGAAAAGGCATAAAGTCCTGGCTTTCACACAGGGAAAAACTCATCACAGTCCTGCTCAGAGGCACAGGGCAGCACCAGGACTTGTCAGTGCCTTTCTGGTAAGGGGGGGACTGCATAGTCCAGGTTCTGCAAGGTGAAGGGGGTGGGTTAAGTTAAGAATCAGGCCCCTGAGCTATAGAGGAGGGGTCTCTAGATCATCATTAGTGTCTCAGCAATTCTGTCATTAGCAAAAAAAGTTTCTGGAGAGCCTTTATGCCTCAGTTACCCTTCCCATCCCCAGGGTCGAGTGCCTCACTGCCAGACTGGTAACAGTACCTCTCCTGGGGCCAGCAACTATTGCTGAGACATCACAAAATCTCAATCTGACAGCTAAAGTATAGCTCTAGCTCTGCAGCACACACTAAAATCTGGTTGAGAAATGTGCTTTTTAACTAATAAAACTGCTGTGTGCTTAAGGTTAGACACATACTTATAGATGTTGCTGAAATGGGGTCAAAGAATACAGCTCTCACTCCTTGCTTCAGGAATTGTTGTACAGTAAGTTATTGTGACCTAAATATTGTGGCCTCTGCTGACATTTCATGTGATAAGGTAAAATCCATTTTAGAAATTTTAAGGGTGACATATTCAGTGGTGGGGAGAGCTAGGAGACAGAGTTAGCTAGTACTGGGACTACTCCTTCCTTCCCTTGGGCTTAAATTAGTATGCCATAATTTAAGGTTTGGGCTTGGAGCCTTTTAGCAAGGGGTGTAAATTCAGGATTTTCACCTGCAGTCTCCCGTGTGAGCTCTGTGACTGACAGGAATGCCTACACCACATTTTCAGGTGCAGCAGAGGGCTCGTGGTCCCAAATGCACTTCCTCAGAAGTGAAGGTCCATCCCAGCCCAGGCTCAGAGGAGGGAGAAGGAAGCAGAGCAGTGCCCAGCAAACCACACAGCAGAAGGGATCTGCAGGAACTTTACATGAAGTCGAACTTCACTTCCCTTGTCAGCCTGCTCTGAGTGACTCACTGGAGGTGCTGAACAGACTAACGAGTGGGAGGAGGAAACAGGGCGGGGGGAGAGGAAGAAAGGGAGACAGGCAGTAAGATGAAAGTAGGAACATTGATATATGACCAAAAAAAAATAGAAGAGAGGCTGTTTTTTAGAAAGTTGCACTACTCCTTCCACTAGTCCTTTTCCAACTCTAATGTGACTGGCATAGAATCCAACATCTCCAAGATTGGAGGAAGAAAAAAGATGTATGAATAGCTAAAGTGAGATGATATCACTTTTAGCCTGATACTTATGATGAAACTCCAGGGGTTTGATTTATTCAGCTGTCACTTACTGTTCATCCCAAGCATAACAGAGGACATGTTGGAATTGAAACCTTTATTTAGGGTTTGTTAGCATGATTCATTTTTTTTTTACT
Organism: Molothrus aeneus; assembly: GCF_037042795.1. Classification (NCBI taxonomy): domain Eukaryota; kingdom Metazoa; phylum Chordata; class Aves; order Passeriformes; family Icteridae; genus Molothrus; species Molothrus aeneus. Next base: position 86,750,046 of record NC_089647.1, on the reverse strand, counting down.
GGCCTTCTGGGAGTTATCTTTCATCTTTAGACAGTTATCATTGCTAAGAGGAAAAGAGATTTTTTTTTTTTTTTTTGGCTAGCTCTGAGTGCAAGGTTTTTATTAAGTAAATGGGAAATTGAGTTTGCTGGGGTATGTATGTGCTGAGATGTCCCCTGACTTGTGATGGGAGATGCTGCAGTGCTGATTTTTTTTTAGAGGATCAGAGCTATAGGGCAGAAGTGGCTCTTTTGGGCATCTCTCCTTTGAAGATACTGCAGAAGAGCAAGTATGCTTAACACCAAACCAGATTTTTTACTGTTATTGAAGACAGGGTATTTTGCCTAGAGAACTGTGATAGCACAGGGACACACAGTGTCTCTAAAGACCAAAAGTAATATTTATTACTTTTCTTGGAGGGAGAGTCCCCCTATATCCTAACCTTCCTGTGTTTCCCTCATCCTTTCCCTACCCCATCCTACTTTCAGTCTCACCTGCAATTCCTGAGGGCTGTTTCTCATCGGAGCCTCTGAATTTGCCAAACTCTGCATTGTTGGTGTGATGTACACAAAGATTTCTTCCAGATAAAAGTCTTTGTTCAAGGAGTAATTTGCAATTGATATCCTGATGTCCATAAATAAATGGCCACAAAGTCTGTGGTGAGTCCCGTGGGCCCGGGGGGATTGCTGTCTGCAGTGAGCCTCCTGCAGGGCACTCAGTGAGTGCCTTTTCCATCCACAGAAGGGCTGATGTGAAGGTACATCCAAGACAACAATGAACGCCTCCTGCTCTGACCTACATATTTCATTCTGAGACTCAACTACATTTGCTAGAACACTTGGAACAACTGTTATCTTTTAGAAATGAAAAGTCATTTCTCCAGGGAATAGCATGGGGTGGGGCGGGGGGGGGGGACACTGTAGTGGCTTGCTAGGGTGCAGAACATTTAAACTCTGCTGTATTGATTGTAGTTTATGATTGAATGTAATCATTACTGTGTCTATATTTTTCTGTTTCAATGAAACCATCAGGCAGTGAGTCACGCTGTGCATGTAACCCAGAGGAAAGTGCAAAGAGGCTGCTGAGGAGTAGCAGTACAAAAATACCATTGGCATCTTTTCCCTAGGAGAGCAGGGCTCTGGACAGCTTCCACAGTCTATTGCTGTTTTTCTTTTACATGCATTTGCTGCTAAAATGTGTAATAGAATTGAGGACAAGGTTATGAGTAAAGAGTCTTCTCGCACATGCTGTTCCATAATTAAAGAACAGCTATAATAGAAATCCTGCTTTACTTCTTTTCTTTTTTTTTTTTTGCATTAATGAGCTCAAATTCTTATAGGCATTAAAAGGGCATATGCTTTTCTTCTAATTTAGAGATTAAAAAATCTCACAGCAGAT